>NW_026638015.1:1399126-2098689 GCF_028554395.1 Pezoporus wallicus | reverse complement strand
GCTGTTAGTTAACACTGGAGGTAACCCCAGTGTTGTAATAAACACTGGAGCAGCTTCCTGCAGGGGAAACGGGCTGCCTGCAGTTACAACAGGAGCCTTAATAGTGCCATCACAGAGCTGCAGTTACAGCTGATCTGAAAACATGGGGATTTAACATGAAAATTTAAACATTTCACCATAATTGTTCTTAACATTGAAAATGTTTCTCTTTTTCTGTTTCATGTGTATGTTATTGCCTTACATAATGGGAGCTGCAGTAAAGAGTTCTTCATGCCTCAACTCTACAGATGAGATGCTGGGATCTCATCTATAGACTACAGATCAAATGATGCCCATGTAGTGATACGTGACGATGAGTCACTGAAGGCATTGGATCTTAAAAGTGGTGTGACTTATGGTAGGTGGCTAAAGTTCCTATTGCAAGTTTTTTGGGACAAAATAACTTATTTTTGGTTGAAAATCCCAAACTTCTTTTTTTTTCCAGGCATTTTAATTTCTAAAGAAAATTTCAGAGCATTACAGAGTGGTTTGGGTTGAAAAGGACCTTAAAGATCCCAGTTCCTGAATTAGGAACTGATTTAGGAACTGGGGTCCCTCACAGCAACCAACTATTACTGTCTTGTTTCCAGCAGCAGGAAAGCAAGGCAAGCTGGAGGAAGCCCCTCAACCCATGGCTAGAGCACAGAGGAGAGTGGTAACTGAAGTCAGCTCAAAGGGAAACAAGAACACAGATATTGTCTTGGTTTTCTGTGGTCTAATGGATGCAGATGACCTGGGATTTGTAAGACATGGTTGACAGAAGTGCTGGTGTCCCCCTGCCTTTGTATCCTTCAGTCTGACTCTTGATGCTGGGTAAGGACGTGATCATAAGAGTCCTGCCTCACCCGCTATGCTGCTAGTGCCAGAACACACAACAATGGGGAATGACAGTCACACCATGCCTCCTACAGTGCTGTATTTACTTTTCCCTCCTCTGCCTCTGCTTTGCGTCCACCCCCATCTCACTGTGAGCCCTCTTTGGGTACTGTGGGAGTTTCTGTGCTGGTGCCTTGCAGGGGGCAAAGGAAGGAAGATGAACCGAGGACATATCATAGGTGGTTGTCCTCTTTGCAAGTGGAGTTTGACCTGAGCCATTAGCACTGAGCTCTGCCAGTGGCTGACGGAAGCACTTTGGTCCTGGGGTCGGACGTGCCTATCCTTCTCTGATAACCTTGTTGCTGACATTTCTCACTGGGGCTCAGGAAAAGGAGGTTTCCGTACCCTCCTGCACTGAAGCATTTCAGACTTTAATGACTCGAGTCTGCGGAACAGAAGCAATAAAGATGTGGGAGAGAAGGAGGGGAAGCAAACTCTCTCTCAAAGGTACCAAAGTGTGTAACACCTCGTAAAGCAGTGGGAACTGGAGCTCGGAAAGTTATTGGAATCAAGACTTTCATCTCCTGTCAATAAAGCGTTATCAGCACCGAGCCCAATTTTCGGCTCTTAATTCCAGATGTGCACGTTGGAACTTCGTGCCTCTTCTCATGCTGAAACCTGCAGCTAAGTTCAGGCCCTGGGGCAGATGGAAGGCAAGCTAGAAACCAGACACGCTCCTGCCACTTGTGTCCAAATGCAGGGGTGTTGGAGTATGTGCAAGGTTTAATCCCTACTTTCCTGGGTTCCAGTCAGGAGGAAAGGCTGTGACCTTGGAATGTTCCCTTGAGGAGAATGAAACGCACAGCTGAAATAATAGGAAAGGTCACGAGCTGTGGCTTCTCTGAGGTCTAGAAAAAGAGGAGCCATTCCATTTCCTGGATTCAATTATCCATAACAATAATTTTTCACTTGGAAAAATTACTTGGATGAAGGCATCTGGCTACATCTTTTCTCCCAAGGGATCATAGTAGGGACAGAAATGAAACCATACATTTACATAATACTGTGCCACAGTCAGAAGAGATGAAGATGATAGCTCACAGTCTTCACTGACACTTATTCATCCCACATCGCCTGTTGGTGGAAACACAACACAATACAAGTGTATCCTGGTCTTCCCTGCCAATCTCAGCCTGCATCTCAGTGCTGAGAAGCCAAACGTCACAAGCTTTAATGAGCAAGTTAAAAGCTTTATGCCAGAAGAAGGTGAACATTGCCACCCCTGGAGTACAAGTGAGGATCATGAGGCTGAGATACTGTTCAGTCAGGATGTTAGAGGTAATATCTAATCCCCACTGCCCTTTGCACATCCACACTCAACTATGTTGTTCCACACAGGTGAGCTAAGAGGTCCTCTCCCAGCAGCAAGGGCACCTCCAATGCTCATGTCCTGCCTTACTTTAGAAAGAAGGTGTTGAGAGATGTGCAAGTGAGGTAGAAGTGACACGATGTTTGAGTTCATTGACAGTAACAAGGGTGTGCTATGTGGATGTCTTCACTGGGCAGTTACAAAACGTCCCCATTGCTTGTGCCTTAGGAGACCTTAGGGTGCACTTTGGCTGTCCATGGATTATGCTGTGATATCTGTGTTTGAAGTCACAATGAAAGCAGACCAAATGGCAAGAGGACGAGGGTAAGAGTTGCACCAGGCACTTCTGGAAGCCTCTTTACACAGTAAAATAACTAAATAGCGTGGCTTTTGAGGTAGATGAAAGAGCAGTGCTCTTGTATTTTGATCTCAACTGCATAATTGCCAAGGAACAATCAGAGAACAAGCAGCTCCCTTCAGTAGCAGACAGCAGCATGATTTGGAACCAAGTGCACAGGGAGCTGGAGATATTCCCATACAAAAACAATGTTAAATTCTCTGGGAATACAGAATACAGAATTAAAAAGGCAAAGGGAGAAAGGATAAGGAAGAGAAAAGGACGGAGAAATCCCTCTTGTGAGTTTCAGTAAATCTTCATGTTCAAAGTGAAAGCGATAGAAACACTAAACATTTTATAGTGCAGCTTCATTTGTTTAGGCTTCCCTATTGAGCATTAAATTTTATGGCACTTTAAAGAGTGCTTGATAGTTTTGTAAAGCCCTGCATTAAACACACAGGTACACACACACACACATGTGCATGTGCACATGCACACATGCAGCTTTAACAGCCTCAGCATCTTATAGTGGCCCAATACGTTCTAATTCGATGCTGTGAACTTAATGCAAAGCATCAGAAAACACCTTTCTAGGGGAGAAGCTTTTGATGTTAAATATAAGGAAGCTTCTTTAAGTTGGATATAAGGAAGAAATCCTCTACTGGGAGGGTGGTGAGGCACTGGAATGGGTTGCCCAAAGAAGTGGTAAATGCTCCATCCCTGGCAGAGTTCAAGGCCCGGTTGGATGGGGCTTGGAGCAACCTGCCCTAGTATTAGGTGTCCCTGCCTGTGGCAAGGGATTGGAACTGGATGAGCTTTAAGGTGCCTTCCAACCCAAACTATTCTATCATGCTACGATTCTACATTGAAAAGGAGAGAGGAGCAGAGGGAGAGTTCAGAAGGATGCAAATAAAGGCCAATGGAGCCCACTCCATCCATGTCTGGAGAGCCAGGTCTGTGTTCAGTGTCCACATGCATGTTTGTCTTCTCTGGAGGAGTTGCCACCACGTAGGATGTGTCTTTGTGCTGGTTTGCAACAGGCAGGGTGAAGGTGCAGTTGCACAGCAAAGTATCAGGCTATCAGATGGATGAACGTTATTACCAAGGGGACTCCCAGGAGCTGGCCTGGCTTCCCCTGCACCCACATGTATTTGGATGGAAGGAACTGGCACCTTTCAAATGCTTTCCTTTCATGTGCCCTGCACCATGCACCCTCCATACCTCCTGCAAAGCCATGATGGACTTTTCATGCGGTAAGACAGAATAATGAGGTCGGTCTTAAGTGGGTCTGAGGCTCCAAAAGCTTCAAGGAAACGCTGTAGGCACTGAAGTACTGTGCTTCCTTGGAAACACCTAATCCCCTTCAGATGAGAATCTTTAACCCATATGACCCTCAGCCATGAATCACCCACCAAAGGCCTGACCCTCAGCGTGCTTTCCTGTCAGTTCAGTGGTGGGAGAAGGGCTTGCTTTATGGCTTTCACTCAGGCACACTCTCTGCTTAGGGCTTCAGAGGGAGACCATTTATCAACTACTTTTCCTACCCCAACCTCTCTCTGTATCACCCTGAGCTCCTCACTTTGACAAGAAGCTGAATGTCAAGCTGTGGATGATGCTGTGTTGCCGAACACAGGATGTTTCTAGCTCCCCCAGCTAGCTCTGGCAGATGGGAAGCTGTTGATCCAAGCAAGCACTCACTGGGATGCTGTGCTGTGTTAAGGGAAGTAAGAGGAGTGCTTATGGCATATGAGGAGCATCTCCATCAGCATCTCAGGAAGGGTCGAGTGGCAGGATTGAGACTCAAGGACGTACAGGAGTGTATGGTTTTGAGCTACATCTGCAGGTTCCAGTATAGGTTGGAGAATGACCTGCTAGAGAGCAGTGTAGGGGAGAGGGACCTGGGGATCCTAGTGGACAACAGGATGCCCATGAGCCAACACTGTGCCCTTGTGGCCAAGAAGGCCAATGTCATCCTGGGGTGTATTAGAAAGGGGGTGGTTAGTAGGTCGAGAGAGGTCCTCCTTCCCCTCTACTCTGCCCTGGTGAGACCCCATCTGGAATACTGTGTCCAGTTCTGGGCCCCTCAGTTCAAGAAGGACAGGGAGCTGCTGGAGAGAGTCCAGCGCAGGGCAACGAAGATGATTAAGGGAGTGGAACATCTCCCTTATGAGGAAAGACTGAGGGAGCTGGGTCTCTAGTTTGGAGGAGACTGAGGGGTGACCTTATTAGTGTATATAAATATATAAAGGGGGAGTGTCATGAGGATGGAGCCAGGCTCTACTCAGTGGCAAACAATGATAGGACAAGGGGTAATGGGTACAAACTGGAACACAAGAGGTTCCACTTAAACTTGAGAAGAAACTTCTCAGTGAGGGTGACGGAACACTGGAACAGGCTGCCCAGGGAGGTTGTGGAGTCTCCTTCCCTGGAGACATTCAAAACCTGCCTGGACACATTCCTGTGTAACCTTATCTAGGTGTTCCTGCTCCAGCAGGGGGATTGGACTAGATGATCTTTCGAGGTCCCTTCCAATCTCTAGCATACTGTGATACTGTGATACTTTAGAAAGTAGTCCTGGACCACCAAGCTTTCCCTTAGGGGTCTTGAGGGAGGAGCTCTTTGACGCCACTGGGATTCCAAGCACAGCCCTTGCTGAGTCTCCCTCTTAGCATAGCACTTCTTGATCTTCTTGGGCTGCTGGCATAGTTCTGCTTCCATCTGGTCTACTCCTAAGTCCATCTAAAATCCTTGTTTGCCTCATGCCATCTCAACTTGAATAGCTGGGATACACAATGAGACAAACTTGATGTGGGAAAGGCACTTCTGAGACTTGTCTTGCAGAGCTGAAAACAACTGAGAAAGAATAAATATGTTCTCCCATCAGGACCTGGATTTTAGTTGCTTTTTTTCTGTTTGAGTTATTTTAATAGCAACTCTTTATTAAAATGAGTATCCAGATTCCTGTTACATCCTGTGGGGCTTTGATCTTACAAACACAAGGAATCCGATGAAAGAAGACTTCATGCAATGATATTTAGCCAAGGTTTACAATCTAAAAAAAGCAAAGACATGATGCTTTTACCAGAACTGGCTTTTTGTTCGCTGATGGTGTTGTTGTTAAAACACTGAATGCCTTTGGGAACTGTTTGGGTTCTCTGCTTTATCTGCTGCTGAACATGCTTTAAAGGAGAAGATCATGAAGACTTGTCTGCTGTGAGGGCCAGGTGGTTTTGCTGACTCTAGCTGCAGGTTAGAGTTGCCTCTGAGTTGCAGCTTAAAAGCTGGCACTTCACAAGATTTAACTTTGTGCTGCTTCAGTTCAAGGACCATCATGTGCACACATAGCTCTTGTCTTAAGTGTAGCTTCCCCAGGCCCAGTGGCAGAGAAGAACCAACAGCAGAGACTCATATACCTGCAGTGCAAGACCATAGAATCATAGAATGGTTTGAGTTGGAAAGGACATTAAGATCATTTAGCTCCAGCCCCACTTCCACAGGCAGGGACACCTCACACTAGACCATGCTGCCCAAGACTCTGTCCAACCTGGCCTTGAACACTGCAAGGGGAAACTCTGGTCACTTACCTGGCCAGGTGGTAGCCCACCATGAAGCCTATGACCTGGGAGGTACCAGAGGTGTAGAAAGCTACACCAGAGCTGTAGAGGATATGCTGCAAAGAAGCTCCATGCAGTGCTGTACAGACATCTGATGATGTGGCAAGAGGTGGGACAGAGGACGACAGCATGGAAAGAAATTGAGAGCAGGCTTTTCTTTTGCTTACTACTATAACCACTTTGCTGAGATCACAGGTTGGCCCTTCAACACAGATCCAAGCTCAGCTGTACTATAGAACCATAGAATCACAGAATCATAGAACAGTTAGGGTTGGAAAGGACCTTAAGATCATCTACTCTTGCTACTTCATTCCTCAGTCACAACATCCACCACCAAGCACCTCACCTGGTCAAGCCAAGCCAGGAGGCCAAGCTTTTTGTCCCTTGTATAGCCAATGGATAGAGACAGGCTCCTGCTAAGGGCAAGCAGAGCATTTCAGTCAAGTTTCAGCTCTGCTAAGACGCCAGCTTCACTTCAAATCTGTCACCAGAAACTACCTGGGTTTTTAATGAAACTGTCCACAGGGCAGTGCATTCACTGAAGGCTTTTTTTCCATCCCAAACATGTCTTAAGGACAAGATTCAAAAATCTCTGTGATAGGCAGGTCCCCTAGAATCTGGATGCTTTAGGCAAGGGACTAGCAAATTAAATGCCTTTATAGTCCTTGCAATCTATGAAGCTACAGATGGGATTTAAATAGTGGAGAAGATGAGTTTGATAGAGTTGGAACATGCATGCACTCTATTTTGTAAGCATTTGCTATATTATGGAAGGTTTCCAAAAGCACAATAAAAGTGCTTAGTACCTGCTTTCTCCTAGTGAGGCAGTTACCTTTGCGTTTAATTGTGCAGGTTAAACAGCAGTATGCCTGATTTTCCCATTGAAACTGCTATTGGAGCATCCTGAGACACAGATCCCATGCAGAGGTACTGCATGAGAGGCCATCCTGCTGTCACACAGTGTGGGAATGGATCTCATCACCCTTATCCCTTGCACTAAGAGTTTGACCTGAACTGGCACTGGTGTTCTGGCTGGCTCCCAGCCCTAGGGGAGAGCAGCCCTTTATTGTCTTTGGGAACTCACCAGCAGGCAGGCAACGAATTATGCAGATAGGGAAGCTTTTAAAAACATGCTTCTAATTATTGAGGTGCCTGCTCAAAAGCCCCTCACTTGTGGTTAAAATGTCTTTTCTTGGGGCCCTCTCTTTTCCTCCTTCCTTTATTTTGATTTCTTAGTCTTTCTGTCTCTCCTTAGAAGGAGAACTGGCTGTTTAAACATCATTAAAGCCAACCACTTTTCACAAGACATACGCTTACAGGCATAACCCCATTGCACTGGGGACAAATACATCCTGGTCCCAGAGCTGTCATCACAACCATATGCTTTGTACTGTGTCTCTGAATGGATTCGTCCCAAGGTGAATACAGTAATGCTTTAAAGTAGTGTATTTGTTAAGTATTCTGTCAGAGGAGTAAATCAGAACAAGACAGTGTCATTTCTGCTGGGCAGGCAGGATCTAGAGCCTCATGAATGGCAGTTGTGGGGACCGAACATCACCCCACTGCCCTGACTTGATGGTGAGGAGTGTGGGACCAGCTCATGGAAGATGCTCCTGAACTAGCACTCACGAGCCCCAGCAGTGTCATGAATCCAGATGTGCAAACTGAACTAAAAGGGGTGAAATCCCACTAGTTGAGGACAGAACTGAGAGAAAAGCCAGGGGATCACTAGCATAATGTGTTTTCTAGATAGGTTGCTCAAAGCAGCCTTGCACCAAGTTAAGTCATCCCTCGATGGACAGCATCTACTTCTTTTGAGCTTCTGTTGCTTCTGGGAGCTGTGACAGCACAGGCACCCAAATATTCCATGTCTGGCATGTGTGTGCCTAAACTTCACCACATCATTTAACATTTGGGATGTGGCAGCTGGGCACATATGAGAAAGAAGCAGCCACAAAGTCTGAACTCTCCCCAAGTTTGGGAGTACTCAGATCCCTGCGTTTGCTTCAGTTTCCTCTCTGGCTTCGGCTGGGAATGTTTGTGCCAGCAACCTAGAGAAGAAAATGAGGTCCATTGCACACAGATGCTTGGCCAGCTCTCAGTAATGAAACACGTCTTTATCGTCCACGATTTTTGATTTAAGGAAAGGGGCAAAACTGCCCACAGTTTGCAGAGAAAATAAAATATATATAAAAAAAGAAGCAAGGCTCAATGCTTAGGTTGTGAAACGCAGCTTCCTCGGGACAATAAAGACGTGTTTCATTATGGAAAGTGGCCGACCATCTGTGCGCGTTTGACTCGTATCCCTCAGATCTGGGAAGTAACAAGGCCAGTTTTACACTCACTTTGCTGACTGTAACTGCGCTGACGTGTCTGACTTTGTAAACAGTGCCAGCACTTTCGGAGGGAAGACCACATGCCTCCCGCTCCTCTGGGCACACTCTTCCTGTGGGGAGCCCTCCTGCTTCCCCTACAGTGGGTAGAGATGCTGCACGTCTGGGTTGCCCTGAAGGGCTCTTTCCCATGGGACTAGCAGCCTGTAGTGTGGCTGAAATGGTCTCAGAGGAGCAACACTCATGCTGTTGTGGATGCTCCAACCCTGGCAGTGTTCAAGGCCAGGTTGGATGGAGCTTGGAGCAACCTGTTCAAGTGGAAGGTTTCCCTGCCCATGGCAGGGGGTCGGAACTGAATGAGCTTTAAGGTCCCTTCCAATCCAAGCTATTCTATGTTTTTCCATGATTCTATGTTTAAAGGGCATAGTGTGTCACGCTATCTTGGTCCAAAGTTACTAGGCAGACCGCACTTTGTTGGTAAAATCCTGCAGTGGCCTCATGCACTCTGCTCTGCTCTTTGCTCTGCTCACGCTGATTTTCCAGCAAGGGAGAGTTGCTGGATGGATGCTCCTGAAGCTGGATGCTTCTCATCTGTATGTAGTACATGATAATGGCAGTGAAGGTGCCTATACTGCCCCTGGTCCACCAGCACTGCCCCAAAGCTGCCCAGTCATTCTCTAGCCCTTCCCTCTCCTTCTGACAGGCAGGAGGAGGCTTTGTGAGCTGTGGATGTTTTTGCCTGCATCCCTGTGTTGGGCTGCCAGTGCTGAGAAATAGAGATAATGGAAGATCCAACACAGGCAAAGATGGTGCTATGCTCTCAGACACTAGTTTTCATCAGGGATGCTGATGAAGAGTGGAGGACGCTGGACAGGATGCTGCTGGGGAGCCACGGCCTGCACCATGGTCTCCAGCTTGTGCCATGGATGGTGGTGCTGCCACTTGCACCTTCCCCTCAACTAACGCAGGCTACATCCACCTCTGGCAACCAGCCCTCGACCTGGCAGTTGTTAGTCAGGCAGTACCTGTGTGTGTTGGTGCAGAAATGAGCAGGCTGATGCTAGAGGACGCAGCTGTGGGAAGGGTGTTTTGTGTGTGAAGACAGATGGAGCAGAAGGTGAGATGTCCTGGGGCTGGAGTCGGGTTCTTCGTGACATAGAAAATTTCACCTCTCATATCTCATCTTTTGAAAGCCAAGTCTTCATGCAGATCTTTGGCTTTTACATTTTAAACCCATCCCTTTATGTTGCTAAATCACTGCGTGGATTATGTGTCCATCTATTTCTGATGCTTCTCACGTCTCTCCAAGTACCAATGCTGCCATTGAGTAGGAAAACCCTCCAATATCAGGAGAGAAAAAACTTTGGGAACGCTAACAGTTGTTACCTACCCAACGTGATTGAAGATGTACCAAAATCTACTCAGGCTGCTCCAAACTCCATCAAAGACAGCAGAAAGACTCCAGCTGTGACCACCAGCCCTTGGATCAGGTCCTAAATGAAGCCATGTGAACGATCTGTGGACAGAAGAAGCACAGCTCTTAGTGCATGATGTGGCAAAGATGTGACATTTCCCAAACAACAGGAAAACTGATTTAAAGAGAAAAGAGAAGAAAAAGTGGTCAGAAGAGCACAACAGTGCAGGGGTTTCCTCTGTGTCTGTTCTACATGGCTCAGGAAGGGTAATACAGTACCAGGAGCCTTCATTCCTAAACATGACACAAGGAGCTGGAATTGGTGTTTACACAGTCATTTTAGGGAAGGAAGAGAGTTTAATTTCAGCAGCACCCCAGCTCCACGTGTGCCTGGATATCATTACTGCAGGTGCAGGTCATCACAAAAACACCAATCAAATAGTAAAAACATTAAGTTTCAGCTCAAGATCAAAAGAATGAACCAAACCCTCTACCCTGGCTCACCTGATGTGTCAGCCACATGCTTCAATACCTATTGCTTCAGGGTTATTCATTCCTCCAAGGCACATCTGTTTGGCTCTCTGGGAAAGCTGAGGAGCTTCTCCTCCTGTAAAATCAGTCGGCAGCAGCCTTCCTGGGAGCAATGCAATGAAACCAAGCTAGGATGGGGAGGTCTTGTAAAGGGCTATAGGCAAAAGCCCAAGGGGCAGCGTAGCTCAGGTAACTGATACCAGCGAGCAGATGTCCATCCATGCCTACTGAGGGTCTGCATTACCCCTTTGGGGATGAGGTGGCTGGCCAAGCATGGGTGTCAATGCAATGGGAGAGATGGCAGCATGGCATTGATCAAAATTAAATGTCCTACCAAGGATGGGGTCATATACCCATCATTCAGGTAATTTTAAAGCTAGATTAGATAAGGAGTTGAAGATGACATGGCCTGGATCAGTCCAGCACTGGCTTCCCAGGGGAAAGGTTGAGATAGGGTTTAATAGCTTTGCTCCCTCCCAGTTCTAATTTCCATTAAGTGGAAGCCTTTGTGCCTGCCAAAACCAGAATGCAAGGACTCTTTGAAATGCTTGGCTAAATGCTCTTCTCGCTTGCACCAGGAGAAGCATGGATTTAATTCCACAGCAAGCACTGTAGCTCACCCAGGGCCTCTGCTGTTTGGGGCAGGAGTCTACCTGTTGTCCCTGCTCTGTCCCTGCTCTAGCCTTCCCGTAGGCGCTGCTCGTGTCTATCCAATGCACAGAGCAGCCACCCCCTCACCCTGGGAACACTGGTCCCTGTCTCCATTGGGTTCTGGTGCAATGTGGCTTTCCTGGGGCTGTATTCTTTCTAAACTAACTAGCTGCTGGCCACTGAAATTGGTGTTTTAGAGTCACTAAATTGCAGCTGCTTGGCACAGCGTGTCCAGACAAGCGAGGAAGAAAGGAAAAGGAGCAAGAGATTTGTGCGCATAGAGTCCAGGTCAACAGTGGTTTATTAACTCCCATTAACCATATGGTCGTGATTATAATAAAAGTCTGAGTTATGGCCAGTGACATGTGTAAACCACCCCCCCCCCCGCCCTCAAAACCTGATATATATATGATGGGTGTAGATTCAATGTGAACACAGACCTATATCACTGGGGTTTTTAACCCTTTCTGGTCCCCAGGGGAAAGGAAGAAAGACATGAACATAACCTGGCTATGTCTGATAACTCTCCAGCACAGCAAAGCCTCTCAGAAGATACTCCTGTTACTGCTCTCCTTTCCTTTAAGAGCTCATTGCAACTGCTTGAGTTGGGAGATGAGTCTTATGCCACTGGACCCCACTAATTGAGATACTTTTCCATGTATCATCAATGGGCCCGCCTCTAGCTCCCATGCCATCTGCCTTGTGAAGAACCTGTTTGGCTCCTCCTGAGCTGGGTGGGTGTAAATCAGAGCAGGATTTAGCCCTGCATACTTCTGAGCAGGTTTGTAATGGTCTAGCTCTGGACTGAAACACCTGCAGGCTGCTCCTTTTTGGGTGATAAAATATCCTTGATGCAGTGAAGTCATCACATTTCTGTGGTACAACCTATGGGAAGTGCTCACAGTACTCTGATGGTATGTAATGATTTGACACATGAGATGCGAAGGCTCTTCAGCTATTTCATGGGTCAAAGCCAAGGCAAAAAGAGGAGCTGGCTAACACAGCCATCCCTGGAAATGTTCCAGGCCAGGTTGGATTTGGTTTGGAGCAACCTGGTCTAGTCGAATGTGTCCCTGCCCGTGGCAGGAGGTTGGAACTGGATGAGATTTAAGGTCCCTTCCCTCTCAAATCATTCTATGATTCTATATTATAAAAGTATTTCCATTTCCTGGCCCTGAGGAGAATCAAAATCTTCCAGATTTGGGTGCATCACCATCAAGGGAAGGACAGACTCCTCACTCCTTGTCACTGACAAGGAGTTGATCCGAAAAGCAGCAGAATTTGTGCCCTGCTCAACGCTAGGAGTGATGCTGGCGGCTCAGGCTGGCACAGCAGGCAGGGGAGCAGTGGCTGGGGTGACTTTTGAGGAAGACTGGGACTTTGGGAATGACTGTATCTGCATGCAGCAGTGGTCAATATGCAAAGCCTGTTGAGGACCATACCAGAGCCTGTTCTCCCCATGGATACTTCATCAGCCTGCAAAGCAAACAGCATGGCCAAGCAGCTCCCAGTGTCATCGTGCCTAAACCACATATCCATCCATCCTCTCTCCCAGCACGGCTGCACATCCAGCCTAAGCCCTAAGTCACGCAAAGCTCAGCTGCTAGCACTTGCCTGAGTTCCCCACACAACCCCACCGGTCCCTCCCTTCACAGCTTCCTAAACCTCCTTTCTGAGGAGTGATTTGCCTTGGGGACTCCAGTTCTGCTGGAGCAAAGGCCCCGGTCAGGAGCTCAACTCGCCTTTCCATCACTGGGAACTGGAGAGTTTCAGACAGCAAAGCTTAGGACATAAATAAAACTTGGAAAGTGCCGGACGTGCAAAGAAATGACCTAAAAGGTAAAAGTCAAAGATAAATAAGAACAGTCCGTGTAAACTGTGTGCTCATCTTAACAATAAACAGAGCGGCTGCCGCGGAGGAACTTGAAAGGGCTCCACTCTGCAAAGATGAATGATTTGCTGAGCCTGCTCCAGGCTCCATTTGAGGGGCTTCGGCATGAGTAATTGGGTGTGAGAAGCTCTTGCTCACCAGGGCCGGAGCAGGCGAGCTCCAAGGAGGGGGGGAACCTTGTGTAATGATGGCTGGGGTTATTTATTGTTTCGTTTGCTCATTAGCTTGGCATCACCTGAAGTCTCCAGCCGCAGCACGTGACGGCTTTGAACTGGCGCCCCGGGTGTCGCGGACGCTGTGACATGTAGTTTTGATGTGTGCCCCGTAGCTCCCGTAGGATTTCCGCTCTCCGCTCAGCCCAGCTGTCCGGCTGGGGATAAATCACCTTCCCCTCCCCAGAACAGCTTGGGGGTTTATTGGTATTATCTATCATTGTAGAGTCCTCATCTGGACGCGTGCAAGCTTACTGTCTCTCAACAGTGAGGGCAGGGTTTCAATGTGCTGGGAGAGCTGAAACATGGGGAGATAAAGCCTTGTGGGTTTCCCCAGACTTGCTATTCATCACAGGTGGCGTGCCAAACTGGAGACAGGCTGTGGGATGGAGCACGGTTGGCTCTTGCCTGCAGAGGGGCGAGCTCTGCAGCAGGCCTTTGCATTGCTCCCCAAGAGCACAGCGCGGTCAGCTCTGCTTTCTGTGGCTCTTGGCTGAACTTGCATTCTCTTTATCTCCTCAGCAAGGGGCATCCTTCCTTTGCTGGCATTGAGTGGCCTTAGTGGTGTTGGGAAGATGCGATGTTAGAAGACAAGACAAGGGAGAAAAGAGGAACTTGCAGAGGAACTATCATAGAATCAACTAGGTTGGAAAAGACCTTGAAGGTCATCAAGTCCAGTCCAGAGACAACAGCACTAGTCCAAAACAGCTGCACAAATGCAAGTTGACTGCTTGCAAATGTAACCTACAAGAGAGGGTGAGGCATTGGAATAGGTTGCCCAGGGAGGTTGTGAATGCTCCAACCCTGGCAGTGTTCAAGGCCAGGTTGGATGAGGCCTTGGGTGATATGATTTAGCGTAAGGTGTCCCTGCCCACGGCAGGGGGGTTGGAACTAGATGATCTTAAGGTCCTTTCCAATCCTAACAATTCTATGATTCTATGTTATGGACTTGAGCAGACCATCTGCACAAAGGTAGATTGACAGTATCTTGGGCCATAAGCCACCTTCGTTGCTTTAGTTTGGCACCAGTAGCTCCCTAATCTAAAGAAAGCCTGAGTTGAAAGTGATAGATAAGAAACCAGAGTCTTCTTTAAGTCGCTCATGACCTTGATAGCGTGTGATGTGACTGCCATGATAAAGTACAACCGCTGACCAACTACATTGACTGGAGGATGCCAAGAAACTCCCTCTGTGACTTGAGAAAGGTGAATAAAATTTCAAACTGCATTGCAGTAGCATTTACCCTGTCCATGTTCACAGAATGGTTTGGGTCGGAAGGCACCTTAAAGCTCATCTAGTTCCAACCCCCTGCCATGGGCAGGGGCACCTTCCAGTAGACCAGGTTGCTCCAAGCCTCCTATATCCTAACAATGTATGAAACAACAGAATGAGAAGTTAGCGGTAAAAGAAACATGGGAACTCCTCTCTTCCTCCTTTGACTAAAACTAGATTGTTTGCAAAAGCCAATGCAAACAACTAAAGGGTTCGACACGCAATAAAAGGCAGCAGGATTTGAGTTCTGCTGGGAGGAGCCTTGAAAGTCCTCTGCTGAGAAATTCATGGGTTGGACATGGAAAACTGGAGACCAGAAGCAAAAACCTTTTAGAGGCTCCTAGCTGTTGGGAGAGAGCTCATGTCCTTAGCTTGTATCCAACACAAGAGATCTGACACAGAGAACAGCAGTAAGCAATTGGCTTGGCCATAAATGCAGACACAACCTAATGTGTCCAGGGTGATGGATGTGAGCAACATTAGAAGGCAAAAAGAGTTTTTTAAAGCTGTGGACCCACTTGCAAATATCAGATGGGTTTTCCATGAGTGCCCGCCCAGGAAGCATCACCATAGCTTCTCTGGAGACAATCAGAATTACAGTGTTCCCACTGAGCATCCACGCTGGCACAACCATTCTGCAGATGCCGCCAACCTCTTCCTTACTCCCTTCCCACCTTCCCATCCCAGTTCCATGCAACACGAGCAGCAGATCCCCCTTCTCAGGGCTGTTTTCCCATTTTTTCCCTGTGATGCTCTGTTCTGTCATAAGCCCCACATACATGCCACAATTCATCCCCTTGGGGATGCATGGCACGAGTGGTACCGATGGCTGATACCTGGATCCCTGAAATGCTCCTGGTGGCAGTCCCAGCTCTCTGCCACCCTTCCCACACTGGCAGAGAGGATCACAGGGAAGGGCAAAGCCAGGTTTGGCAAAGGTGGCTCCATTCCCTTCTTGCTTGCTGTGAGCACACGCAGTAGCTCCATGTCTGAGCCACCAAGGTGAGTGTGGATGCAGTGCCCAGGCAAACGGACCCCGGAGGGGGATGAAAAGGCCCTGGAAGCCTTCAGAAACAGAGTGCTCTGGCTGGAAAACCCAAGTGCACCTCTGTGATGTTGGATGACAGACACATTAAAGGCATCTATTTCAGCTCCTTGGAGCCAGATGCCTCCTCCCTCCACTGCTGGGCAGAGAGCCGGCTCAGCATGGAGTTTTCTCTCCCATTTCCTAGGGATGTCAGTCAAAGCCAGGCTCTTGGAAGTTCAAGCGTGGCCAAAAGGAAGCAGATTTCAAAACACACCCCTCCCTCCATTCCCCCCTTCCTAGGCCTTTTGTTTCCAGTTCCCCCTCCTCCCATCAAAGAAAGGAACAAGAAAAGATTCTGGAGTCACCAAGCCATGATCTATCATTCTTTTGGGGGAGTTTTGGCTAATATTAATCAACACAAGCCTCTCTCCCCACCTCCCCTGCCCCAAGGGAGCAGTGGGCTTGGAAAGCTCAAGCTGGTTTTGGATGGGTCTTGCGGCAAAATTCTTTAGTTGGAGCAAGATGGTGTCGGGGCAGTTGCCAGCCGCCCTGAGATTCTTGGAAGATAAATGAGATCCACTGCCTTCTTGCCTGGTGCTGCGGAGGCACAGGACACCCAGAAACTCCACTGTTCGCTGCAACACAACTGGTGGCTTCATCCTGTGAATTAGGGCCAAAGTTGCCACTTTGCTGCCATTATTCCTAGTGAAGGGGATGAGGCTCCAGCTGGGAGCTGATGCCACCTTCTGTATTTTGCTTTTCAACCCTGGACTGGATTGCAGAAGCATAAAGTTTATATCCTACATATGTCAGCTGCTGACAGACCTCCAGGGGTGGCTTCCCAATGGCACAGAGTGAGAGTACATTTTCTGAGGCCACTTTTTCCCCTTTGGATCCCTCCCCTTGGTCTCTTCAAGGGATGGCAGCAGAATGGCACAGGAATGAGCAGTTCCCCCCCTGTGCCCAGTGGTGACAGCTTTGCACTGGGACATCAGGAAAATTCAGGCTGTTTGGAGGGTGCAGAGGGACTGAAGTGAGGAGGAGAATTTGCCTCATCCTGCAGTTTGTCCTCCCAGAAGGCACGAATGCCTCTGGTGTTAAACTGCAGATGAGCCAAAGAATGTCTTTAGTGGCTGCCAAGTGGGACACTCCTGTTGATGCAGTTCAAAATGCTGGCTGCTTCCCCCCAGGCCAGGGCTTGGGCCCCTTGGTGGCAGGAGGCGCATAAGGAGCTCCCAGCTCCTCCTTATCCAGAGGTAAAGCAGGTGTCCAGTCAGTGTTAAATCTCCTGGGGAAGAAATAAGGACACTTTCAGGTTTCCAAGTAATACCTGAAGAGGCTCCTCTTCCCTCCTCTGTACCTGGCTCCCATGCCACACTCTTGGCTGGGGATGGATTTGTTTTCTGCTGTGCCCATCATTGCTGTTCTGTTCTGTTTTTCAGAACATCATTTGAAAAACCTCACAGCCATGCTGTTGATGTAATAGTAGTAACAGATTTACTCCAGCCCTTTAAAACAACAGTGAAGGTGCTCTAATCTTTCATGAGTCCTTGCAGGCTCTGCTGAATTCACGGATCCTGCCCTCATCATCCCTTTGACTTTTCTTTTGTTATTTAGTTAATTTAAGCATCAACAGCTACTGAACAACTGTTTTACTAACCCTCCTGACAGCCTTAAAAGCACAACAAGACAAAAGGGAGAACAAAAAGAAACCTTCCAAAAGCCTGCATGAGAACCTGTGTGCCCATGTGTGAGTCAAAACAAGCCACAGCAGAAGAATATGCTGAGGAAATATTGTGACCTCCTGAACACTTTGGTTAAGACAGCTAGTCAATCTGACAGATGATGATAGTGACCTGAACTTCCTCCACTGCCAAGAGTAGGGACTGCCTCTAAGACATACCCATGTTAGGGCTCAAAATGACTTGCAGAAGTCTCCTCCTGATGGCAGATGACCTTGTAACAATGCCTTTGATATATGCTACCAGCAAAATAGCTGTCCTTTCTCAATCCTGATCTCGGAAACACTCTTACCATGTTTTATTCACTTGCTGCCTCAGTCTAAAGGATGTTGATTTCGTACTCCGTGATTTCTGATTTGGTGAGATACTGGCACAGGTTGCCCAAAGAAGTGGTAAATGCTCTATCCCTGGGAGTGTTCAAGGTCAGGTTGGACAGAGCCTTGGAGCAGCCTGGGCTAGTGGGAGGTGTCCCTGCCTGTGAACTAGTTGAGCTTTAAGGTCCCTTCCAACCCAAACCATTCTATGAGTCAATGATTTTCACTTTGATTGTTTTATTATTTAACCCTGCAGGCATTCTTTTCTTAATTTCTTTTCCTTTTTTTTTTTTAGCAAATATTCAACTAAGGAGTCATAAATACTGATAGGATGTTGAGGACCAGGTCGGAATTGTAAGTGGCCCATTCTTCTCCCAGAGATCAGCACTGCCAAGGAAACGAGTGTAAAAAGGACAGAGAATATAATGTAGAAAGGAAAACAAAATGGTACTTTGACATGCAGTACACTTCCAAAACTGGAAACGGTATTTTTGTGAAACAAAAGCTTTTTAAGATGTCTGAAATGATCTTAAAATTCTGCTGCACTGAAAATCATAAACATATTAGTTCTCATTTTTAGTTTAGGCAGAAAGGCAACTCCTCGGTGACGACATCTCCTGTACGAGCAGCACTGGGAGGCCGAAGCAGCCCTGGGTCTGTGTCTTTAAGAAGGAGGGATGACAAGGGGCTGGCGTGCAGCGGCTGTTAGCATTTCCAAGATGCTTTGTATTATGGCAGGGCAGAAGAGTTGACAGACTCTTCTCAGTTCTGTGGTTAGCTGGCTACAGGCATGCAGTCATTACTTTATATTAATGTGAGATGTGAACATTGTTTTGCTGGTTATAATTATTCTCCGAGTGGTACAACCTTAAAAATTACAGCTTTGGAGGATCTCTTTCTCTGTAGTTCTTCCTGGGAGTCCCTGCCTGGGTCGGTTCCCAATAATGAGATTTTCTAAGGGGGCTGGGAACTGGATTGATTGATTTATTTGCTTTTGGATGCTAATTAACTTTGATGTTCTGCAGCCACGCTCCTGGCTGCCATACTGCATGCAGGGGAACAGCGGGGCTGGGCCTCCACTTAGGAGAAGGACCCCAGCGGGGGTCAGATGGGAGTGAGTGTCGCTGGTTTGTGTTGCATTTTGCTCCTGAGCCAGAAGTAGAAACCTTTCTGAAGAGCTTTTCTATTCACAAGACACCCCAATGGACAGGACGAGGGCCATCCTTGCACACCAGGTGCTTCTAATATGGCCAAGGCAGATGGAGATACCCCAGTGTGGGGCTGCCCTCCAGCGCACTGGGGGTGGGAACTGCCCAGTCCCCCACAGGGAGCTGTGCCTTCTGGCAAAGGTTGTCCTGCAGCCGCCATGGCCCCTGGCTTCTACTCGGCCCAGAACAAAAGCAAGGCACAGACATCTGAAGCAATTGCTTAAGCAGTGATGAAAGGGATCAGCCTCCCTTTATCTCCACAAAAGACACTGTGTCATCAGTCTTTGCACCATATTTCAGCACTATCCTCTCCACTGAGTTTGCCAGAGAGGGGCTGTGCAGCCGTACAAGCAGATGTGGCGATGGGTTCAGCGCTGTTGAGTCGAAGGCTTGGATGGAGACCAAACTGCTCCTCTCACACAGGAAAGAGCCATCAGCAGCGATGACCTCTGGTAACACTCAGCTCTCAACGGGATCTTAACCAGAGCCTTCCCCTCTGTCACCAGAGCCCCTCAGTGCACATTGAAACGAAGTGCTGGAATGCCTGCAAGCACACCCAAGCCCTGCCTTGGGTTCATGCTCCTGTAGCACGCTGATCCTCAGGCCAGCAGAGGGAATTTAGGAAAGAAAATGGCTAATGCCATGCATTGACGTTCCTTCCTCAGCCCAATGGATTGTTAGCCATTTGCAAACATGGCAAAAGTGACTGGCCTTTATCTAGGGTCCAGAATGTGCTTCCAGGTCCAAGTGAGGCTGCAATGTCCAAACTGTTTGAGTGCTGGAAGTGCAAACCCATCTTTTTCTCTTTTACTACTTCCCTCTTTGCTCTATTTCTGTTTCGTCTCAGTGCACAGCAGAGCAAAGTGAGATAGGAATGGAGGGATAGACTCATTTCTTCTGGTAATAGAGAAGAGAGATGTTTTGCAGAGGAAACACAACCCTGTGCTTACAGAATGCCATTTTAAGAGCCCTAGCATTAATGTTTCCATGATTCTGCATCTACTGGAGCGACACATGTGATACCCACATTTATGGTAGCAGCCCCTTCAGCCATCATTTTGCCACACACATCATAAGTCAGCAAGACCTCCTGCGTGTTGCTCATGGAGCTTTGGCTTTGTGCCTCTCCTTCAGCCAATTTGTACTGTACTCTGAGTATTTAGCAGCTTGCCACAGTGCAGAGCCAGGACATAAATCCCTTATGAGGAGCCATGCTTTAAATGTCCACTTGGATCTCTACACTGCCAGGATGAAGCAGGATGTCCCCTGAGGCCATCAGAAAGCAGCTCCTTCCCTATCCTGGTAGTGGGGTCACCCTTAGAGTGGAAAGGACCAAGTGCCTACTGATGCTGCTTAGAAAGGGCCTCTGTCTTGAGTATGGTGGTGCATTCAAACACAGGACACAACATGATGCTTTTCCTTTCATTTGTGTCCAAAACTCTATCTGGCCTCTGTTAGTAACAGGTGACATAATAGGTTTGAGATCTGAACACAGCTTGGTAGCTGCTTTATGATCTCACATCTAGAAGTCAATGTATAAATGACGCCAAAGGAGAGGTGAATGACTAGAGCCCCAGTAAACCTGGACAATTCACTCCTGAGCAGGATGCAGAGAGCCTCATTGAACTTAGAGTGAGATGGCAGCAACTCTACCCCACTAGGATGGATCTAGCACAGGTAGGTGGCCCAACAGAGCAAAGTCAAACTGTTTTCATGTTGCAGTGAGAGGTGGAAAGATGAGAAGGGACAAGAAAAGCCATGGGGACACCCATTCCTGCTCACAGCATAGAAGCAGCAGAGAGCTGGTGCTGCTCATCAGCAGGGTGGATGCAAGCATCCCTCTAGACAGTAAGCAACACGTTGTAATCATCCAGCAAATTGAACGTTGGGCTCCTGCTCCCTCTCTCTTTCCAATCCAGGCCTCAATCCCCCAGGACTATTCAGATATCTGACTCCTTTTTAGCTGCCATGAACTGCACTAAAAATCCAGCTATTGGCCAACAGTCTGAACTGTCTGCAACAGATGACTGGGTGCTAAGGGATCATTCTCCAGGCTCTCAGACAATGAAAAGACTACATTTATCCCAAAGCCTCCTCACTGACTGCCACATTTAATGAAGATACATACTGGGACAGTCAGCACCTTAGGTGGTGAGATCATCAGTGTCTTCTGCAATGAAAGGGGCTCTTCTTTCACTCTTCTACTTACTGAAGCTTATTGAGAGAGACTGCAAGAGATGAATTATCCCAGCTGCAAAGTCTGGCCTGGTAAGTCTCGTAGGGTGGCTAGCTGGGCAGTGCTATTGCAACACGAAGATGACTCAGCCACAGAGCATCTTTGCTGGCATCCCATTAGCTGCTGCGGAGATGGTTATTTCTCTATTGCTAAACAGAGTCTGTCAGTGGCTTGGGGCACTTCTGTAACAGAGGCGGAATAGTAATTCAAAACATGCCAGACCAGAAAGCTAGGGCTCATCATATCAGACTCCTTCTGCCTAAAAGTCAACCAGTCCACATTGTTCAGGGTGGGTGAACCCATGTCACAGACACTTGTGACTTCAACCAGAAGAAGCACATCCTTCCAGGAAAGCAGGATCCCCCTTCACATGCAAAAGGCCTTGCAAATACAGAAGCAGAAGGGAGCAGAGAAATTCCCCGAGTGGGAGCTACATCAGCAGAACTGACTCAGAAGAGGAATTTGCTTTCCCAAGTTTTCCATGGGGTGTCAGCTGCTCTTTTGGGTGAAGCGATGCTAGCAGGCAGCATCCCAGTTACTTTCCCACTGTGGGAACCAAACCCTTTTAAAACTGTTTTGACTGTAACCAAGGAATTAGAGAGATGGATGAAGCCAGCCGAAAGTGTGACAATCTCCTAAAGGCACACAGATGGTGAGCAGACCCTGGAAACTGATTCACTTTGAGCGATCACTTTCCTGAAGCACATTTTGGACAGTTTTCAACCTCTCTGAGGACCTGAGGAAACCCGTAACTTCTCCAAGGCAAAATGAGGGGCAGGAGGGGAGAAAGGGGAAAAAAGCAGCATGATTTTTCCTTGAAACGCATATTCACACATAGTTAGTTATTTATGTGCCCTTTGACATTGAGAGAAGCTCATCTCTCGGAGAACGCTCACCCGTGGCTCAGCCCAGATGGAGGTGGGATACAAATCTCATTGCCAGGGCTAACCATGAAAAGATTTTTCCTGTTTTACCAGAAACCACAATCTCCCATAGTTCCCAGACTGCTCAAGTGATGTATAGCTTTGTAATTGTCCTGAAAGATAAGGGGAAGCCTCCTCTGTGGTTGCATTTGATATTGGCCTGATGTATGGGATCGCTCAGTGCTGGCTCGGTGGAGGGTGTCTAGAGGCAGCGTGGAGGATGCCTCTCTGCCTTCTTCTCGCTGGGGAAACTCTGCTGGTGGCAAGCAGGATCCTGAGGGCTGCAAATTGCTTTCCCACATCTAACATCCCTTTCATAGATGCCTTAGTCAGTTTTTGGCACAAGGAGGAGAATTAAAGAGTTGTTTACAGCTGCTCTGGAGCCTCCTCTGCAGTGCTACCACCCCTGCGGTACCCCTGCATCAGGGACTGGAAGGAGCTGCTGAGGCAGCTCAAAAGGGTAGTAGGGAAGTGGGGTATAGGCAGGGAATCTTGCAAGTGGAAGAGGGAGAAATAAAGGAGAAGAGGGAAAGCTTTACCCATGGCAAATGGCAGAAGCCCCTTTTCTTGGGTCAGGGTAAATGATACTTGACAAACCCTCAATCAATTGACTACTAGAAACATGAGTTGTGGTAAATCCTTCTAACAGACAGACCCTGATGTACAGACCTTCTAGCTTGGTGCTGTATAGAAAAGATGGACCAATTCAGATTTTCAGATATGCAATGCTTAATTTTCTACTTCCCAGAAAGAGATGAGCATCGTGTTCAGAATCTGGGCCAAGATTGTCCAAGCAATCAGGACAAGCAGCCACTAGATGGCACGTCCATCCTTGTCCGAACTCCACGAAAGCCCAGGATCATCCCACGCAGGCACAGCAAAAGGATGAAATGTTATCTCAGCATCTGCTCTAAGAAAACGCTGGCACGCTTTGCAGTTCTTTGGCATGGGGGATCTGCAATCTGATGAGCATTCCGCTGTGATTTTGAAAAGACTTAAAGTAAACTTGCTTTCACTGGTTTCAGGGGAGATGGACTAGGACTGCAAAGAGCATTTATGTGCAAAACAGCTCATAAAAGGAAATATACAGTGCTTTGTTCTTCCACAGGAGGGCTAGTGAATTATTTGGGTAGAACCCACATGAAGTAAGAAGTTATTGGTAGATACAATTTTCCAGATCCTCAGCTGCTGTTATGTGGTATACTTCCCCCGTTTATACTAGCTGAGAGTCTAGTCTCTAGGTCTCCAGATCAGAATGAAGCAAGACACCAAGAGGTCTTTGGAGAAAGGAGCTTTTATTTGAGGGGACTGCCAAACATGTTAGATTTGGACTACTTTCTCTCCCAGATTTAATCTCAGAGGAATGGCAAACCAGAAAAGGCCAAAAACCAGGAGTGAATCAAGCACATTAAGGCATTTTATACTGTAAGCTACAGTGTTTTGCATGTGTAGCAGCAAGTATCTGAGGTCTTCCAAAGCAGAAACTTCCAGTGTAGGTTTTGTCATTTAAAACTAGCTTGCACTATGTAGAAATTGAAAAGGAAGCCAAGTTTATGGATTTCCCTATTGAGTCAGTCTTATGTACCATTAAGAAGTTGGATTCTGGTGCAAAACAGCTTAAATCACATCCCCACCCATAAATTTTTTCCACTATAATATGAAAAAGCATTAGAAGAGTTGTCCAAGGTTGCTTAAATTCTCCCTCATCTTCTCTGTTTGTGCACAAGGACAAAGACTGTGCTTTGATTTAATGTTCCCTTTGAAAAATGCTATTATTTGAATTCACCAAAGAACACTTTGTGTTTCAATCTCATGCCTGTAAACTTCTCTAGTACTTCTTAAAGGGTGAATCAAACCAGCCCCAGCTGTCTGTAACAAGAATTAGACCAAGTTGGACAACAAAAGTGCTACTTTCATGGAAAAAAAAAATAAAAATAAATATTTGACTTTCCTACACACATTTAAAACTGATGGGTTTTAAATCAGGGAGGGGAGGGAAAGCGTGGTTCATGCTGTGAGTTCTCTACGTTGCTAATCGCTATAGACTGGTGGTGCCGCACCTAAACTTTGGGATACTTCTATGATGCAAGTAACAACCAACCATCCTCAGGAGAGCTACTCCTGGGATCCAGACCCAGATTTGAGACTAAAGAGAGACACCAAGTGGAAGAAAGGCACATGACTGGCTGTAAGACAGAGGGCCTCAAGGGTTTAATTCCCACATGCGGCTCACTGCGGGTTTGTGTGCATACATAGGCCATGTAGGAGCACATTTGGGCACCTCACTGCTCATGTGGGCATGGAAACGTGCATTTGGGAGAAAGAGCAGGCAGACAAAGGTGCAAAAGAGACTGCTTTCCATGCAAGGTTTAAATTTGGCCCCTGGACGCCTTCATAAATGAGTTTGAAGGGAGTTAAGTCTCTAAATACTTTTGTGGATCTGAGCTTATGTAAGAAGTATTAGTGTCATAGGATTGCTTGTTCCACTCGTCTTGTTCCTTCAGGTAAATTGTGCCAGTGCTACACACATTGCCCTGAGAAATATCCACTCTGCCAGTGCCAGCTCCTGAGTGCTTCCATTTACTTTGGCAGATCTTTGGTTCTCCTTCAGGTTTTCTAAAGTGCCTCTGTTAACTGGACTGAAAGGAATGACTCCTCATCAGCCTCCATGGCCGTGGGGTGTGGAATTAATGCTGCCTGAGCAATAGTACCTGTTTTGGCACATCCCCAATGCAGATATACAGGAAGTTTTCCTCATTGCTGGGTAATGTTCTTCTCAATCTGAAGTAACAGGCAGCTAAAAGAACTGTGAAGAAACAGATGAGTGTTTCAACACACTTATTCAGCCTTGTATCACAGATAGAGCTGGTCTAAGTCAATATAGGTGCTAGAAGTGAATGAGATCAGTCCAGATGTGCCTATGTTGTTGGAACTACATGATCTTAAGGTCCTTTCCAATCCTAACTATTCTATGATTCTATGTTTCTCTGGTGCCAATTCTGTTCTTCCATTTTGACAGGCAAAGGCAGATCCATGAAGCTTTGCATTCAAGTTATCATCTTAAGAGGAAGTAGTCTTATGATCAGTGCTCTGGCTCATTCTTCCAATGCATATACTCATCCAGGCAGTCTAACCTCGGGAACACGGTTATGGAAAGATAACGCAAAATAGCTCAAATCTTGGGAAGGGATCTCATGGTGCTTTGGCATTTCATAACCTCCTCATGCAAAGCTGGACTTAAATCTAGAATATCACTCCAATCTGTAAGTACTAGATCAAAACAAAGTTGTAAGTGGCACTTATAGTGCTCCAGTAGGCTGCCTTTAGAAACAAGACCCTACTTGGTTCCTGGAGGAACAGTGGATATTCCTGTTGCCCTCTGAATAGAAGACTGTGGTTCAACCGGAGACCTGTAAGGTCTCACCTGAAAAAGGCACAAACAAGATGCCTTCCATTTCCAAGGAAAAAGAATGCACTGGAAGAAGCATAATGCTCCTGTGTAAGAGGAAAAGAAAGATTATGGTATCTAATATGGAAGCCTCAGGAGTAAGATCAAATTCTTCAGGTGTTCATCCATACCTACAAAAGGTAGGCTCCTAAAAGGACTGAGCCTGAATGCTACCTCTTTAGAATCAGTTTCTGGTTGCCAAAGATGACTGCAAAAGGCACAAATGGATTAGAAAATTGGGATAAATCCAAGTTCCACAAAGTCACACTATGGGTGTTAGCCCAGGTACTGAATAGAGCTCAGCAACACAAGCAATGCCTCCTTTAGTAACTGGGATGCTTTATTGAAACACATTTGGCTTTTTCTGTCTCACTCAAATGGCAACAGTCATGGTCTCTTCTCAATCTGGAGATGTCTGTGACCTGCTCACACTCTGCGGAAGGCCTTTAGATATTTGTTTGCATGAGGATTTAAAAAGGAGATGGTAAATCATGATTTCCAGCAGATTTCCTAACCCAAAGGTCAGACAGACATCCAACTCATGAGGGAAAAGACTCCCATACTTGCTAATGCTCAATAGATCACAAAAGCTTAGAGTTCAGAAGTCCCAGAGTTAGTGCCTAGAAGACACATTCCCATGTGCTGTGTTTTCCAGCACCCATCAAAGTGGGAGCAATCTTTCCTTGCAAAATACTGAGTTTGGGAGTGCAGTCACCTCTGTAACAGCCAGCTGTGAGGGACTCCTACCCGGGTCCAAAATAACCAAGCAACAGAGGAATCCGCTTCCCCGTTACGTGGTACCTCTGGCAGAACAGTTTATCCTTTGGCTTCTGTAAGTCTTAACTTCGGCTGGAGAATCCCAATTGCCTGCATTTCTCATTGCAACCAGGGGAGGGCAACTGGTCATCAGGAAAATGAGTTCAGTTACTGGCTTGTTCACCAAATCATAAAACACAGAATTAGTCGTGAAAAAAACCCCACCAGACTAAAACCATACCTTTTGGTAAGCATTTCTTTTCCTAATGTAAGTTAAAATAGGCAAGGGGAGCACTGCAACCACTACACTTTCATTGCTGTTCCCTCTAACCGTTACTCTTTGCATATGATTAATCTGCTAGTAAATCACAGCTTTTGGCAAATAAAAGAGGATTCCACTTACAGTGCCATGAAAGCACTTCTGTTAAATAAGGCTTGACAAAATCTGTAATTTTAAACCATGCTTTGCGTTCTATTTTATACTGTTTTATTAAACAGACACTAAGTGTGAACAGAAATACAGCAATTCTTTGCTCTGTTTTTGAAGTCTTTCCTCCTTACAACAGGAATTGGAAGTATTTTTCTCAAAGGCAGTTTGTACTGATAATTACAGCACTTATCACCAGAACGCTTCAATGTTTTGGCCCTGTCAGCGCAGAAATCCTTCCCCCCTTCAGTCACAGAAACGTATGGCCAATTCAAGGGCTTTTTTAAGGGAAAGAAATATGCAAACATTATAAATCCATAAATGTCTTCCTCTTTCTCAGTTATCCCTAATGCCAAGCACTCATTTTCTGCTCCTGATATATGTAAAGCTGGGCAGCAACCTGTGCCAGCTGAACCTTAGTCTCCTTCTCAGAGATGCTCTGAGCTTAGAGAAAAGCAGTTTGGTCCCTCCCACTCTGCAGCTTGCTGCAGAACAACCCTGAGACCTTCCATCCCTGCTTCACAGAGAGATGTAAAGTGCTGCCTGTACTTAAAATGGTGGGAACTTGCCTGCTTGCCTCCCACTGTTCCAGGATGGCTCCTACCAGCCAGGCATGGTTTTACCAACAGAGGATGAGGGAGCTGTAGCTCCCTCCATCAATAGAAGCCACCCATCATTAGTAGTAGCTGTGTTTTTCATTGCAAAGCAGTTTTTCATTGCAAAGCAGGGGCTCTGAGGACTGTGCAGCTTCTGGCAATCCAGAGCAAGGCTGCAAACGGCTGTAGAGGTGCAGCACAGCCAGCTCCGTGCAGGGCATCAGTATTTCCCTGTGCCTGAAGGAGACAGAGCTTGTGTACAAATGAAGCAGGACCTGTACGAGGCTGGGATCCCAGGGACTTGGCCTCGTGCACAGACTTCTCATGTTTATCCACAGAATAGGCCATGACTTGATTGGGTAAGGAGATTAATTCCATCTCAAAAGAAAGTATTCATTTGACAGGGAATGGTTGCTGTGTTTGAAATGAAGATGGCCCAAGGCAAAAACAGATTGCTTGGCTGAGTGACCTATTGGCTGGTTTCTGACTGCCTTTGAAATGGTATTCGGTCTTCAGCTTTACATGCCACATAATGGTGGGTTTCTCCAGCCTGAGTGTTTTCTTACAAGCACTTTTGTCTGATCACTAGCTGAGAATCCAGCCTACTGTGTATGTTGTAAAAGATGCTGTTTATATTCGGGCTTTTAGTTTACCATCTGTGCACAGCTCAGCTGCAACATCTCTGCAGATCTGTTTCTCCTCTGCTGCCAAGTCCCTGTTGCAAGCCCTCAGAAGAGCATGATTCACTTCAGACTTCTAATAAAACTCAGGCTCTTTGGAAGCTCTCTTTAAAACCCTACCCTTGTTCTCAGCAAATGCAGCACTATAGATTTAATGCTTTTCTACAGGCTCACTGATTCATATCTGAGTGGCACCGAAGCATAACCAGTTATACATGCAACCACTCATGCATATATAGCCCCACACTGCCCTGCCTAAAGTGTATCCCGTTCTCAAAGCCATTGACACAAATTCATTCAGGCACCGGAGCTGCTGGCACATGCACAATCCATTTGCACTGCACCTTGTAATCACTTTTTATTCTAAACCCATTTTCTTTATGGAACAGCATTTGCACTAATCCTCAGGGGGAATATTTTGAGCCCAGGCTTCCTTCCTCAAAGTAGGACACTTTCTGTAAGAATCAGAAACAAGCTACATGCTCAGTACCTATAGGCTTGGATACTCTCTCAGTGCACAGATGAGGTAGACACTTATATTCAATAAGGACAGGTAGACACTACTTTACTGTCCCACAGAGCCTTGCATCTTTATAGGTAAGTGTTCTGGCTTACAGACTATGGACATAAGCCTGGCCAGATGTTTAAATTAATACAAAAGCATATTACAGAGAGAGAGAGAAAGAGGGAAGAAAAAGTACTTCCAATATTCAGTTTGAGAATAGGAGTGTTTTTACTGAAGGTTGATTCTACTTGGAAAAGAGATGCTGGAGGGCTACTGATTTCCAGAGAGAAACAACTCCAAGACTGGTTGTAAGTGGGTTTTAAGATGCTGTCCCCAGTAACTCTGAGGCATAATTTGTCCTCATTGTAGACACTAACAACTGACCTTACAACTCTTTCGGTAAGAGAGAGGAGCCTGAGCAAAGCCAGGTTTATCAGACAGTTTGCAGGCCATGATACTGCTGTGGGCAGCTGCAGAAACAGGAGTGGTGAAAGCACAACTGCAAAAGCCGCTGTGCAGAATGAGTCATCTCACTTCCACATTATGGTCCCCATTCTGCTTCAGCACCTGCATTTCAACCACCCCTCCTGGCTGAGCCCACATGGCAGCTGCAGCTGATGAGCCTGCAGCTAGCTGCTGTTGGCATCCTTGCTCTTATTATGTCTTTACACCAAAAGAGGGTAGATTTATGTTCAATATGAGGCAGATTTAGATTAGACAGACAGAAGTTCTTCCCTGTGAGGGTGCTGAGGTGCTGGCACAGGGTGCCCAGAGAAGCTGTGGCTGCCCCATCACTGGCAGTGTTCAAAGCCAGGTTGGACAGGCCTTGGAGCAACTTGCTCTAGTGGAAGGTGTCCCTGCCTGCTGCAGGGGTTGGAACTGGATGTGTAACACAAACCATTCTACGGCCTTGTGCACCTGAGGGTGTTCCATGCAATGTGTGGCACTTGGTGATTGGTACCTGCTCTCCAAGTGCAGCCCCTTCCCATAGCCCCTCCTGTCTCATGCTATCCAAGATGCACAAAGGAGGACTTGTTATTTGGCCACTGTTCACCCATTACATGACCACATGCTCATCCTGCCAACACTGTGAGATGTCTGTAGGATAATACACATGCTAGAGGGAAAGCTGATGAGCACCGCTGCTGCAAAAGGGGAGAAGGATGTGTTTAATCCTGGTACCAGAGAAAGAGAATGATGCTCCTCAGAAGGGTGAAGGACCTCCTGACATTCCTTCATTTTAGAATAGGCTTGCCTGGTTTGTTTTTAGTGCCTTTGAAATGGGGATTTAAAGAGGATCACATTATTATTACTACCAGATTGCCTTATCGCCATCATTTTTATCTCTGTTCTGCCAGGAAAGAAGAGGCAGGATCCCATTGTGCTGGTTTATGCCACATGCCAAGAACAAAGAACCGGTGCTGTGAGCTTGCTGCCTGCTGCGCGGAGCGGATACACTACACAAAGCAGGGAAGCCCGGGGAAACAATGCAATGACATCGGTCAGCAGAGCCACCCAGAGCCTCACCGTCCTCTCGTTGCTGTAATCAGTGGGGCAAACAAGAGCTTAATCAGAGAATCATAGAACCATAGAATCAACTCAGTTGGAAAAGACCTTCAAGATCATCCAGTCCAACCATTCCCCAGCACTGCCAGCACTAACCCATGGCACTGAGGCCTCATCTCCACGCTGTGTGAACACTTGCAGGGACGGTGACTGCAGCCCTGCCCTGGGCAGCCTGTTCCAATGCCTGAGCACCCTCTGGGGCAGGAATTGTTCCTCAGCTCCATCTAAACCTGCCCTGGGGCAGCTTGAGGCCGTTTCCTCTTGTCCCATCCCTTGTTCCTTGGGAGCAGAGCCCAGCCCCTCCTGGCTCCATCCTCCTGTCAGGCAGGTGTAGGCAGCGATCAGGTCCCCCCTGAGCCTTCTCTTCTCCAGACTGAACCCCCAGGTCCCTCAGCCCTTCCCCATCACACTTGTGCTCCAGGCCCTGCACCAGCTCTGTTGCCCTTCCCGAGCCCCACTCCAGCACCTCAATGTCTCTCTTGTAGTGAGGGACCCCAAACTGAACCCGGGATTGGAGTACGATGGGGTTTGAACAGTGAACAACGAGGCAGCCCTGCTGCTGTTTACAGGGCTCACCGGGGCAACAAAACTACCCATTGGAACAGTGTTGGAGTGGGGCATCAGGCTTGCTTTCATCTGGCAGAAAGCCATGGTGCTCACCTCACAGGAGCAGCCTTAAACGTTAACATTGACCCCATAGCAAAGGGGTTGGAACCGGATGATCTTAAGGTCCTTTCCAACCCAAACCATTCTATGATTCTAAGTTGATGGGCTTCAGAGGCAAGAAGAGCTTCAGGTGAGGCAAACACAACAAATTCAAACGGCCCCAGAGCAATGCCGGCTGAACTGACCCGGGAGGGAAGCGATGCGGTGGGCAAGGTGAGGGGCCATGAGGAGCCCAGCGCTGACGGGGGGTGTAAACCGTGTCATTCGCTTTACGGAGCGGGTACGAAGGGGCCAGAGCGGCAAGCGGCAGACCCCGGCCACGGCTCGGCCGCGGGGGTGGCACCGCCGCTCCACACCCACCTCAGTGGGGGCCCGCGGCCCGCCCCAGGGCTGGCTTAGCGCAGCCGCCAGCTCCGCCCCGCGGGGTTGGGAGCAGAGCCGGGGCCACATCGGCGGAGGGAGGGAGGCCGGGAGGCAGCGAGAGGAGCGGGGAGCCGAGCTGTGGTGGAGCCCGCCGAGCAGGTAGGCGCTGCGGCTGCCCGCTCCCGGGGAACGGGGCGGCCTTGGCCTGGCCTCCTTCTGCTGGGCTTCGCTCCGCTCGGCACGGGGGGACTCGGCGGTGCGGTGCAGTGCAGGGGGCTGCAGCCGGAGCCGGTCCCGGTCAGGGTCTGGGCTGCGGGGTCTTCCCAGGGGCTTATCCGCGGAGCGGGGAGGTTCTGCCGCGGTTGGGGCAGCCGATCTGTGGGAGACCCCCGGCTCCTCTCCTCTCCTTTCCCCTTCGTTCCGTTCCCCTTTCCTCTCCCCCCGGGGGGTGGCTGTTGCCAGGGTCGCGGGCAGCCTCTCTGGAGCCGTGTCCCCATTGCTCACACGTGTGTCCGTTCAGACTGAAGCTGGTGGGTGAGTTTTGACTCTCTTGTGTAGCTGGTGTATGGCCTGAAAGGAGAGAAATAATCATTGCCAGGTGCAGCACACCTGGGGCAGGATGAGCCCCGCAGGCGGGGTGCCGCATCGCTGTAAAGGGGTTTCGGCAGGCTGAGTGTGCTTCAGACCGGGCAGTGCTGCTGCCTTCATCAGGACTCTCCCTTCATTGGTGCTAAGATGTTTATTAGATGCTTCTCTAGCAGTCTTACCCTTGTTGCAGCTACAGAAAGCTGGTACTTGCCCATCCTGCTCTGTACCCCAGCTTTTTTTCTCCCTCCCTTTTAAGATGCCGGGGAAGAGAAGAGTTCAGATTAGTGTTCCCATTTCGACAGCTGGGTAAGTGCTGGCTGTGGATTGCCCTGCAGTGTGGCTGCTGAATCTGTTGATACAGGGATAACGGCTTGTTACAACCCAGGCATGCTGTTTCTGCCCAGAGCATAACAGCTCTGCTGTGTATGCTTTAATGTGCAATTGAGCACTCACTATGAAAAAGAGGGGGAAGGAAAAGAGCAACCATCCTGGAATCTAAATGTTGGCTTCAATAAACTGTGAAGCTGGTTGAGGATGAAGTGTTCCTACGTCTTGGACCAGCTCTAGTGTTTCCATCTTCTGCATGGGATGAAGTTTGAGGCTAATTTACTGGCTGTGCAAGGGCGGGACAGGCTGTTCTGCTGCCGTGCTGGGGGAGCTGATGGCTGGGGAGAAGAGCAGCTCTTGGAGAGGTTTGTGCTGCTGCTGGCAATAGAGGCTTGCAGGGATATAACCCATCCCCAGTGCTAGCGAAGCCTCACCGGTGTGATTCTGTGCAAGCAAGGATGCACAGCTGGAGAGTGTGGTCTCGGCATCTGACATCAGTGATACTTCTTCTCCACAGAAGATGGTTTTTAACTTTCTCAGGCACCTTGGCCTTGAGAAAAATCCTCTTCAAAGCCTGACGTGTGAGCCTGCTGTTGTGAAGCTTGCTCGCTGCATGATAACCAGTAAGTAGAAGCATGTGGTTAAGATCCTTTTGGTGAGCCACAAGATACAAAAGTAAAAACATTGCTCTGAAGGTCTAGTGAGAAGAGCAGTCTTGATGATGTGCTGACGTCAAGCATATGACACGCTGTAAAAATGATGCATTACTTGGATCTTACGAAATACTTCACAAGAACTAAGTGGGAAGAAAGTGTTAATGGGGGAGAAGGGCACTGTTGGTGCAGTCAATGACCTCTTCTGCAGTGTTGCTGCACGAGTAGTGGCAGTCCTGCCAGTGTCCCGTCACCAGGCCTCTTTGTGGTTGGTACAGTGGGGTGTTTTTAACATTCACACTTGTTTCTGGTCTTTCGGCTGCAGCAAGAACTCCCACACGCACAGTTGTGCTGCTTTTAAAAAGAAAGAGAAAGAATCCATTGCTCATACTGGGCTGCCACATGAGTAAAAAGGATCTCTGCCAACTGCTCTGTAAGCCAATGTGTGGATTTGGAGTAGTTTAGGGAAGTGAGTAGCTTCTCCTTGCTGCATGTCCCTTCATTTAACACTCCTTTCATAGAAGGGTCTTGCTTCCAGTATAGCTTTACTCAGTGGAGCCTCTCTGGGCTTGAAACCCTCTTGGCCTGGGTTTCTCCATCCTTGTTGAGGGCTCTGGGGATGGCTGGGACAACATCTGTATCCCTGTGCTGCAGGGCAGGGGTGGCTGGGTGAAGCCTTGCAGCGTTTGCTCAGCTTCTTACCTGCCTGTGACAGAAATAGAGCAAGGTGGAAGCTCAGTGCCTGGAGAAGGCTCTCCCCCCGGGGCAGTCTCTGTTCTGCTGCATGGAAGCTCCACCCTTAAGAGGATTTAGCAGCTTTAATGGTGCAGCTCATCTGGACTCTCTTCATTCCTGTTATTGTCTCTATTTTAGTTCTTAGGGGGGACAGGCAGGTGTAGGGTGACCTACAGCCGTAAGCTGGTGCAGGAGATGCTGTAACAAGGCCTTCCTACAGCTCCATGGAGGTTTCCTGCCCCCAAGACAATCTCTCCTTCAAACTCCATGAAGTGTGTGTGTGTATGATCATATGGAATTCCTTACCTGACTGTAGCTGAGGAAAGGTTTTATCCCACTCCTGTATCTCCATGTCCTTGTGTCACAGCTGTAAGGCAGCAGGGACTGCAGACGTTCATGCGGAGATATTTAAATCGGAGAGATGCAGGTGGGAGTTTTGCAGACCTCTGGTAACCACAGACCCTGAGGTGCTTTCCCCAAACCATGGCTGTGGGTCCTGGTGCCCCCTGGCACTGTTACAGCAGGAAGCACACAGCAGAGGCAAAAAGACACTGCTGCAAAACCCTCAGGCAGTGATGACACAGGATCTGTTACAGGAAAGCCAGGGTGATGCTGGGAGGTGGACCATGCCCCATGCTATCTGAAGTGGTAATTGCTGCTTCACTTTAATGGTGTGGGTGGTGTGTCAGCCACTTTCTTCCTGGTTTCCTTTCTGTTTCTGCTTACTGGTGAATGGGAGGACTCAGGCCAAGGTTGAGTGGCTTGGAAAGCTGGAGGAGGGAGCGATGCTTCATCAAGGGATGACCGGAGCCTCAGTTCTTCACTTCTTCAGTTTCCTCTTTGGAAAAAACTTGTGTGCATCAAAACTAGCTTCTTATTGCCAGGAACTCTGGCCCTCAACCAGAGTGCTTTAACTTCACCTCTCTAAAATAGGAGCATGACATCTGCATCCCCTTCTTTTCCTTCATTGCCTTCATTTGTTTCTGAACATGGATCATGACATCCTGGGATCTGGGGTCCTTATGTACAGTAAAGGATGAGCTGGGGCCCATTAACCTTGTTGTCAGCTTTGGTGGCCTAAGAAATAAACTGTGCTCTTGTACTGATGATTCTGTGGGAAGAATGTGGGATTGGAGCTTTCCATGGACAAATGATTAATGACATGTGCATGAAGGTAGTGAGCTGCAGTGGTTACCTAACCCCTTCTGTCTCTTCCTGGCTCATCTGTATTCTTTTAAGGAATGAAATGGAGGAAAGCCTAAAAATCACAGGCTCTCTTGGCATGGCAAAAGGAATAATACAGGAGATGGAGCCGGTGCCAGCAGTTCCTTGATGGTTGGTCAGAGCCTGTTTGCTGAAAGCTCTCAGGTTCATCACGGATTGGAGACACTGAAGCAGTTAATGGCCGACTTGAACCTAGACAGGATAATAAGTGAAGCACAAGGAGCTGCACACTGGAGAGTGCTTAAATCACTGCTTGCTTGCTCTGACAGATTCAGAGCGAGCCGATTTTCTGGAAGAAAGATGAGGTGTTACTGTGGGCAGCTCTGAAAGGGACCGCCTGGTAGGTGACAGCAGAAAAAGGGAATAAAACGGGAGCCTGTTGGGATGAAGACAGGGAGCAGACACTGCCAGCTCAGTGCCCAAGCCTGTGTCCTCTTGAACACAGTAGGGCAAGGGAGGCTGAGTGGTTCGGAGCTCATTCAATATAGAGAGGAGAAAGGGAAGGAGACTGGGCTGAAGGCAGGCTTTCTCCTGCAGGAAAAGGCACATACACGGGCTGTCTGGCTGACTGCTCTAGTTCTTTTATCTCCTTGATGGAGCTTTAGAACTGGGACAACACCGTTAAAAGCAAGTTAAATCAAAGCGTGGTGTGTGTGCTTAATTTCCAAGGCTTGCTGCTGAGGCAGGAGCTCAGGAGCCGGGAGCATCTGTCTCTCCTGTGCCACCAGGGGCCCTGCCCTGCACATAGGCAGGAGACTGGTGCATAAGGATGCTTCTGGGCTGCAGCTTTAGTTTCTCTGCAGCACAGTGTGAGCAAATAGGTGCGTCGCAAAAACGCTTTACCTTTTACTGCAAAATTGCTGCTGGGCTATAAGCACATCACTGATCTCTGCCACTATGATGATAATCCCAGGCCATGTGTGCTTGGGAGATGCTGATCTGGGGCAAGTTATCCACGTTAAGATATCCAGTAGCCTGGAGATTTGAAATTATGTAATGGAGAGTTCCCCTTGTAGGCAACACTAATTCTGCTTCAGGGAGATCTCTTGTATGCCAGCAATGGAAGGGATGAGCCATTGGAGCTGCAACTGTGGACCTTGAGCCAAGCTCCAGCCATTACTGGAGTCAGGGACTTGGTCATTTCTGCTGCTGCTCCCATCCATGCCAGGTTGGGAAAGAGGAGGGAGAGGACCTAGCTTACAGGGATTTGCATAGCAGGGCCCAAATTTGCTGTGAAGTAGCTTTACCTGTTGGGAACAAAGGAGACCATTTCCCTGAGCTGCCCTGGAGAAGCACTTACAGTCACTGGATGTGCCTTTGTCCTCTGCCAGCAGCTTCCTTTGGCCACTACCTCTGTGATCCATGAAGTTTGTGTGCCCTCACTGTTACGGGGTGGAGGGGCCACATGGAAGCTCTATGCCCTCATCTCCTGCTGTCTGGTTTGAAAAGCAACCCATTCCAGAACCTTGCTTGTGCTTGGGCTGCCATGGCCCAGGTTCCAGTGAGGTTCCTCTAGGTGTTTTCTGCATCAGGATCATCACCTGTGCTGCATTGGTGCAGGCCTTCAGGAGCAGCACGTTGAGCATATGTGGAAGTGACATCCTACCACTTGGCTAGGACTGCAAGGGCTGCTGCCATCATCCCCTAATATGTGAATATGCAAAGCCTGGAGCTGGCATGTCCCCTGTGGTAGATGATTAGCAGTTTGGTTGGGAATCAGTTGTGGAGTCTTAACTAGAGGAGCTCCACTATTGCACGGAATGGCTCAGTGCTCTGGTTACACCTTTCCAGGGAAGTTTCTCTGCCTTCCATGGTATTTCAGTTTCTAGGTACTCAAGTCTTAGATGGTAAAATATCAATGTTGGGAATGTCTTACTCCCTTTCTACTAGATTTTTGTTCCCATTTTCTCCTTGGTCCTGCAAATGGCTTCTTTAACTTGGAATATATGTGGAGAGGAATTGAAGAGAGGTTCTGTATTCAGCAGTGTCAGGATCAAGTGATATTTTGGACTTTGCACCCCAGAGCTAATGTGCCTGCTTTTGAAAGGCACCATGTGGACTGCTCTGCTCCTCTCCTTTCTGCTTGTAATCAAATTGTAGAGTACTCTGCCATTTTTTCTGGTGTGATGGTAGAACACCACCTCTCGGTTATAATCATGCATTGGTTCTGAAGCTTGTTTCATGCTGGTGGTGTGGTGCAATCAGAGCATCTTGTGAAGCTGGTCATGCGTTTGTATGTGTGTCAGCCTGGACTGAAGCTGCTGGTGGTGAGTCAGTCTTGAGTGGCTTCGCTGGAACGTCCTCAACTTCCCAGTGTGCTTTACTGAGTAAACTCTGTCTCCTTTCCCCTCGCTCCCCCTCTTCTGTGTCTTGTGATCACAGAGCTGGGCTCCCTGGTCATACAGAAGTGTTGATCCAGAGTGCTGTGCTTGGCTTGGACTGAGGACCCTGCTGATTATCAAGGCTGTTTCCCCTCTGCTGTTGCCTCAAGTTTTGCATTGCCCAAGCCGAGATTGAGAACTGTTTTGCATCATCTGTATGCTTGAAGAAACTGGGGCTTAAAAGGCAGGCAGCAGTTCTATTTATGCTCATCTCTGAAGTCTCTCGGAGGGCGGGGGGAATGAAATCCACCCAGACAAAACCCAGCTGTCTGGATTGAATGTGCTTTCCCAACAGTCTAAGAAGCTGCTGGGCTCTTCTTTGCATTCAGGTCCCTTTCTAATGCAGGCTCGCAGAGACACTACACATGGAATAACTAAAGAGCCCTCTGAGTTGTGCAGTAAATCTGCCTGTTCCCAAAGGAAGCTCTTTTAATTAGAGAAGACTTCTGCTCCACAGCTGCTGTGCAGGACAGTGCTGGACCACGGCTGTGTATGAGATAAGGTAGAGGCACACGAGGGGTTGCTCCCAAAGGGTTTGTTGCCCTTCCCTTGGGACAGGAGTGGAAGGGGAGGCTGCAAGTATAACAGAGGTCCATAGAGGCTGGTGGTGAGGTAGGAAACCCCAAGCATCCTGCTTGCAAGCCCCGTCCCCTCTGTGGGACTTTCCATAGGAGATGGCTGCTCCCTTGCACCAAAGCTGATAGCACCTTGCCTGAGAGCAGCTAAAATAGGGGTGGTTGTGTCTGCTCCGAAGGGGTGGGAGGTGATACCAGTGTCTGATGTGAGGGGAGTCAGAGTTTCCTCTCGCCCCTGCTCCCTGGGGTGGTGGTGTGACTTGTGTCTTCCTGGAACAAGCCCGAGGTGGCCAAAATGCTGCTGCTGAAACCAAGTGGGAATTCATGTCAAAAGCTGCATCAAACTGGCTGCAACCTCAGCAGAAAAGGCTATTTCAAGGGAGGGCTATTTTGAGGAACAGCAAGCTACTTTAATGGCCAAGACCTCAGAGGCTCCTTTGCTTTGATGCTGCAGTCCTACTGGTGGTCTCAGAGCCTGGGTGTCTGCATTCATTTCCAATCCATCATGCTACAGCTTCAGAGGCTGCTGTGGCGGTGGTAAAGCAGTAAGTTCCTGCTTTGCATAGCTTCAGGCAGATGGGAAACCTCTTCCTAGCCCAGCTGTCAGCTACAAGCAAGACCTACCAGCGTGTATACAAGTGGATGGCCATACACCCGGTGTTGTCCCATGGGAACCTAAACAGTTGCTCCTTGTTTGCCCAGAAGAGAAGCAGCTTTCTCCATGGGGTGTTTGCTGTCAGGAGGAACAGCCTGTGTGGCAGTGCGAGCTGAGCTACGTCAGCAGTTGTGTTACTGCAGTGCTGGCTGATGGCTACTCCTGTGCCCAGGGTCTCATGAGCCCTGCAGTGTGTAGCTGTCTACATGGCATCCATCCATCCATCAGGGAAGGAGCAGGCAATGGGGCTTTGCAGAGCTGGGTTTCAAGCTGCTGCACAAGGCGTGGGCACACATCCTTAGGGGCAAAGGAACCCTTGTGTCTCAGCCATAACCTGTTGAGGTAAGATGCATGAGACCCCTTGCTGTAATTTGATGTCATTAGTAAATATGGCTTCATTAAAACTTGTAAAACTGATGTGATGTAGAAATGGTCTCTGGAGAGTGGGCTGTGAGGGAAAGAGCACAATGTGGTGGGACAGAGAAAGGAAAAAGAAGTGTCTGCAGCCCTATTAAGTAATCTTAGCTTGAACCATGATTTACTGATTAAAGGTGATACAGCCCTGCTCTGTTTCCTGTCTGAAATGGCAGCATTTATCTCTGCATTGAGGCCTATCTTTCTTTGCAAATAATTTTTTTTCCCGGCTAAAAGTTCTTTCTTGTTGAAACAGATACCTGTGAACTACTCCATTTCCATCTCATTCTTCTAACATTGCTCCATCAAACAGTCACCTGGAATATTTGTCCTCCAAGTTTAGAAAAGGAGACGCTTTCAAGAAGGTAGAAGAGGCCACCTAGGCTGTTTGGTCCGTGTTCAGCAGAACCCATCCTCCAGACCACTGCGTAAGTCTCTAGGCTCCAAGGAGACCTCTCCTGTTCCCAAAACAGACCCAGCTTTTCAGAGTCTTGCTGTCTATTTTAACTGCCAGATTCCTGGGGAATGGATCCCATATGTCTGTTCCTCTTGGCTTGAAGCAGCCCTGTCCATACCCTCTGCATGTGGTGTTTGGAAGGATGGATTGATTATTTTCCTCTTTTTTTTGGATGGTGGTTGGTGGAGGGTGGGGGGGGATCTTAACTGCAGATGGCAGGTCTATAAGTGACTAATGTTACCCCATTGCTTCAATTAAACCTACTGGGATTACCTGCACTGATAATGTGGCAAGTAGCAGTCTGCCTTGGCCTCCTCCTCTTCATAGCAAGGAAACCAGAAGGTTTGGAGCATCTCTTCCAGCTGGATAAGTGTTTTCTAGAGGGACCTTTTGTTTTCCAGCTTTGTCTACTGAGATTGTGAAGGGGAATGAAGCTGGGAATGAAGTGGCTTCACTACAGCTTCTGTAGCAGCTTGTGCTGTGTTATTCCTGCTCCTCACAGTGCTGCCCTTTACTGCTGTACAATGCAGCTTTATTTTCTTCCTCCTGTAGGAAGAGCCTGGAGTAAGGAGCCTGCTCAGCGAAGGTGTAAGGAAAAGGTGCTAGACAGTGCTGTCATACATCTCTTAGACTGTATAGCAGCCGTGCCTGGGATTGACTATTCCAGAGGAAAACATGGAATTGCTTCTGAGTTGCATCCTCATGGTGTTCAGACCATGATTTGGCTGTTGTGGTCAGGTCCTGCCAGTCAGCAGCCTGGTCTAGTGGAAGGTGTCCCTGCCCACGGTGTTGGAATCAGATGAGCTTTAAAGTCCTTTCCAAACCAAACCAATATATGATTCTGTGCTATTGGAGGGGGAAAATGTGGTTGCAGGTGGGTGGTTTTTAGTAGAAATGAATGACTCAAAACATCTGTGCTCTGAACTCTTGTACTTAAGGGCTTTTCTTCTCCTTCTGCCCTCTCTAAGTCATCATTTTGGAAAGAGAGGCTGCTTGAGAAAGAGTCCCTTTCTCTGAAGCTTTTTATAGCTCTGGCTTTCCCTTTTCATTCATGCCCACTGGTAGAGTCAAGTGGTAACTGTGGTGTGAAACTCAGGATGTTGTGAAATGCTCATCCTCAGACTGTGACAGTGCTCATCATGGCAGTGAGCAGACCAGGCTCCAGTGGGACCTGGGGTGGTCTGAAGGGCAGAGGTTGGGTCCGGCAGTAACCTTTTGTGGCTGTGGCACTGCTGGTGTGTGAATGGCTCCTTACCATGGGGTCCATTGGATTTGGAGACCCCTGGCTTAGCCATCCCCATCTACTTAGCAAAGCATTTGACACAGTCTCCCACAGCATCCTCACAGCTAAATTGAGGAAGTGTGGTCTGGGTGATCAGGTAGTGAGGTGGACTGTGAACTGGCTGAAGGAGAGAAGCCAGAGAGTTGTAGTCTATGGGGCTGAGTCTAGTTGGAGGCCTGTAACTAGTGGAGTGCCTCAAGGGTCAGTACTGGGGCCGGTATTATTTAATATATTCATCAACGATTTAGATGAGGGAATTGAGTGTACTATCAGCAAGTTTGCTGATGACACTAAGCTGGGAGGAGTGGCTGACACGCCAGAAGGCTGTGCTGCCATCCAGCGAGACCTGGACAGGCTGGAGAGTTGGGCAGGGAGTAACTTGATGAAATATAACAAGGGAAAGTGTAGAGTCCTGCATCTGGGCAGGAACAACCCCAGGTTCCAGTATAGGTTGGGGAACGACCTGTTAGAGAGCAGTGTAGGGGAGAGGGACCTGGGGGTCCTAGTGGACAACAGGATGCCCATGAGCCAACACTGTGCCCTTGTGGCCAAGAAGGCCAATGTCATCCTGGGGTGTATTAGAAGGGGGGTGGTTAGTAGGTCGAGAGAGGTCCTCCTTCCCCTCTACTCTGCCCTGGTGAGACCCCATCTGGAATATTGTGTCCAGTTCTGGGCCCCTCAGTTCAAGAAGGACAGGGAGCTGCTGGAGAGAGTCCAGCGCAGGGCAACGAAGATGATTAAGGGAGTGGAGCATCTCCCTTATGAGGAAAGACTGAGGGAGCTGGGTCTCTACAGTTTGGAGAAGAGGAGACTGAGGGGTGACCTTATTAGTGTATATAAATATATAAAGGGGGAGTGTCACGAGGATGGAGCCAGGCTCTACTCAGTGGCAAACAATGATAGGACAAGGGATAATGGGTACAAACTGGAACACAAGAGGTTCCACTTAAACTTGAGAAGAAACTTCTTCTCAGTGAGGGTGATAGAACACTGGAACAGGCTGCCCAGGGAGGTTGTGGAGTCTCCTTCCCTGGAGACATTCAAAACCCGCCTGGACACATTCCTGTGTAACCTTATCTAGGTGTTCCTGCTCCGGCAGGGGGATTGGACTAGATGATCTTTTGAGGTCCCTTCCAATCTCTAGAGTACTGTGATACTTGTAGCAAATGGGTTTGCTGAGTTGCTTTCCTTGTCTTTTGTGATGTTTGTGTATTGAGGGAGACTGTGAGATGCTTTGTGTGAGGATCTTGCAGGAATCCCGTACTTCTGACTCTGGGTACTGGCAGATTGTAGAGTGAAGGGCCCATGGTTATGGTAGGGCAGACCCTGTTGAAGAGATGTCCCTTCCAACCCTAACAATTCTGTGATTATTACAGTTGCTGATCTGTGGTCTTCTGCTCCAGAATCCCATGTAGCAGTGCCAGCATACTAGCAGGGGAACAGCAGCAGTTCAGTAGCCACAGGCATACAGACAGCTGGTAAATGGTGAGGGGGCTGCAATAGCAAATGCTGTATTTGGCAAAAACAAGATTCCTGGGATCACAAATAGTAAAGGGGCTGCTTCTGTGAGCAGGCCAAAAGGTGCATTCCTTTATGGGCTGAGGCATTATTCTGTGCTAGAAGGACTGCTGTGACTTTCCAGTCATGCTGGGTCTGCAGTAGTCTTCCAGCTCTGCTTGATCTGTGGGGCTAAATGGTCGAAGCCTCTGCTTCTTGAGATCAGTGCCTTGTTATCAGCAAAGGAATCATGATTAAAGTAGACTAATGGCCTGTCTCTTCTCATTTGAGAAAGCAGACAATTCTACATCTTCCCAACCATTTGGAGTTACAAGACAGAGGTGTCTGCTGTGTGGTGTGAGTTGTGGGTTGTTTGGTTTGTTGGTTTTCCTATTGCTTTTCTTCCTTTCTGACACTTAAAATCCTGTCGATGGTCCCTAGGGGGAACAGGCCTTGGAGGGAATCCTGCTCCCAGAAGACACTTCCATTCTGCAGTGGGCTGGTGCTCAGCATCGTGGGACTCCAGTGCTCTGGTAGCACTTGGCTTGGTGTCTGCTTCCAGAGCCTTCTGGGAAGCATGAGGGAATGCTTGTCCTCCAATGCTCTTCTGGGTAAAGGGATCTCTAGCTCTTGGCTTCTAGCAGTCTGGCTTCAGCTTTGGAGTGAACTACCAGAGATCCTGTTATTGCTGGGAATGGTGGTGGATAAAGCCTAGTTAGGTTTGGCTTCTTTCCCTTGCTGTTTGCTGGTGCCTGTGCTCTGCTAGACCCCATCTACCTATCTCTGGAGAAGGGTGCTAATTTCTGGAAAGAATCAAAAAAGAATAGGAAACGTCATTTCCCAGTTCAGGCAGATGCTGTGACTTTCAGAAACACATTTGGCACGGGCGTGATGAATCTGAACGCCCACTGGTTATGTGCTTAGCATCTGAGAAAATGAAATGAAAACCAGTTTGTTTTGAAAGGGAACGTTGCAGGTGAAATTCCTCGACCTTGATCTCTGGTATCTTCTGGGAGGAGGAGATGGAAAAGATAAAAGTCAGTTATACTACCTGGTTCCTGCCTCAGTCTGGCAAACTCTGGTGCTGTCTCATAAGATGGAAAACCCCCTTGTGTTAAGGCTTCCTGCCTGCCTGGATTGTGATAACCTTTGGGTGCTTTGGCAGTGGGGGAAGGATGCTGGCTCTTGGGAAGGTATCTCCAAGCCAAGTGGCATTGGGAGGGTTATTACACAACTGCTTGGGGGAGATTTGTTGACCTCCAAGGCATTGCTTGCATGAGCGGCTTGGGAGCCCATCCTGCGCATGTACTTGTACTGTGATTTCCAGGCTGATGAGTCTGATAGCAGTGGCAAAGGCTTAGTAGCATCCTCTGCTCACTGCAGAGAAGCCTGTATGAGTGCAAGCAGGGTGCTGCTAGTCTGTGCTGGCCACCGTGCTGCAGTTTGAGGTGCAGGTCCTGCCTCATGGGCTTTGCTCCTCCATGGGGAGGTGCTGGGGACTGCCTTTGACACACAGGCGGGGAGGAATCCATCTCAGAGGTTATGTTTACAGCCCAGCAGCTCCAAGAGCAGAAAACAAAGCTGAACCAGTCTCATTTTTGGAGCCATTAAAGAGCCAGCGTAGTCAAGTGACAAGAGTTGCCCAACCAGTTTTGTGAAAACTATGCATTTTTACTGAGCTGGGTGCTCTTTTTAGGCAGTGTGGAGACTTCCTTCTGGTCCCTACCTGCACAAATAACATTCTCGTAGTACGTGGTAATCCAAAAGACAAAAAGTCCACTAAGCTGTACTTTTGGCTCTTCTGTCTGCTGCTTCTGGTAAGTTGTGTTTTGTGGTTTTGTTTTTCTTTAGGGGGAGAGGAGACACAAATGGCTCTGGGATAGGTTGTGGGGTGCTTGTGTTTTTTTTTTTTTTCCTGGGTTTTCTGTTGGCAGAGCTGTATCTCTGGTCTTGCTGCATGGAAAGAATTGCTTAAAGGGGAGAAATACTGTCCTGCAATGCTGTCGTGCTGTGCAAGTATGAGTGTACAGACTGAAAGCAGCCAAGGACTTTCTCAGTTAGCCAGTGGTAAGGACTGAAGACCTACTTAAATGTTGGCTTCCAAACTGAAGTGTGAAGTCCAGATGTTCTTCTGATTGCAAATATAGAGATGGCAACAGGCCCTTCCAAAAGCCATGCTGCTCTTTGATGCTGAACAGTGAGTTGGTTTCTTTTCAACAGTAGGATAGTGGTTTATAAATACCTAATCACTTCCCCTCAAGCATCAGAAATATGCTTCTAAGGTGTATTTCCAATTGGACAAAATGTGGTTGCTGTGGTAAAACATGCTGAAACCCCTTTTCCATTGTAGACAGTCCTATGGGTACTTTCTAATCTAGCATCTCACCAGATGACACTGTTGCTTTCAGGTTCTTCACACAACAGTATACTAAGAGCAGGAGTCAAATAGAAAAGCTTCATGTCTTACCAGGTGCACCAGGAATAAATCTACCCTTGCACTGTGAGTTGATGAGTTTTATCAGAAGCTTACCTAGTTCCTTGAGAAATCTTAGTCTTTCCTATGGTGTTTCTGCAGTACTTGCTGCCGAATGATGCCTTGCTGCAAGTCTGCTCCCCTTACTCTAAAGATAGCAAATGTGCATTCTTGAGCTTGCATCTTGTAGATGCTAACGTTGGGGTGTCACTATAGCTGTACTCCATGGCACATCAAGGTTTGTTGACAAGTACTGTGTTGTGGTTTGCAAACTGATGTAGCTGTACTGCTATCTCTGCGCTTAGCACTCAAAACCATCTCCTTTAGCTTGAAGGCAATTGCGTCTATGTAAGATAAGAACCAGCTATCTCTAGAGTAGATGGAATAAGAGATAGCCTGTTCTGAGCACCTTCTTTTCTTTCCTGTTTCCAGGAAAATGCACAAATAAGTTTTTTACCTTGCCTTGACACTTCCCTTCAAAAAGAAACTGTACCTGAATCAGTGACATGCACACACACACACATATATACATGAATATATATAAGAAATCACTGCGTCTGCAAGTGTGGCCTGTTTCAGAGGGTAACCCTAACCAGCAGCCTTATTATTTAGGATCCAGCTTCCCCCTCAATGCCTCCATTGTAACTTTTGAAGAGATGCTGATTGGAAAATCCCCACAACAAACATGATCTTGTTTGTCTTTTCAAGGTCATTACACCACTGGTATTATCTCAGTGGAGCTTTAACGGAAAGTTCAGTGAATTCAGACCTGAGTCTTTCATTAGCTCTGTGGTTATTTACTTACCAGAGACAAGATGTACTTCCCAGGTGTACTAAGAGTCCAATGCCTTTGAGTATTAATGTCAACAGGATGAACTCCTTAGCATAGTCTTTGTATGTTAATGTGGCTGTAACTTGTAGTCTCTGCCCTGAGAGCCGTGCTGTTAACAGGAGACTCAGTAACTTTCTGGTTGTTCATTAACTAGTACTGTTGTGGGAAGCTGTCCTGTCTCATCACTCTGATTGCCAAGTGCTTGTTCTTCATGTGCATGGGTAGAGAAGCGTTCCCAGCAGCTGGGCTTTGTGGTGCAAGGGCTTAGAACCCAACAAAATATGATCTGTTTCCACCCCTGACATTAAAGATCATGTCTTTCTAGGCTGTCCCTACCCTGCAGGTGTATGGCTTGGAGCTGGAAGGAGAAGTAAGCATCAAGTGAGCAATTTCTGATCCCCAGCTGGCTTCTCTGAGTCTCTAAGCTCAGGTCAGCTATGGCTGATCTGGTTCTGGTTTTTGGATTGGGATAATACTGCAAAAAGTAACCTATTGTGGTAGGAAGAAAACTAACTCTATCCCAGCCAAAACCAGGACATAACTGCACTAACCTTCAGAATGGCCTTAACCTCGTGCAAATTAGTGTGCAGAACCCTAGTTCACAATTCTTTGTAGCTGTCCAGTTGGAAGTTTCCCCTTCAGCAAGAGGAATAGCGGAAATGAGCTGGTATGCAGCCATAGAGGGCATTCAAGGTGTTTGTGGGGGCAAAAGGAACTGGAAAAACACAGTTCTGGTGCTGGTTTGACCTCATCTTAGCTTGGTAATGCTAGTACAAGCACATACTGTAGGATCTGCCTTTGTTTTACATGCTCTGGCGTTAGAGCTTGAGGGCTGGTGGTAGGGAGCAACCAGCCAAAGTACATAGGAAGCAACCCGCAGCTTCTTTGTAACCCATTTCCTTTCCTTACGGAAGAGGGCCTGGGGAAGAGAGGACAGCATCTTCCAGGCTATGTAGATGCATTCAGATGTGAACCCTCTTTTACTTGGAGCACCAGGGCTGACCTTCAGAGCTCATTGCTCTTGTGCTCCCCTTGAGGGTTTGTGGGACCTTTGCGCTTGGCTGTGAATGTCCCAGGACGGTGATTTCCACACTGAGCTCCTGTGGTTTGTGCTGAGGCTGTTCCTGCTTGTCTGCTGCGCTTTCACTGCTCTTGTAAATGAGCCCCTTATTTGTGCTGTACAATAAGTTGGCAGCTGAGGTGCTTCAGCTGCCAGGACTCGTCAGGAAGAAACCTGCACCGCAAGAGCGAGGGCGGTACTGCGGAGGAAGGCTGAGCTCTTACCAGCAGAGCTGCATGGCACAGGCATGTACAGTGCTGGCCTGAGCCAAGAGTCATAAACTTCAGCAAGCACCAAGTATGCAGTGCTGGCTGGGTGGAGGAAGTGCAGGATCTAATCCGTAAGATCCCAGACTGATTTGGGGTGGAAGGGACCTTAAAGCTCACCCAGTTCCAACCCCTGCCATGGGCAGGGATACCTTCCACTAGAGCAGCTTGCTCCAAGCCCCTGTGTCCAACCTGGCCTTGAACACTGCCAGGGATGGGGCAGCCACAGCTTCTCTGGGCACCCTGTGCCAGTGCCTCAGCACCCTCACAGGGAAGAGCTTCTGCCTAATGTCTAATATAAATCTGCCTTCTTCCAGTTTAAAGCCATTCCCCTTGTCCCGTCCCTAGAGGCCCTTGTCCCAGGCCCCTCTCCAGGTTTCCTGTAGCCCCTTTAGGCACTGGAGCTGCTCTAAGGTCTCCCTTTCAGGAGCCTTCTCTTCTCCAGGCTGCCCCAGCCCAGCTCTCTCAGCCTGGCTCCAGAGCAGAGGTGCTCCAGCCCTCGCAGCATCTCCGTGGCCTCCTCTGGACTCGCTCCATCAGCTCCACATCCCTCTTGTGTTGTTGCCCTAGAGCTGGATGCAGACTCCAAGAGAATGCAGTTCAAGAGAGCAGGATTGTGATTATCAATTAACTTACCCTCTCTGCCCCTTGACTGCTGTGGTTGTAACATCTCTGCATGAGTGCTCCTGTGCTGCTGGCTGGTGGGAGGCAGAGGTGTTTAGCTCTCCCCATACTGCCTGTCCTTCACTGCAGTCACCTTCTGCAGGAGGGTGGCTGTGACAAAATAAGCTAATCTCTGAGCTGTGATGGGACTCCTCTGCTGTCTCTAACAAAGCCGGCCTCTGTCTGCCTCTCCTCGGACACGTCCTGGATTTTGTGCTCCATATACCAGTGTTGCTGTCATCACTGTTGCTGGAAAGACATCAGGCCTGAGAGATGGAGGTGATGGAATGGGCAGGAAGCCATCCCCTGATGCTGGTTTAGCCTGTGTGGAGTTGTCCCATTTCTCCCCCCTAGGAAATGCTGGGGTCCTGGATCACTTGATGCCTTCTGGAGTTAGTTCTTCCTTCAAGTTCAGGTGTTGAAGGTGGTCTAAGAAAGACTAATAGTCAACTACATTGAAGCTGACCAGGCTGTGTTGGCCACCAAGTTTTTATGGCAGTGATGCCTCAAAGCAGCAATCTGATAGATAAGCATAAATAATCCTGCATATCTTTACAGGCTGGGAAATGAGAGGGTGGGAGAAACGCCCCTCTGCAAGCTGACAGTACAGTCTCTTATGAAATCCTCTGCAGAGTTGGCATCAATGTGGAGAATGACAGGGAAAACTTGGAGGCATATGGCAGGACTGTTGAAAAGAGTAGGTGCGGCTTCTTGGGAAGGAAAACTCGAGTGGCCAGAGCAGCTGGGGTGGAGAGGGAGAGGAGGAAACAAACAGTTGCAGACTTCATGTATGAAACCTTTATGTGCATTGCTGCAGGCTTAAAGTTGACCAGCTTCAAAAGGTAAATGGCGACTGCCAGACAGGCAGGCAAGACTCTGTACTGAAGTCAGCCCTACACCGCCAATTGGCTGTGGATATGCCCTTCAGTGGTAACTCCAAGCTCATCTGCTTCCAAACCTGACCCATCTCATATTTGGTTGAGCTGCTCCTTCTACTGTATGTTTTGTGACTGCTTGTGCAACATCAGAAGGAAGGGTTTTAGAATCATAGGGTGGTTTGGATTGGACGGGGCCTTAAAGCTCATCCAGTTCCAACCCCCTACCATGGGCAGGGGCACCTTCCACTAGAGCAGGTTGCTCCAAGCCCTGTCCAGCCTGGCCTTGAACACTGCCAGGGATGGAGCATTTACCACTTCTTTGGGTAACCTGTTCCAGTGCCTCCTCACCCTCACAGTAAAGAACTTCTTCTTTATATCTAACCTGAACCTCCTTATGTCTAATCTGAAAAGGATTTTCATTAGCGTAGTGAACAAAAGTAAGTTTAATTTCTTAAGGATAGCAGAAGAATTGGAAGATCTCATACATTTTTTTATGTGGATATCTAAACGATCTCAAAAACTCAAAGCAAACCCCTAAAAACCTGGTTTTCTTTTGGCTTGAAACCTATACTTTGAATTACTTTATTGCTAAGAGCTATGAAAGAGTTATATCTCCTTGTGGCAAGAAAAGAACAGCGTGTAATGCTGTAACACACAGTTTGAGGTTGTTTTCTTTAATAAACATTTAAGATAGTCTGCCTTTAACAAATAGCTAGAAGAGCCCTGAAAGCAATCTGTCGCCTCAGGCAGGTCTTCTTCCACACCAGCTCTTCTCAATTTGTTTGATGACTTAATTATCTTAGATAACTCTTGTAAAGATCCTAACAGCTCTGCAAATCTCTGCTTTCCTAACTCATCAAAGTAGTGTGGACAGAGTTGGAAACAGGCAGCACATGGCTGTTTAGTGCTAGGAAGCAAATCAGCAGCTACTGGGAGTTGCATCTCCAGCTTGAAAATAAAGAGGATTACACCAGGGACCAGACTTCTTAAGGTAAGAAGTCCAGTGCCTTGTGCATGACTTAGTTTTTGGCTATGTTGAAGAGTAGGAAAATGCTTGTATCCCCCACAACAGACAGACATCATTGCCTGGGGACCTGGCTGCCTCAATGTTCTGGTTAGACTGCCAGGCTCCAGTTTGCGATGCTATTAAGAGGAGATGTGTTTATGGTGAAGCCAGTAAGCAAGCCAGCTGGATGGGGAAACTTCATTATCCTCTCCCAAGTGCAGTCTTTAGGTGTTGGTGCCTGCCAGGATTAACAGCCTGAGAGAACATTCCTCTTACAAAGGAAAGGAGGGAGCACAGGGTTTTAAGGAAGCAACATTAGTGCTCTCCTTAAATACTCACCCCTCTTCTGAGATACCATTAAAGGGTATGGTAGTCTTTGGGTTACAGCTCTTCTGTGACAGCAGACTGGCACATTAACTGTAGCAGAACTGCTCTAAAATGAGCAAGGCTTGTTGAATAAACTTGCTGTCCCTAACCAAAGGAGAAAATCTGCTAACAGAGAGACTTCACTTGCTTATAGGTTGGTAATGATGCATCTGTCATACAGTGCATCTCTGCTGGAACAGAGCCAGCTCATAGCCAATGGCTGCATTGGAATGGGAATGCTGTAGTTTGATAATTGGTGCAAGTATGGACCAGAAACCATTACAGGAGCTTTCCCTGGCTAATATGAAGGACCTAGTTTTGAGTGCTGCTATATGGACTCAGACCTGAGGAGTTCACTGAATAGAAGTGACTGAGATGGTGCTAACCCAAGTGTGCAGTAAGAGCTCCCTAGATGCAATATATGTTGATATATCATGGGATTTTTAAGAGCTCAGCTGGCTAAGACTGTTTCTTGTGCTGCTTGCCCATCTCAGTAGCACCTTGTGGTGCAGCAATGGGCTTAGCACAGCTTCTAGCTATGGCATCCCTTGAAGCCAGAGCACTGTTTTCTTCAGCCGCAGAGTTCAAACTCACGCTCTCTTGTGGTAGTTGGGGGGTGACCATTGCTTTGTAGGAAGGCTAGAATGCCCACGGACCAGTTTAGCTCTAGAGTTAACCTAAATATTTAATAGGATTAAGCAAAAGCCTTTGATTGAAACAAAAGAGCATACTAGGCTCCAGTGACCCTCGGTGCACCCAGGCTGGCAGCAGGGAACCCTGCTGACGTTGCTCTCTGTTGGGACTGGCTCCTCCCAAGCCACACTGGTGACCCCAGCCTAGCATTGCTCTTCCTTTGGCTGATGCTTCTTAAATCAGCATGGTCTATTTTGAGCAAAGAACTTGTTAGAGCAAATTTTAAGGAACCTAAAACATCTTCATTGCCTCTGCAGGAAATCTCACTGAGCACAGGGCAGGAAGGAGAGGCAGGCAGGAAAGCTGACCTCTGAGATGTTCTCCCACCAGTCCTCATGTGTCACTTGGTTGTGCTGCTTCCCCAGGAGGAGGCTCACTGCACTAGCGAAGATGATCTGTGGGACTGTTTTCTAGCATCTGAGCTCTTTGCTGTCAGACAAGTGGGAATGGAAGTAGCTTGCAATAATAGAGATCCATTTATTCCCTGGGTCTTATAGCATGAAGACCTCATATCCATTCCTGATAAGCTGCCTAACTTGCAGTGTTGAAAGCAACCTTGTCATCTCTTCTCATGCTTTACATAGGCTTCAGCCATGGTAATCAAGCAGAGTTAACTTCTGATATAGTAAAATACCTTCTCTCTATGGTGAAGAACTGCACTGAAGTTGGTCTCTTGCCTTCATTGTGTTGTGTGCTAGCCACCCCATGGATGTGTAGTTTGTGTGGCCGGTACCAACAAACTAAAACCAGCATCCTGTCTTATCGGTGCTCCCACACTGCCTCCAACTTGTGGGGCTGGCTTTGGAAACTGAGACTTGTTGAAATCCTGCCTGTCTTGATCCTGCAGCAGAATTGGTTGTATGTAACTGTGGAGTTGACTCGCTGGTCCTCATGTGTTGTCAAAGCATCAGGTGCCAAGTTGCATTCGGGAAGCTTGACATAGTGCTGCCTTCCAATTTGACCCCTTGGCCTTGCTCTTTACTGTCCTTTCAGTTGCTTAGGAGTCATGAGGTGATGAGATTATTTGGGGAAGGGAGCTAGCCTTGTGAGTTCCTTCCTCAGATATGTGCATCCCCTTTCTCTGCTGGGAGTAGTAGTTAGAGGTGATGCTTTGGGTTGATACTATTAATGCAAAGTCTGTATAAATGGTGATGGAATTACCAGTGTTATTTGTGATTACATGTCTTCTGTAACTGCCTATAGTCCTCTGTCACTCTCCAGGAGGTATTGGCAGCAGTGGCTCTTTGTAGTGATGGTGATGTCCTGTTTTGCTGCTCTGAGAAGGCAACTGAGGTAGTCTATGGAGCACATGCATTCTGTGTATCTGCTCTGAGCTCTACCAGATGATCCAGAGCTCTGCACAGGGTAAGGGTGCTGCTCTGAAATTGCCTGGATGACCTGTCACTAACATAACTGGTTGTCTGTTTGCTTTCCCCTTAGGTCTTATAAGTGAAAGAAGATGGGGTCTGGCTGCCTGAAAGTCACCAAGTACTTCCTCTTCCTCTTCAATCTTCTCTTCCTTGTAAGTATCATGGGCATCTTCCTCCTTAGTCTCCTCCTCTTGTAAATATCATGGGCATCTTCCTCTCCAGTCTCCTCTTCCTTGTAAGTATCATGGGCATCTTCCTCTTCAATCTCCTCTTCCTCATAAGTATCATGGGCATCTGCAGAGTAGAAAGGAAGGCCTGTACTAAAGTAAGCTGGAAAGCTGTTTGTTTCTGGATGTTGGCCCAGTGTGTTCATTAAATAAAATGGTCAGTTTTGGAAGGAGGGAGGGAATCCCTGAAGCTGCAGGTCATCAGAGCTGCTGTGTGGCTCCCAGGTATGTTCTGCTGCCAGTACCCACTTGCTGTCTCCAATCCACATAGCTCCTTTCCTATGGAAGGGAGGAATGGGAAGGGAAAACAGGAGCTATGGGTCTGTTCTGGAAGGACAGTACTTGTAACTACTTTCTCTGCCACATCTGGAGCAGCAGCTGAGCTGCCCCTGAGCAGCAAAGTACAAAACCTGCCAAGTAATGGCAGTGACCTCCTAAATAGGCCAGGCAGGCTTCAAAGAACAACTCTAATTTTGTTTGAGTCCCAGCGGCTGGTTTTGGTTTTTAACAAGATGAATTAGTCCAAGTCCCCTGTTTGAAATAGAATTGGGAAATGGGGAACACTGGGGGAGGTTTGCCTGGGGAAATGAAGCAGCCCACTGGGTGCAGTTACTTTCAAGTGTAAGGCTTAGCAAAAGGTAAGCTCTTCTTTGGATCAGAGTGGGTCTGGGAGAGCCACACACCCCCTTGCATGCATCCTTTTGTGAAGCTTGGATATTGTGTGCCATGGGGATGCTGTTGGTGCTGCCCTCCTGCAGTGGCATGGTGTAGTGGGAAGCATAAGGTTTCAGCCTTCCACATGCTGGCAAGAAAAGGACCTGTCTGATGTTATTCTTTGTGGAGCATGTAAGGGGAAGGGTGGGCTGGGCAGGGAGGGAGGGAAATGGAGCACGGCAAGGTGAGTACTGCTTTCTGGTCTCTGTCCCTGCAGAGAGCTTTACTCTTGCTTCCTGCGTGGCTGCTCTGTGCTGCTGGCACATGGGTTTGAGCCTGAAGCACATCTGGATCTGGTTTCTCTTGGCTTGCCTTGCTGGCTCTTTCCTCTGCTTCTTGCTTCCATCCTAAGAGTAGTTAGCCTGGTCTAAGGGCTGAAAGTCAGGGGTGCTCAAAGCATCCATGGGGAAGGCTCTTGGTAGGAAAGGGAGAGGAGAAGTTTTACAAGTGCCACTAGATCTTTTGGAATATGATTTGGTTCACTTTAAGGGTAGGAAAAATCCAGCTGGGTCCAGACTTGTCTTCCTACTAGTGCAGGACTCCTCTGAATGCATTAACATCCAGGCTATCTCTTCTTTTGAAGAGGTGATACTTTTTAAGCAGCATATGATGCAACTTAAGGTGCAACTTAAATGCAGCTCTGCTTCTCAGGAGACACTGGTTAAGGCAGTGTTTGGGTTTTGCTGAAGCCCGGTGCCTAGGCACTGTCTAATCTTCCTTTATCCCTGAGCCTGGGTCCAGGCACTGAATCCCTCTCTGGGTCCTGGGGAGGCTTGAGCACTCCTGTCTGGATTGGAAGTGATGGGAAGCAGCTCTTCTTTGTTCTGTGCACACCCTGCTCCAAACCAGCTCCTCTGGTGTAGCAGCCAGCCCCTGTCCCTCTTGGGGAAGGCTCATCTGATGCACTGAGCTGGTCCTGTAGAGTTAAGAGTTTTAAGGTGGAGTGTGAGGAAGTCTGTGCTGACCAAAGGGAGAAGCTGCTTTCATTACCGCTTTGCTAAGCCCGCTGTGCAGCACAGCCACTGTTGAGTTGCTGTGAGCTCCCAACACAGGCAGGTTTTCTATATCTCATCCTGGTTTCCTGGAGCTACTGAGTTTTGGTGAGGAGCGTGCATGCACAAATGTGAACATTAATGCTGGTGATGGAGCTCCATGTCTACTCTGAACCTTGAGCTGAGCCTTTGTGATCACATCCTGTGCGGTCCTTGCTGTCTGAAGTGTGTTCTCCAGCCCTGCTTGAAGCTGGTGAATTAAGCCTTTAGTCAACATGCTGGGAACTCTTTTAGAGTTCAGTCAGTCATTGAAATAGCACTTCCACAGCCTGAGGTCTGTGAGGAGGTCCCTTGCTGTAGCTGAAGTAGTTCAGGGACTTGGTGGTATTTTGCAGACATGAAGGCTCACTTCAGGGAAGGGTGTGACCTGCTTTGATTAAAGTTATATGGACTGCTTGCCTACTTGCTGCAAAAGATAGCAAAACCATAAGCTTGGAGTATGAGCTTAGTTTCTCTAATTAAAACTTAACACATCTCTACTTTCTTGGGTAGCAGACACAGGCCATAGCAGATGCTTCCCCTTAAAGGGAAAACAGTTCTGTGAGACAAGTTCAACAGTCTCTGGAAACTATTTGTTTAGAATATATAACTGTCTGTCCTACTCATAACCCTTCTGTAAATGGAACAGAACGCTGCTACCTAAAACAAAGCCTGGAGTTTAAGAGCCTTTCCCTGTGCCAGGCTCAATGATGCCTCATGCAGTCTGAGTGTGAAGAGAAGGATGGCTGGGGACCCCAGAAAGGTGTCAGCTCTATCACAGCTTAGCTCTTCCTTTCCCTTCACTGGGCTCTGCTGTGACAAACTGCTGGCCCTGCCTTGAGGGAGCTGCATCCTTCTGGCTTGGCTGTGGAATAGGGTCTTGCTGAAATCAGGGATGAAATCTCCATCCTGAGGGTGGAGGGGAAACATCCAACCCCTGCTTTGGGAGTTTAAAGCAATGGAGCAGAGGAATTAATCCCTGTGGAAGGCAAATATATTTCTTTCTATGGGGGTTCTAAAGCCAAGCCAGTGGCAGAAGCAGCCTTGCCATGTTATGCAAGCTCCTGAAGATGCTGAGCAGAGATACTATCCTGCTAGGAGTTAAATACACTGTGGTTAATAGCACAGCATTTTCTCCCTGCCTTCCCCTTTTACTGTGTTCCGCAGCAGCTCCTGGCAAACACACACGTTGTGGACTAGAGCAAAGATCAGAGTGAAAACAGGCCTTGGATAATCTGAGCACCTCATAACAAAGAACTTCCCAGGAACTCAGCTCGGCAGCTGTGCTGTGTTTTGTCAGCAACAGCACAACTTAGGTGACGTTTCAGGGTCAGCGAGCCAAGAGGGATGTCACACACAGCCCGGTTTGTGTCTTTGTTAAGACAAATATTTTAGTGAGACTATAGTTGAAGTGTGAGGCTGCCTCAAAACTGTCAGTTCAGCAGTTCTTGGCAATACCAGGCTTGAGAGGGATTTTATAGGCACCACATCTATTGCATGTGCAAAGGGGCCTTTCTAGTTTGATCAGCGGATTGAGCAAGGGAAATCTTGTTACTGCCACCTTACCATTAATATTATTGTTATTATTATGTTTTTCTGGGGTACAAAGGCTACATCTTTTCTGCAGCTGAATCAGTCATCTTCATCCGTCTTCCTAGATGGGGAACTTGCTTGGTGACTTTCTACTCCTGTCCCCAGAGCTATCTACATGTTCTGACCTCTGCCAAGCTAGGAAAGCTTGGAAGCTGCTTATTTCAGACTGTTGCTTTATCTTTGCTCAGAAAAGCTTCTTTGTATGAGGAGCTGAAGCACAGTGTAAACTTTCAAGATGTGGAGCCAGTGTGTGTTCATACAACCCTCTCTGCCAGCTTTATTCAGGTGGTGGTTTGGCTTTTCCTTTGGCTCCCAAATATCCCAACATTCCCTAGTGAAGCATAGAATTGCAATCTCTTTTCAGCCCTGTTGGTTTATTCAGTATTTCACTTTATTCTGTCTTGAAATCCTGCTGATGGAAGAGTTGCTGCTTGCAGTTCACTTCCTCTGGAAGCGTCTCACTTGCATTCCTTGTCCTTCCCTTGTTTCTTCAGTGTCTGTTTTAGGTCTTTGCATGACAAGTGATTTCCAGCCTTTGCTGATGCTTGTTGGCTGAACAGCGCATGTTTCAGCTCCTTATCAAACCTACAGATTTAAAGGCTTCTCAGCTTAGTTACTTTATTATGGGTGTAATGGTGCTCTCATCCTATTTTGGGAGTCATCTACCTGCAAACACCTCACAGTGTAGTATAAGGCATGGTGATACCTAGAAGCTAAAACAGAGCACACTTTCCCTCTATTGCCCCTTCAAAATGATATGGGAAAAACTGTATGTCTTTTGCCTTCTCGATTCCATGTCTGGAATCAGCTGAATCCTCACAGGGACATATTGCTCTATTAATCCTTGCCCTGGATAAGGCTGTGGTGAGCAAGGCAGAGGCCATGGCTGGTGTTTCATAGTGTTTGACTCTCTTGGTGGTAAGATATGTTGACCTGGGGGCTTGGGGTATTGTTCTATAAAGTAGTGACCAAGCCAAACTGCCTAAGCTTGGCTTTGGAATGGGAAGAGCACTCAAGGGAATCTGCATGCAAAGCGAATGCTGCTGGTTTATTGCATTTGTGGGTTGCAGCTCTACTGTTAAAACAGAGCCTGACAAGACATGTTTCCTTCCTGGGAAGGTTCCAGCTGCCAGATATCTAATCCTTTGGCAGCTGGCTTGAAGCCTGGTCCCATAGGGTCAGGGATTTCTGTATTCCAAAAACATCTTTAAAATCAGATGCTAGATGTGTTTGTCCTTTGTCAGTTCTTCACAGCAGCATTGTGCTTACCTTCTGCTTCTGACAACAAGGTTCTAGCAGCAGGGAGGCCCTTCCTCAGGCAGTTTCAAACAGTTATCCAGTACAGCATCGTGTACTACTGCAGTACTGTGTGAAGGACTGCCAAGCAGCACCTGGGGCTCCTGTGCAGTTGGCTGAGGTGCTCTTCCTGGAGTCATGCTAATCCTGTTTACTCTGGGAGGATAGTGTGGGGGAGATGGGATGGGAACAGCAAAAGAATGGTTGTGTTCACTCTGGAAGTATGGAGAATGGTGACTGCTGCATCTTCTTTGTCTAAAATAGTCAGTTAATGTGTTTTGTTCTTACTCTTTCAGATCCTGGGTGCTGTGATCCTGGGTTTTGGGATATGGATTCTGGCCGACAAAACCAGTTTCATTGCAGTTCTACGTAAGACCATCTTTCTTCATCTTATTTCTCCTTCTGAATTGACTCTGGTTCGGAGCTGTGCTTGACCATGGCGTGATCTAGGGACAGCAACACTTCTATGCACAGTCTGTGACCCGAGCAGTAACATGGTGTATAGCACAGTGGGACCCTATCAGGGAAAGAAGGAAAGGGAACAACCCTGGAGACACAGCATTCCTCCTGGTCTTGTGGATTTCAAAACCAGGGGCAGACTGAGACCATTGCCTCTTCACCCAGCGATCCAAAACCATCATGTTAAACATAAGGGCTAGTATTTCATCCTATCTTTGCTGAGTGCTCTGTGTTTCCACAACAGCTTTCTTATCACTATCATGTCCAATGCCTTAATGTAGTTTCTCTGAGTCCCCCCGTGCTCCCACTGTTTTCTGTAATGATCTATTTCAATTTGACAATTTTAAATTCCAAAGAAAGTAAGTACCTGGTTTTATTGATGCTTAGTGTACATTGAAAGTAGGCAGTATGTTGTCCCTAAGCAGGAGAGGATGTAGATCCGAGGGGGGGTGTGGGGGTGTGGAAGATACGGGTCTTTACTGCTCTGACTTCTAAAACATACTTGATTTATACACGCTTCATGAGGCTTAGCCTGGCCATCAGAAGTGGTTTGTGTTGCTGGAGGTGCAAGGTGCTAGCTTGCTTCCTTTCTCTAAGTCAGCCAAGTGCATCGACTTCAGTCTTAACAGAGGGTCTGCTTTCTGCAACAACCAAAGCTGGCTTAGCAGAGCCTGGGCTTTTCAGAGCTGGAAGTGGAGCTTAATCACCAAATGAGCATCCTTCACAAGCTCTGCTTCCTTGGGACTTTGTTCTAGAGGGGGTATCAAACAACTTTTCTGCTTGGCTGGTCTGATTATTCAGTGCCACTACCTCCAGCATTGCTGACTCTGGCGCCAGTGTCAGATGCTGCAGGAGGATTGCCTGCACACTGCAATAATGGCATTCATTTCCCTACTCCCAGCTCCACTGTAAAGAGTTTTATCCCCCAAGTCCTGCTGAACGCTCCAGCCTGGCTTTGGAAGGTGCTGGGTGGAAACAACACTCCCACTAAATGCCATACACACAGATACTGCTGCTGTTTGTTGTGCTGTAGCATCTGGCTTGTTCCTGCAATACTAGAAGGGCAAGAAGCACAGCAAAGGGTGTTGGTTAATAAAGTAGGGGCATGATTCTAATACAGGCAGCCAAAAAGGAGGTTATCAGGGCCTGGTTATTTGCAGCACTCCTCACAGTCTGAGGCATGTTTAGTACCAGTGAGCCAGAGCTGTTTCCTCAGGCTGATGGGTGTTACTATCACTTGTGGAAGTAAGAAGTCCCTCAGCTTGGCTCTGCTTCTTCCTATTTTACCCAGAATCTCTGCTAAGGGAGCATTGAAGGATTTAGCTTCCTTCCTGGAGATTTCCAGTATCAGCTGTTTCTCCCTGCCCCCTTGCTTCCTTTCCCAGCCCTTGCCTCTCTTTCCCTCTGCTTTAGTAACCCAGGCACCAGGGAGGGAGCTCGCTGCAGCAGGGCACTCCAGCCCTGCCAAGGGAGCCTGTTGTACTTGCTTGGCTGCCTGCCCAGCACAGGGTAAAACACGGAGCAACAGCAACCAGAGCAGGAATCATCCTGCCAGCAGAGCTTTCTCTTGCAAGACAAGATGTATTGGACATGTATTGAGAAAAGGAGCAATGGCTCTGGTCCCTCTGCCACTTCTCTGAAGGGTTTTTGAGTGGGAAATGCCTTTTTCTCTTTCCTAAGTTGACTGAACAACTCCTTGCTAGCATTTTGAAGGTGCTGGCACACTTGTATGGTAGCTAAGCAGATTTTAGGAGAGGGAATAGTGTAGTCTTGTGAAGGCCACTTCTGCAAGGCTGCTATTTCAGTAAAGGCTTTGCAGTGCCAGCATCTAGCCTGCACAGCAAGAGTCCCAAGGTGAGGAAGCAGGAGCTGGATCCTGGTTTCTGTGGCGTGTGTCCAGCCAGGGAGAGTCTGGCCTGGAAATGAATCAAGGCTCAAGTGTCCAAAGTGACCTATGTGGCAAACAGCTCTGGTTCATTGTTTCTGGTAACTGATCTTTTTCTTCTGCTCAGCATGTTCTAGGGAAACAGCTTGGAACCTGGTGACTTGCACCAGGTATCACAAAGGAAGGGAGGAATCTATTAGGTGGGAGAGCATTAGTCTGGATTCAGTTACTCTCAACCCATTTCAGGAGCTTGGAGGAAGCTTCTCTTCTGGGACTTCTGTCCAGGAAACTAAATGCTGAGCTCTAGGAACATTGTTTTCATTAATCACTGGACACCCAGAATTCCCGTACACTGCTCAGTTTGCAGGCATAAGAATGTCTCTTAATGATAAATGAGGTTTCTGGTTACTATTTCTAGGCAGAGCGTCTCTTCAACTTGCATACTGTAATGCTTGCTCCTACCAATCCTATCCTGCAAGAAAAAATCCTCTGACCAATGCAAATGTAAAAGCTTGTTTCTTTTGTTGTTTGCAGACTAAATGGTGGAGGGAGAGGACTGGCAGCACCAGCATGTCTGAAATAATAATACCTAAACTTGGTTGAAAACCTCTCTTGAGTGTTCAAGAGCACATTTATTGCAGGCACAATAGAAGGAGGATATGTAAAAGCAGCTAATTTGAGCATCATACCTGTTCTGATGCTAGAGGAATAGCCTCTATTTGCAGGTGGTCTTGCAAGTGCTGCAAGAGCCTTCAATGAATGCCTGGCCACAAGCTATTCAACACTGACTTGTCAAGTAAGCTGTCACATCATCGATGCTCAACGCTAGCTGTAGCTCTTGCTGCACAGAGTTTATGTGCTGACTGCAAGTGGATAAGTAAAACCAGAATGGCTGGAACAAGGAGTAGTGCATTAAAGCCACCAGCCAGACCAAAAAGGGCTTTTATGACTTGAAAAAACACTTCCTTAATGGGTAGCAAAAGGAATTGATGCATATAGGCAGTATCTGTGGAGTAGAACATGCTTTATCTTTCTCTCGGAGTGTGTTCATGAGGGAGTTAAAAGTCCAGTCAGCATTAGCTTTATCCAGACAAGGTTTATTTGCTTGGAGTGACCTTCAGTCTCCCAGGCTCTGAGACTCTGAGATAATGGAGACCTGCAGGTTGGCTTTGAAAGTCTTTCTTCATCAGAAGACACCCAGAAGCAGCTTTGTGTCTCCATGTCCAACATGCCTCTTTGCAGTCCCTTGGTAGAAGATGACAGACTATTACAAGTAGATAGAGGCAGTTCTCTATATGGTGATGGTAGATGTAGTTTTTATTCAGTAGCTAATGTTGTTCTGTCTCCTGGCCCCTACAGAGATGTCATCTCCCTCCCTGAAGATTGGTGCTTACGTCCTCATCGGTGTTGGGGCTCTCACCATGCTGATGGGCTTCCTGGGCTGTCTTGGAGCAGTCAATGAAATCCGATGTCTCTTGGGTCTGGTGAGAGAATCCATTCTATGTTTTAGAGCCAACCTTTAATACCTGCAAACTCTCTGTTGGATTGTAGCTGGGGCTCAGCTCTCCTGGGGGTGGTACCCATGCTAGGTCTTAGTTTGCACACAGTAAATTCTCCAGCGGTCAACAGACTGCAGCAGGGGTTTCTCAGACATTATTGATGGTGAGCTGAAACTCTGTGAAATGAGAGAGGATGTCACTGACACTTTGTGCAAACAGTGGCTTGAGGATTGCCAGCTGAGGAGGTGACCCTATTCCTCATCTCATCATCCATCCATCCCCAACTTCCCAGTTTGCATTGTGTGTTCAGTGATGCAAGGAACAAGTATCAAGGACAGTGAGAGAGAAGAGTGACAGTGTCCTGCTGTGCTGCAAAGTTCAGCTTCTATGGAAAGTGCAGGAGTCAAGGGAGACTTCACAGAATCACAGAACGGTTTGGGTTGGAAGGGACCTTAAAGCTCATCCAGTTCCAACCCCCTGCCATGGGCAGGGACGCCTTCCACTGGACCAGATTGCTCTAAGCCCTGTTCAACCTGGCCTTGAACGCTGCCAGGGATGTGGGGTAGCCACAGCTTCTCTGGACACCAATGTTGGCCCAGCACCTCAGCACCCTCACAAGGAAGAATTTCTTCCTAAGATCTCATCTAAATCTCCCTCTTTCAGTTGAAAGCCATTTTCCCTTCACTAGGAATGTCATGTATGTTAGGGCCTTTCTTCACATGGTTTGTCTGTAGGACTTTCCTGTCTGTGATGGATGGGATGACACTAGCTTCATATACCTCAGCCTGCTACTTAACTCCTGCTTATTCAGAGTATATATGTAGAGGAAACCAGGTATGGCCACGTTGTGTGTCCTGATATTAGGAACATCTAATGTAATGGTAGTAGCCACCACTGTTTAACCTCAGATGTCAAGCTTTCCTTAAAATCCTTTTATTCCTTAACATTTTCCTTAAAATTCCTTAAATTTAGATCCTTAAATTAAGTATCATTTTTAAAAGACAATATAATAATAATAAGTAGGTTCATAAAATTTACTTTTCTTGGTCTGGTGGCTTTGGAGTAGGCAGGATCCAACTGATTGAGGCCAGAGTGGTCTGGGAATGGAGCTGGAGGTGGCAAAGGGAGCATGGCACATGCAGAAGGTGCTTGTAAACCCCTCTCCCTCCTGAAGTCTTCCTGTTGGCCTGATGGGAGAAGTGCTGAAGTGCACTGGCCTGATGTAGATGCTTGTATTTAAGCCCTTTACTGGGGAGAGCACTGCTGATAGCAGAGCTTCTCTATTGACAAAGGTATTGGCTTAATGTTGTGACTTCTCTTGTGTATGAAATCTTACTAAAACTGTTATGTACAGACTTTTCTAAAGGCTGATAGTGATCATCTGTTTTTGTTTCCAGTACTTCACCTGCCTGATGATAATCCTCATAACTCAGGTTGCTGCTGGACTGGTCATCTACTTCCAGAAGGAAACTGTAAGTATTTGTTACTGTGCATGTTTTCCTTGGTCTTGGCTTGGGGGCACAGGAGACACCTGGAAATTCTGTCTTCTAAACTGGGCTATACCATTAGCAGGCGTAGAATCACAGAATGGTTAGGGTAGGAAAGGGCCTTAACATCATCTAGTTCTAATAACTGGATTCTCCTTTCTTCTACCCGAGCCTAGCAGCTTTGCTGTACAGTTCTGTATCTGCCAGCCTCAGTAGTGCTACTTTCTCAAGGATTATAAAGCTCTGTTTGGTATGCAGACTTTATTTTGGGTAGTGGGAACAGTAAGAAGAAATTCCTGAAAGGCTTTTGACCACACTTCCTCTTGATCCTGCTGTAGACTACTGTTTAGGCATGTAGTAACAGTGATTACTACTGTGTTGCCATCACTGGTGCCTTGAGGGGTTACCAGCCCGGGTGATTGCTTTTGATTGGCCTCCCTCCTTGTGTCATCTTGTTCCATCCTTTCAGTCCTCCTGCCTCTGTATTTAAAGCTGTCCTTGGAAGAGCTGCCCTCTTTCCCCAAGAGCAAACTCGAGTATCTGACAGTTCCTGTACTACAGTTTGAGCTTGAAGCCAAGTGGTTTAACATTTTGAAGTGGATCTCTTTGTCAGGAGTGCAGTTGCACAGTGTATGCTTCCAGAGCTCCAATAGGCTTGGTAGCATAAAGGGAATAACCTTTGAGCTACTGGAGTGCATTGCAACAGCCTTTCCTTGGCTATAGGTTCTCTGGCCAAGCAGTGCCCAGTCAGGCCTCCAGCTGTTTGACAGCTAAACTGGGAGCAAGTTATGACTGTGGGGTCCTTCTGGCTCCTGTCCTGGTGTGCTCGTTGCTGTACCAGTTGTGGATAACCCTGTCCTCTGCCACATAGCTGTGTATCTGTACCACTGCACTGCTTGCTTCTCCTAAGCCAACCCTCCTGCAAGGTGATTATACAAAGCAAGTGGTTGAGGAAATTATGGATGAGGAGTGGGGTGAAGGTCTGCCCTGGTGTAGCTGGTTATGAGTTTTGTACAGGGGGCTGTGTTGCCTGTAGCAATTGTTGGCTGGGTTTCTTGGCAATGTGAACGTTGCTTGCTCTCTGGGCTGGCTGGAGCTGCAGGAGAAACTGAAACATTGGCTAGCTGATGTGTAAAGTTAGAGCGTTGAACGAGCTGATGATTCTCAACACATAGCTCTGACTCATGCAGAGGAGGACGTGTGGGGATGGGCATTCCCCTGCAGTGGGGAAATGTGACTATTGCAGACCATGAAATTCCGTACCTCTGTTGGTATTTCTCTTCCAGCTGTCACTGCTCTAGAAAATGCCAGCTTTTGAGCTGTAGTTCTTCATTTGAACCTCACACCAGGGAGAGAATGAAAGTGCTGGGGTGGGGGGTGTGTGTCTGTACAGCCCTTGGAGCTGGTGTGGCTGAGGTCATCATTTGTATGGATCCATCAGAATGATGGGGGGAGATGGGCTTTGAACAGATGCTCAGTGAACAAAACTCATGGGAAAGCTCTTCTAGAGCCCTTCTATTTCAGAGATCCTCCAAAGTCCCTGCCTAGAGCACTAAGAAAAGCTGTTTCAGGAAGGTCTTGGCTGAAACCATACACTGCTCGGTGGCTGCGCTTCAATGATGCTATGCATGTCGCTCTGCTTGACTTGATGTACGTCATCCCAGTACAGCAAAAAAGCAAACTGTAAACTGCTTAAGATCCAGGCCCTGGATATCTATTGTGTTCTTTGTGTTTATTTCTTTCTAACGTCAGGAACTTGGTTAGATATAAAACAAGGAATTGCAAGAGCAGAGGAAAGGAGTGTGGATCCAGAATATAGCAGGGTGATACTCGCTCCTCCACTCCTTGTAACCAAAGTATTTATTAGTGCACTGCAGTAGACAGGATTATTATCGTACTCCCCTCTACATGCCCTTTTCCTGCTTGGTTGCTACAGATTTGCTTGATGGATTTTTTTTTTTTTTGTTGGAATATTTATTCCTTTTCATTGCCAAAATCCCCACCCCTACATATGAAAGCAGGCTGAAATAGAGTTAATGTAACTGTAAATGGCTGAGTGACAGGAAGGCTGCTGCTTTGCCTGCCCCATGGGCATTGCTGGAGGAATGCCCCTTCAGACTGGAATTGCCCAGTGCTACAGGGAGGATGTTGATGCAACACCCATTTGCCTACATCTGTTGGCAACTGAAACGCTGTGGTGGGGTTTTTTAGTGACAACAAAAATAGTAATGTCACAAATGGCTCTGTGCTTTGTGAGCTGAATGTTACTTGCCTACATCGAGTGGATCACAAGCCCTTATGCATATGAGAGCTCTGGGCAAGGTCTCCCTTTAGAGTTCCCTGCAGCTTGGCTCTAAATGCCTTGAGTGAAGCAGAGCAGTGGCCTTTTGGGAGTTACCCTACTTGGTAGCTATTGTTTGCAGCAAACAGGCCCCCTGTGATTGTGTGGAGTGACTTGTCTGGGGCTCTGCATTAGTTTCAGAATATGAAGTGACTGGGAGGATGAGAGCCCTCTCATGTGTTTTTGAGCTTATTTAGGTGTGCAGGCTAGATCCTAGGATGCTGGAGGAAGGATGTAGCTTGAGTCCCACACAGAGTACATGACAGACAACTGATGGTGTTTAACCATCAGAAGAAGCCTGCACAATTCATTCTGTGAGCAAGACTGGAATCAAAGACCTGTGCTCTTGCCTCTGGTGTTCAGCTTTGCCCAGCTCCCTCTTCAGTAAGCCTGTGTGAAGGGAAGTCTGACAGCCTTGGTGCTGGCAGTGGTCTGTGGCTTTGGTGTCTTGGCTTTGAATGTCTCTGCTTTGGGGTGCTGGAGTTCTGCCTTCTAACACCAGGCTAGAGCTGGGAAGCAGCAGAAAGCAAAGGTAGCAGTCATGCTCCACACAGCACTGAGTCCTGCCAGGCCTTAAATGGGTGAAGATAAGATATTGAAAGCTTTCCCAAGAGTTCAATATGCCTTTCTAGCTCATTGCTGTTTCAGTGACCAGCTGCATGTCCCTGTGTTTGCCCTTTAGGCTGCTCTGCCAGGTAAGCCTGTGAATAAGCTGCCTGTGTGTGCTCTGCAGAGCTGGGCTATTGTTTTCACAACATTCCCCCCTTCTCCAGTTACTTCCTGAAACACCTAAGAAAGCCTGAGTTTAACTGGAATGCCTCACCCTTTGAAAGCAGAGTTGTTTGAAGACTTCTTCCTTGTTCTTGTGTAAGAGTAGAGGAAGAGCAGGCATACCACTTCCTATGCAGCTGTGGTTGAGCGCAGCTGTGGTTGAGCACATCTGATTCAGACCCTGTCTCTCTGCTTCTGGTGGGGTCCTGGGATGGAGAACAGAGGCACTGCCTGGATTCATGCAGAAGTGACCCTAGCCTCCCTAATAGCTAAGGGACTAGGTGGGCCCAGGGTAGGACAACAAGCCCAGCTCCCCTTGCCCCCCTCTGCATGTGGAGCAGCAGTGTAAGGATGGGACCTCAGAGGTTCAGTAACTGATAAGGCTTATGGTAGCAGCCAAGGCCAATCTCATTAGTGAGAACCAGGTCAGGTTGCCTTGCTTCTCAGGGAAGAAAAAGGGGAAGCGAAGTAATTAAAAGGGGAAGAGCTAGACATCATGAGAAGAAAGATCATGCAGCTCCCATCTGTCTGGGCCTGACGTAGCTGATCCCAGTGACCTGAGCTGCAGGTTTCCTGGGAAGAAGAGTTGCTGATGTAGAGAAGCTTCTCTTAACAGTAGGCACTGCTTCCGCTTGCTGGGTGTCTCTGGGTTTGCCATGGTCATTTGCAATGCTTAACAGAAGCAGGACAGGGAAAAACTGTTTCCACTGACCTGAAATATGCTGTAGCACCATAGACACAAAGGTAATACGTGGGATGGGAGCATCTTAGTGCTCAGGGTGATGTAACTGTCCCATCCCTGAAGCAGTCTCATGATGCTTCTCTCCAACCTCTTGTGAGCTGGGTCTGACTTTAGCAGTAGCAGATATCCTTGTGTACAGGCTGGCTGAGTTTCAGAGGGAGGTGGGAGGAAGAAGGTGAAAGAGTCTGCTGCGTGGTGGCTTGTACCTCTCTTCAGATTGTGTGGTGTGAATATGATAAAGAATGGGGGCAAAGGGATGATTTGATACACCTGAGCTTTGGGAGAAGACTCGGTTTAGGCAGTTGTAGTACTTCCTGTCTTGATACAGAAGCAGCAGTTGTAGGAGTCTGGGGAGAGGCAGATCAATGCCTTGTGAAATGGGGAAGTTTCCCCCAGCTGTGTGTCAAAACCCAGCTGCAGACAGGAGCACAGTGATTCAGACCTTCCCTGCGTGGTGGACGAGAACTGCAGTGATTGAGACCCTGCGACAGAGTCTCCCTTGCAGTGCAAGGTTAGAAATAACATTACCTGTGAGTACTTAAGGCAGTGTTGCCCTTCAGCTTGCACTTAGCTTTCACCTCTGTCTCGCTCGGGACTGGCAGCAGTTCTTCAGCCTCTGTCTTACCAGGATAACCATACCAAGATCTGTTTCCTTTATTGCTCATCGGGTTTGAAACTCTTTTCTGTGCCTGGATAAGGACTTGCTGGGAAATACTGGTTCTTTGCCTGTTGTATTGCATATCAAAGCTGCTGTCTTGCCCTCCCTTCAAGACGGAGGCTGCATATCCCACCTTATCTGTTACTTTTTGCAATCTCCTGGTGTCAAACCAGAACATTCAGTTAGCTTTGGCATATTCTTAGTGACCAAAGCTACATTATATACACCCTAAGCCCCAAAGAAAGGCTACAAAGGATTGACTAATAACTCTCCTGCCGATGTTCCTTGACAGCTGAAAGAAGAGTTGTCTCGCATAGTTCGAAGTCTGATTGAAAAATACGACCCTTTGAATGATGATGAGAGGAACCTACAAGATGCATGGGACTATGTACAAACCCAGGTGAGTCATGGGGGTCAGCAAGAGACAGATAATGCTCGTCAGTAAATGCCTTTAAAACTATGCTGAGGGCAGGAAACAGGTATTGCAAGAGGCAATACCATAGTGCATTGATGTGGCTGATCTACAGAGTTGCCTGTGAGGGTTGGTGCCTGCAGACTAGGTAGCTGTCTTGTTTGCTATTGCAAGGTAAGGCCCCAAAACATTAGTACGTGCTGGCTGTTAGGACTAGATAGTATTGGCTGCATAGGCTAATATATCTGGCTTATCAGATGGCACCCCAACACTTCTCTTTGTCTGCAGGGCCTCCAGAATAGTAGCCTGTAGCTTACTGCTTGGTGCATATCACTTGCTTATTGTGATGGCTCTTCTGCCAGTGTCAGTGTTCTTGAGAGCCATCCAACTGCCTATGGTTTCTGTTTTAGCATCAGGGTCAGCACTTGAGCAACTAGGTCAGTGTTCAGGCACACTAGAGTCATCATAGCTGTTGACTGCCGAACCACAAGCTTGAGAGCTGGCTGTTGGGCTTAAATACATGCCCAGCGTGGGACTGATGTGTAGCAAGTACAAGTAAGAGAGTTTTTCTTATGTCTTCAGTCTGCAAAACACTGACCTGCAGTTTCTCCGCCTTGGATGGGAAATGATTTATTTATGCTTTATCAGTATAGTTGCATCTATCACTGTAGTTGCTAGTGAATCCAAGAGAAGCCTAAGTCTACTGTGAACTATCACACTTGAGCCTTTCTTTTATGTGGGAACAGAAGAAGGTTTTGTAGAGGTGGAGAAGTCAAGCATTAGGAGTAGGAGCTTAGTTCCTCTCATACACTGGAGTCAGCATTTGAAAGGGGGTGGTTGTTCAGAGAACAGCTTGGAGTTAGAAATCCAAACCTCTGTGAGGCAGAGGAAGCCCCTTCTAGAGGCTGGGTCTTCAACTCTTGTTTAGAAACCAAGTGCTCATTCTGGTGTGGGTGTTCAGCTGTTTGTACATCCGTTCTCATGTCTTTTACGTCAGACTGAAACATTACTCTTCCTGCTGAGCAGAGAGGGATTTTCCCCTAAACTTCCACCTCATGTTTAATAATCTTCTGCTCTGTTCCACCTTACAAGCACTAGGATTCATGCTTAAGATAAGAACATAGACTCACAGACTGGTTTGAGTTGGAAGGGACCTTAAAGCTCATCCAGTTCCAACCCCTGCCATGGGCAGGGACACCTTCCACTGGAGCAGCTTGCTCCAAGCCCCTGTGTCCAACCTGGCCTTGAACACTGCCAGGGATGGGGCAGCCACAGCTTCTCTGGACACCCTGTGCCAGCACCTCAGCACCCTCACAGGGAAGAGCTTCTGCCTAAGAGCTCAGCTCAGTCTCCCCTCTTGTCAGGTTAAACCCATTCCCTTTGTCCTGTCACTCCATGCCCTTGTAAAAAGCCCCTCTCCAAATTACTTGTGGCCCCTTTTAGGTATTGGAAGGCTGCCACTGGGTCCCCAGAGCTTTTTCTTTTCCAGGCTGAACAAGCCCAACTCTCAGAACTGTCGTTGCTGGACTTCCCAATGTGCTTTCCCCTCCAGCAACTGCAGTTTTATCACGTGGCTGTAGAGGAATGTAAATGTTTCTTCGGATGGAAAATTCCCCTGGTCCCATCTTCCAGCCGGCCCCAGCTGCAGCCATGTGGATGTGAACTCGTGGTGCCTCCTTGGGGCTCGGTGGCATGTTGACGCCATCGTGCGGTGGCTACTGGTGTCCCCCCGGGGGTCATAGCTCATATCAGTGGTGCCTTGAATTGGGAACCAGAACATGAAAATTCACTGCTTAGTGTCTGATCAAAAGATGTGTGTTACTGAAAGAAAAATCAAGTCTTGCCATTTAAACCTCTGGAAGTGGCATCACAAGTGGAAGATGACTAAGTGGTAATTACAGAATCATGGAATCAAGCAGTTGGAAGTGACCTTTATGGTCACCCACTCCAACTGCTCCTCAGCGCTGCCAAGGCCACCCCTAACCCATGGCACTGAGGCCTCATCTCCACCATGTGTGAACACTTGCAGGGACGGTGACTGCAGCCCTGCCCTGGGCAGCCTGTTCCAATGCCTGAGCACCCTCTGGGACAGGAATTGTTCCTCAGCTCCATCTAAACCTGCTCTGGTGCAGCTTGAGGCCGTTTCCTCTTGTCCCATCCCTTGCTCCTTGGGAGCAGAGCCCAGCCCCTTCCTGGCTCCATCCTTTTCAGGTGTCTTTGAATATATGTGAGGTCAACACATTAATCTCTTGCCTGCCTTGTGTCACCCTCTCTAAGGCAATCTGCTGACAGTGAACTGGAGGGACTGAAAAATGCCTCTCAAACATATCACACAGGACAGCTGCCCTCCTCCAGCTGACCCACCAGCAATATCTGTTGTTCACTTTTACCTCTCTTCGACATTATCATCTGGAAATAAGATGAGGTTTGCTAGTATTTAGTCTGCAAAGGATTGCACTCTGTGGAATTGATGTCAAGCTGTATGGCCTGCTGAAACCTGAGTATTTATGCCTCATGCAATAAGGCTTGGAAAGTATTCATGTTCTAGCATGACTGGTGTGCTAGAACTCTGTGGATGACCTGTGCATATTCTAGTTTACTAAGCTCAAAGGCTGCTGGAAGTGGCCCTTCGACTTGTCTTGCTAGCAGAGGAAATAAAGCCCCTGTTTTTTGGACAGCGCTGTGCATAGGTTATCATCTGATAACCAGGGTGATGTTCTGACATAACTAATTCATGCAGGCTGTATAGCCTGACTGTTGTTGTCACACAGGGAGCTCCTGCATACTTGTACCTCCGCTGCCTGTTTGTCTTCACGTGCAGTATGTTACCAGTGCAAAGTGTAAGACTGTGATGATCTCTTTCTGCTTATCAGATTGCCTGCTGTGGCTGGACTGGAGCAAAGGACTGGGAAAACAATGAGATTCTTATCAACCAAAGCATGACTGCATATCCCTGCTCCTGCTCCAATAGCTCCAAGGACTTTCAGGTAGATACTGGCTTCTGTAATCTGGATGTCCCCATCAATGGCACTGCAACGTATGCTGACTGGCCTGTTCATCAGCAGGTGAGTGTGTATATCTTCAACTGAAGTCACCTTGTCTTTGTTCTTCTTAGCGTTGTTCCCATGTCAGTATAGCTTAAAGTACTGGTGGAAATTGGGGGTGGAAGGCAGGGATATGCCCCTTCCTGCTAAAGCTACTGTGAAACTTAGTTTAGAAGTAAGTGGGATAATCCCTGCATGCACAAGGAGATGTGTTATGGATAGCTTGAGATACTTTTATTCATATTTCCTTCCATTGTGACCATATTTTTTTCCATAGGGATGTATGGATGGTGTAGAGCAGTGGTTGAAGGACAACCTTGGTGTCATTCTTGGGGTCTGCACGGGTGTTGCTGTTATAGAGGTAAGTCATTCCCTGACATGGACCCATAGTGCTTTACCATGGAGTCTCTTTTAAAGGCAGAGCTGTTTATTCAGGTAATAGATGCCTGGTTTAATGGCGGTGCAGTTCTAGCTCTTGGCTGTGTCTGCCACTTGTCTACCACATTCAAATGTTTTGAATTGATACTTCCAGGGGTTGGATTAAAAACTGAACAAATCCCTGTGGTCTACTTGTGGTTCCTTTGCTGTGTCTAACACTTGGCAATTCACTGTATGCATAATCAGGAAGAACAAGACAAGCAACATCCCACTAGTGAGATCTCACTTGTTGCCTTAAATAGCTTATAACAGATTCCAGATGAAGGCAAGTCTTTTTGCATCAAAATATTATTGTTGTCCTGATTATTGCATATTTCTTGCATTTCAGACTGTTAACCTTTGTGGTGTCATTAGAAGGAGACCACTGTATTCTGCTCCTCTTTATCACCCTTTCTTCCCACTTTGTGTTTGGGTGCTGATTTTGTTTCCATTCTTCATTGCTTGTTCCAGCTGCTGGGGATGATCCTGTCCATCTCGCTTTGCAAGAACATACACAGTGAAGACTACACCAAAGTGCCCAAGTCTTGAGATGGCTGAAACCAGAGCTACAGCCCCACAGAGAAAGGAGCAAACAGAACATTCCTGCCTCATACCCAGACTGTCCAACCGTTGACCATTACTCCTGTGACATCCCATTTCTCATACCACTCTGCTAAGAACTGTTAGAGCTGCAATACAGCCTGATCTTCTGGCAATAGGGCCCTTGGGCCACCTGCATCCTGCCTCTGGATTATTTTTACTTCAAGAAGCAGAACTTAACTGTCTCATATCACATGAGACACGGATTAACCTGAGGGGACAATGCTTTTTCTGCCTGCTCCGTGTTAAACGATACTACTCATATCCCCATTCTACAACCCACTGGGCCTAATACACAACAACTCCTCTCCAACCTTGTTCTCCTCCACACATGTTCCCCACTACCCTTAGAAGTCCCATCTCCTTGTCTCTTGAACCAGGATTGCTGTTGAGATTCCAGTGCTTTGATAGCTTCACATACTTCACTGACGTGTGGTGGTAACTACTTGTGCTTTATAGGCCCTCTCCTCCCTTGCAGTTAACCTGATTCAGCTCTTCCTATGCATTTTCCAGCCTAGGCTCTCATCTGAACTATTGAGTGCTATCCTCATCCTCGCTTCTCTTGCTTCTGGAGTCAGCTATGCCTTGCCTTCAGTGGAGTTCTTCCCTTTGACTGTGATGAGGAGCCAACAGGAGGGCTCCAAGCCTACCTATTCCTAGTGTGTCCTGGCAGATTGTGGCGGTGGTGCTCAGCTGCTTCTGGAATGGGTTCCTTGGGTTCTGGATTTGGCACTTCCACGTTTCTCCCACTTGCCTCTTTTCCTTTCCCCCAGCACTGCTTTGCTGGCTCTTGTCAGCTTGGAGGCACTTCAGAGACTGCTGCAGAGCATGGGTTCAGCCCCAGGCTGGCTCTGCTGGTTGCATTCTTGGGTTGCCAACTTTTATAGAGGTTATGATTAACTTGATTCTTCCCCTGCCCCCTTTATGAACATAAAGTTCGTTAGCTGTGGTTTTGAATATGGAGAGATCTGACTGCCATTGCTAATGCTGTGTATTAGAGAGAACACCACTGCCAGTGCCCAGTTTAGGTTCTGGAATGCAAGGTGTCCTGGGTCACTCTTATTCAGTTGTTCAGTCTTCTGACTGTGCTTTGGAGCCGTGGCTGCGTCCTGAGCTCCATCTCGAGTCTAAGCACTGCAGCAGTTACAGGTAGTTCTGTGATTGTGCAGGCTGGGTGGTTTCTGTACTTAATGCCTGGGCTGTTGGCTCTGTTCAGCCGGTGGCCAGCAGCAAAGAGTGTTGTAGAGCAGCAGAAAGTATAAAAGGTATGTGAAAACCAGCCCCAGCTTCTTAGATAAGGGAGCTGGATGCTCATCCTCAGTCTTAGGGGTGGCTTGGGCACAAACCATTTTCCACAGTTGCACGTCTGTGCAATGACAGGCAGCAGGAGGGAGAAGTGGATGGTCCATGCCTGAGAGTTGATATGAGGTACTTGGTGAGGGAACCTTTGCCTTACAGAGGTGGTCCTAGGTCTGTCTCTTGTCAGGGTTGGGTTGTAGACATAACCCTAATTGTGGTTCCAAGGGATGGCTTCACTACCTGCTCAGTGTTCCTTCTCAGAGGAAGGGCTCATCCTGCAAGGGATCAAGGCCCTGCAGTGGGTCCCTGCTTTGTCCTTGCCTCTGGACACAGCAGTGAGTGGGGAGAGGAGGTGTGACTGGGCAACTGTGTTTTATGGAGGTCTGATAAGGCTTTGCTATTTTGAGACAGCTGCCCCGTCCTGCACAGATCCTTCAAGCTGACCTTTGCTATAGCAGAAGGCACCCTTCTCGGCAGTAAAGCTTGCTAGCTTTTGTAGCACAAAGTCTGTTCTCTACTGTGTTCTCATTTGTAAGATTCTTGTTCAGTTACAGATGCCAATGTCAAGCTGCAAGTAAAAAGGAGCCCATGCTGGGTTTCCTTTTTGTTTTTTGTCTGTTTTTAGCAACATCTTCCTACTGGAAGAAATGCATGTACAGATATAAAAGTCTAGAGGGTGAATATTTCTGTAATAAAGACTTTGCTAAAAAAAAATCCATACCTTTGCCTGTGACTTGTGCATTGCAGTGGTTTCCCCTCGCTTCCTCTCCACCCCTTTCTGCTTTGCGAGCAAATCACTGACACCTTGTTTGTTGGGAGCAAAGGGGCCTGTCAAAAGCTGTTTGAAGCCCATGCGTGAGATGTCTGGACTGCTAAGATCTGCCCAGCAGACAGAGGTGACCATTTTCCTTGGTTATGTTCTATAGTAAACTTTGCCTTGTTTTATGGAATTTATCTGTCCTAGGGTGAGCTGTGTGCTAGTTCCTTTGTATTACCTGCTGTCTCCTAAGCTAAGTGATCTCTGTTTGAGTGCTTTATACAGTTCTGGTGTCCTCAATGTAAGAAGGACATGGAGCTGTTGGAGCAGGTCCAGAGGAGGCCACGAGGATGATCAGGGGACTGGAGCACCTCCTGTATGAAGACAGGCTGAGGAAGTTGGGGCTGTTCAGCCTGGAGAAGAGAAGCCTTGTGGAGACCCCAGAGCAGCCTTCCAGTATCTGAAGGGGGCCTATAGGGATCTGGGGAGGGACTTTTCATTAGGGACTGTAGTGACAGGACAAGGGGTAATGGGTTCAAACTTAAACAGGGGAAGTTTAGATTGGATATAAGGAAGAAGTTCTTTCCTGTGAGGGTGGTGAGGCACTGGAATGGGTTGCCCAGGGAGGTTGTGAATGCTCCATCCCTGGCAGTGTACAAGGCCAGGTTGGACAGAGCCTTGGGTGCCATGGTTTAGTGTGAGGTGTCCCTGCCCATGGCAGGGGGGTTGGCACTGGATGATCTTAAGGTCTTTTCAAGCCCAAACCATTCTATGTTGCTTCAAATCTCTACAGACTATATGAAGACATAAGCCTCGGGGACTAACTGACAAAACATAAACTTGCTGCTGTGCCCATGGTACATACAGGAATTGTTAAATCAGCTTTATCATTTTTCCTCTTCCTGCTCACCCTCAGGAGGCTCCTGCCTGCAGGCTGCTATTTTTATAGGAGGTTCTCTGCCACTGTGAGAATGAAGAAAGCTGAAGTAGCCATTTTTGTAGGTTATGCCACCACATATGGGCTTGACTGTTTGGAAAGCTCTTGAGAAGTGGATAGAGCAAGAATTCCTTCAGATCCTGCCTGTTGTGGTGTTTCTGACCATTTAGAGTTCTTAGAAGTACCTACATTAGTGTCCTAATGGAGCTGTTGCTTTAGGAAGTAAGCATGACAGAAATCCTCACACATGTTTGAAGCAGCAGAGTGAAGCTTGTGGAGAAGAAGGTACTGGGGTGCTACCACCAAACGGTGGCAACTGGTCTAAAGTCAAGACTTCAGTTACTCTGACCCAGGTGAGTGAGGAGCAAGAGGTGCTTAAATGCATCCTGGACCCACAATAGGGTGAAGTGATCTGTCTGATCTGTGAGTACAACTTGTTCCTTTAGGATGTGCTAGAGGAGAGCTTGGTTCTTGTTCATATGGACTCTCTCCTCCTTTATGGCTAGGTTCCCACAATGGCAATGCTTTTGCAGGCCTCATCATATAAAGGACTGTGCTTCACGACAAAGCTGCCAAGCCTGACCAGATGGATGCTAGGTGAGGAATGCACTCCTGGTTCCCCTTCGGCCTGATGTGGAGCTGGAAGGAGAAAGGAAGGAAGGGGAAGACTGCTGCTGGTCCCCTGTGTGGGTCCCCAGCTGCTCAATGGAAACCACTTGCCTTTGGCCACTGGAGGGAGGTGTTCAACCAAGAAAACTCGGTCCTGGTGCTTGCTCTATCAGCAGCATCGCCTGGTCCCTGGGGGGCAAGATGATGACACTGATGGCTTCCTTCTGCTCTTAGTTACTCCTGGCAGCAGGGTAGCTAAAATCACTTGTAATTACAAAATGTATTCTCCTTGTAAACGATTTGTGCTGCATGCTTGGCATTTTCAGGGGTAATTTTCCCTTCCATTCCTTGGAGCAGCACGCAGTTGGATATTTGATTGCATGTTTTCCCACTACTGTATATGGGTTGTGCTTGTTTCTCAGGTTTCTGCCCTAAGTAGTTCTGGGAGTTGAAGACAGCATGAGGAGTTTCTCCTGCTGCTTCTTTCCTTAGAGAATCATAGAACGGTTTGGGTTGGAGGAGACCTTTAAGATCATATAGTTCTAACCCCCCTCTTTTCCCTGTTTCCCTGCATCATCAGTTCTGTTGTATGGGGGGAAATAGGGGGCATTTGATGCTTCTGAACCTGATCTAAGAAAGGACTCCAGGAAGAAAGAAAGCTCTCAGCAATTCAGAGAGCAAGAAACCTGCTCCTTGTGCCAGGCTCCCAGCTCATCTCGGTAAAGGCTTGCTGCTGGAGCCAGGAATCAGAACAGCGCTCAGACTTCTTGGGAAGTCAGTGTTTGTCTAGCAAAACCCACAGCGCCAGCCTCTGCAGTAGCTCAGCACATGGAAGCATTTTGTGTGTAACCAGTGAGCTGCTCCATAGCTGTCCCAGGCCAGTCATTACTATTGCAACAGTATGGTTGTGACCTCCCTGTGGCCTGAAGCGAGGCCCCTGCTGATGAACTGGTGATGTTCCTCATTCAGTGTGCTCATGAGGAGCTCAGAAACTGCTTTAATTCTTCCCATGAGGTGTTTCTTTCCCTTCTGGAATTACATCAGTTAGAGTGGGTATGTGTAAGTTGCAGCGCATCCTCATAGTTCCTGCATGGCACAGGGAGGCTGCTCTTTTCTCTGTATCTCCAATGTGCGGTGGTGTGGCTCAGGAACTGGGTGAACCTCAGCTCATTTCTGGCTGCTGAAGGAGGGATTGCAAGTGGTGGTGTCTGACTGCATGGCTTGGTTGGGGAAGGTGAGGGAGAGCAGCCACAGGGACTCATTGCTGAAAAGCCTGAGGACTTTGGGATTCCCACAAATGCCTTTTTCACAGCCAGCTGCTGCCACTCAGTGCCATAAATGGAGAACATACCCTCAATTATTCATGGTCTGGCTCTAACCCATTAGCCTCTGAGACTCTTGGCTCTGGTCTTGGCCTTCTATTACAGAGGATGAAGCTCAGTTAGCAGCCAGGATTTCTCAGTGGCATCTTAAGCCAGGTTGACATAAATTGTCAGTGTAAAATCTACTAACATGGAAGTCTCCAAATACTGGCGAGCTGGCAAAAGGTCCTTAGCAAAAACTATGCCATTAGTGAGCCAAAGCTATTAGTAATACAGTGCTGCTAGTACCAAGGATGCTCTAACCATCAGAAACAGCTTCTAGCAGGTGTGTGCTGGGAGAGCACATCATTCCTTGCCTTGTGGCAAGAATCTCCTCTGCCAAACATAGGAAATTACCTTCTCCTAAGTAAATTGTGTAACCCTGCCCCTACATTCCTTCTCATAGGTACGAATTGTCAGGTTCTAATAGTGCAATTGGCTCATTCCTTCTCATAGGTATGAATTGTCAGGCTTTAATAGTACAATTGGCTCTGCTGTGTGTGCTGCTTGGTTTCTGTGGGAAGGGATTAGGGGAATACTAGATGCTCTGTATCTGGGGAAAAGGTATTCTCAGTTCTCCAGGCAAAGGTATTATCTCCATTTAAAATAGGCTTCAGGTAGTATGTGGATGTTCTATGATGCATGGAATCCGAGAGGGAAAATCCTGCTTTAGCCCCCAAGGATGGTCTTTGCACACACTTGACTTAAATTTCTCTGTGGTGTCTTCTTTCCTATAGCTTTCTCATTGACAAAAGGCACCACAAGGTGACTGGTCTGTCCACAGCAATGCAGAACTAACAGGAACCTACTTCTGTAACCACAATAGGCCCTGTCTCTAGGAAACTGCAGAGCATTTCCCTTCCCTCCTATAGCCTCCAGATGTTAGTAAGCCCCATGCCTTCACAATGGCGCTTTGAGCAGTGACAGCAGCTCAGGGATTACCTTGATGTTGCTCTTTGTTCTGGAAGTGTTCACCAGGTTATGGCTGTTGGTTTACACCGATGTGAGGCCATCGTGTTGCTGCTTCAGACATGTATCAGATCTACACCTCCCTCAGGACCCCACATCCCCATCGTGCCACCATAGTGGCAGACCTGTGGCCCTTTCCAGCATAACCTACCTACAACTAAGCCTTCTCCATGTTGTTTCTTCTCATCCAAGCAATTTCCCTGGAATTCTGCTGTTCTTTCTGAGTGTGGCTTCCTGGCATCAGGTGCCTTAACTCCAAACCCACACCTGTGACAGTGCTGGAGATAGAGGAATATGCATCAGACTAACTTTTCCTTCTTTTTGCCCTGCTTAACAGTACAGACTGGACATATGGAAGTTCTTCAGAGACGGCAAGGATCCCAGAGCATGTGATCATCCCAACTGCTTACCCTGCATGCTTCCTGGGTATTTTCTACATAGCACTTCTGGAAGCCATTTAGGATTTACTAGGGTGGAAATGTGAGGTCCTGTCAAGAGCATGTTACAGCACAAGCATGTGCTTTGGGCACTGGACTTGCAAAATGATGTCAGAACAGTGTAACTCATGCAGTGATGTCTGCAGACAGCCTGGAACAATAACACAGCAGAGAGCAGACCTTTCGTTTTGGCAGAGGTTGTTTCACGATGTGTTGGAAATGGGGCTGTCCTTTTAATGCCATGTTGTAATTAACTCTGGTTAGCACTGGCTGGGAATTCTTTTGGCAGCACAGTTTTTTCCCCTAGAGGGGGTAGGTTCCTATAAAACAAAGTGAGTTTTGTTTATGGGTTTTTTTTTTTTTCCTTCTGCTTAAACAGGACTGAAAATAACTTCTGATGGAGGGGCTCCTTCTGCTTTCTTACTGGCTGCCTCAGAGTAAACATTATGCGAAAGACCTGGAATTGGGCAAAATAGGATTGTAAACCCATGTTTTAAACACATGAACTAACACCGGGGTGTATTGCTCTTCTGAGGTGGGATAGACTGGGGAGATGAGTGCAGTTTTAACATGTAGATAGTCAAGAGTGCTGTGCAAGATGCTGCCAACATGATGTGTTCAAAGAGGGATTGGACAAGATCATGGAGACAAAAACGTCCATGGAGGGCTATTAAATAGGGGTAGATGCAATGTCTGCTTGGGGAAGTCGTCTTTAATACTGTACCCTGTGTACCTGGTCCATGGAGTTTGGAAGGAAGCGGTGTTAGGCTTTGAAAACCATGGATATAGCTGGGAAATTCCAGCCTGAAGTGAAATCTTGACGGGAAATCCCACCTGAGTTAATCCCAGCTGCATGTGGCACTGTTCGAGTTGTTCCCACTGCAGGAGTTGAATTGGATGTTTGCTTGGCTGGGGAAGGGAGCTCTGGTGAAACCAAACCTGAAATCATAGAGTCACAGAATAGTTAGGGTTGGAAAGGACCTTAAGATCAACCAGTTCCAACCCCCCTGCCATGGGCAGGGACACCTCACACTAAACCATGGCACCCAAGGCTCTGTCCAACCTGGCCTTGAACACCACCAGGGATGGAGCATTCACAACCTCCCTGGGCAACCCATTCCAGTGCCTCACCACCCTCACAGTAAAGAACTTCTTCCTTATATCCAATCTAAACTTCCCCTGTTTAAGTTTTAACCCCTTACCCCTTGTCCTATCACTACAGTCTCTAATGAAGAGTCCCTCCCCAGCATCCCTATAGGCCCCCTTCAGATACTGGAAGGCTGCTCTGAGGTCTCCAAGCAGCCTTCTCTTCTCCAGGCTGAACAGCCCCAACTTCCTCAGCCTGTCTTCATACAGGAGGTGCTCCAGTCCCCTGATCATCCTCATGGCCTCCTCTGGACTTGTTCCAACAGTTCCATGTCCTTTTTATGTTGAGGACACCAGAACTGCACACAATACCCCAAGTGAGGTCTCAATAGGTGATACTTGAGTGTTATGATGGGGATTTAAATACACAAATATCATATTGCTGTTCTTTTGGATTTGGTTCAGGTTTTCTTTTGATGCCTCTAGAAGTAACTTCTCCAAGCAGTGTGTAAAACGAGTAACTGGTACAACTGCATTGTAAGCCACCAACAAGACTGCACTTCAGTGACTCTTCAGAGCAACATCACAGCAACGTGTGCATCTGACACGCTGATGACGGTGTTCCATCGGTTCAGATTTACAGGGTTTGTGGGTTTTGTTGCTTGGGGTTTTTTGGGGGGTCTTGCTTTGTTCTTAAGTGGCAATGTGTCAGTGTAGGAGTCTGTGCAAGTGAGGTAGTGCGGAAGCATCTGGGAGCTTCTGGAAAGTGGGGCAGCAGTGGGAGGGAATGGTCTTGGCACATGGTCTGGAGTTGAGGGATGTGTCTGGAGCAGAAGGAGGCACCATGGGGTTTGCCCTGACAAGACTAAGCTGGAGCAGAGGGCAGGTCCCCTATAGTGAGCAGGGTGGGAATCACCAAATGGTCTGTGTTGGAAGGGACCTTAAAGCTCATCCAGTTCCAACCCCCTGCTTGCTGGCCTGGAGTTCCCAATAAGACTAAGCTCCTTTCTAAATAGTAATTCAGATTTACAAGGGCAAATGGCTGTGGCTAAATCCCCTTCGTTTGCATCACACATGAGGAAGAAATTCTTCACTATGAGGGTGAAAGTTGCCCAGAGAAGCTGTGGCTGCCCCATCCCTGGCAGTGTTCAAGGCCAGGTTGGACACAGGGGCTTGGAGCAAGCTGCTCTAGTGGAAGGTGTCCCTGCCCATGGCAGGGGTTGGAACTGGATGGGCTTTAAGGTCCCTTCCAACCCAAACCATTCTGGGATCCTATGGAAGAGCTGCTCTCAGGCCCACGAGGCAGGCAGGGTGACAGGAGGTTGCATTTCAGCTGTCAAGGTTTGCCACATCAGCTCTCCCCAGTGGTGTGAGAGCGATGGACGCAACTCCCATACCTGAGCGGGAGCGCTCCGGTGTATGGCTGCTGTTGTGCAGACAGCAAGCAGGGAATACAGAAACCACAGCACCTTCATCCTTAAGCGACTGCTGCCTTTCCCATTAATCTCAGGATCAGCTTGAAACCAGTTGTTTATAAAACAGTCCACTGGGTTGCCAGAGTTGCCTTTCGAGTCCTTCCAAGCATTGGCAGGCTGACGATTGCCTTATACAATCTCACCACAGATGTTATGAAAACCACCTCCTGCAACACCCCTGTTTAAACGTTCTTTCTCACGCCTGCTGGCTCTTCCTAAAGCCCCCAGCAGCTCCTGCTTTGGCTGGTAAACTACCAAAGCTTCATAGGAAAGTTTGCCTGTGCTGTGGGCTGCAGGGTGCTGGTTGCAAAGAACCCCTTTGCAATGGTGAGCTGTGAGTGAAGGGAGATGTCCTAACAGAGATCAAGGCTTCAGAGTCGGGGATTTGGGAGCTATCTCTTGTTTTCTCTTTGATTTCCCTCAACATCCCAGTGATCATTAGTGAGGAGCTTGCACTTTGTTAGCAAAGAAGCCGGTTACACCAGCTTTTATACTACGAGAAGATGCAGAGAACACATCGCTGATCAGATGCCTATCATAAAGTTGGCAGTTTCATGCCTGGCTATAGTGGAAGCTAATTAGGCTGTCATCTGAAGAAGGCAACAGCATGAGTACATTGTCTTCCTAGTAGGCAATGATCTTGCCTGACATAAAATGAGATGTCTGGCGATTCTTGTAATTGCATACAGCTATTTATTTTCACCACAGCGAGGTTGTCTCAACTTTAATAGGCAGCAAAATGGTAATGAGGTCTTGAATTCATCACAAGCCATGCTGAGGACTCCTGTGCTTCAATAGCAAAGAGGAGGGTAGAGCAGGAGTAGGGGAGGAAGCAGTCTCTTTGTCTTTACCCTGAAATCAGCTTGGTAGGAAAGGGTAGTCTGGTAGGTCCTGTCTTAACGGTGAAATCTCTAGGATAATCCATTCTCATGTAACCATTTATTCTCCCAAACTAAGATAACATCCATCATGAGCTCTTGCTAGTGCCACCAGGACCTTGTGAGAGCATTGCAGGACTGCCAGCCGTTCCGTGCCATGTAAATGCCATGTCTTTAACGTGTCCATCCCAGCCTACACTGTGTGAGTTCATGCTGGAATTCAACATTAAAACTAGCTAATCACTGTCTGCAGGGAGAGGGTGACAGCTGAGGATGGTTTTGGTTTATAATATGCAGAGATGTTTCACATAAGGATAAGAACCTAGGACTAGGACTGTGAGAGTATGGCATGGTTCATAAGAGGCTTGTAGAGGGGACCAGTGGGGCACACTGTGTCAGGTCTAGGGTTATCCAGGATTTAGGCAGGAAGCTTTTGAGGAGCACAGTGTACAGTAATGCAGAGTTAGGTACAAGAACAGTGAGGGTTGGGGCAAAAATCATTAGAGCTGGATTTTTCCCAGGGCTCAGGAATGGTTGAAGGCGGGTGTTGATAGGATTCCTTGGCTTCAGTAACATCTTTTCATGGGAATGAAATGAGACATGAGTTAAGAATGAAGGATGTGTAGCTGTGTGAGGAGGTTCTGGTTAAGGAAGGCTTCTGGCACTGAAATTCTTATTGATATATGGCTAAATTTCGGGTTAGCTTTGGGATGGGAAAGGTTTCATGGTTTAACCCCAGCTGGCAACGAAGCACCACAAAGACCTGCTCACTGTGTCGGGATGGGGGAGAGAACTGTAAGGGAACAGTAAGACTGAGAAAACCCATCTGTTGAGATAAACAGTTTAATAGGTAAAGCAAAAGCCATGTGTGCAAGCAAAGCAAACCAAGGAATTCACTCACCACTTCCCATGGGGAGGCAGCTGTTAAAGCCATCTCCAGGAGAGCAGGGCTCCATCATGTGTAATTGTTGCTTGGGAAGACGAATGCCATCACCCCAAGCATCCCCCTTTTCCTTCTTCTTCCCCCAGCTTTACATGCTGAACAAGGCACCTTATGGTGTGGAATATCCCTTGGGTCAGTTGGGTCCTGGCTGTGCCTCTTCCCACCCTCTTGTGCACCCCCAGGCTCCTCTCAGAGTTATTTCAAGACTAACTGCTGAGACCCTATGTCTTCTAAATAACACCACTGAATGCTGCTGTTTCCTTGTTCTACTTCTGCAGGCCATGAGACACTGGAATGGGTTGCCAAAAGAAGTTGTGAGTGCTCCATCCCTGGAGATGTTCAAGGCCAGGTCGGACAGAGCCTTGGGTGAGATGGTTTAGTGTGAGGTGTCCCTGCCCATGGCAGGGGGGTTGGAACTGAATGTTCTTAAGGTCCTTTCCAACCGAAACCATTCTATGGTTCTATGGTAAGAATTGGTCATGTCCTGTCCTTTTCCTAAAGCAAAGCCTAACCCCAGCTATACCTCTAGTGTTTAAGGTAGCTCGATGTTCCAGCCTCAGCCACATGTAAAGCACAGCCCTAGGAGCCTTAGCTGCGATAGTTCTTGTGTAAATTTCTGGGATCCATCATCAAAAGGAGCTCCCAGTTATTTGTTCTCTGTAATCCTAACTCTAATCAAAGGCTGCTGAGGCACTGTGTCCCTGAAAGCAATCATAGCTTGGAAGAGCCTTCTGGCATGCAGTCCCAGCTTTCTGTTGGAAACCTACATATAGGAGACAGACTGAAATGCTTTGATTCTTGTATTATGGGAAAAAGAAGCATAAATCCAACCTTAGCACTGAAATTGGCCTCCCTGCAAGCTCAGCAGGAGCCACTGGGGCTCGGCCATAACATCCTCATTCTGCCTGGAACCTTCTAGTATTGCAGGAAAAGCCGTTTATTACTACCTCCTAATGCTAGTCTAAACTGTGGTGTGCTAAAGGCCAATGGTCTTCAAGTGATGGTAGTTCCTAGGATGTCACTGGTGTCTACCCTTTGAGATATGTCTGTGAATGCAACTTGGTGTTGAGTAATTTTACTCCTAACTCTTTCAGTGACAGCACAGAGTCATAAGGCTGTGGGACTTTAAAGGGAGCTGCTTGGTGTGTTGGTACCAGAGCCAAGGCCAGGATTTGGGCTGTGATTAAGATGTATTGTTCTGTTCTGCCTTCCCTTGCATACAAGGCAAGAATAAGGGCTGGTTCCAAGAAGGGCCAATGGATGTTTAAGTTTCAGTCAGGACAGTTTGAGTGTGAGGTAAGGTTTGGGTAGCACGGGGGAGAGCTGAGGAATAAAAGGGGTTTAGTGATAATTCATAGAATAGAATCACAGAATGGTTTGGGTTGATAAGGACCACAAGATCATCTAATTCCAACCTCCTGCCATGGGTAGGAATACCTCACATTAGACCAGGTTGCCCAAGGCTCTGTCCAGCCTGGCTTTGAACACTTGAGCACAGGGATGGAGCGTTTACCACTTCTTTGGGCAACCTGTCATTCAGGGGTTTGTAATATTAAGAGAATATGGTGAAGGTTTTGGCAAATGCATGAAGCTTAATGTGGGAAGTGATTCCTGGACTAGGTTTAAAACTGAGATGAAGAAAGAATGATTAGGGTTGGACTTATCAGTGAGCTCTGTAGGATGTGGTGTTCAGATGATGACTTGAACCAGAGCTGCCCTTGAGGGGACAGCCAGCAATATAGAGTCCTCACGAGACCTTCTTTGTGCTGCTATGAGCTTGAATATTCCCTTTCCATAAACTTCATAGTATTCATTTCCAGAAGGACCAAGATCTCAACAGAGTCCTGCCCTTTTACCACCTCATCCTAGAATCCCTCACATTTCTCATCCCATATTTAACTACTAAAGAGCCTTTCCTGCCTGCTTCTGCATGATTCCCATGAAAAACCAGAGCAAAGCTTGCCGTGACCCAAGTTTCCACCTCAGCCTCCAGCTGATCTGGTCTTTGTGTGGAAATCACACCAGAACAGCTTAGATGGGGAGCTGCAGAGTCATCAGCTGCTGTTCTTGCTGTCACCATTGCCCTACAGTTGGGACCTGAAGCTGTTCTTTTATGAGTCACAAAAGGTATCAAAGCGCTGATTCTACTCCTTGGAAATCAAAGCGGAAATCATGCTAGGTAATAGCTCACAGATGTGTTTGATCTTGTGATCTTGCCTCATTCCAGTGATATTTTGGGATAAATCGGTTTTCTGGGTTTTAAAATGTCATTGAATCGTCTTTTAGCACTTTTTCTCCTTTCAGAAACTTCACTCCCTTCCTCACCTCCCCCTGCCCTCACCCTTCTCAAAATAGGGACTTGAAGAAAAAGGAGTGTGAAGGCAGTGTTGTTCTATGGGATAAAATATCCCATTTTATCCCATATTTAGTTGCAGAACTAGCAGCTTGAGATGTGCTGAGCTCTTAAAAATCCAAGGAGTGGGGTGCTTTGGCAGGAATCTCTCTTTCTCATCCCTTGAAGGTCTCTGACTTCATCAGGCCTTGAAAAAGGGAATGAATTTGGAAGGCCTTTGAGGAAGTCACTTTGATACGATGGGGACTCAAGTTCCTGCGGTCTGTGTGAGGATTTCTTTCCTGGAAGCAGCTCCTCAGACCCATGTGGCAGGCGGCCTTGTCGTCTTAGTGCACTACTGCTCCTTTCCAAAGTGCTCCAAGGGGAGGTGTTTTGGTTTAAGGGAAAGAGGAGGAGAAAGGAGTTTCCCTTGGTGCTTGCCAAGGTAAGAGGCGAGCCTCTTCTGAAGCTGCTGCCAGCCCCTATTACCCTCGAGTACTTCTTGTCGTCGCCTGCTATTACCAGAGAGTTTATGAACTTCCTCGATGGCTCATTTCAAGCTAAAGTGTCCGTGTTCCTTCTAAAGCCTGCTGCTTACCGGCTCCATCCCAAACGCAACGGCATGGGAGGGATTCTCATCCCTCAGACTTTAGCCATAAGCTCTCAGTGTACTACATTCGATGCTGCCATGAGCTTCATCCAAGGGATGCGGGGTGCCTCTCAGCAAGAGGACATCAGAAGCTGGTTTAATTGGGACATCCAAAGATGTGGGCTTAATGAGGCAATTTGCTCATCTCACCCGGGGATAGAGGGAATCACTGCAAATAGCTCATAGAAGCTTTTATGAGAACAGTTAAGTGTCTGCTGCCACATCTTGTCCTTTCCCACGCAGGTTGGAGCTCTTCAGGCTGCCTTCAGCTGTTGCCAGGCTTCTTTATCCTTTACAAGTGCTGCTCCATCACCCCTTTACAGCAGCCTTGTGCCACATTCTTCTTCTTGGCTGTTTCCTCAAGGGGACTGTGCATTTCCCATAGTGGAGAGCTGCAAACCGGTTTGGGTCAGATACCTCATCAAAAGGTGAAGTGATTCCCAAATTCTTCTCATGGCAGAAAAAGAGATTTTGCTTTCTTTTTGTCGTTTCTTCCTGGTAATAATCTGCAATTACTTTTTTTTTTGCCTGAAAGAAACAATATTTACATTTCTTGTTGAAACACCTACAACTTTTACAGTGAAAATGAATAAAATCTGAAATGAAAAGAAGGAAGGGGCTGTGCACTGCAGACGTTGCTCTTTGTCTCGAAACAACCCAATTTCTTCTCTAGCCCCTATGCTGTATGTAATGCACCTTACCCTTCCCCCTCTCAGATGTGAAGATTTATAGGCTTCCTTCCTGGCTGCTCGCCTTCCCTCCATTGGAAAAGAATAAATCCAGCAATAGATTCACAGTACTAAGGCTATAAATTCCTAAATTCAGTTGCCAAAACTAATTCATCATTTGGACATAGGCACAAAATCCGATAAGATACGGACCTGCAGCAATTGGTTCCTTCCATGGGTCTTTATCATTTAATGCATTTACTCCATTGGGAAAACAGCCTACCAAAGCCAAAACTTGGTGGGTCATTTCCCAGCTAACATTCCCGTTGTGTTATCAGAGGTGTTACCTGCCAGGTCCCAACGGGACAGTGCTGGGGCTGTTTGGGAGCATTGTTCTGTTGCTCTGTATGGAGTTCAGGTCTCAGTACAGAATATATCAATTTGAAGTGTATTTCTGCTCCCTCTTCATGTAAAGCAATATAGAATTCCCCAGGTCCTGGGTAAGTATTCAGCTGCCTTTTAAATCAAGTATACAAACATTTGTGATAACATATTTATATAAACTCATTCTTCTAATAGGTGCTCCCTAAATTAACTTACGTTGCCAGAGGAATGTGTTGGTACATATATTTGTATTCCTGCTGTTCTGTAATGACTTTTCAGGAATTTTAAAGAATTTTGAGCCTCCAAGTCTGTCAAATTTAGGAGTTTATTTTTCCAAATTCTCTTCATTCAACATATGCATAAATTCAATTTATAGAATAACTTTCTATTTACATATAGTATTGATATAACTGTTTGAGATACAATATGAGTACTTTGTGGCCCACAGTAAGTCTCTTGCTGTATTTAGAATCATGGAATGGTTTGGGTTGGAAGGGATCTTAAGGCTCACCCAGTTCCAACCCTCTGCTATGAGCAGGGACACCTTCCACTAGAGCAGCTTGCTCCAAGCCCTGTCCAACCTGGCCTTGAACACTGCCAGGGATGGGGCAGCCACAGCTTCTCTGGGCACCCTGTGCCAGCACCAGCACCCTCACAGTAAGTTTGATTGCTTTTCTGTGAATAACATTTCACTTCCTTACTTCTGGTCTGACAGGGCCTGATGGATTCACCCTTCCGCAACCTCTTATACTGTGGCATCCTTCGGATTTAGCTAAATGAGGAGGCATTTTCTTTTATGCTTAGACAGTTTCTGTGTAAATTGGTAAACCAAAACAGGTCCCTTGGGGTCTGACTCTGGTGTTAGTGGGGAGAGAGGTGGAGGTAGGGGTCAGAAAGGAAGGAACCATAAAACTCAAGGAACCATTGAAGAACCTGCTTTCAAAAGCCAAGATTTCCCTGCAGTGAGCTTCATCTCTAACTATGGGAATACCTGAGAGGCCTGAATTGATAGCCTGGTCTCAGTTGAAAATCTAATCTGAACCGGGAGTTGAGCCAGCCCTTCAGTAGCTGCTGAAGAGAGGCTTGGACTGCAGATTAAAGGCACCACTATAGGGTCATTCATATCTCTATCCATCGCCTGTGGAATCTGAACATGGGCAACTCCATCACACTTAGTTATCCTGCCCTTTGATTAAGCTCAAACTTAGCTGATCCTTTCAAGTTTCAACTCGAGTAAGATCTGGAATGTCTCTTTGGCTACACTCATTACAAACATATGTTGGGGTGAAGACCACATCTGTGGTGGTGAGGGGGGAGGAAAAATGGGATGTGGAAACTTCTCTCTCCACCCCACCCTCTTTGTCACCAATCCATCTCCATGGTTTAACATTTGTGATCAGAAGAATCTGTTCTCCAGGCCTTATTTCTGGCTCGCTCTGCAAGTTATTCCATTTAGGAGGCCTTGCCAAAAGTGGTTGATGCTAGAATGAGGGAGAAGTCTAATGGCTTTCAGCTCCGGTATTCACATTAAACCCCTGCCATCGAGCTGACATTAAGTGAAGTGACTGCTGAGCTAGACTGTTCTCATCTCATCCAGCAGAACCTGCTTTTAGTGAGGTGTCGCATCCTTCCCGCAGTGGCAATGCATGCCATGAAACTGTTGAAGATCTGCAGATCTTCCCTATTTACAGGCTTATCTGGCAAATGCTTTTGCTGTGCTGACTGTAATAGGGATGTGCTGCTTGCACTTCACTAACAGATCACAGATTACATTTGGGTTTTTTTTTCTGTTTTATTTTGCACTGTAATTGGCTTGAATCTGGGAACCTCGGGTAAAACCTCAATCATGACGTCTGTGATGCCTGACACCAGGCAGGAAAAGGTATTTCAAGCACTATTGAGTAACAATTGTGTGGAGACTCCAGAATTCCTTGCTGACAGCTGTCTGTTGGGTAAAACTGGAGAAATCTGTTAGAAAGCCAAGAGAATTCATTGCTGGAAAGCAGAGGATAGGGTGGGGAATAGGTCACATAAGCACAGCTATTGTCTCAGTTCCCTAACTCTTGAAAGCTTAGGCACTCACAGTGGAAATCCAAGGGGCAGCTTCAGTTTCCCACTTAAGTTGGGAGCAGTGGATGGCTCTGCCATGCCACTGCTCTCCTTATCACTAAGGTGAGCACAGAGTCAGCACATGATGGTGAAAGAGAGATGAATGTTACGGCTTTTGGAGGGTCTAGAAATGCCACTAGCTCATGAGTACTTCAGAAACACGATGTGAATTCCCACCTACATCAACTATTAATCACATTTCATAGAATCACAGAATGGTTTGGGTTGGAAAGGAACTAAAGATCATCCATTTCCAACCCCCTGCCATGGGCAGGGGCACCTTCCACCAGAGCAAGCTGCTCCAAGCCCCATCCGGCCTGGCCTTGAACACTGCCAGGGATGTGGAGCATTTACCACTTCTTTGGGCAACCCATTTCAGTGCCTCACCACCTTCACAGTAAAGAACTTCTTCGTTATATCTAACCTGAACTTCCCCTGTTTCAGTTTAAACCCATCACCCCTTGTCCTATCGCTACACTCCCTGATGAAGTTCCTTCCCCACTGTGCATTACAGTAGCTTTCTGGGCATCTGAGTTCTGGAAACCGCACTTTTCCTTGCAACCCCATGACCAAGGAGAGCAATTCTGCTGCTCTGGTAGGGTCTAAGTCTATTCTCCTAGCTGCTGGCCCTTGAAAGGGCAGAAAAGTCAAGCTTTCTTTCTGAGATCCTTAGCAGACCACAGTTCTGATTAGTTGTGGCTGGATGCGAATGCCAGACTTCATTAGCAACCTCATCCTTTCCAAATTCCCCAAGAGCCAAGCAAGGATAAAAAGAGCATCTACCAAATAGGGACAATAATCAACATGTAGGCTGCTGGCAGCAACATGCAGAATGAGGTACATCCTGGTGCTGCTCCCTAATATTCCCTATTAACAGCCCACAGGCATCCTGGGGAAGGAAATACAGCAGACCAAAGGCCAGGGAACAGACAAAACAGGAAAGGGACAAGCAATCAAGACCCCTTGCAAATGAATCTGATTTATTTAAATGCATCCCACCTTCAGTCAGAAGCTTTATCAAGTGCCCTCCTGACCCTCTGTGCTTTAAGCCTGTTTGCCCTGTATGTTGCCTACCTTTGAGGTCTGCACCAGTGTTTGCAACCATCTCATTTTATCACAACTACTTGTTCTTTGATTAAACCTTGATCATCTCATGGCCTTTCAATTGAGCCAGCTGAATTCTGCTTGGCCTCCTGTAACTATTTCTTATTTCTGCTCTCAGTGAGTTAGAGAATGGAGGAGTTTGCTTTCTTTTTGTCATTTCTCTAACTCCTTCCAAGCAGCTGGAATTTATTTTAATGAAGTTCATTTCAATAGAGCCTGGAGCCATAATACATGAGGCTGGGATCTCAGAAGAGCTCATAAATTAAGTAGGGTCAGCTCTGGTCGATGCATGCATAGGAGACCTCCAAGGACACCCTGTGTGCTGCTCAGCCTGTGCCAAGGATATAGCAACTGCCAGACTCTCTCTGCCCAGTAGTCTGTCTCTTTTAGTATGTGATCTCTAGCCAAATGCTTCAGAGAAGGATACATGATCCCTGTGTTGGGCAAGCTATTCTTGACTGATCATAATATCCTTCTAGACCTTTGTGGCACGAAGCTGTTGGTCTGCTGTCTCATGTGTGCAAGGTTAGTTGGGGGGGCACTGGGCTCTGGCTGCTTATACAATGCCTGTACCACTCTCTAACACTGAAACCAAAGGGGCTGTTGTAGGTTGCTCTGTGATCAGACCCATTTAAACCTCACTGCCTGTTCTGCAAGATGAACACACCACAAAGATATCTTGACTTCATGAGGGGCAATGGGTTTAAACTGAAACAGGGGAGGTTCAGGTTAGAGATAAGGAAGAAATTCTTTACTGTGTAGGTGGTGAGGCACTGGCACAGGCTGCCCAGAGAAGTGGTAAATGCTCCATCCCTGGCAGTGTTCAAGGCCAGGCTGGATGAAGTCTTGGGTGACATGGTTTAGTGTGAGGCATCCCTGCCTATGGCAGGGGGTTGGAACTGGATGATCTTAAGGTCCTTTCCAACCCAAACCATTTTATGTTTCTATGAAGTTGCCAGCTTGAACATACCCTTTGTCATTTCCCCCCTGAAGCTAGTTGTGTTTGTAAAAGATATGCGGTCTTGTCATAAAGACTCCAGAAGATGGTGACCTCCACAGCTATGCTGTTGTAGTTTCAGCTGCCCAGAAATGACATCTTATTTAAATGAGACAGAATTTGTCTTGTTGAACTTCCAACTATTGGCTCACATTGTGACTTTGTCAGAAAGGCTGAAACGCCTGCTTGCTTGCCTCCTCCTCCTATTCAGTGCTTTTCTATGTGTAAAAGCCTATATTCAGCAATTATGTCACCTCTAAAACTTCCCTTCTGTAAGCTGAATGAATTGAAGAGCCTTACATTCGAAGTCTGGTTTTCCAGTTCCTGTGGCCTCTGCTACAGATAGCCCCACTCAGTGATAAAGCCCATATGCTTTGTATTCCACCAGTGTGTTTTTAATTCGGTTTACAATAAAACCCACTGATTAACAGTAAAACAATCCTTTTGACAGTCGGTTTTCTTCATCAGTGAACCTGCTAATTTAACCTTTCCCCTCCCAAGTCAAGGAAGAAAGAAAATACTAAGCATTTTGCATGTAGTAAATGTTAACTGCTTTCCTACTACCTTGACCTTGCCTTGGTGGCTGAAGTCCACTATGAAACCATGGTCTCTGTTTTCTGGAACAACACGATGTGGAAAGGGTGTCCCTCAAAGAGCAGGAAGGCCTCCAGGTCAATAGCACTCAAAAGCTGTCCTGTGACCTTCCCACTGTAGAGGGATGTACCGCACTCAGGAGAATCCCTCTTCCCTTCTTTTACAGCTTCTACTGGTGTTGAGTGAGATAGGACTATTTGTTTTCCTTCTCTTGTTTTCCTGGCCCCTTTTCCTCTTGCCATAATGTGCTACTTCACCAGCCGTGGAATCAGAGCTATTATTCACTGAAAGACTGAACTCTTAGCACTGCTCCGCTTCCCACTTCTCCTTCTTGATGGCACCTTTTTTTCTTTGCATAGTTTCAGGATTATCTCAACACTTTGAAAGCAGAAGCAGCAAGTTAGAGCCAAACACTGTTAGAGCAGGCGTTAGGTGGGCTTTTTCCACTGACAAAACTGCTAAGGTTTCTTGTTTCTGACCAAGGGTTCTTTTGTGACCCCCTTACGGTTATTTCTTCAGTGTAGGGTGAAAAAGCTGCTATCTGCCTGCACTGCTGAGCGTTCCAGTTTTTATTGGTTTGAATGTGAAACACATCAATAGCAGCTTCTAGATAACAGACAGGCAGATGCTAATCTTCAAATCTCACTTGACTTTGAGTGTGTGGGGAATCTGAATCCAAGTCTCTAAAGGGGCTGTGACAACACACAGCGTTAACTGGTGTTGCCAGTTAGCTTCATCATCTTCCGAGTGTCTGCGTGTGCCATCACCTGAGTGATGTCGCTTGCGTGGTGTGTTAAATATTCTGGGTCTGGATATCAGCACTGATGCATTCTCCTGAGGTTTTGGCTGAGCAAAGGCAAGGATGCAGCCAGATGGTTTTGCTTGTAGCTGACTGGATTTGCTCTGTGAGGGCTGTGTTTTATTTTCTTCTTGCAACAAAGATGATGCACTTCAGCATACAGCCTGTGTCTCAGTTGTGGTTTTTCTCAGGTTCGGTTTCTAGGGCCTAATGTACATGCTTGTATATCCAATACCTCTTGTATTTTGTGCTGTCACTATTAGGAGGCTGCTTCTTAAGTTTCCAAGGCATCTTTATCTGATTTCAGGTATGCTACAGGAGCCGCCTTAGTAGCTATTAGGTGGCATGGATGACTGGGTTGAAGTGGCAGAGATTGTTATGACACTTAAATGGTTGATGCAGGAGAAAGGTATACTTAATGGAGTCAAACCAAATGGAGAGTGGGAGGAAATTGAATCAGGAGTTCTAAACATGAAATGAAAAAGAAACTCCAAGCATATTTTTCTTTCTCTTTTGCAAAACCAAATGTACTTCTGTAATAACCTGCTATGTGTGAATGGGTGTGGATGTGCGTGTCTGTGTTCCACAGTGTCTCCATAATGTGCTACGGATCTTTTCCATTTGCTTGACTGAGCCACTGAATAGTGATCTGTGTATTGCTTTCCAGACCACGATAATATAGCTCATCCTCAATCACTGCGCACTGCTTGATGGAGGTGTAGTATCTACTGATTCATGTCCCTGCTCATTGCAAGGGGATTGGGCTATAGATGACCTTTGAAGGTCTCTTCCAACCCAAACTGTTCTATGATCCTATGACTTGAGATTTAGCCCCTTGCAGAGCAGCCCTCTCTAACACCCTGATCTGGCAGAGCTATGACTAAGACGTGCAGGGCATCCCTAACTTGTGCTACTGAAACCTTCACTGTGTCGTAAACCACAGTGCATTCTTGGAATGCATCAGAGAGGTTAAATGCTTGATTTGGAATACTAATTGCCTCCTTTCTATAAAGCTGAGACCTTTTGGTACTATCTATTTAGCTCTTCAGGGTTCAAGGGAAAGGAAGAGCCTACATAATAGTTGTAGAGAGGCTTTTAAAAGACAAGATAGGCTTTTCATACCTAATAGCACAACTTCAAAGTGCACCAGCTAGCACTAGTAGCACAAGATTTATTCCAGAGCAGTTTTATGTGCTAATGTGTTTTCAGAGGTCATCTGTGGTATTGTTTAAATATATTAGGTTTATGGAAAGTTAGTTAACAGCAGCCCCAGCCTCCATGGATTAATGAACTATAGAGTGCATTTATACAGTTCCAAACCACACAATAAGTACAGTGTCTCACTTCACCCTGGACATGTATCATGGGGTTCTGCACCACAGAGTGCTTTCAAATAGGACATCTTCATAGTTTTTATTTCCAGTCTAATCAATGGCACTAACACTTCAAAGATCTTGGACTTCATCTGAAAGAAGCCCTTACCACAGTTCCTGCGAGCAACAGGAATTACTCTGGTCATCTTCCATGTGTATTCGGCTGAGATTATTTTACCACAGCCATTAGGAAAGGGTTTTCCAGCTGCTCCCTTATTATTTGACCAAAGAGACTGAAAACAGACCAGAATAAAAGCCTCTCACAGGCCACTGGAGGAGATATGAGGTGGCCATGTGAGGAGGGATTTTCTGGCTGTGATTCCCTTTCTGGCTTCCAAAGTTCTTGCCACATTCTGCATCCCACCTAATCCCCCAGACTAGGACCACTGGGACAACCTACGGGTCCTTCTCCCATTAGCAAATGAAGCAGGTTGCTGGCTGGCAATCACGACTCCTCATTGCCCAGAGATTCTCCCTGCTGCAAAGAATTCCCACCACACTGAACGGGCTTTGCTTGCAGTAACAGGTCCGGACTTCTAAGATCGAGCCAATATGGAAGGAAGAGCACACCACCCAAACTGACTCCAGGCATCCCAACATGTGAGTATCCTAAACTGTGGTAAAACCTCATCCATGCATCTCGAAGTCTCCACAATCCCTTCTTTGTGTTGCCTTCCAGGGTAGAACAGATAGGACCTAAATGAGACAGCAATCAGCCTGTATACTTAATTAGTGCAATTTCCCTTGAGTAACCTGTTGCTTTTAGGCATAGATGTAAGATGCTGTGTGTGACATCCATACCATAGATATTAGAAATAAAGAGGAGGAAAAGGTCTCCTTTTTCTGTATGCTATCTCATTGATTCCCTTTTGGTCACTGGGGATTGACCTGGGGAAAAGTACTGATGGGATATCAAAGACAGGATTTCTGTCTCTGTAGCCCCTCCATGCAGCAGAAACTGGGTGAGATGCTCTGGGTGAATGCAGTTAGAAGGTCCATGCTTATGTCCACAAGGAGGGTCTAAATGCTAAGAATGTGAGCTTGGGAGAAGTTCTAGATCCCCTACAGACGCTGTATAGGATTAGCAACTCAAGAGGCAATTAGAAGTAGAATCATGAAATCAACTAGGTTGAAAAAGACCTTTAAGATCATCAAGTCCAACCTTTACCCCAGCACTGCCAAGGTCACCACTAACCCACGTCACTGAGGGCCTCATCTACATGGTGTGTGAGCACTTCCAGGGATGCTGATTCCATCATGTGCATCACTGAAGAAGAAAATTCACTATGTAGTGAGTATTGCACTTGTGTACCATTGCCAACAGCCACAGTAACACATCCAGGCAACTGGGGTACCTCCCAGTTCACCAAACTCGCTTGTCTTACTGTACCTGCACCCCTGGGCAGCAGTAGGAGCCAGCAGATCATGAACATGTACGTTCCCTACTCGCTGCCTCCTTGCCTTGTAATAAAGACCTGTATATCAAAGGCTTTTGGAATTTCCTTGCCTTTTCCCTGTTCCTCTTGAAAAGAACTGAACTTTGCCCAATGGCTGCAGTAGAAACACAGCTATTTCCTAACTTGTTTTCTGATAATGTCCCTCTTAGCGATTGGGACCACTTAAGAGAGGGATTATCTACTTGTGAGCCACTATTCCAAGTGTTTTAAGAGAGAACTTGTATCGTGAAAATGATTTTACCATGTCATGCTCTGGTCCCCACCTACAGGACAACCACACCAGGCTTTGTCGTCTTCAAGTCCGGTGATCTGTGATCAAAGCAGCTCAGAGTCATCCTGCTCCTCTAAATTAGCTCCACTCAGCCAATGTTCAGAAGAGTCTAGCTCATTCAGACAAACTGCATTTGGACACAGTGGGTAGCACAGCAGCTCCTGACCCAAATGGAGCTGTACTCTAATGTAGTCTATGCATCCACCTATTACTACCAGCAATGGCTAATCCTATAATATGGTGTAAATTGCTCCACTGCTTTTCTTACCTAGTTCCTTTGTTCCTAACCACATTTTAAAAAGTTTCTTAAACTACTTTCAGGGAATTACCTGCATTGTCATAAGGAGCTGCTGAAAACTCAAGGGGAGGCTTAATCAAACCTTTCGTTTAGAAACCAATGGAATATGAGTGATAGCTTTGCTTCCCCTGGGGATGAGGAAGAGTTAACAACTTCGAGACAGTAAAACACCGGTTCTAAATGGGGATTGAACGTTCTTTCTTGGTAGGTATTTGGGTGGGAGGACTTTAAGAGGCTTCTAAGCAGCAATTTGGAAGGTCAGTGTTAACTAGTGGTTAATACTTCATAGCAGTGCTAGAGGGCACTGTACTGTTGAAGGTAGTGTTTATGGATCAGATATAATAGCTAGGAGCTAGACAGTTTAATGGGTTGAGATTCCTTTGCACTATTTGTTACAGAGACATGTTCATCCTGACAGTGCTGTAACTCATAATAATTGCACTCTTCCTGTCTCAGACATTCTCTGCTGTCCTGACCCTGTGGACTCCTGAAGATGGGCAAGAAAATGTAAACTGCTGCCATTCTGGGTGGGAAATCATTCCACATGCAGTTTTGCACTGCTGCAAATGCCTGCACGGTGTTCATGAAGTCTGTGATGTCTGAAGGACCATTAGCATTTGCTTGTGTAAGTACAACTGTGGGCAGCAGAGCTCCACAAACCTGGTCTCCCATCCAGTTAGATCAGCTTTACAGCTGATGGATAAGGATGAAATGTACTTGCAATTGCTGTCAGTTCTGATAAGCAGAACTTAAGAACCTCTTTACAGAATGCCACCAGTTGCCTTCTAACACTGTCACAAGCCTGGTGGCCGTGCCTGTGACTTTAAGCACTTCAGCGTTTCTCTATGGAATATCGCTTGTTTCGTCTCTGTTGCTGGACTTTCAAACTGAAAATAAGAAATAGTGTTAATACCTGAAAAATTCATTCCTTGTCAACAAAGTTCTTACTTTGTGCATGTTTTATTCATAGTTTTTTTCATTAAAATGAGGTTTCATAAACAAAACTCTCATACATTTGATTAAAGTATCATGAAGTTTGGTTTTGAATCAGAATTCCATTTGGAAGTTAAAAGTTAATTTTCACTTATGAAAATCGGTGTTGATTTTTCATTCTTTTGTTTTACCTGTTTTTGAAAATATTTTAATTGTGAAATTTCCTACAAGTATTTAATTTCTTAAAGTTTCAAACCCCCATGCTTTCACTTAGAAATGGCTCTTAAAGTAACCTGACCAGCTCTCTTTTTGAACTTCAGTCAGTGTTTATAATGTAACTTCTTCCTGTATATACAAAACGTGAGGAAAATGAAGTTATTGCTCTTTCTGGCTGATTCCATTACCCAAAATATCAGTCCCAGACTGTGATATCATAACAGCAAGTGAGACTTGGATGATGAAGAGTCTGTGCTTTTACATGGCCCCCATTAGAAACCCTTGTGGTTGACAGATCCATGAAATCTGCTATCCAGAAGATCTGTTCCTAAAGGAGAAACTGCCTTGGGAAAGTGCTTTCTGACAGCATTTAGCTAGGGGGTTTGGACTTGGGTCACTTCCCAAGTGCAATGAAGGGACAGCACACAAGTGATGGTCACGGAGACTCAGCACTGTGAGGGTAGGCACCAACAGAGTGATGCTGCTATAGAAATAACAGCTGATTTTATTGCAGTTTTCCTTTTTTTTCCCTCCAAATTTTGGGAATTAGCTCTGAAGAAGGATCCCATTGGACACCTGAGCTCTCTTCAGTGGCCTTTCTTACCCTACAGAATACGGCTTCTTTGCCCACCTTGCATAGCCCTGCCTGCAAATCCCATCTCGCACGTTCCCAGGTGCCTGCTTCCAGTGCAATTTCTGCTTGGCACTGAAATGCTGTTTTTCCTGCTTCCCCTCCCATCCTCCAGCTCATGTTCTGAGCAGCTGCGAGGTGGGCTGATCCCTCTTGGAAAAAAAACCCTAGCTTATGGCCTATCCTATTAGCACTCCATGCTGCTCTGCATCCCGTGCTGCTTTCCTTTTCCTTCCGTTTCCCTTCTTATCACAGCTTCCCTTTTCACTCCCCTGCTGCTACCTTATATAGTTCTTTCTCATTTTAATCTCTCTTCCCCCCACCCCAGCCTAATGGCCTGAAGACGTCAGAATCATGCAGGAAATTATTCCAAGCCCTAGGAATTCTTTTGAGAAGCAGCTGGGAGTTTTTGGACATATTGGGGTTTTCTGGGGAGATACTTTATGAGTGTGCTGGGTTTGATTAAAATGGCAGGAAAGTGAGGAAAACTCCAGTGCTGTCTGAGTGGAGAAGTCCAGGTTAGACATAAGGAAGAAGTTCTTTACTGTGAGGGTGGTGAGGCATTGGAATGGGTTGCCCAAAGAAGTGGTAAATGCTCCATCCCTGGCAGTGTTCAAGGCCAGGTTGGACAGAGCCTTGTGTGACATGGTCTAGTGTGAGGTGTCCCTGCCCATGGCAGGGGGGTTGGAACTGCATGATCTTAAGGTCTTTTCCAACCCAAACCATTCCGTGATTCTATGGCAGTCACCTGGAAGGTAGAAAAGGAACTTGGAGCTGGATTTACAGCAGTTCAGCCAGTTTCTTCCAGTCCACGTGAACGTCCCTCTCCAAAATATGAGACATTTCAAAGATGTCCACACACTAGTAAATGTTTTCCTTACTAGCTATTGCACATCTATGATTGGTTTATAAGGGTTTAATTTTGACCTTGGTTCCTCATCCTACAGTATGCTGAAGTATTTGAGGTTTGGTTGGGTTTTGTGTTTTGTTTCAAGACTAAAATCCTGATGCACAAAACCTTTATGGCAGGAGATCTCATCATTCTGTATGGCAGTGGACGTCACGGTCTTGGGTGCTACAAGATCTTGTAAAGCTGCACAACTACTGCACTAAGATATCAAAGGCTGCTCATAAGAAAGCCTCAGGTAACAGTGACTGCAAATTCTCTCTATTAACAGATACATGCTCCTGCTTTCCGGGCTTATTCCATTCCCTCAGTTGCATGCTCCTGGGTGCCATTTCTGGTCTATGCTTTAGCCATCTTTTAATGTAGATTAATCATGGGATGGTGGCCAGCACACAGGGAAGCAGCGTAATGGCTGAAAGCGGGAAATAGCCAATTAAAGGATCAAAGCCAGGGAAATTAAGCCTGGAGAGGAAAGAGCACAAATTGGGTGGGGTTGGGAAGAGCGGGATAATGGCATCCCTCAGGGGAGACACCAGAGGAGGAAATGGGAGTGGAATCAAAAGAAGCAGAAGGCAAAAATGCAACTGCTGTCCCTTGCAGAGGTGGTCTAAGAAGGCAGAGAAGCAGCACAGGAAGAAAGACAGGGAAAACCTGTGTAATGCACGCACTGATTTTGAAAGCTACTGCACCACTGCTCTCTCCTCCTCCTGGCTGCTTGTGCCTTGGTCCCTCCTTCCTCTGCTTCCTTAAAAGCCCTACCATCCGAGCTCTACTTCTGAAGCAATGCTTACTGATATTCTTACTAACACACTCCCACTTTTGACATGCAAAGCTTTGTTTTTAATGCCTTCACTATGTGTAGTTTGGGCCCCTGTTTAACTAAACCAGGTATTTTTAACTTAGTGCAACATGGCTTTGAGAATATTCGTGTTTTGGAGCAGCATGAAGCGATTTGAACAGCACTAAAATAGGACATTGCAAAGACAAGATCGTTCTTCCTTTGGGTTCAAACTGAAACAGGGCAAGTTCAGGTTAGATGTAAGGAAGAAGTTCTTTACTGTGAAGGTGGTGAGGCACTGGCACAGGTTACCCAAGGAAGTTGTGAACACTCCATCAATGGCAGTGTTCAAGGCCAGGGTGGACAGAGCCTTGGGTAACATGGTTTAGGGTGAGCTGTCCCATGGCAGGGGATTGGAACTGGATGACCCTGAGGTCCTTTCCAACCCTAACTATTCTATGATTCTATATGATTCCTGCTTTGGCTTTGCTGAGCCTTTTTTTTTCTTTTTAGGAGAGCTCATGTTGTGCATAGACTAAAGTTACCCAAGAGACACTTTGGTTCTAATAAGTTTTTTTCATGGGAAATGAGTTGTTGACAAAACAGGGAAAATACTGAAATGTTTGTTTGGGTTGATTTTTTTCCTCCTGAATCTTTTTAAATGGCAATATGCAAAGCAAAGTAATTTTTCTTGTATGTCACACTGTTTCATTAAGGCACTAACAGAAGACACTTGATCTAGAAATTAAGATAAGTTGCTTCAATCAGTACTAAGTAGCAGGTGCCCTTAGTGATTAAATGTAATAGAGTATTTCCATTATTCTATTAAGCTTTATGTCAGCAGTTGTCATAGTTCCTCTCGTATCCTGAAACACTCTGAAAACATGTTCAGAACAACATTTCAGAACCTTGGAGTCAATGTGTTCTTAAAGTGAGGAATAAGAGGAATATAAGGATTTCCACTTCATAGAAAATGGATAAATCTGTGTTTGGACTATAGCAGATTAAAAAGCAGGAATTAAAATATTTTCTTTTCATGTGAAAGGTAAAGTATGAGGTTTGATAGTACAATGTATTGCTGACAGAGCGTAGGAGTTATTCTTCTTATGTATTTACTATGATACATAATACTATAATATAATGTGAATAATACATGATACTATACTGTAATATGAAGAACACAAAAGAATTTTTCTGCTGAATCTTTTCTTTCCCTGCTCTTTGCTGCTTCTCACATGAATTGAGGGTGCTGGGAGAAAAAAAACCCACCCTGAACCCATTACACATTGAACTGATTTATTGTAGAACCAAGGAATCATAGAGTTGTTTGGGTTGAAATGACCTTTCAGACCACCCAGTGCAACCGTTCCCCACCACTGCCAAGGCCACCACTACCCCATGGCACTGAGGCCTCATCTCCACGGGGTGTGAACACTTGCAGGGACGGTGACTGCAGCCCTGCCCTGGGCAGCCTGTTCCAATGCCTGAGCACCCTCTGGGGCAGGAATTGTTCCTCAGCTCCATCTAAACCTGCCCTGGTGCAGCTTGAGGCCGGTTCCTCTTGTCCCATCCCTTGTTCCTTGGGAGCAGAGCCCAGCCCCTCCTGGCTCCATCCTCCTGTCAGGCAGGTGTAGGCAGCGATCAGGTCCCCCCTGAGCCTTCTCTTCTCCACACTGAACCCCCAGGTCCCTCAGTCCTTCCCCATCACACTTGTGCTCCAGGCCCTGCTCCAGCTCCGTTTCCCTTCTCTGGCCCTGCTCCAGCACCTCAAGGTCTCTCTTGTAGCGAGGGGCCCAGAGCTGAACGCAGGATTTGAGATACAGCCTCACTTCTCCCGTCCCCCTGCCATCTATCCAGTTTCTTTACCGAGCAAAGAGTACACCCATCCAAGCCGTAGCAACCAGTTTCTCCAGAAGAATGCTGAGGGAAATGGTATCAAAGGCTTTACTAAAGTCGAGGCAGACAACGCCCACAGCCTTTCCCTTATCCACTAAGCGGATCACCTTGTTATAGGAGATGAAGTCAGTCAAGCAGGACCTGCTTTATTGCAGCAGATACAGAAAGAAAGGAAATAGATGCAGAAATAGATGCAAGAAAGAAAACAGACACAGAAAGAAAAGCAATGGAGAAAACCCTCGAAGATGACTAGGTCACTACCTTGGGCTTTTAGCTGCCACTTAGATTTAAATGTGCACTTCAACATGAGGTTAACAGGCCAAGTGAGACTAGAGAGAGCAGTCTGAGACACTCGTAACAACATACCTTTGCGAGTGACTATGGCCTGGCTTCTTGTGGTCAGCTACCAGGAGTGACCAGCCCATATCACACACTCCTGCATAAAGCATTGTGTGGAGCAAAACTAAAAGCTGATGAAACTGTGAATACCTAGAGGTGTGTTATTGAGGCAACAGCAAGGGGACTCATGCTTGGTGCATTGAGCTCTCTCAGTCCTCTCATTCACATCACGTCTACATTTAGGTTTGACAATATCTTCTCTGGGTGTATATTACATTACACAGCTTGACAACTGTAGAATTCCAAGTCTGACAATCTTGTAAGTTAATAATGGACTTTTTTTTCTCTCCGAGTAACCAGGAGGGAGGCATAGACAATGACTTATCTACTTAATTGAAATCTGAGGAGTTCAGTTCTGGTTTTATTTCTGTCAGCACAATCCCAGAGAAGTCAATCATACGGAACTGAGTGTGCAATTTCATTCTAAATTGTTTGTTACATCCAAGATGCCTGTTTCCACACAGGGCAGGATCCTACCAATCCAAACTGGAATCATTCAATTTCTTTCTCAGCCAAGCTTTCACTGATGTAAAAATCCCCACAACTTTATCCTGACAACTGATGCAAGACGGGTGAGGTAGCAGTTGGGGTTTCCTACACTAGGATGTAGCCTCTCCCACAGCCTAAGCTCTTGCAAAGAAGTGGGGAAGGGTTGTGATAAGACATGGAAGTCTTTTGATTCATCTGTTACCAAAATAGTAATGTGATTCAGTTAATTTAGATAAACATCTAAGGGCCTGGTTTTACTTTGGCTTAAATCAACTGTTTGTTATACTGATATGTAACATACATGTTGTTCAGAGATAACAGCTCTAGTTCAGTGTCCATTCTGGCTGCAGCACTGTTCTAAGAAACATGCTACTTGCCTGGTAACGGTAGTAAAAGAAACACAGAGATGGTGGTCAGGAAAAATGCCATTCTTTGGAAAGGTTTCTCAACCCCCAGGTAGGTCCATGCTGATGTGATCAAACAGGTAAACTGGTGTGATCTTAGCTGCCGTTCTACATATTCAAAACAAAAAGGCAACTTCAGTGGTAATCTGATGGCAGGAATAAGCCCAGCTCCTTCCATACTTTCTGGCCCCATATGAGGCTGACTTCCTGCAGGACTGAGGGGTCCTCAGGATATGTTCTGCCTGCATCAAGTGTCAGCATTCATCTGCAACACTGAGTTTTGATACCCGTTTGTTGCGGAAAAGACTCCATCAGCAAACCAAAGGTACACCTGTCCTTCCCGATTCTACTGAAGGCTTCGTGGATGCATGGAACTGGATGATCTTAAGGTCCTTTCCAACCCTAACTATTCTATGATTCTATGAGTCTCTCAGGCCACAAAGCAGGGAAAGAAACTTAAGCCAGGTTTCCCCTGTTCTTGGGAGGTGGCTTTCCTGATGGACCATTAGGAGGAAGAGAGTACTATGGAAAGTCTAGTCTCAAAACACAGGTATGCTTCTGGCCTGAATGCAAGATCATAGAATCATAGAATGGTTTGGGTTGGAAAGTACCTTAAGATCATCCAGTTCCAACCCCCCTGCCATGGCTCTGTCCAACCTGGCCTTGAACACCGCCAGGGATGGAGCATTCACAACTTCCGTGGGCAACCCATTCCAGTGCCTCAGCACCCTCACAGTAAAGAACTTCTTCCTTATATCCAATCTAAACTTCCCCTGTTTAAGTTTGAACCTGTTACCCCTTGTTCTGTCACTACAGTCCCTGATGAAGAGTCCCTCCGAGCATCCTTATATGATGAAGATGATGAAGACCGTGTTTTCTGGAAAGAGTCATAGACCAGCTGAGGTCAAAAGGAGCCTCTGGAGATCATCCTGTCCAGACCCCATAATCAAAGCAAGGTCAGCTCTGTCCAGGTTACTCAGGGTTTTATATTTACTCGAGTTTTGGGTATCTCTGAGCATGGAGATTCCTCCAGTTTTTGGGGAACCTATTCCAGTGTTTAACTTCCCCATTATAATATTTTTCCCCTGATATCTAGCTGGAATTTTTCGTGTTGCAACTTATGTCCATGGCCACTCAGACTGTCACTGTGTACCTCTGAAGGAAGTCTAGCTCAGTTTCCTCTATGGATCTCTTAATATGATTAAAGATAATAGTAATTTCTCTTCCTAACCTTCTGTTTTGGTGAAGAAACCCAGCTCTCTCAGCCTTTCTTTGGTTGTCAAGTGCTCTGGCTTAATTCATGTGGACTCTTGGATTTGCTGCTGTATGGCAGTGTCCTGCTAGTCCTGGGGTCCCAAAACTGACACAGTACTCCAAGTATAGCTTCACTAGTGTCAGAGGAAAATAATCACCCCTGAGTCCACTCTTACTAATACAGCTCAGTATGTGTTAGGCTGCCTTTGATGCAAAGGTATGTTGCTGGTTCATGTTGAATTTGTCCTCCGTTAGAAACCCCAGGTCCTTTTCTGCAAGGTCACTTTCCATCCAGCCCAATGGGTGAAAGAATTCCCTGGCTGTGGTCAGGACAAATGGCACTGACTGAAACACAGGTTCTTAAACTGCTGCTTTTGCATGGGATTATCCTGTACCAGCTCCAGGACTTGGAACTTTTCTTTCTTGAGCTCCATCAAGGTCCTCTCAGCCTTTTTTTCCAGCCTATCAATGACCCTTTGAATACAGCCCTGTCCTCTAGCATCCAAACTGCATTCCATCCACAAACTTGCTGAGGTGCACTCTGTCCCAAAGTATAGTTTATTAACAGAGACAACACTTGACATCAGAAGGTATTGTCCCAATAGTGGTCCCTAGAGATCTCTAGTCACCAGGCATAACCCTTTGAGCTTCCTGTTTTCCACTTACTTCATATTCTACCTATTAGAACTAAATCTCAGCAGTTTGACTACAACGACGCTATGTGCGACTGTACTCCAGGTAAAACAACATTCACCACTGTCCTCTCATCCACAAATAGAGCATACAACTTGCTAAAAAATAGTCACTTCATGACAAAATCCAGACACCAATCCACAGGGAGAGGCAGTGCTGAGCATATGCTCAGTGTTCGCTGGCTTCTGCCTTCCCTCTAGAGGTCTTCCATGTATGAGATCAGTTCCAGTGCATAACTTCATTCTTCCAGGCCCCCAAACTATGCATTAGTTTCCCATGCAGAGCTCAGCTTCCACATGCTTTCCTTCTTGTGCTAATGAGAAAGGAAAGACGCCAAGTACTTAGGAAAGTGCGTCCCAAACCACAGTCGCACGTAGGGAGTCTCCTCTTGGCCTCGTTTGATAGAGTCTTGTTTCCATCCAGTCTCTGCACATAATGTGAAGTTGGTAATGTCCTTCACTGGGGAAAGCACAAATGTCCTGTGTCAACCTGATAATCCCAGTTTGTCTTGCACCTATTATTAGAGATGTCTGTCTATATCTATCTATCTATCTATCTATCTATCTATCTATCTATCTATCTATCTATCTATCTATCTATCTATCTATCTATCTATCCATCTATCCCAGTTTGTCTTGCAACCATTACTAGAGATGTTTGTCTGTTTGTCTGTCTGTCTATCTATCTATCTATCTATCTATCTATCTATCTATCTATCTATCTATCTACCTATGTCTTAGCATCCTGAAAGTCTCTCTCCCATTTGTTGCTAGTGTACTAATCAGTGTGGAAAAGGCATTTGATTCTCATTAATACCAAGGTGTCTGGATACAGTGCTGAAGTTAATGATGCTGCTCTAGCAGTTGGTACCCAAACATACTTTCCCCAGACATAGCTTTTTAGCTAAATAAGACAAGGGAAAAGCAAGACAAAACCAGAGAGCAGTGAAGGAACTTGCACAATGTTGTTCAAAACAGGAGCTGAAACAGGATCCAAGCAGCTAAAAATCTATTTGATCACTGGTTAGACCATGGTTTCTCTAAAGGCACCATGGTCGTTGTTCACATGCCTGGGTTGTTAGTCCAGGCCATAGAATGCATTTTATCTTCCTTTACTCCCTTGTCAGTGCCCCAGAGTTACCCAGCTCTTTGTAACGTCTACAAAACCTGAGGTCGTGTAATTCATCTCATAGGAACACAAGAGTTAGAATCATAGAATCATGTAAGTGTGTAGAATAGAATAGAATAGAATAGAACAGAAAAAAATCTTACAGAATTATATTACTTGTGTGTATATATATCTTAATCCTTGCTCTTGTAGGCATTTCTAGAACCCAGGTCCTATGCATACTGAGCTTTACCTGGAGTCCTTTTGGCTGCCTCCCTAAACTTCTAGGTTAGGATTTAATGCCATGTGTCTCCATGCTATACATAAACTCGTTCTGAAAATGCATCGAGCCTCCAGCCTTTGGCAGGACAAATCTTCCTCCATTACCTGCAGGAGAATGGCTTCTCCTGCTGGTCCCACAAGTATGTTTTTCTTATTAAATTTAAATTACTATAATCTGCCAAAATTTCCCTCAAGAAAAGACAAAACCATTCCTGGCACAGTGTGATTCATCCCAGGAGATTTGCTAAGGTCTGCCCTCCAGATAGCTTTCTATTTGCCCTGCAAAATCACCCTGGACATGGCCATAAACGCAGCCTGCATTCAGCCACTGTATTAGTGCCAGTGAAACCCTGGTTAGGGGAAGCTGGAGTGCTGGACGTGTACTCTGAGGTGTGGGTTTGGAGACTGCAAAAGGTGGACCCTGGCTGGAGGTAAAACAATGACCCAAGAACATGCTTCTGCTGCTGTCACAACCTCAAGGAGCAGGAAAACAAAAGCAAGCAGGAGCCCAGGCTTGCCTTGAAGTGCTGAGTGGGACTTTGGGATGGAAAGGAGAGGATGAGGTGATTGGATTGTTTGAACAGCTGCAGTGAATCAGCAGCTCTTCCCCTGCCCTCCCGTTGCTGTACAGCAGCCCCCTCCGTGCCAAGGAAAACAGAGTAATCCCATTTGACCACATTGCAGCCGCGTCGCACCACGGGGCAGAACCAGCCCATGAGCTAGAGGGAAAGGGAAGAGATGTTACCAGATGAGATATGGAGCTCATGTGGTAGTGGGCTTCTTAACAGGAACTGCAAAGAAGATTGGTACCAGCAACAAAGGAGGAAAAATAGAGAGGGAAACACAGAAAAGGCCAAACTTAGCTTTGCTGTAGGAGCCAACTGAGCAAATCACAGCGAAGTTCCTCTAGGTTAAAGCAGGATGGGATGTGCTAGTGCTGCCATCTGTAACCTGCTTTAGCTGATTAGCCCAAAAGCTAACAAGCTGCTGCTAGGTAATGTGGCTTTGTCCTGAGTTAGTAAAGCTGAGAACTTACACCCTCTGGAGCCGTACTTCTACCTCCAAGTTTGGGAGCTTGTAAGAATCACATAGATTAAAGAGAGATCCTGGGGGCTGCTGTCCCATGTGCATCAAAGCAGTGTTTTGGGGAGAACCCCAAATATGAGGATCCATAGGAAATCGGTGCAAGAAACGTGAGTGAACACTGCTGATGCCTAACATACAGCAGCACTCAGACTACTGCTTGAAGGCATCTAATCTTCGTTCACCCCCTTTCGCAGCCACTCAGCTCAGCTTTGTGTCTGGCTGCTGTGCAGTTTGTTAGGCCAGTACCCACTTAAGGATAGTTATTACAAGGAGTGTAGTTAGAGCCTTTGTAATTGCTCAGCTGATGGTGTAATGGTCTCTCTGAGGATTCAGCCCGGCAACAGTAATGATACAGCTGGCTTGTCTTGCCTGATGGGATCGTTTCCACTTTATAACTGTGATTTTCAGCTCAATAATCCCGGTGTATTTTTAGACCCTTTGAGATGAAGAAATGTGCTGAATTTGCAATGTTGATTCGTTTTGGTTTGGTTTTGTTCCCTCTTAGCTGATGACCAGGGGAAAAACAGATTTGCAAGTAAAGTCAGGCAGGGATTCCCCACTTCAGCTTTCTTCCTGCACCCTTTCCAGAGGAGAAAGGAACTCTCAGCAAGCTGCTGAAAGAAGTCAGTGAAAGAGATCAGTATGGTTCTAGGGATGAACTGGGAGCCCAAGCATAAAACAAAGTGAAGAGGGGTGAATGTCTCTTGTTCATTTAACACCAAACCATATGAGTCTCTGATGAGACAGCTGTAGGAAACAGCATAGTCCTGTTATCACCCTTTTCAACCTCCAGTTTCTAGAGTCACCCCAATAGCCAAGTCCTTCCTCCAGATCATTTGTCTCCCATGAGTTCCCCAAAGCAAAGGGTTGCCCCTTGGTAGCTCTCAAAAGATGCTTTCTCCTTCTTCTGGCACATGATAGGGGTGACAGCTCTAACTTGTTTCTCTTGCATGTGTTGACATGGGATAAACTGTGCTGTGCACTTAGGGGAGGAGATAGAGCTATGAAAGCTACTTCTCTTTTGTCATGCATAGATCAGCAACAGATACCCTGTCAATTGTCACTGCTATGTATGCCTGCTTCATGTTCTGGTATTAAAGCCCAGAGCCTCAGGCATCTATTGGATTTTGTTTAAATGCTTTATTGGATTTTATGAACCTCATATACACCAGACAGACCATAGGAGACGTGTCCTGGTGCTATCCACAATAACCAATTAAAATCCCAGCCGTGTTTTAACTCCATTTTCAATGAACTATGGAGACACAACCCTCTCCTCTATAGGGTGAACAGAGATCTCATTAACTACATTTAATTGAGAGTGGCAGCTAGTGGATTTTATACATTAGGGAGCACTTCTGGAGACATTGCATCTTTCAAATGCATACACTGAAAAATTATAATGAACCCCATGATCAATACAGAATCATCTTTCTTGCTTCCAGTGCTGCTTCAGTTCCAAGGTTACTCGAATAGATGAGCTGCAGTTAATAAAATTCACATTTCCTTTACCTTGCAATATTTTTTCTGAACTGACTCTTTTGTGTTTCTTCTCTCTTTCTTTTGGGATCACCCTCATCAATTGGCTCTTCAAAATAACCCCTTCTTTTTCCCCTGCTTCATTTTGAGGATTTCAAAGCTCTCTGGGGCTGCAGACTAATTTTAAGTGTACGATATTGTTTCTACTTTGGAGAAGGAAATGAAGGGAAAGCGAGCTTAGGTGTTTCTCACCCAGTGTGGCACACAGGAAGGCAGTGGTTAAGCTGTGAACTGATCTCTGAAGCCCCAGGACACATAGCACTGCTAATAAAACAGCTTTCCTCCATGATCCATTAGAGATTCCAGAGAAGGTTTGTGAGCTCCTTCATGTTATTGACTGGGAGAATGTAATTTGAAGTCAATAATCCACTGAATGCAATGAAAAGGTAGTGGGAAGAGCAGCCGTGTGACATACATGCTTGTATGCACACACATACACAGATATGCTTTCCGATACCCTACTGTGACTGAATGACAATAATTCCTTACATCACTTTGACTTGAAAACTGTGTGAATGGGAAAGTATATGAGAAAACAGTATATTTTAGAGATTATTTAAGATGGTGACAGCCTTTCTTCAATGAGCTGTGCTAACCCAGCTAATTGTACAAGAGTCAATCACTGCTTCGGTCGTTTGGTACATAGCCTTTAGAGAATCCTATTCATCATTGTAGGTCAACTTCACCCTGTGGATTATCTCTTCTTATGGCTGTTAATTCCCTTTTGAGTGTGATAGCTTTGTAAAGGTAGTTACATACTTCCTTCAGGACTTTCTAAGCCCCATTTTGATGTCTGTTCAGAGCTTTGAAAACATCTGCTTTCAGACTGAAATGCTTCAGGCTCGGTCTCTGTTTGAAGTTTAATTGTTTTGGAAAGTTTGAAGAAATTCTTTTCTTCTCTTCTTGTTTTTGGGTCAGGAGAAAATGAATGTCTGCTTGAGAGTCTAGCAACTGTAATAACAGAATCCCACTGGGGATGTGCAGGTAGCAGATTCCCCCTAGCAGGAGAAGGGCTGGGAGATGATTTGCCCTTTCTGTCTCAATTCCTGGCCCTCTGTGTCCTCACTCACCGCCTTGCCACCTCGGAGCAGTGACAGGAGGTGCAGCTTGTGCTTATGACGAGCTGGAGGCAGCGGGGTGGCTCCAGGGCAGCAGAGGTGTGAGGCAGTGCCAGGCTTTCATGCCATCAGCTCAGTGGCTAATTGTTCGCATAGCTTTGCCTTTCCCAGTGATCCTCCGCTGTGTCCTATGTTCCTCATGTGGTTTGCATTAAGGTCAGGGAGGGGGAAGGGAAGCATGTGAATTATTGCAGTATTTAGTCTCACTTATCATGCCAAAGCTGCTCCACGGTGCAGAGACTGCGGGGAGCTGCAAGCAGTGCACAGAGGTGATGTTTGAATGTTCATTGCACTGATTGAAAGGCAGAAATCTCCCTCTCCCATCCCTTCACGAGACCCTCCCCATCTCCTTTTCTTACTGCAAGCTGCACAATAAGGAACCCGAAGTTGACTCCAAAGTGCATGAGAACTGGATCCTCCATCCGGCTGGAAAGAACTTGACAATGTGAACAAAGTGATAATCCGTGGAATAAAGCTACTATTGCCAGGTGGGAGGGACTGTGGGTTCATCCGCAACAGGGCAAGGGACTGATCTCCCTCAGTCTTCCCTTCCTCCTGTATGATTTGACTGGCCTAAGGACCAAACTGCTCAGTTGATCTCTTCCTGAGATGCTTCTTTGGCAATAAGTGAAACTCTTGGGGAATTTCAGTTGTCATCTGTCCCCTTCTTTTGCATAAAACTAGCAAGGTCTTTCAATCTTTCGGATGTAAAATGACTTTTGGGTAGTCCAAATAGGTTTTCTTTCCTTTCCTTTTCTCCTTTCTGTGCATGGGTATTCCTTGCCTTTAACAAAAGTAGTACTGGTAACTAGAAAAGCAAGTTGAAGTCTGGCACTATGTACCTGCTGGTTGCTCTCTGCCTTTGTACTGGAGATGCTGCAATTGCCTGAGTAGGAAGGATAGTCCTCTCTTAGGATGGGGTCCAGTGATCCTTTTCTTCCCTGTGGCTGCAAAGCGTGCACTTCTTCTGGTGTTTTGAATACTCTTCCACTAAGTAGATTCCGGATTAGAAAGGATACTGGATAAGGTCAGAGACCCAGAGCAGCTTGATACAGATAGATGTTAAGAACATAAAAGCTTGAAAGGGAGATGGTTACAGCCTGACAGCTCCTGGCTGGGTTTCCCTAGACAAATTCCCCATGGTCATGCTTAGCCTTTCCTTTGATGGATGAAAGGGCAACTTTGCGTGTATGGAGCAGTTTTATTTCTGTTACATGGATAGGTTTGTATTGGGGGTTCAACAACTTGCATGAAAGGAAAAGCTGCCTGGAGTAAAAATGATGAAAGGAAGGAAAAAGGAGATTAAGAGAAAGCTCTTCCCTTTGACATATACGTGAAGAAGTGGTCCCGCATGGTCTTTGTGTATATTACAGAGCTCTATAGCAGAGGGGTTGTTCCTAAAGAGGAAGCTTTGTGTCTCCCTTAGGCTTCCTTGGGGGATGGTTTACAACGGGGCAGATCATAAACTGGTGTATCTCTGCATAGGCCAAGAAGAGAAGGAAAATCAAGGAGTGGAAAGCAGAAAAACTCAACTTCTAGTATCTGAATGGACTAGAAATGAACCACGAGGCAGGCACAGCTCTGGCAGTAGCTTACATATTGATGGCCTTGTTCATGCCATTACAAGGTGCCTTGCACCCTGTAAGGGCAGGAATATCCTGACATTTGCTTTGGAGTCCTCACACTCTAAAGCAATAATGATGCAGTGCTCTTTGTACAAAGATTAAGCTGTAAGCTATTCATAAAATGGCAGCAAGCCCAGAGCAAATTGTTGCTATGGGTCTGGAGTGCATCTGGGACTGGGCACACCAGTGCTTGTGCATTGCACAACAGCTGCGTGCCAGGGTAGGAATACAGGAAGGATCACAAGAGGTGCCTCAGTGGGGCTAGATTGTACCTGTAGGTGTCAAAGCCAGCTGGAAGATAGAACTGGGTATCAGCATTTTCAGCCTGTTCATGGTGCTGGTTTCCAACTGGACTGATTTCATACCCTTAACTTTCTCAGCAGAACTATGATCCTCAATGAGACAGCACCCACATGCCCTGTTGTGCTCAGTGAAAATGAGCATGTGTGTACAAAGCTACCTGCTGGAAAGAGCTTTAACTGTAAAGGAGAAGAGGTCTGTAAGCAGATCTGTAAAGGGTCTGCAGCAGGCAGAAAAGGCAGTGCAGAATACTGGAGAGGCAGAAGCCAGGATGCCGAGGTCCTGCGAATGGTCACAGAATGGTTTGGGTTGGAAGGGGCATTAAACATCATCGAGTTCAACCCCCCTGCCATGGGCAGGGACACCTTCCACTAGAGCAGCTTGCTCCAAGCCCCTGTGTCCAACCTGGCCTTGAACATTGCCAGGGATGGGGCAGCCACAGCTTCTCTGGGCACCCTGTGCCAGCGCCTCAGCACCCTCACAGGGAAGAGCTTCTGCCTAGTGACTAATCTAAATCTCTCCTCTTTCAGTTTAAAGCTATTCTCCCTTGTCCTGTCATTACATGTAATTGCAAAAAAGATTGTGAAAAACTGTGGTGTTTTGGTCAAACAAAGACACAAACTGCATAGTTTGGGGACAAAAAAACCTTCTTCAATTTGCGTTAATCTGGCCAGAGAATTAAAGTTTTCTGGGATGTTAAAGGGACAAAAGGAGAACTGGGTTCCTAATGCCTTGTTTCTTTAGTAAACCAGCCTAAAACCAACTTTGAATGGAAAATTCCAACCAGCTTCCATACTTGGCATACCATCAAAAGTTGCTTCCTTGCTGTACAGAAATAGGGCTTCATGAAGCTTAAAGAATAGGCTGTAGCCATTATATAGACCATATTGTCTTAGATTTGTCAGGGTCACCAAGAGTGGGATGCAAAGACAGTAGCTGGTAACAGGATTTGCTGGGAATATATCTGGGTTTGTGTTAGTGTGCTGGGGTGGAAGGGGATGAAGGGGACAATTTTATGGATTTTAATCTGCCTGGATACATGGGAAAAACACCTGCAAGTTGTTAGCAAGTCAGGAAAGGTGGACCAGCAGCTCTGACGTTGCCAGGAGGGTTCAGAATGAAACCCATAACTAATCACAGTTTGTGGGGAGGACGTGGTGACGGTTTATCATGGGCTGCGCCCGTGCCTTTCAATATGAGATCCTGCAACAATCCCAGATTCCAGCAGCAGAGCCTTGCATGTGTCTCACATATGATGTGTGTTCTTCCCAGTGAATATTTATGTAGTAAAGAAGATGAGACATTTGCTCGCAGGTCCAGGCTTTCGTAGGAAAGAACTCTCTGCACATCATTAGTTTGCGGTGAGCTGAGCTAACCCTAATGGTATCCCAGTCCTTTTCCAGTAACCACTCGATGCAGAGATGGGATCATTTTGCCCTTCACCCAAGTTTCTTGTATGTCTTCTTTTGGCAAGTGAAAGCAGACTCTGTGTGTTTTGGGAGGCAGTCTAGCATTATCCCAAATCCAGGATACATGACTAAAGACTGAGGCTGCTGCTGTGGAGAGCTTCTTACAGCCTCTTCTCAGTATCTATGAACAGTACTATTAAGGCAGAATGCAGGACACTGGGGAGGCTGTAATAGGGATGGCAGATCACTGGCTTTCTGCAAATCAATTACATAGAATCATAGAATACTTAGGGTTGGAAAGCACCTTAAGATCATCCAGTTCCAACCCCCTGCCATGGGCAGGGATGCCTCACATTAGACCATGTCTCCCAAGACTCTGTCCAACCTGTCCTTGAAGATCTAGCTACCAGTTATAGGTGGTAGGCATGAAGAGATCCTACAACATGCACCTGCTTAAGAAGAATAATAATGCTTTATACTTAGGTGAGGAGGTTTTGATTTACTGATAGACCATTGATTTCTGAGGGTAACACTTTACTTGTTCCTTATCTTTTGCCCTTTGTAGGTGCTGGGATTTTCAAGGGTAGCAAACCTTTCAATGAATGTGGATATTATAAGGTATAATAAGGTATTATTACTGTAAGGTATAGATCTGTAAAGCATATTTTGCCCAAGCAGACATAAGGCAAAGTTCTCACATCCTGACCTTCACCACTAGATGCTACACAGGCTTTTGAGTGACTCTTGCTGGATGTCACGAGTTGGATCAAGTTATCTGGGTTACTTAAAAGTTGTGATATTGTCAGTAAGTTTTAGTGATAGCTTTTTAAGCTGTTCATTCTGTTTGCTAGGATTAGGAATTCTATCCGCATTACTTTGTAAAAAGGGACTCCTCCCTGTCTTTTTTATCCAGGAGGACCCAGGCTCACATTATCCTCAGGAAAGGCTGACTTGTATTCCTTCCTTTAGGAGCAATGCACTTTCACTGGAATTCAGCCTACATGCAATTTCTCTGAATTATAATTTGGGATTTCTCTTGTGGAAGGATCCTATGTTATAAGCCTGCTTCTAAAAGAACCATTGTGGGTCGAAGCAAAACTGACTGAAGCATCTATAGCCAGGGAGAACTGAGAGATTAGACAGAGCAAAGTAATATTTTTATGTAAATCTCTGAAACCATTTCAAACCATTCAAATTCCACTTTAACCTGTCACTCCTGGAGAAACACAGTAGTTTTGTGCAACAAGCTGCCTTTTAAGTTGTTCAAAGCAAGGGAGATGCTGTCTTAGTGCTTCAGAGACACTCGTGTTGTCTCTCCCCTCTTCTTGTTACAGATGCATATGGGCTGAAGCAGAACCTGTGCACTCACCAGCCACCAGGAACAGAAGTTCTCAGCCTCCTGTTGCCAAACCCAGGATGCGGGGGAGCATTCAGCGGGGCAGGGAGGCAGTGGAAGTGTGAAATGGCATTTCACCTCTGCGGCTTTGGGGTTAGGTTTTGACAAGGTCGTGTCAGTAGAGTTTGCTTATCTGAGCCTCTCAGAATGCCCTGCTGGTGCAGACTCCTCCTCAGACTTACTCAAACTCTTTTCCTATAGTCAGTGGCTTTTACTCCACTGAGGTTTTGGACTGGAACAGAAGTAAGAGAGTTCCCTGCCCACGGCAGGGCAGGTTGGAATTAGATGTCATTAAGGTCCTTTCCAACTCAAGCCATTCTATGAGTATATGATTCGGGACTGAATCTCAAATGAGATGAGGCAGGACTGGAATAGGAGGGTCAGTCTGTGTATATTGTCTGAGCTGAGGCACTGAGCACAGGGGGAAACTGAACTAGAGTTGTAATGACCTGAAACGCCTAAACTGAGCTGCAGAACAGAACCAGGAGTGATCAATCTCTGATTCAGCTGGGCACTACACCGAAACCATCCTTCCCTTTCGTTCATCTGCCATAATGCAAGGTTTTCAATGGGAGTTCAGGGCACCCCAGCTCCTGGATGGGCTTACAGAAGATGCTGATTCAAATCTGCATGCAGTTTACAGTATTCTGGCCCAACAAAGAAAGCTGCTTGGATGCTAATCTGATGTCTTAGCCATCTAAGTGCTTCATGTGCAGTCGCTGCAAGGCTCATGGTCTTTCAACTATGAACAAAGCCTATGCAGCCAGTGCCATTTTCCTTAGTTCAGTTCCCTGCTGCTTGCTCCGAGCGCTACTGTGGCTTCCATAAGCAATCTCTGTGTTTCACTGCAGCTCCCATTAGAACAAATACTCTTCTAAAGGCACTTCCTTCAGAGGAGCCTTCCCCTCTGCAGTTGCTTGCAAAGTCTCCCGTCCTCACGGGGTCTCGCAGCACTTCCTTTTCCTTCATTTCCTTTATTTGAGGGAACGGCTGGACAATTCCAGCTGTTTCCCTCCACGAGCTCTTTCGGAAATGAGGTGATAACCTCAGCCCTTCTTGAGCCTTGAGGTTAGCTTGTGGGGGGGGCTGAGGAAAGGCTGCAGATTAAATTAACAGCCTGCAGAATATATGAGGTTAAGGGCAGAGAAGTTAGGAACCAGTGGAATTTTCCACCTCGCCTGGGCTCTATCCCTTTCACCCCGTGTTGCTTGTCAAGCCTCAGGGGCGCACAGCTTGCCTGCTTCTTTCTAATTACTTTAATCCTTTGGTGGTGTTAAAATGGGGAAGCCTTCTAATTAAATCTGGAGCCTGGCACATGAATTATCTTTTAAGGCCAGCACAAGGATGCACTGGCAGAGGAGCAGCACATTCTGTGTATGGGGTTGTTGCTGAGAGATGCTTTTGCTCAAGTGCATCACCTCTGGACTTCTCTCACAGCGCTGGTGCTGAGGACAGGATTTGCACAGCTACTTGCAGTGGAGGATATGCAGGTTAAAAGGTGTTTCTTTCCCTATGTCCAAACAGGAAATATGATTCACGGCCATTGAAATGGCCAATGTGTATGTGATCTACACTTAGAAAAGACAAAGACCAGTCAAAAGCCCATATTAGAACACGTGGTCTTCTGCTTTGATTCCTTTTTTGTATGTTAAAAGGCGGTGATTAGCATGGTTCTAAGGAAGCCATGATGAGGATGAAATAAATCATTCTGTCAGACACCCTATCTATATCTAAGATGCCACCAAAAACACAGGAAGAAGGTGATTTACTGCGTGTTTTGTAGTTTCTGACAGTGTCACAAATGTGTTTCTTCTTCTAAAGGTGTAAAGGACAGCATCATCTCTCAGGTGGTATCCTGCAGCTCTTCAATATACACCATCATTCCTGGAGCTGTGTGAGGTCTGGACACTGTTTTGTATGATCTAATGCTCTGCCCTTCCTTAAGGCCACAATCACTACAGCTGCTGTTCAGTGTCAGATACTGCAGTAGCGTTCCATTACCCTTTGATGCCTTGATCAGTAGCCACTCCATCAGTCAAGGCCGTTCTACTTTTGGGAGCCAGCCTCTAGCAATGGCAAGAATCTGCCTGGAGCGACTTCAGCCATGCTGAAGGGAGTCTGGTTTTCCATTACTGTGGAGATGTGTGAGGGACATCTACTCTGGTTACTTGCTTGTCAGTTAAAGGTGGAACAGGTGGAGGCATCAATGCCCTTCATAGGGCAGTGAATGACTACACAGAGGTTTCCCTGTGGTCCATCCACTTCTAAATGGTCAGTGAAAGGTAACGGAGAAAGCAATCTGACTTACATTTGCTATGTAGAGAAATCAGTGGGTTGCAAATAAAAATGCCCTTTTCATTGGCTTTCTGAAATCTTCACATTAAGGTAGTTCAGGGGACATCAGGGACTGTAGTGATAGGACAAGGGGGAATGGGTTTAAACTCAAACAGGCGAAGTTCAGGACAGATATAAGGAAGAAGTTCTTTACTGTGAGGTTGGTGGGACACTAGAACAGGTTGCCCAAATAAGTGGGGAATGCTCCATCCCTGGCAGGGCTCAAGGCCAGGTTGGACACAGGGGCTTGCAGCAACTTGCTCTAATGTGAGGTGTCCCTGCCCATAGCAGGGGTTTGGAACTGGATGAGCTTTAAGATCCTTTCCAACCCAACCCATTCTATGATTAAGTGGAGAACAGGTCTGTCTGTCATGTCTCTCTTGCTTCATCTTTTGAGGATCTGGGGTAAGTGTGTTCATAAGGCATAAGGGTGCAGGCTTTGAGAGTGTGCCTGCTGTGATCATGTAGAACTGCAATATGCTTCTGTTGAATGTCCCCCAAAAGGCTCTGATTTCATTACTGAGAGCATGAATTGTTAATGGCTCTGTGATTAGGAGCCTGACTTTGAGCTCAAGAACCAATTGCCTATTTGCAACTGGAAGTTCACAGTTTTGGCTGCCACAGACATGGGAGAAGAAAGAGGGGCTGGTGAGCCCAGGCCTGCAAAGAAAGAGAGCAGAGTTTTTTTTGTGAATCATTGAGAAAGATCCTGCATTAACTGATGGCAACGTTTCCTTCAGGCAACTATTATGACATGAATTCAGTCTGGTTCATGTTTTTTACCATTTATATTAGAACTTACCAATAAGGGCGATCAGCAGGGGGCAGGACAGCAGAGAAGATGGGGAGGGTTTTCTCTCTAACTGTTGTCTCTAACTGGGTCTGAAACAGCAAGTTTCAGACCAAGTTCAGCTCAGTAGTGATTAGTAGTTATTAGTGTCTGATGTTTCTTAGTAGGCACTGCATGAAATAAAATAGCAAATCTTTCATTTGGTTTCCCCTCAGAAAAACATCAGCCGTAACTGACACTAATTAGATGCCTCATTGGCAGCCTTGCAGGGGGAGCCAAAACTGATAGAGACTGCTCTCATTTTCCCCCTGAGTTACCAATACTTTCAGAGGAAGGGTCCTTTCAGGTCAGGTTGGGTGTAGAATGGGTGTAGACCTGCGCAGTAGACTGGAAAATCATATTCTCATGTAGATATAAGTGATATTCTAATGCACTGGTTCCAGGGAGACTAACATTGCTTGTAGTACACCGAAGGTTTTGTTTGGTTAGAGAGCTGGCAAGATACCCCATCACCAGCCTACTACTGGTGCCAGCAATGTGGGAGTCTGCACTGTTATTCCCAGAGTGACTATGGGGATGGTGAGCATCTGCTTCTTTGAGAACCCAGCTGGCTCAGGGTCAGCCAGACCAAGGGACCACTGAATATTTGTTCCATGGATGAATTAGCAGTTTCCAAAGGAGGAAAGGGTTTCCTATCAGAGACCATGAGTTCAGCCTCAGAACCTGATAAGAACATTGTTGGGTTTTTGTTCTTGAAGAGATTATTGGATGAAGCATGGGAGAGTTCTCATAACCAGAAAAGGTGGAAGTTTGGAATTACTTTATTTGCCTTACAGACACATTCCTCCTTCCACTCCAGCGAGGCGCTTTGCTTATTTCTTTGGCACCTTTTAGGTGCAATTGTAGGACCCCTTGGAAAGTCTCCAACTTGCACACCTTTTCCCTAGGATATGAGTCCTTGGGGGAGGCTTCCTGCAGCCTGTTTGCTTAGACACCTGTGCCCTGTAATGTATGTCTAATTGGAATTGCACTAATGGTATGATTCCATTACAGGCGAGCAAGATGCTCGCTGCAAGAACACTCCCAACGGGCCCTGAATCAGCTGCAGTAGATAATTCATAAAGTGCTGTGGATCTGCTCAAAGCTCCAGTGTTAAGTACAGGAGACACAGGGCTATTCATTATTAACAAGATATTATGCTTTTTGCTCAGCAAAAAGTGTGGGTCTGGGATGAGCTAAGCTCTATGAAAGGTGAGATTTGAGACTGCTGGTTTGACTGAGCTATTCTTCAGTGCCTCTAAGTCAGCGCTACCTTTTAAACTCTCTTTCTTTCAAAGATAAAAGTTCACAGCTCTGTTCTGACATGGGATTCCAAGAGTTTTGTAGGTTCTCTTTGGATTTTCCTGCTTTGCATTGTAAGTTTTATGCAAGGAACGAGAGCGAAAAGAACTAAAGCTGCTTTGAGGAAGGCCTGTTGTAAAGCAGCAAGTCGAGCTTCTCTGAGCCCACTCTTCTGTTATCACAAACCTGGGTTTCTCTCCTCACTTCCGTGTTTCTGTGTGTATTTCCTAGTCTGTGCCTTCAACAAGCTTTTGCTGTCTCAACGATAGGCAACGACTGTGCTGATAGGAAGAAAGTTATGGAGAGAGGAATGCTTTTCTGCTGTGATGGTGGGGTAGTGAAAGGGTATTCATCTTAGGAATGGATCTCCAGACTAAACTAGTCCCACACCATGGAAGTGCCCAAGTGGGAGGAGGAGAGAAAGAAGATGTAAAATGAAAAGGGTACCATCTGCTTCTGAATTTTCAACTCCCTGTTCCTCTTGTCATTCTCCCTCCCCAGAGCCTGCTGCCATACCTGCCTTGGCAATGCTGCTCTCTTGGGGAGCATCCTTCTCTGAAGCCCCAGATTCTACCTTTGGGGGAAGTTCAAACACATGGGTATGGGCTGCAGTTACTGAAGAAACTGTGTCAGCAGAAAGCACGAAAGAAGACACATGCAAGGAAAATCTGGGGGCAGATTTACCCTTTCTGAGTAAGGTAAGAAAGGCACCCTTTCTGAGCCTCCCCTCTCTCCAGAACTCTGCAAGTGTACCTGTTCTGCTGCATTGTCTGTTCTTACCTGTGCTGGTAAGAACCTGCAACACAGCCCCACCAGGGTGACTCATTCTTCTCAAAGCTCTCAGCTTTGAGCAATCTGGAAGGTGTCCCTGCCCATGGCAGGGGGTTGGAAGTGGATGAGCTTTGAGGTCCTTTCCAACCCAAACCATTCTGTGATTCGATGCTATTAGTGCCCAGAGCTGCTTCAATTTGGAAATCACAGCAATAATCAGTGATTAAATCAGAAATCAAAGCAATAATCAGTGAAAACTGAAGGCTTTCCAGCACAATTTTGTGAGGATGCTCCTAGTTATTTATCGTCTTCTCAACAGACTACAGGAAGCATTAAATGTTTTAATCTTTGAAAGAGAGAGAACATTCCTTGCAAAATTCTCACCCTCTTGGCCTCTTTGCAATTAGCTCTGCTAGCAAATCATTAGCAATTGTTACTACCACGAAATCTGAAGTAAGAGGTGAAGAATCAGTACGACCTTCTTATTCTTCACTCTTCTCTCCCCACTCCACTCCACTGTAATGAGAGCTACTACCAATGTTTTTAGCAATATTTTAATTTTAACTGTGCATTTGAGAGGAAAAAAAAGGGAGTTTCTTCTTTTGGCACTGAATCTTCCAAGTCTACGTGGAACTTTGGGTCTCTTGGCAGGGAGATGTGCATTTTTAAGGGGTCACACATTGAAACTGTCAGTAGAAAGTCTGGCCTCTAAAAAAAGAAACTCAGAAAAAGTTTGGGTTTTCTTTTTTTTTTCATAAATGCTTTTTTCCTTAAAAATAGAAGGGAAGCGTAGACTTGAGAGCTGGAGAACTGCAATCAGACATGGACCAGGAAATGTGGCCTTTCCAGCTATTTATTGGGTTGTACTTTTAATTCGTAGAGCTTGATGGTTGAGCTTTGTGAACTCTGTCACTTCTCACTGTCTTCATCTGCCCTTCATATGGATTCAACACTTGGAGCAGCTGGATGAAGTAGATATTTGTAGAGAGAATGGACATGTGCATTTGATGGGTCTAGTGGCTGAGAGCCTGATGGAGACTACTGAAAGTTGTGGCAGAGGAGAAAGAATCAAGAGCTGTGGAGAGTAGGAGCTGTGGTTGAGTACACAGGCTATCAGGTCTACCCGGACACTCAGCTGCGCCTGCAAACCCCATCTGCTGGCCTCCTGACTCCCTGGTGACATCACTAGGGAGGGTGACTCCATTATACCGGCTGTCTAATGTTGTGTACTGCTTAGCTTGCAGTTTGATGCTTGTCACTTTGGGTTTCTTTTTTAAAGTAATTGGTGGCTTTTGGCCTTCTGCTTTGGTTCTTCACATCATCAATCACCACCTGTGGATTGAGCAGTCAAAAACATCTAATGAGGTCAACGTGGGCTTCCCTTACCACCTGTCCCTGAAAGAAGCCCAGATAGACTACTATCAGCACAAACATCTTCGCTTTCTCTCCTCCTGCTGATCTGTTCTTGTTTCCTCCTCACCTCCAGGTATGAGCATGAACTAAAAGGGAAATCAAGACAGTTAGGCTTTACCATGGGTCTGCCTGCAGCTCACAACCCCATCCTGGGATAAAATCTAACAGTAAAACTGTCTTCCATGAGACCAAAAGCTGTATATTCTCAAGATTCACTTTGAAAAGCATCATTTGAATGTCTGTCTTTGAATAATTGTTTTTAAATGAAGCAGATTTGCCCAAAAGACTTGAAGTTGCCATTGCTTTCCTTTCAGGCTTGCTGCCACACAGCTGGAATCCTAGGAGTCCTGGTTGCCTTGACTCAAACAGGGCTCCTTGGCTTGCAGGCTTCCTGCCAGGAAAATCTTCATTATCCCAGCTGGAGCTGGGTTTGCTGGGCTCTCAGTTCCCACTGCTCAGGTACACAGGAGAACCTGTGAGGAAATGTGCAGATTTCTGCCAGAAAATTCAATTAAGCAGGTCCATTCCCATGAAATAGTTTGATTCTGTTGAACTGGCATTTCTCAAATGGAAAACTGTTCTATCAGAAAGCTTACATCCCGCTCTGCTCATTAGTGCATCCATCCGTGAACAACAGGTAGGTTGTGCTGGAGACTAATAATTGAAATGCCTAAATCCTTTCCATCAAGAGCAGAACACAGTGCGACACTTCTGTGTCTGGCTCCATTTGAGCACTTTAATGTTTTCTGCAGATGTTAAATCTTACAAGACCCCTGTTAGATAGGGATTACAAGCCCCACTGACAGACAGATAGATACAGGGCTGAGTTAGAGGAGGGAATAACTTGGTCTATATTGAATCAACGGAGAATCTGCAAGAGCTTCCAGTCCAGACTAAGCTTTTTTGCATCAATGATGCCAGTTTATAGAAGCTCTTGCAAAAGCCAAAAGGACTGATACTGTACAGGGTACAGATCAGGGTCAATTATAACACTTTCAGAGCAAATTAATGCCTAATTGTAACCTCGAAATAGCATCAGACAACCATAGGGTAGCAGACAGCCCTACGAAGCTATACTGACACCACCAACTTGAGCCATGCAGCATCAGTCTGCAATCCAGCTAGCGAACACTACTAGGAAGTTGCCTGCAAGTTTCTCAGCACCATATCGATTGGGTAGAAGTACTTGTAAGTCTCTGCTGAACACAGTAGCACACACTATTAAACCATCGCTTTCTGCTTGCAGCCTGCTTTCCTATAGCCAAAAAAGGTTTATATGATCATTTGTTCTGCTACCACTTGAACCTATTTTAGTGATTTTCTTTTCAGAAACATCAGTATCAGAGATTGTTAAACTGCTACAGATGATTTTTGAAGTGGGATGGTTAGGAAGAGATGAGTCCTTTCAAGGAACATGGCAATATTAGTTGTCCTGCTATTAGACATCAGAAAATCCGTATGAAGGGAGAGAGGCAGAGAAATAAAATATCCTTAATTAAAACTCTAACCATGGGATAAGCTTCAACTGTGTTTTGAACCTTAGACATGAAAGCAAATTGACCCCAAGTCACCATCAACCCCAAGTCACTATAGGTAGCCCAACTTCTCCATTTCTGGTGCCTGTGAGGAGGTCTTCAGCAAGGTGAAATAGTGGATAGGAATCTTCCAAAAATCACAAGAGCTTTTATTAATAACAAGCATCTTTAGAACAAGAGCCCCTTTTCTTTGAATGTTCTTCAGGAAGCCTTATGGTACTAAGACAGATGCTTTTTGACAGTGGTATTCAGGAGTACTCTTGCCTCATCCCCTTTACTGAGGGCTGAAGTCTCTTGTCACACACTTCCCATGGGAATCACATTTCTGACTGTTTCAGTTGCCTCCATCATTGTTTGCTGCCTTTACCCCCTGCACTAGAACTGGATCCCACACTCTCTTGTGGTGGGTCCAGGGCAAGAATTTCAATAGGAAACAGGAAAAACTGAGCATGTAGCGCCTGCTAATATCCCACTGAGCACTCCTTCTATCACTGGCTGATTTAAGTGCTTCTTGCTGGTAACCACTGCCTCCAGATTACAACTTTGAGAGGTTTCTTAAACTCTTCTCCCATCTCATCCTGATTGATGGAGATGGAAGAAGTTGAAGTGGATGCAAGCCATGGGAGGAGGGGTTTAGGAAAGGGCTCTCGAGCTAAATTGCATCTGTGTAATGAAACTGTTTTTATTCTTCTACTCAGATTTTGTGTCACACCAGTAAACAGTGGAATATGAATTCCTCACTGGTGCAGAGAAACGAGAGACTTTAGCATTAAAAGCACCAAGACCCAGGAATGTCAACGCTATAATTTAACAGGCTCAAAGGTAAAAGGCAAATTCTTAGCTGGGATTGCAAGCAGAGGAGCTGGACAGCCGTAATTTACCACTTTGTGATTTGTACATTGATGCAAACTGCTGCCGTTCTTATTTAGTACCATCTTCCAGTCACTTTGCAACTGATGTAAATGACTGCTGGCAACTGATAGTTACACCAGCCATCCAAGTATGAGGTGAGTAAGAGTGTGCAGACAAGCCACGAAGGAATCCCTTTGTTTCTTCTTATCTGGAGGACAGGAGAATAAGGATAAAGACCCTTAAGCTGAGTAAAAACGTATGTTAGGTATTGCTCTTTGAGGACAAAAATGAAAATGGGTTTTGATTAGTATGAGGTTGAGAATTCCTAAGCAAGATTTGTTCCTTTCTAGCCCACTGCTAGAAATAAAGGCATTTAATTTGGTACAACTGCACTTTAACTGAGCCGTGTTGCATTTTTAAGTGGACTTCAAGTGGTTTATAAGCCCTAAGTTAGGTTAAATTTCCAAAGTAGGATATATCAGCTCAACGTGTTTTAGCAGCAAAGCAAAGCTCCTGTTTAGGACTCTGCAACATGTTCATGCAGCCTTGTTATCCCTTGGTTTAGTGTGTGGTGTCCCTGCCTATGGCAGGGGTTTAGAACTGGATGATTTTAAGGTCCTTTCCAACCCTAACTATGCCATGATTCTATGATTCCACAGGGAAGGGATAACCTTCCTTCACACTTGCTGGTGTTCTTGCACCAAAAGTTGGGTAGAAATATTTTGCCATGTTTTTCTGCTTTTTCCCTTTTCCTGCTTATCTTCTAGGGTGCCTGCATTGCAAACAATACTGGACTAGGGCTGGGAGCCTCCTACACACAGAGAAGTGGTCCCAATGAAGACTGTCTCCTCCATATGGCAGCATATGTTTCTGTGCACTTCCTGATAGAGCAGCCATCTCCCTGTGGCATTTGGGCACGGTATAATTAGCTGTGTACAGAAGTAGAGTGTTGATAACATTCTGCTGGAAGAGTGCCATCAGCATGAGTGTTCTTGGTATTGGTTGCTGTAAGTATCACTGTCTTCAGAGAACAGTCATTGGAAATCCGTGGGCTGCTCCTCTGCTCTTGCACACCCTGAGCTCTCTCCTGTCTTTTATCATTAGCGGTGCCTAGAAAGCAGTGCTTTGGGTGTTGAGTGTTTAACATGAGAGAGGTTCTGGCCTGTTTAGCTGTGTGTCTTGATTGCAGTTTCACAGGATTAAGCCCAACTGCAGACTGACATCACGATTGGTTATACAGACTCCTTGTTCTGACATACTCGCTCCCTGTTGTCTCCTGTTGTCAGTACACAACATGACAAAAAAAAAGGGGAGGAATCCAAGGATATTTCTCCTTTAAAAGCTCAGTCCTTGCAGGTTCTCCTCCATGCTTTCTCTCTAATCCAATGTTCCTGCCTTTTTGCCATCCCATGCGAACAGAATCCAGTGGTTCCAGTGGACCATGCAAGAACTACACAGTGATAGGTGTAAATAAGATTTCCAGATACGAAAATAAGTGTCTTGGAGAGTACCTAACAGAAGTGCTTCAGAGAAGAAAGTAGAAAATGCAGGGTCACCACTGATGAGTAGCACAGGGCAAGTTCCATCTTCCTGTAAGCAATTAGAGATTGGGTTATGGGATTATAGCTTCTTTATCCATTTTGCACTGTCTACTGCAAGCTCGCAAGTCCCATTATCCATGCAAGCATCCCGTTGTCTTTTGAGTACTTTTAATCTGTTGTCTGTAGCTGCTGGAAGATGTGGAGAAATTTATAGTGACTTTTTGTGTTTCTCCAATGTTAGTAATGTTTTTTTCTTTGCTGTGTGTGCAAATCTGAGACTGGATTCTATGCGGTAGGTACATTTGCTGGTGTTGGGTGATAATACTAGAGGTAGTGTAACTGTTTGCACTTTATTCCCAAGCCCTCTTGTAACTCTAGAAGCAGAGCAAATGAACATTTGGAGGATATAGGGTTGTGATCTCAGGAACAACAGAACAACAGCAAAAAAACGTTGGCAAGTATAAAATAGTTCATTTTCTCAGAGGCTGTCAGTTCCTCAAAAAGACCCAGGGGCACATAAAATTCTGCCTTTCCCAAGCAAAATCACTAAAGAGAAGTCTGGGATTTGTGAAGCTAGAATAGAGGAAAACCAATGTTTTGGGATCGTCTGCTGGGACATGGACTGGGAGGCTCAGGAAAGGCAAGGTCAGCTTCTCCGTGTGGTTGTGAAGCAGGAATGCTGGCTTGTTCGAAGTGATTGGAAAAGCAGCCTGTACCCCAGCTCCCACCCTTACCTGTGTTAATCCGACCCGCTGGTGGAAAACAGCCGTACGTGAAGTACATTTCTTGGTCAGGCTTTGGCAGTCGCAGAGGTACAAAGAGATTTCCGGCTTTTCTGGCCTGCAATCCTGACAGGAAATACAGTGGAGGGAAAGATAAAAACAAGAAGGGAGCAAACGAGGTTTTCTGAAGCCGGGGCTTCTCTGCCTTGAATTGGTGCAGACAGAAGAATGGGAGGAAGCAGCCTTTGAGGGCTGCTGGAGAGGCAAGCTTCTATTAATAGCCTTGTTTATGTGATCCTAAGGCATTGTTAGAGGCATTTCTGCAGACTGCAAGTTTCTCCTCTTGTTGCTTGGGCTTTACCCACCTCCATTTCTGACTTTACTCTAAACAGAATTTTTAGGCAGCACATTTTTGGAGAAGACTGCTTTTATCTACCCCATTTCTCCCTCAACCTTTGTGTCCTCTAAATAGGCTTGAAAATCCTCACTTTGCCTCCTGTTTGGACCTAAAAGAGCCTCTCTTTGCAGCCACAGTTACAGCTGAGGAGAAGATTCCCTCTTTTCCGCTGCAGAGCAAATAATGTTGGCTTGTAATAACAAAAGCTTTTCTGTGCCAATCCTCCTCTCACCTGCGCTATTTGCAACTCGTGCTTCCTTGAAGCTCTCCCTATTTGTTCCCACCATAGCAAACACTGAGAAAGGAATTGTGGTTGTTTGTTCCACATCCTCGTGAGCTGCCATTGTTCGAAGCAGCAGTGGACAAAGGCTTGGTGTGGTTAAAAAAAGAGCAGTCAACACTAATCTTTGGCAGTACAGTAGAGTTGGAAATCACTGCTTTTAGGCAGTGATGCATACTGTTTAGTGGGATATACTGTAAAGTAATGGGTTAGGACCATCTTTAGCCCTCTCAGAACAAGGCATCTGTGACAAACTGTCCTGCTATCCCTTTTCCTGCCCTTCTCCTTTCCCAGAACATCTCTAGCATCAGGTATTTTCTGCTGGCGATTACTCTGTATGCAATAAACCTTTCAGTGATGCATCAAAGGGATGCTGTAAGCAAGTAACAGGATGTCTCCAGATCACGGCTCCTGAGGAGCCTAGCAGCATCCTTTATATCTGTTGCTATCAGACCAAAGCTTCCACACCAAAACAAAAGGAGTTTTAACCTGTCCCAGTGAGAGCCTAAGGGGATGTTGAGGTGCACAGCAGCTCTTGAAATCGAGCATCTGAGCTTGGTAACAGCACTGCAGCGTTCAAGCTGCTGCTGAAGAGCTTTGAACACAGCCGGAGCAGATGGAAAAGACATTTGACTTGGTGCTGTTAGGATGGGAGAGCTTTCCTGTAGGGCTGGGGTTTCTTGTCAATCTTTGCTTTATATTTTATTGAGATACTTTCTATATGAAATGAAATAATCTATATTAATATTAAATAACATAAATAATAATACATTAATATTGAATAGGCAACTACTTTAATTCAAGCATGCAGCTCCCCACAGCAGTCCCATAGTCACAGGGGTTTCACTATGCATTAACATATCTAGGTTTAAAGTGCGGCCATCTCAGCACATAACAGAGCAATGTACTGTATAATTTATCAGAGAACAGAAATGACATAAACCAAAGTATGTGAGAGAAGGAAAGGAAAGCATAGCAAGAAAAACCTTTAGAATATTACCTTTTCCCCCAAGTTACCAGAAGAAAAACCCATAAGCCCAACAATATGGCACCAGCTTCCCTTTTGCCATATTCAGACATCCAAAGGCTGATATAGCTGTCTGAGAACTGAGGCAGGCGCATGTTTATAAGCACAAACATGCTCTATAAAGTACGTCTGTATGGTCTGGTGACCAGGCTTGTTATCGTGTATGGTATGAAAGGCGAAGTCCATGTGATGTGAACTGAAGCCAGGCCTACAAAGTTAGAATCAACAGGTAAAGCACATTATTTTGACAGCTGCTTTCAGCTGCAGCCAATACAAGAGACTGTCAAAGGAAGACAAGTATGTCTGAAGGCTGCTCTTGACTCACTGTGGGTGGCAGACACCTCAGGAATTCTTCCATGGTGTGATATTTAAGATCGTGTTATGCACAGTGATATTTAAGATCGCACCTATAAAGATCTGGGACATCACAAGTCATCCTTCCCTGTGCCTCCTAGGAATCCCACACATCCTAAAGGAATTTGCTGGTAAAGATTTGCAAAAGGCCCTGTTCTGTATGGCCTCTGCTGTCGTCAGCCATAGCCACTGTTCTGTTGGTATTCTCTGTGCCTGGGCCCACTGGGAACCTATAGGAAAACCCTGCCTTCTCTCAGCTAGTAATGAGTGAGTGCTGGAGGCACTTTCCTGTATGTATTGATGCTATGTCTTTTGAAGCTGCAGTTCCCACAGTGTATAAAGGCTGTATCTCTCCCTTTGATGCCAGATGAGGGCTAGGGTCACTGTATTTGACCTCTGTAACTCAAGGTTTGAAATGGAACAAAAAAGAGTCAGTAACCACTAGAAGAGGTCTGATACTGTGTAATACAATAGTCCATGACTAGAGATTCCACTGTTGCCAGAGCAAGAGTATGACATACAGCATCTCAGCTCTTCACAACAGAGGACTGGGGTAAGCACCTCTTCTTATCCCATCTGTATCCCTCCAGTGTGATGAAATTGCCATTACTGGTCTAGTAAGAGAATGCCTAAAGCCATCTGGCAAAATTAAAATGAGTGGGATTTGCTCCTTTTTGCAAAGACAATGTCCATGCACCAAACTCCACAGTGTTTCTAAACTACTTCACATGGGAAAGGTCTGCTTCTGGTATAGTGACTAGCAGTGCTGACTGTCATTTCTTGAATCAATCATTCTCATCTGGGTGATGATGCTTCCCTAAACTGTGGCATTATGCCATCCCATTTTCCATAAGCCAGTGTGCAGACACAAAGAGTCTGGATTGCTGGCCAAGTGTTGAACAAGGAGAAAATCAGCAGGTCTAATGTTGAAATTATTGATATTGTTTTAAAGTGGTCTAGTAAATACAGTGGAATGAGCACTGTCATCTCAGTCAGAGCAATCAAAACAGTCATTAAACCTTAATAAAGTTGAGTGATTCATCTTTTGCTGTAATACTTTCAAGTAATTATCCTACTTGAGATTTAAGCTCCTTGAGAGTGTAAATTCTAGGCAGAAGTAAGAAGGGCTGAGTCTGAATCCAATGCTACCTACTGCCCGTACTGTCTCCTCAGCTTTGCACCTTTTATTCCTGCTACCATTGCCTTGTGGTACTGAGAGTTTCAAGCTCACTCTCGGTGAACATTGTAGATGTTCAAGCAGTTGCAAGACCCAGATGGATGCTTGGCATAGGTACTCGAGGATCTCATTAACAACAAACCCTCATCAAACCATGCATCCTTGTACCATGCTGGTGGCAGATGTCAAATATCCAGTGCATCTGGGGAATGTGGCAGTCCTATCATGTACACAGTGATGCCAGGCAGGATGCTGCACAGCGACATGCAGCTGTGGAAGCTAGCCAATGCCACCTACAGCATATACTAATGCAGATCTTCTCATTTAGTCCATCTGGCAAGTGTTTACTTCCCAATATTGCTTAAAACATGGAGCAGCTTTCTGCCCAGAAAAGGATATAGCTGTGCACCTTGACTCTCTGGTACAGCAGATGGTAAGAGCCACTGTTGTGGTGTGTTCAATGGTTAGATGTTTCCAGAACCTCAGGTTGCTGCTTTACTTGGCTGAATCCCTTTGGAAACACTTTGGAATTCACTTTGGAAACAGATTTATGTAGAAGGGGGGGGAATATAGGACAGATAACTGTGGTCACCATCAGAAAGGAGCTTGAAGGCAGGTCCTTATTTCTCTGTGCAAGGGCAACAATAAAAAGACTCAGCAGTTAGTTGTTATATCTGCATATTGCATAAAAGGCATTCACTGTCAGCAGAGAGTGTACACAGTTACATCAGGTCAGCTTGTTAAGCTGTAGTAGCTAATTTACTTGCAACTGTTTCTCCAAGCCCTAAATCAGAGCCTTTCAAACTGTGTTAATGCCATACCTTCCTTTCCCTGCTATAGAAGAAAGGGCAATGACACTGATTTAACAGAGGCAGGAAGAACAATGTTGGCTAAAACCTGGACAGTTAAAAAGTACACCTTGGATCCCAGCTGGGCATTTCAGCTTCTTCTCAGCCCAAACAGGTATTGAGTTCATGGGAAATTTTGGTCATGGGGTCAAAATGTACTTTGCAAGTTTTCCTTGCTGATTTATGTGTTATCATTGGCGATGGATCACTGGACAATGTCCCTGTGTCTATCTCCCTCTCTTGGAGAATTCCACCAGAAGAAATTGTATGGACTTCCTTTGTGCCCAGGATGAAACTAAATTTCTTGTAGGGAATCTGTTGGTAAGATGAGCTTTTTAACAGTGAAAGCCTGCACACTGTTTACCGAGCAGAGGGAGCAGGCATCTTGGTACAGGGCAGCCAGCTTATCTGCTCCACTACACCCCAGAGTGAGCAAGAGTCAGTACAAATCAGGATTGCAGTAATGAGTGCAGCTACTTTGATAACACTTGTGACATACAAGGGATAAGGAGTGACTGAAGAGCACATGGAGTGTTTCCTTCAGACCCCATCTCAGCCATTCTGCTGTCACTGAGGCACCATCCTGACTGCGGACTATTAACCACTTACAGCTCTTTCAGCAGTGGGAAGTGATTCAGAACTGCATTGCTCTGCTGTGAGTGAAAGTAGAGAAAGTAGGTGGAGAAAACAGGCACTGCCTTGTCTTATTTCTTGACACAAGAAGCTGGGTTTCTGGTTCCACAAGAACTGGACTGCCTGTGAAAAATGCTCTACTAAGAATGAGAGAGGATTTGGCTTTCAGTCACTGTGGTAAGGTGCTTTAAATCCCTAAATCGATGGGCAGATGTATCTCTCTCACCCAGGGTGATCAGAGACTCAGACAGGAGGTATCTTTCTTTGAGAGCTATGCATCAATTCCACGATTATCTCATGTTTGTGGTATTGGACAGACAGTGCATAAACCCACTATTATCTCACAGGGAGCACGTACTTTTTGACCCTTAGCCAGAGACCTTTGCTTCCCACCAGGGAGACAGCATCTTTATATGAGTCGGATGGAAAATTCCCTTCTGGGGAAAACTGGTACCTGAAATTTCAGACTTTCGTGTTAAGACAAACCTAAAATGTGTCCATTTATTTCATATGGGAAATTAAGCAGCACTTAAATGAACTGTAGTTATCTAGCTTTCCAGTGATGAGCTATGTCCCCAGGACAAGAGGGAATGGGTTAAAACTTAAACAGGGGAAGTTTAGATTGGATATAAGGAAGAAGTTCTTTACTGTGAGGGTGCTGAGGCACTGGAATGGGTTGCCCAGGGAGGTTGTGAATGCTCCATCCCTGGCAGTGTTCAAGGCCAGGTTGGACAGAACCTTGGGTGACATGGTTTAGTGTGAGGTGTCCCTGCCCACGGCAGGGGGGTTGGAACTGGATGATCTTCAGGTCCTTTCCAACCCAAACCATTCTGTGATTCTATGTTCATTTTTGGAAAGCAATGCATTCAGAGCAAAAGTCTCTTAAGTCAGCCTCTTCCTGATTGAAGATGCATGTATTCCTGCATTTTCAGTGCCTAAATGTTAGCCATTTTCCACACAGGGATGCTGACATGGCATTAACTTTCTGCAAACGTTTCCTGAAATGGCAGTCTGGGGACATTCTGCAAAAGGCTTACTTTGGGTTATAGATCTGATCGTGCCTGTGCTCTGACGCTTGAATCAGCAAGAGAAAGGTTTAGGTTCATTGTCCCCACACAATTATTTCTCTTTTACTTTGTACAGCATGTGACTGACAATGAATTGCAGAGTAAAAGCTGTTCTAGAGCAGGTTTGGGGTTTGTTCTTCATTTTGAAACGTCGGGCAAGGCAGCAAACCAAAGCTGAAGATGATAGTCCAAGATTAAAAATTAAGATCAGCTTCTCAGTTCATATTCAGTGAGGGGATTTGCTGGGTAGCTTGTATCCTTGTACCTTGATTTTCTCCGTATGATGGGAAACCACGTAGCAGCTCCCCTTGTTCTGACTTTGATGCTGTCCCAGCAGGTTTTGCTTTCTTTTCTCTCACCAGGAGACACATCTTGTCAAATGGAGATAGCTGTTCTGGTTTGTTTACCTTCACTGGGTGATGGGTGGAAAATGCAGCGTGGGGAGATTCAGCAGGAACAGCAGACACCAACCCCCTTCCTCACTGATAACCACCATGGGAGAGAAATAATCTTGACCCCATAAATGAGTGACTGCATCATGAGAAGTGCCTGGAGATCCTGGCCAAGCAAAAAAGGATCATAGAAGCGTTACTGCTGTTGACTCAGAACTGCCCTCCGTTCACCTGCTTATCTTTCAAGAAGCAGAAACAGCTCTGTGTCATGTCAGGGAATCTACCCAGACAAATACACAAGAACAGAGACAATTGTACTAGGAATTGCGTGCCCAGCATTTATATTCCAGGAGGAGATGAGATGAGAGAGATCTTAGTGTTGCCCATCCCTGCCTCTTCCTGCATCCCGAGTTTCCATACAGAGGGGTCTGTTTATTTGACACAATCCAGGAAATGTAAGCAGATAGTTTAAAATTAGATAGAAAGCCTCTGGGGGGGGGGGGAATGGTGAAATAAGGTCTTGGATGACTGCTCTTATGATGTATGTTCACTTAGTAAAGAAGGCACAAAGATGAATGTAGTGCCTTGTTTATCACGCGCTAAGCGCACGTGAAGGACTTGATGAAGTGACATGATCACCATGTGCCACTTGCCAGCAGTCTGCAGAGATTGCACACTCCTGTATGCCATGAAACCAGATAACTTCCTCTAAGGGGCAGGTTGCATCCTGGGTCATATGGTCTATGAAAGATGAGCTTTTGTGTTATGGTGGCTTGGCAATGCAGCATTATACGGAGGAGATGAATCCAAACTCACAGTCACTCTGCATCCCTTTATCCACACTGGTCCAAAAGACCTTGTCACCTTTAACCGAAGATGCATAAGAAGAACAACCCAAATGTCATTTCTAAACTGAATGCACACGGAAGAGCAACACTGGCAAGAGAAAGCATCCTGCCAGGCTGCAGGTAATGAGGTAATTGAATCTGGCCCCTTTGGAACTCCCCTATGTTGTTCTCTCCACCCAAACCACATGGATGCAATGGCATGCTAGTGGCAAGGAAACAGTAAATCACATTTTTTCCACCCAGAGCTACAAGCTGCAGCAATCAGACCCCAGGGAATTCAGACGTCTTCTCCAGCTCAGCTGGAAGGATTAATGTGGCAGACTTGAGGGGGTTCCGCTTCAAATCCCAGCTCCCTTGCTTCCCTAATTACTTCCATGTGTATTTGTGCAGGGCTGCATGTTGTCTGGGGTCTGCAGGTGGCACAGTGACCTTTGGGCTATAGGTGGGTTTTCCATGCTTCACCATATGTTACACGAGTAAGCCAAGCAGTTAGAAGGCGATTGTAAGCATCCACAGCCAAGCAATCCCACTCCGCACAGTGACTGATGGATTCTGTTTCTCTACCTTCACTTCTCCCTTTATGCTTTCTCCAGCTGTGAAAGAAGGACTTTCTGCCCTTAGTTTATAATGGTTAATGAAAAAGAAAAACCTTCATGCAAGGGGAATAGATGGGTTAGAAGGGTATATTCTGGGTAGCACAATGCAAATGAGCAACTTTAAGTATTCTTGTGAGTTCCTCAAATCTCAGAATCGGACAAACCAGATCAATGTATTTTCTCATTGAATTCTGTTGTGCTTGATGCACTTGTACTGCTCATTGTGCTGCTTTCTCCAGCTCCCCTAAAGGGCCTTTTCCAGAAGCCTCCTCAGATATATTTTAGCTTGTTCTATGTGAGGCACCTGTGTTGTATGAGGGCTCTGGGAGGAGTGTTATGTTTGTAGGGAAAAAGAAGCAGTGCGAAAATCTGCCCATCAGTGATGGGTAGAGTAACAGCTTCTAAAGGTTCTTCACATTGAATGGAATTGGGTAGTGCAACTGAAATTCCTTGTCGTGTTTCTGCCCTTTTTCCTCTCGGGTTTGGCTGTTTTGGGGTTTTTTTTGACAGAAAAAAATAAAATACATGAGATAATGTCCAGTGTTTAAGAACAGAGAAAAGCCGTCAAGGGCTTTTGGGGCAAAGGAAGCGGCTCTAAAGAACAGCTCATCTTATAAGTTTGGAGTGCTGGCTGCTGGTTCCAGTGGGATAATTCACATCCACCACTCAGGGATGTGTGTGTCCTGCCACATATTTCAGGCAGCCTGGGAGAGAAAACATGGTAACTTCTAATTGATGTTTTTCAGCAGTTTCTTCAAATGTGTTCTAAGTTCTCTGGTCTAGTTTCACAGGATTTATTTTGTCACAGTTTTGTTATACTCACCTAAGACATGTGTTATACACTGAAAACAGATGTATAAAGGCTGCACAAAAGGAATAGATTCACTAGCTTTGAATCTTCCTGGAATGAATGCTTGCCCCTGCCTCTTGCCTCCTTCCTGCTGTTTGGTTATCACCAAGAGGGATAAGGCTGAATGAGAAGCCAATGCTCCCTGTGCCATCAGAGGCTAACCTCTGCAGGCACTGACATAGGAGACTTGGCTCAAGTGCCCTGTTGCCTGAATGATCAGATGGAAGAAGCCTTTTGGGATGGGCTATGCTAAGGGAGGACTGATTTTGTTTGTTAGTGTCTTTGCAACCCTGATGGCTATGCAGTTGTGTAGCCTTGGCTTGAAATCTGCTGGTTCTTCAGTGTATCTCTGGAACATGTCACAGAATCCCAGACTGGTTCGGGTTGGAAGGGACCTTAAAGCTCATCCAGTTCCAATCCCCTGCCACGGGCAGGGACACCTTCCACTAGAGCAGCTTGCTCTAAGCCCCTGTGTCCAACCTGGCCTTGAACACTGCCAGGGATGGGGCAGCCACAGCTTCTCTGGGCACCCTGTGCCAGCGCCTCAGCACCCTCACAGGGAAGAGCTTCTGCCTAAGAGCTCATCTCAGTCTCCCCTCTGGCAGGTTAAAGCCATTCCCCTTGGCCTGTCCCTACAGGCCCTTGTCCCAAGCCCCTCTCCAGGTTTCCTGCAGCCCCTTTAGGCACTGGAGCTGCTCTATGGTCTCCCCTTCAGGAGCCTTCTCTTCTCCAGGCTGAACCAGCCCAGCTCTCTCAGCTTGGCTCTATGGGAGAGCTGCTCCAGCCCTTGCAGCATCTCCATGGCCCTCCTCTGGGCTTTCTCCATGTCCTTCACCTTCATGTATGGAGTGGCTGAAGTGATTCAGAATTCTCCAGACAAGGTGCTGTATTTTCTGCTGCAGTGGCTTACAGAGGTGCTGTAGCTAGTGTGGTTTGTCCAGGCTGCATACAGTGGTACTGTGCATCCCTGTTGAGGAGCTGAGGTCATACAAGCTTTCTTCCCTAGGACTCCAACTGAGGCGCTCTCCCACTTTCCCCAAGGGCACAACAATGGGGACAGTCAGAAAACTGGCCCCAAAATCAGTGTCAAGGCACTGCAAGAGCCCATTTCATAGAGGCCCCAGCCTCTGTTCTGCAGGGTCAGACTCCCCTCTCCTCTTGCAGACCAGATGGGATCCTGATGATTCCCTGATTGTATTTGTGGCTGGGCTGACTCGGAGGGAACATATGCAGAGGACAGTGCCTGAGTAGATTAGGGCTGCTTCAATCCATTTGTTTTCAAATACACCCTGTTTGGTTTGGGCCATGTGGGGTTTGTTTGATAAAGGAAGAACCATACTAATTGAATTCACTGGGTCAATGGCAGTTCACCCGAGGGGGAGAGGAGGGAAGGGCAAGGACTCTGCTGGAGGGATCCTCTATTAGCAGGAAACTGCTTTTCATCCTGGCAAAACTCACAGGTCCTGATCCCCCAGCGAGCCTCATGTGAACAGCGGGAAGCCCAACTGCATAAGAAACTCACTTCAGTTGGTCCTGAAGGCCTCTGCCTGATGAAGGAGGGCAAAATGAGCTCAGTGTCCTTGAGTCTGTTGGTGGTGAGGGAAGCACCAAAGCTTAACTATTTCAGAGCCAGTCCCTTCTCCTTGCAAACCTTAGCAGAAGGAGTCTGGGGAGCAGCAGTGGCTCCCCTTCCACAGTCCCTTAGCACAAAGGCTCTGTATCCTTGTGCTGGTTGTAGAGAGAGATGAGCCAGTGAATGGGAAAAATCAGGGATATAGGGAGGATAAAAGCCATGAATGAGTGTATCTACTGCATCCTGGAGGTGGTATTACTGTGACTAGAAGCAAGAGGAGATGCAAATAATTATTAAGAAAATCAATGAGAATAGCAGCTTTTATTTATCTGATGGAATATGCCGCAGGCAATATTCAAGGGCAAAACCTATAGCTCTGCATATGTGTGTTCCGGTGGGGAATATTCCATCTGCCCCAGCAACCTCTCTTAATAGTCCCCACTGGCTTCAGGGGAGGCTGGCAGTGTCGACTGAGCATGACTCGACTCTGATGCGATTGCCCTACAAATGGGAGGTGATGGAGGAGCAATGGGGAGTCCCTAATTACTTCCACAGAATATAAACCCGTGATGGCTTTGACAGCTTCTGGAGCTAAGAGCTGTTTCCCACTGCCTGGCACACCTCATGTCGGGGAACAGCTGGCTGTGGTCCCACCTCCATCAACACCACCATCAGTGCTCGGGGAGGAAAGGGAGATGTTCACACGTGTGAACAGTGTGACACTTGATAGAGAAATTGCCTATTAGCTACAGCAGGGCTGGTGTATGTATGGATGCTGAGGCTCTGACACTACCTGCATTTCAGTGAATAGCTATGTCTTTCCCCTTTGGCCTGTGGTTTGTGCTCCTGTGAAAGACACAGCTTTATATGTAAAGAGAGGATGTCTTGTTATTGTAAAGTCACACTAGAATGTGAAGATGTTGGTCACTCATTCAGTGGGGACTCAGCCTCATTAAAGGGTGGATACAATTAATCCTCAGCACAAATCCTGGAAGATGGCAAGCCATAAGTCTGTACTCCTTTTCCTCTTCCACAGTTGCCCTTTATGGTGATCCTGCTAAAGGAAGCAAGCTTTAATGAACGTGCCTGATGGAGGAGGAAATCCATTGTGAACAGAAAAACAATCCTGCCTGCTTTTGGAGCTGTTTCATCTTCCTCAGGTACACTGGCATGTTCCAATGCAAATATACAGGTAGGGATAGATTGCTTTGGTGTAGTTTACCTTCGGTTCAAGCGATACATTATGATACGGCATTTTTGTTTGCAAAGCATCATTGAGGCAGAACTGCAATATGTGCAGCAAATATGGATGTAGATATGGCCCAGTAGCTATCATAATTAAAGATAGTGGAAACTGGATGGTATGTGCTGTTTGTAGAGCACTTCAGTGCGGTCTCTAGGAGCAGCAGTTGTTCCCAGTGATAGAATTAGCAGTTGTTGGAATCCAAGATCACGGTGCTATAAGAGGAGGGTCTTGCTATTGCTCTGAAGAAGTGATTTTAGTAACATCCACTCTCCAGATACAGGCAGGAATGCTTGTGTCTTCCATGTATTTAATCTTTTTGTTGTTCTTTTCCTACAATAAAGGGCTATTGCTAATTTCACTGACCGAAATTAAAGCACTGAATCCATGCACATTCTTGAGTATGTGTATAAATCAGTTTGAATCTCAGTTCGGACGCATCTCTAACGTAGCAGAGTTACTTTAGCCTTTACTGAAGTACAGCTTCCTTTGAGTGAATCACAGTAGGCTGGCAAGGCAGTGTTAAATGACACTCTGGCAGGAAGTAGGGAGGATAATATTTCACTGAAGGAAAATTGCAGGAAGTCAGTAGAATGTCTGTTATCTTAGCTGGAGCTGGCATTTGGCCTGGTTACTAAAGATAACACCTTTTTTTCCCCCTCCAAGACTTGTCACTTGCTGTTTTATGACCATGTACCTTGATTTACATCTCACTCAGAACACCTCTGGCTGCAGAGCATCACCAGTGCCGGGGGGTGACTTCTCAACAGCATAGACAAAGTTGATTTCTTCAGCCCCCAAGATGAGGGACTGGCACAAGGCTGCTTTCTCCACAGGCAAGAGAAGAGAAGCGGGAAGGGGTACAAATGTAATTGCAGGCTGAATTGGAGAACTGGGATTGCTACAACCACTGCTGCCAGACACCTGAGAGGGGTCAGGTAAGTGGCTGCTGCATCTGCTCTGAATAACCCTGTCTTCTGCCTGAGAGCCAACCTGCCTTTCAGAGCTCCCATAGAGACCAAGTAGGCAGCACACTATCCATGAGCACACTGCTGCCCTAGGCAACACTGTTTTGCTTATTTCTATGGCTGGCACCACACTGATGTTGTGAATTCTCATCTGGCATAAAAGAAGAAAGATCATATCTGACTCATAGCAGTTGTTGTGATCTGGGTTCATTTTCCAAGGCCTAGCCAGTGCTAGAAGCTGCTTAATTTTCAGGACCTAACAGGACTGCTGCCCCAAAAAGACAAGTTCAGGGTGATCAGGTTGGATGTTACTGCTAATTTTAATCAGAAATAGGAAACAGTTTATTTTAGAAATTGTTAAACATGGATGGAGATATATTTCATGCATTGCACGTTGTCTGTCATGCTGAGCCCTAAGGAAATACCACTCGTGCTTCATAAACGGGGTTACCAGGGAAAGTTACTTGTCAAGGGACATGCATTTACTCTACAGCTTGAAAAGTAAAGAGGTTCTATCTCCAGCTGATACTCTTGTAAATCAATAGAGAAGTCCCTGCTGGCTTTGACAGGCTGCGATGTGAGTTTACAACTTCTCTTGGTGGCTAAAGGAAGTTGCCTTGATTCTACCACAAAGATCTCTCATGACCTCGATAGCAGCTCATCTTGGATGACTGATTACAAAGAGTTTGGAGCTGTGTGTTTTGCTCCATTGGTGTTTTCGTTCACACTGCTCTCCCGAACTCTTTTCCTACTTTCCTTGAACTTCTCTCTCTGTGTGTTGCCAAAACGTCATGTGTGTGCATCTGGGAGGCATTCCAACTTCCAATTGCAGAAGTGGGTCACTCCTCATACACGTACATTTAGAGCCTTTCGCGGATGCCAAGGCTCTAAGCGTAGTGCTAGGGGAACCTAAGAAGTGCTGTCATAGCCTGTTGCTTTCAAAGATCCACAGTATTGCCAGCCAGCATTAACTCTCCTATTTGTTCTCTCTGACTGTCTGTCTACAAAAGGAGATTGTGTAATGATTGCCCAGCTCAGGATGAATTATTAATTTGAGATGCTGAAGGAGATTTGTGTCAGAGCCCAGCTTTGGGTGGGTGACTTGCACAGAGCTTAAAAGCGCGCCTAGCTCATCTCCCTGCCTCATTCTGCATTCTGTGCCATTTCTCTCACTGCCTCGGGGCAGAATGTTTCACAAAGTTGAAGTGGGAATATTTTTATTCATCCTGTTACACGAAGTTAATCTCGTGGAGCAAAGCAGCTGTGTAATGTTTTGTATTAAATCTCGTGTCTTCCCTTGGGTATGATTAAAATTCAGGTGAAAGGTTTCTTTAATTTCATTTTATTTCCCCACTCCTGATGCTCTCAAGGGGCCATCAGGCTTCCTTCTTAATAGCTCGCCACCCGCTTGCCTCTGTCAGTGCCGCTGCACACACAACTGCACTCCTCTGACTGATGAAGGGTGAAGGCTCTTTAGTGACTTGTGCACATGCTGTGCATTAGTGAAGCCATTTCTAGCTCAGGTGAAGGGGCGGCTGCTCCCTGGCACATCGAATAAAGACTTGGTTGTCACATTTCTCTATTTGCCTGATTATATGCCTCAGTTGGAAGGAGACCAGCTGCTCTATCAATACCCTGGGCTTCCCCAAATTATTGCTTCAGTTCAGTGGCTGTTTCCAAGACAGGCAGAGTTTTCATCCTCCTCCTTTCTAACATGTTATTGCTTCTGCTTGTGACAGAGGTGTTTGTCCCCATTCTGTCAGGCTGAAAAGCCCCTTCTGCCTCTGACCCTCTTTTTCCTACTGGCTCTCTGCTTTGCGTCTTTACCCGTGGAAAGGAAATGAAAGCACCTTGAACACAACATGGAAACCCAATACTAAGTGGGGGGTTATGACAGGAATGAAGAATTAGATTGAAACCCTTGCAGGGAACACAACAGGGCTGGAGAGATTGAGGGGAAAATGAGCCTAGAGAAAAGAAGAGGAGTTAAAAGCAGGAGAGGGGCTGTAAGACATGGACTGAGAAGGAGGAAGGTGGAAATGTGCAGTCTGGATTGCAGACTGCCCAGAAGGAGCTAACCTGAGGACTTGTAATGCTTCTTCCCCTCTCATCTCTACTAGAGCAGTGCCATATCTTATCTGAGTGCTGCAGAAGTGGTTTGGGCAACCCCCTGTTCTCTTCTGACCTCCTTAGTATCAGGACTCAGTACCCACTGTACAGTGCATGACTTCAGGAAAACTGGGTTAACATTAACTTCTTAATGTCTTTATCTTTCACAGCCACTCCTGCAATTTGTTATCACACCCAGGATCACCCAGTGCCAAAAGATGACATGAAAGGCTGTGCAAAAGGGCTGGCTACAACAGAAGGGAGAAGCAGGAAGCTTCAGAGCCTTTGCCAACCTTTCCATACTCCTCTGGTTTCAAGGGTTTGCTGGATCCAACCTTCTAGTAGACTGGAAGAGGGATATTTCAAGCAGGATCTACATTCTGGATCCTTCTTTGAGGGTAGCTCAGAAAAACAGGAAACAAGGAGATGCCCTTCTCTTGCTATGCAAGCTTTTGTGATGTATGTACAATAAGTTAATCTCAGTAGGTGGCTAAGGACTACTTAGCTAAGAGATTGTGTCCTTGGCATTCTTGCATTGAAATCAGTTTAGTAAATCCAGGGGTGAAGCTGGTTCCAACCTGTAATAAATTCACAGTTTATCTCTTCCTGATAGGAAACAGCAGCTAGTAACTCACAATGTTGTTTAAAACATTCACAGCAGGAATCCGTCAGATAAGGAATTCGCATAGTTCCAACCTGTGCTCCACAGTGGCCTACAAGTATCCCTATTCTTAAGTTGTAAAATAACCGTATTGGTACAAGAGTTGTTCTGAGTAATGAGTTCCCAGCCAGTGAAAGGGTTTTCCTCTTCAGGTAAAGAAACCTGATGTCTGAAGTAGCTGGTAGAGGTGCAATCATGTGGTTTGATCATAGATTAGGAGCCCTAAATTCTAATCCTGATGCCCGCTTGGGGGAACCACTGTGTATTTCTGACATCCATTTGCTCTCCCATGCAAGAATGGGAGGCTGATTGATCAGCACCTGGTGAAGGGGTCCCAAGGACCTTTCATTTCATTATTACACTTAAAAAATAACTGATCTTAACCTAGCACCAGGTCTGCCTCAATCCCACCACGTAGCATTAAGCTATTTCATAGCTCCTGTACCCAGCATAGATGCTCTATTCCCTTACTAGCTCCCTTTCATTGGCACAGGAGCAGGGCTGCCTTACACACTCATGCATAGAAGAACTCTTATTGTGAGGGTGGTGAGACACTAGAACAGGTTGCTTAAATAAGTGGTAAATGCTCCATCCCTGGCAGTGTTCAAGGCCAGGTTGGACAGAGCCTTGGGTGACATGGTTTAGTGTGAGGTGTCCCTGCCCATAGGAGGGGGTTGGAACCGGATGATCTTAAGGTCCTTTCCAAACCCAAACCAATCTGTGGTTCCTTGATTCTATCCTATCATTGCTTCCTGGACTTGTTAGGATACAACGTCTCCATCTGTCACTGGAGACCTTTGAAGCTACACCCCAGGGCACTGAATTTGATCATGGAAACTTCTGGGATCATGCGTGATGTCCAGCAACGCTTCCACCAGCAAGTGGAGTGCCAGTTGTAACACTCCAGCTCATTAACACTGCGGTTGCATTTTACAGCCTTCTTGTGCTCATTTTACACAGCCTTGAGTGTTTATCCCAGTGCTTAGACAGTCCGACTGTCTGGATTTAATAAAATGCTGTTTTATGTGATACCAGGAAGTACTTTAGGTTCCATAACAAAAGTCAGCAATCTCCCAGCTAACCTGGTAGCGCCAACTTAAACCAGCTTCTACAGAGCAGGGAGTAGTTTTGCTGTAGGACACCACGGTACCTCCTTTCACCTAAGGGCCCAATGCAATGACTGCTTTGGAGTTCTGATGATGTGCTGTTCTGTTTTCCTCCTTAACCATGTTACATGAAGAAGAATTTGCTCGGATAGGACCTTCTCCCAGGTACAAGAGGAGCTATCAGCACTTTTCTGGCTTGGGATCCCCTTCTACAAGTAAACATTAGAATCCTTTGCTTCACTTGGCTCTCTGGAAGGAGTCATTTGGGGAGAAGGGAAATAGCTTGATGAATGGCATCAGCTTACATCCCCCCAGGAGGATTCCATATGTTTTTAGCAGATGTTTAACGAGTTATGGCAACACAACTGGCTGTGTTGAAACAAATTGCAGGGTGACCATCTAACTGCAGTCAGAAGTGAAGTTTTCAACACATCTGCCCCCTGGCAGTTACTGCTTTTCTCAGTAGATATCTGTGAGCTACATACCAGAGAACTTTGACTGTCCAATAAAGTGTTATTTATTTGGAACATCTCAAGGAAGAATAAACCCTGAAGCTGTGTTTGTTACCTTTCTTTTATTTATTGTTTTTAAAGGAGAAAGGTGCTTTGTAAAATCTCATGAGAACAAAACCAGCTTCAGATTTTGCGTGTTAAGCTGGAGTTTTAAAAGCGTGTTTGAGCCTCCTCCCTTTGTCTTAGAAGAGAAATGCAAATGCCAAGGAGTGTCAAAACATTTGAGGATAGATGTTTGGATGAATAAGGAGCTTGTCTGGGATCCAGGATCTCCTAGCTCATGTCCTGGAGCTGCCACAGGCTCCTAGCCCTCCTTCGGCATTCATTCTTCATGCCTCGATTTCCGATTTGTAAATGGGGATAACTGTTCCTCTGTATTTATCTCTCTTGTCATATTTAAACCATCTGGTGTGATGGGGGCCTCCGTTTTGCTTGTCCTTAGTGAGAATTACTGAAAAGATTGTGGGAAACAAACTTTGTTTCCACACAGGGTTCAAGAAGTACAAGAAAAGCTCAGCTGCGAATTTCAGAGGAAATATGAACATTGAGAACTTTCTCAAAGGATGTGCAGTTGGAAATCTTGGGGGTTGGCAGAAGCTCCATTTTAGGAAACTTAAGATAAAAAAGCAAAGAGTGGACAGGATATTTTCTGTTTTTTGGTTTTTTTTTTTTCAGTTCAGTAGAATTGTGGAATGGTTTGGGTTGGAAGGGATCTTAAAGCTCATCCAGTTCCACCCCCTGCCATGGGCAGGGACACCTTCCACTAGAGCAGCTTGCTCCAAGTCCCTGTGTCCAACCTGGCCTTGAACACTGCCAGGGATGGAGCAACCACAACTCCCGTGGGCAACCTGTGCCAGCGCCTCAGCACCCTCACAGTAAAGAACTTCTTCCTTATATCCTAGATCTGCCCTGTTTAAGTTTGAACCCATTACCCCTTATCCTATTGCTATAGTCCCTGATGAAGGAATAATACGCAGTAATACACAGCTTTACCTGTTACTAAGAGTGGAGGCGACTTTCATCTTAAATATGTTCCTTTTGCTTTAATAGAATCCCTTCAATGCTGAATATTAAAATGATTACAAAGAATTCTCTTAATAGAGATTTTTCTGGGCAGATTCCAAGGGTTCATTCAACTGGTGCTTCCTTGGTTTTGGTTTTAGGCACCACTGCCAGTTCTTTTGTGTAGCCTTGCAACTTCAAAGGCAAGGAAGGAGGGAGGTGGGCAGGAAAGCATTTAGGGAAGTTACTCTACCTATGTGAGCATCTCAATGAGTATGAAGTGATGTTCATGGGTTGGATAACCTTAAGGAGAGCATGTCTTTTGCCCTAGAAGCAAAAGCGGTCTGTGGGTCTGAGAGCCATGAGAAGGTCATATGTGAGATGATGATGCAACATGCTTGTTTAGTAAAGCATGCATATATATTACTGTGTGATCAAGTTGAGAAAACCAAACCTGTAAGTGAATATTCAAAACACAGCTTAGTTCTTGATTAAATAAAGAATTACCTTGGCAAAGCTGCGTGGGGGCCTGTGATGATTTTGTCCTCCACAATGTTAGCTGTTTCTGGGATGAAAATGCTCTGGAAATGCTGACATTGACAAAGAAACCAGCTCGTAAACAACCCAGCTTCGGTTCATCCCAGCTGAGCCTGGGAAAACAAAACTGGGTTGAAAAAAGTACACTGGCAAGGTTTTAATTATGATTTTAATAATGAAGCTTGAACAAACCTCTTGCTACCAGTACATCAACTGCCCCCCTCATGCTGTTTTCCCAGGCCTGATGGAGGGGCGCTGGGAATGCAGTGTGAGAGCAGATGAGGGAGCATGGTGATGGGTGTGCCTTCAGTCAGCGCTGCAAGTGCTTGACATTTAGGGAGAACAAGAGGATCACTCACTTTGCTGTCTTTATCTGGGAGCAGGTGATCAGGTTCAGCCAGCCAGTTTGTCATCTTAAGGTCTTTGTGGCTAGGGCCTTGTTTGTTTTGCACTCTCAGAAGTGCCATTCAGTCTCACGGCAGAGTTAATAACACGGTGTGATTCCAACTGAGCACAGATTGCTCCTGGAATGTGCCGTGGTTATCTGGAAATAGACTGGTGCTTAGGTTCCAGTACGCAGATGCCAGAGAGTTTCCTTCTACCCGTCTGCCTAGGCAACGAGTTATGTCAGTCCAGCTCTAGGAACCACAGCCAAGCTGGATCGTGGTTGGATTCCTGCTTTATCCGCCTCCACAGCAAATTGGGAATGACATTAGTAGAAACACCAACAGAAAATAATGGGATAAGAAAGGGAGGAGTTTGCAGGCAAAGGATGTGGGAGGAAAGGTGGGGAGGCCAGGGGAAGGAAGCCACAGAGAAACTGTGAACTTGAGAACTAAGATGTGAAGCACAGACAGGAAAGGGTTGATAAGCAGTGGGCTAGCTGTACGGAGTGAAATTCAATTCTCTCAACATCCATACGGTTACAACAGGGAGGAACCTGCCCCAATTTGTTCACAGCTTCCCCACATTGTGGTTTCTGCTTCTGAAAACCTAAACCTATCAGAAGTATAACGGAGAGACTATTCAGATTATGGTGTATGTGGTGTAATATTCAAGGGACAGACCCTTCAGACAGTGGGAGGGCTGCAGCTCCAGGCACTTCTGAAACAGGAGAAAGTGGCAATTACTGTTTTGGGCTAGACCATGGCACTATTTCCTCGTTCCCATTTTAATTCAGCAATTTATTTATCAGCAAACAAGTAAACCAGCCCTCTTGCAAGGTTACTATCATTAAATAGGTTTTATCCAAGGTTCCTCTTACGCTGTAGGTTCACGGAGGATATACTATATCCTTTCCACGTAACAAAGAACGTAAACCCCAGCTTTAAATGCAAAACTCAATTCAGTGCTGGCTGGGATTCACAAAGCAGTTCCTTCGCCACAGTGAAAGCACTATAAACTCGGGAAGCTAATTTTCAATGGTGGCCCCTTAAATTGCACAGTTGAGCATGTAAGAGCACTATTGTGTCTACGCGAGCATGTGGAGGATCTGAAAGCTGGGGTCACATATAGTTGACTTTTGTTCATTTACAAACCAGTTCCACAGCATCAGGATGGAAAACAGAAAACAAGTCTTGGGATACACTGCCCTGTGCTTTTTTCCCCCAAAATATCCCAATAATGATGTCACTGGAAGGAGGGGGAAGGGGGGCAGTTGGTGGAAAAATGCCAAGAGTGTCCCTGATGAGGAAGGGATTTTGTCTATAGAGCCTGGAGCTGTTTCAGGCTGTGGTGTTTGGGGCAAGACTGAGCTTACTTGGTTTCCTAGAAACCCTGTGCATGAGGTCTGTGCATTAGGCCACCAAACAGGGGCAGGAGTTGGGTGGTCAGACAGACACACACACACGTTTTCATGGCTTATTCACTAGGTGCAAGGTGAAGAACAAGGGGGAATGGCTTTAAACTGAAAGAGGGGAGATTTAGATTAGCTATTAGAGAGAAATTGCTCTCTGTGAGAGTGCTGAGGCACTGGCACAGGGTGCCCAGAGAAGCTGTGGCTGCCCCATCCCTGGCAGTGTTGAAGGCCAGGTTGGACAGGGCTTGGAGCAACCTGCTCTAGTGGAAGATGTCCCTGCCTGTGGCTTAATGATCTTAATGCCCTTTTCAATCCAAACCATTCCAAGATTCCATGATTCTACAGAGCAAAACTGCCTGGCATGTGTGGTCCTGGAATGGTCCTGTGAGAGTGCAGGCGTAAATACATGAGATTGCTATGGGGAGTGCAGAAGGAGGACCAACAGAGCTCAGTCTGACAGCTTTGCAAAGCACAAATGCAATCTCAGCCTGAAAGAGCCATGATCTGCTGCTCAAGGGGTATGAAAAGCCAGCCTCCTGGAAAATAGCACTCGGAGTCCTTTGCAGAGGAATCAAATGAGGAACAAGGCTATTACCTCGTGTCAAACTGTGTCTAATAAAGAAATGGAAATCCCCTACTCTGCCACAAAGACCAAGGAGACCATGGATCATGCTGTGTGACACAAATAAATGAACAGTGAAACAGAAATGGAAAAACACGGGCCCAAACATTACAAGAAAATACCAGACCTTGAAATGATTGCCTGTCTCAAGCAATAGGCTGTAACACAACATACATTACAAAGACGATCTGCTTGTGCGATCTAGTTTTTGCTGTTACACAGAAATAGATTTGGGACCATCGCTGTTCAACTCTGTGTGTATCTCCCTATTTTTAGATTACATTAGGAAAAGACAGCAAGCCAATGCCAACAAATATCTGTACCTGGGGAGCATTGTAACTGTTCATTACCAGATATATGAGGCATTAGCAGAGATGTTTAAACAGGGATGCTGGGTTTGTCCTTTGCTCTGCATGCTTAGTCTCTTGTTCTAATAAGCTTTCAGGGTCCAAATCTGCATCCCCCATCTTATGGAGCATCATAACCAGGACATGTCACCAGCATGAGGATGCATCTACCCAGGACCACTCGCAGGATCTGGTCATTGCGGGATTATTCCCTCTCTTGTTACATGTGAGCACAGAGTCCAGTTTACTCACATCTTGCTCCTGGGCCACCCATTGCTACTGAGAGTAAGTGTGACTTCCACACACTTTTCCCTCCCTCTTTCTTTCTCTCCAACACAGCAAGGACTTTTGTGAGCATTAGGACCAGTGAAGTGGGGTTTCCTTAGGGGAGAGTCATGTTGACCCCTTCGTGGTGTGTGTTGGATGCTCTTGGATTCGGGATCTTGCAGGAGCAATAAAACAGATGATCTCTTCTACACAGTTACCTGCTTTGTAGTTATCAAACTTAGTTGAAATCGTTGCCTCAGAAGTTACTGGCACGCACAGGGAGCACAACTTTAGAAGCCATTTTTCCTTAGGAAACCAGGCTTAGGCGGGTTGGCTTTCCCAGTGGTACAAACGCGGGCTCTTCATTTGGCTCCGTAGGCTTTTTTTTGACAGCCTTTCCAATCCTGCAGTGTCATCCTTTGTTTGAAGCGGCTCTGACACATCTTTAGAAAGCTCTCACTGATACCGGCCAACAAGCGACCTTCCCGCCCTCTTTCTTTTGCACTCCCAGCGCATCCGAAGCCCATCAGGAGTTACTGGAGCACCCTAGAGCCGCGGGGCATCGTGCTCACGACTCACCCCCGAGCGGAGGGGTCCCCTTGGGCCACCCCTTCGGGCTGCCGCTCCCCGGAGCCCCCGAAGGGAGCGAGAGCCGAGCTGGGGGGGTTCTCCTGGGAAGTTTCCTGCCGGGGGAGGGCCGGGCTGGGCGGAGAAGGGGCACGGCCATGGGGCGGAGCCGGCTGCGCTGCGCTCCGGCGCTCCGCGGCTGCCGGGCACGGGGCGCGCACGGCAGTGGGAGCCCAGCGCCGCCGGGAGCCGCCCGCCGACAGCTCCGTGTGTCCCCCGGGGCGGGGAGCCGCCGGCAGGTAACGGGACGGGGCTCGCATCGGGTCGGGTCGGGTTGGGGTTCGCTTCGGGGTGCCCCCAGCAGCCGCTCCTCCGCCGAGCTCTGCCGAGGCTCCGTCCCCCGGCCCGGGGCAGCAGCACTGGGACGCAGCCGGCTGGGGCTCGCACGGAAGGGGCTCGGCTCCCTCCGCTGCCGCTTGGGTTCCAGGGACACCGGGAGTGGGAGTTGAAACGCTCCCCCCGAGCAGCCGAGCGAGCCCCCCGGTAGCACCTCTCGGGGCCCGCAGGCTCTCCCCGTCGGTACCGGGAGTGTCTGGGGGGGTGTCTCGGAGCATTCTATACCCTTAGTACCCCTTTAGTAGTCTCTATTTTATCACCCCCCGCGTCCTCCTAAAGGCAAACGGAGGAGGCGTCGGTGCCTGCGGGCTGTGCCCGGGGCGCTCTGCCGCCCGTTCGCAGCGTTGTGGGGCGTTCTACCCGTTGAAGTTTGGATGGGGGGTGCGAGAGTTCCCCGTGTTTCTGACTCGGGTCCGGCTCGGTAGGAGTTTTCTCTTTCAGACTTTGCAGTCCCGCCACCCTGGGTCGGTCCCTGCTTTCTGATAGGGATTTATAGCAGCGGGGACACGTTAGTGAGGTACAACCCTACCGAGACGTGCGGGTTTTATGGGCTGTGCACTATGAAGTTTTCCCATAACTTTAGTGTTTAAATATCGTAGTGAGCAAGGAGACAGCGTTTTCAGATGCATTGTACTTGGGTGGCTTTCTGTGAAGTCTAGTAATCATAATTCCCCGTTTCCTTTAGCCCTTCCCTCAGCAGTTAGCAAGCCCAGCCTGATTGCTGCTTGTGTTTCTGTAACAAGAGGAAATCTGAATGCGATTCCTAGGCTCTAGGCGCGTATTTCACTCAATAGCCAGTGGCTACCAAAGCTGCTTGGGCAGAAGTGTGCTGGCAAGGGCTATGTGCCCGGCAGGATGCGTGCACACACTGTGAGCCCAGGCTCGCCCTGGATTATACCAGTGGGTGAAAAGCGTGTGGAGTTAGTAAAGAGTTGCCTTAATTCAGCAGGATGTGCCTGAGTGTTTGATGGATTCTACCAGTGTAATGCTTATTCTGGTATCTATGGTTTTGTAAGTTCTGTCTCAGAAGTATACACAGAGCAAATGAGAGGGAGGAATAAGCGTGTTCTTTATATTTCTCATCTTTTGAGGAGAATCTTTCAAATGTGACCGTGTAGCATAATGTGCAGAAGTGCTTCTGTATCATCTGCTTTCACTGAAAGTATTTGTATAGGATGTTAAACTGATTCAAACGCTTGACCCTCCCTGGAAGGCAGTTAATGTTCCTGTATTTGTTGTGGCTGAGGTACAGCTTTTGTTGGCAGAGGCTGGAATACCACACATCACACTTTGCCATGAATTTAAGCGTAGCGGAGCGAGAAGAAGAAAGGAAGAGCTTGAAATTTTCTGAGCTATTCCAGGCTGCCAGCAAAATCCAGACAGGATTTCTACCGATTATCCCACCCTTTCTGCAGAGCAGGCCTTGTCCACGAATGGCTCAGGTACCCACGTTGTGTGTTTAAGACCGAGAGAGAGGTGCTGGTGCAGAGGAATGAAGGGGTAGCGGTGCCTTGGGGAAGGACCGCTGGCGGCAGAGCATCCGTCCGCATCCCGAGGGATAACGGGGAGCGGGGGGATGCTCTAAGCGGGCCGCGGACGAGGGTGGAGGTCGGTGGAGGTCTGGGGTGCGCGATGCTGGCCGTTTCCACGAGAGGGCTTTCTTCTCCTTATGCGAGGCTCCGCTTGCCCCGCAGGTGCGGAGCGCAGGGTGAGCTTTGGGGGTGGCTTTGGCTCGCAGAGTGTTTCAGCTTTCCTTTGTAAATCACGGGGAAATCCCTTTATTCCCCTTGGGCTGTAAGGATAAGACATCCTGGGAAGAACACCAGCCTTCCGTTTCCAGGCTTGCTTTACAACTTAGAGCAGATCCCAGCAACTTCATTCCTTCAGAGAAGAGGTTGAGTGTGTTTGAGGAGGGGGTCTGAGTGTTTGCATCCTCGCCTTAGCTGATGGCAACGAATGACTCTATCCTGATCTCATTTTTGGCTGCTTTAACGTGTATTATGCTTCTCAGGGTGGGGCGAAAGGGAAACGGGAATCATTGTGTGTGTATGAAAATGCTGATCTGTCCTGAAGTTCTCTGCCAAGTTGTTTGATTCAAACAACTCCATATACGCAACACTGCAGGTCTGTTCTAAAAGGCAGAAACTGTATCTGTAACCAGGAATAATACTGCAGTTCATAAAACATGAGAAGCATCTGTTACTGTGGCTTCAATTTGTTTCTCCCTCCCCAGAATAACCCAGTTGACAGCTCAGACTGTCAGGTTTAATGTCCTGTGCTAAACCTTTGGTCCTGCGTCCCGTGGCTAACTGTGACTCACAGAATCAATAAACCCAGCTCCCGCTCACTGCAGCAGCTCAATGGGGGAGCAGGAAGGGCTTCAAACCACCTCCCTGCATGGAACTGGTCCCCAGCGGCGGGTGGATAGATGTGGGGTTCTCTAAAACTAGGTCTATGGTGTGTGCTTCAGCAGAGCCAGCTGGGATCTTGGCTTCTCTCAACATTAGGGCTGAACAAGGGAAGCGGTAGTATTTTCCCTCCTAGCACCTTTTATCTTTGCCTTAATCTATCCCTGGTTGCATACTGTAGGCAGTTGAAGTGGAGCCATCTTCAGCTTTGATGTGTGTTTATTGGCTCTCGTGTCTCATTCTCTTGCCTTTTTGTTTTCCTTTGCTTTCTAAGTTAGGTTGTTCTTTCCCCACCCCTCCTCCCCAAACAAAAAGAGCAGAGGAGGCAAACAGTGAATCAAGTGACTTTGTTGTGAATGGCTTTTCTTGCTTTGCCCCTGCCTTCTGTAAGATCCCTTCATAATTAAAATATTATGACTATCCTTATGGTGGCCCTTCGCTTGTGGCAAGGATCCCAATCTGACGTCAATGCAAAAATCCTGGTTTCTGGCAAAAGGGCAGATGACATTTCACCAGCTCGTGCATGCCCAGGGTGGTTTTTTTCTACCCACAGTGCTAAGACCATATGGGCAGATAATGAGTTTAAGCTGATAAACAGCTTTAGAGATTTGCCCAAATAAAGCACTTTCTTCCTAGAAAACACGTTTTCCTTTAAAATAAATAATGCAGTTCCTGTGTTTTTATTTAATTATCTCGGGTCCTGTCTGTTCTCACCAGGCTGCAGGAAAACAGACACAACTGCTCTGGGAACAGAAGCTACTGGATTGATGGGGCTGTGGGACTTGCAGGAGGAAAGGCTAGAAAAGAGAAGTTTGGATGCTACAAAACTGAGGTTTAAAGCATCTAACTAAGCGGATGGTGGTCTGAGAGTTCTGTGAGGTAGTGCATAGTTCTTGACATCTTGCAGATGACTCATCGCAAGAGGTGATAGTAGGTCCAGGGTCTGTTTGGGAGCTATAATTAAAACAGATGAATATCTCTGCTCCTTGTTAATCCTGTGAGGCTGCTGGAGCACTCCTTGTTTGGGCGTATTGCTGTAAAATAATCCCTGCTTTTGCTTTTTCAAGAGTGTTTGGCTGGTGTTAGTCTGATTTTGTTTGTTTTACTTAAACTACTATCAATAAAATGTGAGGGAAAGATTTTTGGATCCAGTTTTCTTGTGTTTCGGGGGGGGGGGGGGAAGCAATAGTACAGTGAGGGTTGGGAATGAACTGGCTGTGGGAAGTGGTGGCCTTTAGTTTTTGTTCCTTCCAACTCCAACCATTCTGTGACTTTAAAATAGTAACTCAAAACCAAGTAGTGTATTCACATGAGAGGGCAAAGCCTGTGTATTTCTCCCGCAAGATGCATAAGAATGAGCTGTTTGGATCTGAAATTGCTCCTTCTCTTTTAAGGTATTTCTTAGGAATTCCCTTTTCCAATCTTTTACTCTTTTTTAATTTATTTTTTTTTCCTTGGGAATGATTGTTCATCTTCATTGGAAGTAGCAAATGAAGGAAGAAAAAGATTGTACAGAAAAATCAGTCCACACATCTCCATCCTTTCTCATGGCGCTTATTCCTTCTAACACTGCCTTAAGTATTTTCCATTGTCTGTTCCCTCCCTTCCCACCACTTCTCAGCACTGGGAATGCTACTGGACTTTAATCGTGTCTCGTATGAGGATATGTTCCAGATGTCCAGAGCTTTGCTTTGTGATGGTCACTGCTATCTCATTTGTAATTGATATGACAGCCAAGCTGCATTTGGTCCTACCATGGCTGATGACTACACAGTTCACTGTTCCTCTTGTGTTCATTCCTTCCCCTACAACAGCACTTCTTATTGTCTTTTCACTGCTCTTGCAGTCCTGAGTTTCCAGCATGGTGAATGAGTTATCCCATCCCTTAGTTCCACAGGATTCCTGTGAATTCAGTGCCCACCAAATAGTTGATGGGACTTCTATTTTCCCCTCCACCCCAACCTCTTTCCTTGGAGCATTTAGCAGCTGCTTTGCTGTGTATCATTCCTGCCTTGGTAAAGACCTGTTATGGGTTAATTGGGTATAAACTGTGTGAGACAGAAACAAGCAGCTATAGGAAGACAGTGCAGGGATTTTTCTGCTGTTAACCACACCAGCTGCTCAACCAGTTTGTCAGCATGTTTGTGTTTATTTGTGCACAGATAAGATTTAAAGAAACAAACTATAGAGATGTTTTATGAATTGACCCCAAATGGGAGTTGCTTCTGCACCTCTGCCGCTTTCTGTTCTCTAGCAATGGGCTTGAAGGATTTCCATTGGCCCAAAGTTTCTAATCAGCAGCGTGTACTCTTGACACAAAAAGCTTTGGATGACCACGTGCCTAATGTGAATGCTTCACGTTTGGTGGGCTAACACACAGTGGATATTACGTGACTATTGAGAGTCTTCATGTGGTGTCTTGTTGTCTTCACCAAATTCAGCTCACAGAAAATCCAATGTCATTGTCCTTTGAGATGATGCAAGTGGGTTTTTTGACCGTCAAAGGTTTTTAGAGTCTTGTTTCTGCACAAGGTGTATGTAGCCCCTCCAACAAAGATTCCAACGATTCCAGGTCTCTGAGGGTTCTTGTCCTTTAGGGCTTTTTTTGCTATTGGGATGTTCCCTTTGCTATGTATTTATAATAATAAACCTGGTCTAGAACAGAATAAATTGAAATCCCGCTGTAGAAGGGTCAATTCTTAAACCCAAATGGGGTTCAGATTCTTTTAGAGGAGTGTATCACTTCAGGAAAACCAGGTGATGTTTCTGATGAAATAAACAGTGCTGAAACTGAATCTCATCCATGTGCTTGGTGTTACTTGGTTCTGTGGTTATGCATGGTTTTTGTGAATTAAGGCTTAGGTCTGAGTTTGCTCAGCTCAGCAGTTGATTGACTGTGTCTAGTTCATCTTAATGGCATTTTCCAGCCTTGTTGATTCTGTGATGTCTATTCCTGCCCTTCTGTCTCCCTCATTTAGTTGACACACAGCCATGTTAAAGAGGGGCTTTTGGGGGGTATCTGAGTGTGATCTGGGGTCTGCCCTGGTTTGTCTGCTGGAAGCAGTATAACCAGTATCCTCTTTAGTCCTGATGTTAGTGTCAGGACAAAACCTTACAACAAGATGTGGGGAGGTGGAACCGGACCAAGCTGCTAATGTGACAAGTCATGTAGTATAGCCGAGATAATAACAGCTTTTGTGTTTTTTTCAGCCTTCTTACTTGAGTCATAAACAGCTTTAAGTACATTTTATGCCATCCCAGATGTCTGGAAAGCCAACAAGACAGATGAGCGGAACTGAGTTTGGGACCATATGGTGACTTGCTGTCTGTGGGTCAGTGGCACAGCCTGGCAGGTTCTCAGGAGCTTAAAGGCCCTGGCTGCAGCTCAGGTTGTATATATTGTGCATGATTACAGTACTGTTGCTGCAGCTTTGTGCTTCTCATAAGGCTCAGCACTGAAATTGTAACGCCAGCAGCTTTTCTGCATGGCCCAATGCCCAGTTGGAAGAAGGGTGATTTTGGTCATGTTGCTAGACATACGTATTTATGGCCCTGTTTCGTCTGTTGCATTTAATCTGTTAGGGTATTTTCAACGTTATTATGGAAACAGTTACTATATTTACTGCTTATGAAAAGCTCCGTGTATGACAGTCAATGAGGAGGGAGTTTTAGAGTAATAAGGATAGCACTGAATTATGGTGTCTACAATTCTTCAGCAGAAATGGTCCCAACGAACTGACTGGCAGTTTGCCTGTTCTTGAGACACGGACCTCGCAGGGCACTGAACTGGAACAGGCTACGCTGGGAAAGCAATGTCAGGGTCTGTTCTTGGCTCACTTGATGGCACATCTCATTTCCTTGGGGAGCAAAGAGGACCGGATCTTCTTGTACAGGGAGAGTTTATGCCTATACTGGGCTGGTTTCTCAAACCTGCTGAGAACCTGTTTCTCGTAGCAGTCTCTGGGACCTGTGGGTACCTTTCAGATGAACTTCTCAGACCCTGTTGGCAGGGTAAATGGGATTTTTTGAGTAGCAGTTAGTTGGTAATACCTTATTTCTGTAATCAGTTGAAAACAGAATGCTTTTTGATGTCAGTCTTGCTGATAACGATTGTTGGAGTTTAATAGTGATGATAATATGGTGGGTCCACAACAGGCATGTATGAGAAACAACTGAGAATAAAGGATTGAGTGCCTCAAAATGTTCTTAAGAGGGTGGACTTCGGATCTGATGCACTTCTGAACTGCTGACTGCCCTTTGTTCCTGTTAAGGTCCAAGGGGATTCTCTGAGCTGCTTCGAATGAGGCGCTGCTTTTCTGTTGATCAGCAAAGCTTTTGCTTCCAGTGGGAACGTGTCTGAAGCACAGGCACTTCACAGGGATCTTCTAGAGTTACACCGAGCTGGTTTTCAGAATAAGAGACAGGGAAAGCTGAGAGCTAGTTCTGGAAACGCTGGAGGCACAGCACTGAAAACACCAATACATCTCTTTGACCTACGTTTTGCTTTGGCAGCCTGAGTGCTGCCAATGTAATACATTGCTGATGTGATGAATGGCTCTGGGTTCACGGTCTTGAAACCAGACCTTCCAAAGCGATAAGGATTTTGGCTTACAGCGATGCTTTGCCAGTTAAAAACTGTTTCTCTTCTTTTAAATGTTAAGGGAAACATCAGTCAGGAACAACAGTCTGATGAGATTAAGAAAGAATAGGGCATCCCAGAGCCTGGATGGATTAAGAGGGGGGTTTGTTTTGTCGTTTTCTCTTCCTTGTTCTCCTCACAGTGCTGAGAGGAGCAGAAGGTTTCGTGCTTTGCATTTTATGTGTTCATACTTTGATACTGCAGCAGGGAGGGCTTGGCAGGAGAAGACACAGAGTTTAGTTTAAAAACATTCATTTTCTTTGTTGGCGCTGCTGCAGATAGTTCCAAGTTTCAGTTAGCAGTGGGTTTCTCATCGCAGTTCTCTAAGGTGATGCTCTTTGGGAACAGCTTTGAAGCTCTGTACTAGCCCTGGGGAGCCGAGGGCATTAGGAGTGTGGTTTACTCTCACTCCCCAGTCTTATCACTGATTTCCCTGCTCAGAACTGGTGTGTGCAAGTGCAGCATCACTAACATCAACCTGCTATGGAGCTGCTTTGGCTCCGGGAAAGTTGCACTGCTTTTGTGAGCATCTGTTTCACCAGCTGTGAGAACGCAGGCGGTACCCTCAGCATGTGGGTATGATGAACGTTCTTGTTAGATAATCTTCGTGAAGTGCATTGGAACCGTGATGCATCACGGATGGTCGTTTGAAAGTGTGAAGGTGTAAAATGATGTAAGCCACAATCGTCTTTGTTCCAGAAGAGAAGTACCAATTGGGGCAACAAGGCGAAGGGTTTATGGGGAAGAAGAGGAATTTGCCTATGAGGAACCTTAGTGAGAATTATGCCTCATTCTAACCTTTTATATAAAGTCTAAATGGATTCAGTTGTACCTTTGTAAAGCTTCTGTCCAGGGTTGGGTGTTGCCCTCATACCACAGGGTGATGCAGATGTGTTTCCTTTTGTTGTTTTCCTGGTGCCCCCCTCCACACACTTGCTTTTTATGATCAAAGCTCCATCCTTTAAAGATATGCCAATTCCTTGTTATAACGCTCAGAAGATCCCCTATGGGGAACAGCTCTGATTAGACACTAAGGAATTCTTTAATTCTCTTCATACTCCTTACTTTTAGGAATATCTTGATAAAAAATGTGGCTTTTTTCCCCTTGCTGTTACTACTTCTTCTTTGGCTCCCCTCCTTCCCAGACACTACACTTGTTCTTTATGCTCTCCCATTGTCTTGTGTTATACAAACTTGGTTCCTTGGTTCTTGCTTTCACTTCATTCTTTCATCTCCTACAGCACTCAATGAATGCTTAAAAACTAATAAATATTAATAAAAGGGCTCTTTGAACCAGCAGGTTCTTTGCTGCCTAAACTCACCTTTTCCTGCTGCTTATCCCCTATTAAAAGTTGCTATAATCTGCAGATTGGAGCTGTAATAACTTGTGCAGCAGCGGCTGGGTTTGTGACAAGCGTAGGATTATAGCTCCAGGTGGGGAAGTGGCAGCAGGAGCAGAGATCCTCAAAGGCACAAAGATGTTGTTTCAATTGAAACATTCTTAGCAATATAGGAAGAGAAACCAAAAAAAAAATTGGTGTGGGAATAGAGCTATTTATCTAAATAGCTCTTCTTACACAGCTTTCCATAGGGTGTCAGTGACCTATATAGCTAATCCTGTATAGCACATGAAATCCTGTGTTTAGAAGGGGAAAAGCATTCTTTCTGCAGAACATTGTTTAAGCAGGTTGTACTTTTGGAGATGCTTTCAAACCAATTCGTAGCTTAAATCAGCAAGGCAAACTGTGAGGTACATCTGTGATATTATTGTATATTTCCTTTTAATTCCCTCTGCAGATGGGTTTACCTCTCCTTAGAGCTACAGAAGGAAAAGATGCTGTCTGCCCCAGTATGTAAAGTTGTCCACATAGCACACAGACCAGGCTCCAGAGCTTTTACCACACACATACCTACATGCACATGCTTTTTTGGACATCAGCAGGGTTTTTACTGTCCCAAATCACATAGGCTAAGGACCAAATGAAGTAAATAGGCATGGCGTGTGTGAGGTTTACCAACCATACCTCCTTCTGTCTGTTTAACAATACAAGCTACTGGTTGAGGAGAAGAGCATCCTGAGCTGTCAGGGCAAACTTTAGGAAACTCTGTTTCTTCCACAGTTGGCTTCCACAAGGAAGTCTTCCACAGTGTTGGCTTGGTCTTAGGGGATGTGAGCTGTTCCTAAGCAGAACCTCTATTGGATGGGTCGCTTCCAGGTCTGCGTCTTGAGCAGAAACCACACTAGCTACTACTGAAGTCTAGGACTGGCTGGGAGTTTTCCAAGGAAACAATTTGCCTGCAGAAAGCGCTGATTTATTGAAAGCAGTCCTGCTTTGTGGGAAAGGTTTGGTCTCTGCTCAGTTCTCCTTGGGTGAATTTCTTGCGTTTGGGGTAGAATTTCTTAATCAAAACAGAGAGATGTTGGTTAGGAGCCAAGTGGTTTGGGTTTTCCACCTATGCTGTCACAAATCCAAAACGGGGTAGAGAAAGCAAGTTCCCTACATGCCAGTAATGCGTGTCCTAACCGCAGGACTGCTGTTCTAGAGCACGTGGCTGTTTGCTTGAAGGTTTCCAAGGTAGAATTCAAACCTTCATCTTTATGTCAAATGAAAAACATATTTGAAGTCTCAAAAAAGGTGGTGGGATGAGAAACCAAGTTCCCATCCAGGTGTCCTCGTGTCTTCCTTTGTGGTTGTCTTTCCTCACTGGTTCTGCAGGTTTGTGTCTCCCTGAATGAGTTCTTCATGGAATAGAGTGAAGAATCTCTGGAGACCTCAGCAAAATCATCAGAATGTCAGGGACAGGAGGAGAGTGACTGATCCTGAAGCACTGCTGCTGTGTTTTGGCAGGGTCAAGGCTATACAAGGCTTTATAGCTCCTAAACCCCTGCTTTCTCTAAGGAATATTATTAGAAAAGCACCTTAAGCAGCCAAGTTCAATATAGCTGAACACTGTTGATATGTTTGTGCTTGGACCATTGTTGTTGGGCAGGGTAGGAAAAATAATGCTTAGGGCAAGAGTGTGGCTTCTTGGAACAGGATGAAATGCGTTCCTGCTGGTTTGATTGCAGTGAGCTCAGCAAAGGCAGAGGTATAACACATGGTTTCAGTAATAAGCTTCTTCCAATTTCTTCTTCCCCCCCTTTTATGGAGGGGAGAGGAAAGTGATGCTCTCTTCCTTCTTTCTTAATTCTCCTTGGAGAATGAGGGCATAACAAGAAGAAAGCCAGGAGGGAATCTCAGGTAAGCGAGGTGTGTGCTCAGCCAGGACATTTGTTCTCTGTGGTTGCTTTCTGTATCATCAAAGACCCTGGATCTGGTTATTCCAGGCAGCTCACCCACCTGAATCCCAATATGTTGTGCGCTGCTTGGCTGCCAAAGGGAGCTTTCAGGGGCTCCCTCTGTTGTAAAAGGTGGGATTGCAAAATTGAGGCGCACATTCCAGCTCTGATCATATGAGAACATCACTCTCTTTACTTTGTAATGTTCTTCCTGCTTTTAAGAAATGGGGAGAGAAAAGGCTGGGGGTTGAAGCTTCATTGTTGTAAAGGCAATGACAAAACACTCCTCATAAAGGCAAAACGTTCCCTTGCTGTGTGTTTGAGGTTTAAATAGTGGCACTTTCCTGCTTCTAAGAAGCCAAGTGCATCCTCAGATGGTCTCTGCTAACCTGTTTTAAGAAGACTTTTGTACACGCTGTGGTAGATGAGGAGTCTGAGCTTGCCTTTTTGGTTCCACCCCTCTTTCTTCTTCAAGTTGAAGGTGTGATTACAGCACACCGAAGCATGAGGCAGCAGAAGGCCTGAGGTGGTGGAAACCAGAACCAGGATCTCCGACACACAGTCAGCTCTGGAAATCATTTCATGTCAAAGCACTACTGGATGTGAGATGAGGTCTGACGTGTCTGCTCCCCAGAGATGCAGACCCCAGAAATGGTGTTTGAAAGAGCAATAAAAACACCCTAAGCCTTGCTTTTGTGGGTGTTTTTTGTGATAGAAAGGCAATACTTATTTTCAGATATTAGATAATAATCTTTTAATATGTTTTCACAAAAAATAATTAACAAAAGAAAACATTTCTCTTGCATTAATCAAGTCTAAGTCTTCTATGTTTGATTGATTGGAGTATCAGCAGATTTCTGCCTCTCGCTTCTGGTTATGGTCATTAAAGGAACCTCTAAGATGCTGATTGCTAAGGTTCCTTAGATCCCCAGGAGGATGAAGGTAAGCTGCTGCATTTCTTCAGAGGCTTAGACTGTGCAGTATATGATAGCTGGCATTTGGGAATTACCTGATAACTTTTTAAGGACTACACTCTGCCCACAAAATTCAGTTTGCATCTTCTAATCAGAGAGTGACCAGACTTCTTTGCATCCATTTCATGCCCACATTCTCCACATTTGTTAAGTGTATTTAAATCATTGAGAAAAGCAAGCTGTTGATCTAAGACTTCCCTCTTTTCTTCTTCTTCTGAATCAGGGATGGAGGACTAGGAAAAAAAATCAAGTTAGTGTGGAAACAGTTGCATTACGTTGAGAACTTAGATGTGTGGTTGAGCTGCTCTGCAAGCTCACCCTGTTGAGATAAGGACACACTGCACTAGGATAGTGTTGTAGAGGATTTGTCATAACCCAGGTCAGGGTTGCACATCCCAGCTCTTCCATGAGACTGATTTGAAAGTTCTTTTCTGTGGCTGGAGCCATATTCCTGTGGGCTTCACTGTTGCCATCTAGGATTGGTCATTTAAAGCTGAAGGACTCAAAAGAAGAAGTGGAGCAGATCTGTTTCCCTTAGCATCCTAAAAGATGACACGTGTAGACTGTCCTTTAATATGAAGCTATAATCTTCAGCTGTAAGCTTTGATTCTTTATGAAGTGCCTTTCATAAAGAAAGTATGAAGTGGGACCAGACATTGATTTTTAAATGGAATATGATTAAGTGTAAAAGCGCCTGAGTCCAGCTGCCTTGCAGCTTAGTGGGAAACTCTGCATGGACAAGATTTGTCACTTCCTTCCCCTTTCCTGTTCTACCATCCCTGAGCTTTTTCCCTTGTGAAGAAGTCTGCCTAGTAAAGCAAGGATTTGTGAGGATATACTATTGTTTAGCAAGGAGGCGGTGAAACAGATGCAGTTGCTGAAACTCGATGATAAGGTAATTTTCTCACCCAATAACTGTAAATGTGTTTGAAAGAGGATTCCCATGGCCAGTAGCAGTTGTTATTGAGTATATACACCTAGATATAAATTGGAGATCAACTGGTGGATAATGAAGCAGTGCAGCATGCCTGAGTGAACAGATTGAGCAGGCATCTGACCTGTCCATGTACTAACCCACCAGAATGAGTCTGTTGCTCACAGTTTTCTGGCAGATGTAGCCTTTCTATGTTGTGTCACAGTGATTACTACTTGCTTATTGAGCTCCTGTGTGGTCCACGTTAGCTGAACATCCATCTCACAGCTGCAAATGGATTAGATCTCTGTAGCACCTTTTGGAGGCAGAGAATCCTGTTTACCAATTCCCATTTTACTGCTGTAAGGGAATTCTAAATGACTTGCTGAAGGTGGTGTGGGAAACTTGCAACAGACTGGAAAATAAGAGATCTTGCTTCTAAGAGACAGACTTTCTCTTTCTTCCTTCATAGCACCTAGCCAAACATTGCTCCTAGAAAAGATACCTTGGGTTTAAATCATGGGAAGGGAATATTTGCTGTATTATAGGAAGAATTTTCCCAGCTAAATAAATGGCTTGCTTTGCTGTTCTCTTGGAGCCAAATGTCCCATATAGCCCAGTGGTACTCTATTAAGGCCTTGTCTTCTTTTGGCTGTGTTAGTTGTGTATTTACCTTAGTTAGGTAGAACACCTCTTTCCCTGTAAATGAAGCTCAGTTTGTGGGTTGTTTCGTGATGGTTTTTGTTTCGTTTTCCTGGGGGAAGGGTTGTTTGCTTGTTTCTCATAGAGAAACAAAGATCTGAACTTTTAGGAGTACCGAAGAAGGGGAATTCTTACCTCAGCCAAAATGGTCAATACTTCATGGTTGGGATATGCAACTAGAATGTGGGAGACTACAGATCGTAGCCCTGGGATCTGAACCTCCTTTTCCCACATAACACTCACTACCACTCTTGCCTCTTCTGAATGCCAACTTTTGACCTGTTAAACTTCCTCAGAACTGCACATGGGTTCATAACAAGCATTTTCCTTTGAACAGACTGGCTTTTTCAGGCCTTTTACCCCCAGGAAAGTGTTTGTGGAGAGGATATAATCAGACCTAATAGTCCTTAACAAGTGCTTGAGTCCTGCCATTTGGTGAAGGAGCAATGCCGTCCTGCAGCGTTTGCCTGTTCTCACTCTAGTAATACTACTAATCAAAGCCACCATGAGATGGCTGCTTTCTCCACCCTGAGGCATTCCTGGGTGCTTCCTTGAGAAAGTGAGTTGCTTTGGAGCTGTTAAAAAGGCACATGCTCTACAACACACCCCGACTTCCCAGGTGTGGAGCTGCTGAGTGTTAATGCCAAAATCACAGCGTTGCTCCTGAGATTGTAATAGTGTTAAAAAATTCAGCCTTGATCTCGATGAGAGCTCGAGTCCCTGAGCTTGTGTTGAAGCAGGGTCAAGGTCTTTAATTTGCTGGTTCTTCAGTGGTGCTGAGAGCCTTCAGTGGCAGCAGTGTTTTGGAAGGAAAACAGTGTGTGCATGTGTTGAGCTGCGATGCACAGAAGCCAGGATCTCTAGGGGCGTTGCAGTATCGAAGATGATGCCCTGTAGTTGTTTCTTAATTAAACCCCAGACACTTTACGTGGCTTCTTTTGAACTTCAGGACTCTGCTTTTCCTGAGCATATTTGAGATTTCCAGCCTGGAAACTCCTTGGAGCTTTCTGTTAAGGTATTAAGGGGAAGAAAACCAGTTGGTTGCCTCAAGCTGAGGAGGAAATGCTAGACCTGAAGGATTATCTCAGTGCAATGAATTTTAAAGACTTTTTGCTATACATTTGTGGAAAGCTATCAAAATGCTAATAGTTCTGCTGTCTTTTTAACCTTTTCAACATATGGAACCGTTGGAAGGGAGGTGAGAATGTCTTATTTAACTGTAAAGTCGAGTCAAATTAAGTTTCAAGCTGCTTTTCATTCATTAGCCACAACTTCTCCCAGTGATAAGGAAGAATGATGCACCCATCATTTGAACACACCGATTCTGTATGCTCAGTTGGGTATAATTAATGCTTAATCTGTATGTGGGGTGTAGGTCAGGTATTCCCTGCATCTAACACCCTACAGGAAAGGCTATAGCTGGGACTGATGAGCTCCCTCTGTGAAGTTGGAACCAGGTTGCTGTGACTGGATGACTTCTGCAGCCCCTTTTTGGGGTGACTTGGGCTGCAGGATGGAGGCTTGGTGCTTCCCTACCCCATTTTTGGGATGCGCACCCTGCCTGCAGTGTTTTGGCTGCCCCTATCGTATGAGAGGTCTGTGTGGCTGGTTAAGCCTTCAAGGAGGCAAGCAGGCATCTTTCCCTGGGATTCTCTCTGTGTCTGTGAGGAGCTTCTGTTCCATTTGTTTGTTGGCTGAGGTTTCTGACATGTTAGGAATGTCTCATTCAGCTCTGTGGAGATTGTGTTAATGTTCTGCTTTGGAGCTAGGTAAATACTTGGATAACTGGTGATATAAATAACTGAATTTGTGAGTGTTATTAAACCCATGAGACTCAGTCATTCCTTTAGCTGTCTCCTGACATATCTCAAGGCAATGGGTCTGCCTGTGCTTATCTTTTTAATCAGGTCTAGCCAGGCAATTTCAGCCCCCAGGAGAGCCCAGATCACTGAGCTGCAGGGTTACCTTTGCCATTAAGGTTGTGGCTTTCAGGTTTCAGTGTTTCAGTGTTTGGGTGGTTTAGGGTGTTTTTTAGCCATATTTACTGTTAAATATTAGCTGCCAGCTTACTTCCTATCTTCAAATCATCAGCATTTTTCATTTTGCAGCTGGAGTATGGCTGCCAACACATACCACCCTGGGGCAGCAGCAAGGGAGCAGTATAAAGAGGATTGCTGCAGGGATCATTTTGGGGTTGGTACTAGGAGGGCACCAGATGAAGCAAGGTGAAGGGACTAGGTAGCAGTGAGAGACTGTGGAATAGGCTTTTCTTTTCTCATTCAGCATGATAAGCTGTTGCTTTGCTTGGGGCATCCTAAGCTAGGTTGGATAGGACACTGGGGAAATCAGCGTTGGGGAAAACTGTTTTGACTTGGATTGTCTTACATGATATGAAGATACAGCTGGTGCATAGTGCCCTAAGCATTGGGGTACTTGTGACATCTAGCATGGTTTAGCAAATTTGCTATTTGAGAAAGTGTATGTGTATTTATACATTTGGGAGAAGGAATAGATATTCTCCTCCCTCCTTATTTTTTATCCATCATGGCCAGTTGCCATCTGCTCACCAATCTCATTTGTACTTAAAGGCTGTTTTCAGTGGGCTCTTCTTTCTCATTCTTACCTTTCTCAATAAGGTAAGAATGGCTTTAGCTATTGCAAACAATACCCTTTAGTAAGAAATTATTGCCCCTGAAATGTTTGTGGTCTCTGGAAAAAAACTCTTTTTGCTGATTTACTTACTTGTTTTCTTGTACGAAGTATATTTTGCTTCATCTTGAAGACTGAAGATCACCTACATAAATTCATGGCTCTTATCGTGTCCATAGTTGTTTTGCAGACAAAAATCTTAAGATGTGCAACTGTTTTGCAGTTTGTTTGCTCTTTATGTGTGTAAAGAGCCCAGGCTGCATTCTTCTAACACAACCCCTTCTTCCATGTTAAAAGATGGAATTGGCAGAGGCAAAAGTAGGATTTACAGAGGAATTCATGTCCATGACATATCAACCTCACTTCAGTGGTGAAGTATGCAGTTAATCTCTGCAGATTAAATACTAAACACAAATGCAAAACAAAATCCCCTACTTTTTTTCTGAAGAAACATGCCATTTAGGGTAGGGCTTTTGGTTGAGCCTGTGAAGCAGGTTGCTGGGCTGGATATGCTTGCACGGTGTGTGAAGGGTGTTTATTGGAAAGGGATGGGTCATGCTCTTTGACAGAAAGCAGTGCAGGTGTTTGTTTTATTAAACTCATGCTTCTTCCTTTTATTTTTGTAATTACCTGCATAATTTAAAAGCCCTAATTCTCCTTTCTATTGACTGAATAAGGAAAGAAGGGGTGCTGAAAGGCTGGCTGTCAGAAAGCACTGTCTAAAGCTTGCAAGGCCACATCTGTTGGCCTGTTTGTATGTACAAGTCTGTGTTTCTGAGGTGAGAAGGGTGGTAGGAGATGCAGCCCATGGCAGTAAACAGGGAAAGTTCCCTGTTTGCTCAGACTAGACATACGTGCTCTCCTATTGGAGAAATAGAGGTTTGGCATATTGGGGTTGTTATGCCCTGAGAGATTTCAATCTTCATTGTGGCAGTAATTATTTCAACCAAGAAGCTTCATAGTTCCAGATTCCCAAGACTGAAGACACCTTGCCCCAGGTTATGCACCAGCAGGATGGGTAGGTCACATCCTGGGAAAGGGAAGGTGCTTGGTTCAAATAGCGACTTGAAGTTAGGCAGAAAGGCTATATGAACCTGTCTGCAGGTGCTCAGTCAAATTACAGGCTGTTGGATGAGCTGTGGCTGGGTCCATGTGTGGTCGTAGCCCATGGCAAACAAAAGGTTCAGCAATATAGCTGCTAAATCAAATTATCTCACATGAGCTGCAGGGGATGAGCACATGGAGAGCTACCACAGCTCACTTGATGTACAGCCTACTGGTACTCCAGTAGTCCATATTCTTACTGGGGTCTCCACTTGAGTGTCTTGGTGACCCAGCAATAGGTGATAGCCAGTTGCCAGGAGAAGGAAGATTTAGTTGTGCCTCCTATTAGAGAATATTGCCTCTAAGTCTCACAACATTTGTAGTGTGTGGAGTTCGGGCTGCTGAGTTTGGGGTTGATGGAAAGAGAGTTTTTCAGCAACCTGCTTAAAAATACATGTATTTTTGCCTTTTCCAGCAGCTATTGACTCCCTTGCCAGTAGGGAGGTCCTGTTCCCTGTAACAGGCACTGGTGCCAAAGACATTTTTGTTCTCTTGGGAATGTGCTTCCTGAAAGGTTCCTTTCATCTGCAGTGAATTCTTGTGCTTTAAACACAGGAAACATTACTGGATGTTTTTCCAGATATCTGTGAGATCCTTTTTTTTTTCAACTGAATTAATGTTGTCCCATTTGATAGCAGATCAAGCAGCAGTGTCCTCATCTTCAGTTGCTTTGACTGTAGGTTCTGTACCATTCCTAGGTGCTAAATGACTTGGTCTTGCCCAAGCCTTGTCAACCTGGAGCCATGCACACCTCTAGGAGAGGGGAGCAAGGGCTTGCTCAGAGGAAATGTTGACTCTTTTGCCCCCCAAAGCTTGTCTTGACAGAGTGAACATGCCCATGGTGATGGACAGAACTTTTGGCAGTCTCAGTGGTTATCATCGGAGTGGTTTGGTGTTGGTGATGGAATACTGGCAGCACCACTGCAGCATTATGGGGTCAGGGTCGCAGATGCTTCTATGTTCTTGTGATTTGGCTACACATCCTGTTTTCTTCCACGCAAGGGCTGAAATCTCCTGTTATTGGCTGCTAAAAGCTTTTAGGCTGGAAACTGTCCCAATCCCATCATCTCCCAGCAATCATTCCAGCTTGGCCCCCTTTTTCCCTGCTCCAGTCTTTCTCCTTTACTGGGATTTTCTGGAAACCAAGGTCAGAATGTGTTTCTCAAACATACATGAGGTTTAGCATCTGTTGTTTGTGACACAGACCATTGCACATGGAAGAATACATGTGCAAGTTCATGTACAGCCAGCTTTCACTGCACAATGAGCATGTGGTTAAATGGGAATTAGAATTAATACTGGATTTAAGGTTCTCGTAGCTGGCTGGTAATAACCTAATCTCCTCAAAGGCTGCAGGCAGGCTGGCAGCATTCAGCTCAAGGCCGTTGTTGTTTGCAAAACCTGAAAGAAATTGAATTTTGATACTAAGAACACTTTAATCAGAGCCTTTCAGGGTAGTATATGCTCTCCCAATCCCTATCTCAAATGCAGCCTTTTAATTTCTTCAGCGTATGACAGTCACCCAGGCTTCTAGCTCTGATGGGCATTTGACATTAATATTTTTTCATTTCCTTCTGTAGGAGCTTAGGGATTCTGATTGGTTTTGAGAAATGTATAAATTGCATTCCAGAAGCTGATATACCAAAGTCTTTGCACAGGCAGAGTGAGACGTGTCCATGAAGGGCAGCAAGCACTCTCCGCTTTGAAGTGTTTAGAATGCTAAATGTCCTTCAGGTAAGAAGGCTCAAGAGGCCACAAAAGTGTGCAGCTCCTTGGTGTGATGTGGTCAGTGCAGTCCAGCCTGGTTTGATTGTTGCTGTGGTAGGGATGACTGGTGAGAAATGCGTTGGTGAGTCTGTGCGGGTTATAAAATGAATCACTGCAGCTGATATTAAAGCCCATGTTGCAAGGCAACGAGTTTTAAGATGAACTGATCTTGCTTCTCCTGTTTACTGCGGCTGCAATGCAATTTTCTCTGTGCCTGGTCTCTACTGAAAGTCATTCAGCTATCTAAATAACTTGTATCTTCAATTAAACCTTGATGAAAGTAGAATTCATGCAGGCTTAGTCTTGCATTCTCGAACAGGGCTTTTGCTTTTCATTCCTTGCTTCCAGCCTTCTCTTGGATAGCAGTTTTGATAGGTTCTGCCCAAACTTTGAGAGCTGGCAATTGCAAAATGCTTTTCCATCTGCATCACTGCTAGTGGTGCCTGGCAAAGTGACGTGTGCTTACTGTGTCTGCTTTTCCTCTGTTTTAAACCAACAGCCCATCTTCTGCAGAAGGTATCAAAGGTCTCTGTAGTATGACAATGTATGCCACTGTCAGTCAAAGTCTCCCTCTGAGCCACCGAGGCTGGAAGGAGCAGAGGCTTATCAACTAGATTTGAGTGGAAAGCTTGTCCTGATGCTGTTGATACAATTCAATATCCACATTGCCAAAAAGAAAATGACTTGTCTGCAGAGGTGATGAAGAAGCGCCTTTATCTAGACCTGAATGCACTCCATCCATTTGGGTTTTTAAAAGCCTACTTATTCAGCCCTCACCTTGATAGATCTCTTTGGATTGTTATTTCTGCTGCTGCTGTATTAGTCCTCCTCACTAAAGTTGCCTTTCCTCTCACTGTTGCCTTATGCAGACCCTGTTATCAAATAATCCTGTTAATCTCCTTAGATAATCTTTAAAACACTTAGCTTCAAGCAGGACATTTTTTCTCAGGTATGAAGTTTCTTTGCATACCTGAAGTCACCTGGCTCTCAGGATGTGCCATTGAGAAGCACACTGAAGTTTTGCCTTCCCAAGGCTCAGGCCCTACATGATGACTTGATTCAGGTTTGAAAGATGGTGACTTAGTTGATTATTGCAAATGTCTCTGCCCCCATTGTTCTCAGAGAATAAGAGAGTGTAAGAAACATTAGATCAATTGGAATTCAGATCTCTACAGGGGCTTGAAAGTCCCTTAAAGCACAGGTTTGCTGAAGGCAGGTTAATGGGAATGTTTTTGGTTTACTTTGTGTTGTGTTTTAAAAGCCATAAGCCAGGCAAATCTTTGGTCTTTCAGCTCCATTTCTTCTTCTCTTCCACAGAGATTAATGGTGAGGAAAACTGGATAGAGAGGGAACCCAGAGGAGTCTGGCACCCAGCAGCAAAGGTTGGTAGAGAGGTGCATGAACTGTATTAGCACAAGGTTTGGTTTGGTTAGTGAAAAGCATCCACCTTTCCCTGACTCCTGGAGACCTTAGACCTCTGCAGGAGCCAAACAGCTTGGTTGAAGGCATGCAGCAATTCATGGAAGTGCCTTGTAAGCATCTTAAAACTGTTGCTATGCTCAGCACTGGGACTCGTTGTAGGGTTTGGTCTGGTGTGTGGTGGGAGGTGACAAAGACTGCTTCGAGCAACACTTTATGATGAGACAGTTGTGAAGCTCAGTTTTGTCTAAGCCTGTGAAAATGCAGGAGAACGTGCATTAGTGCTATTCCTCACCAGCTGTAGCCTCCAGGAAGCAGATAGGGAGCTACTGAACCCCTCTGAACAGAATTAGGGATGAGGGGAATATCTGTATAACTTCACCTTGTGTTAGTTGTAGAAGTAACCTGGAGAAGAAGAAGCACAATGATAGTGTTTTAGAAACAAACAACAACCAAACCAACCAAGAAACAAACCAACAAAACCCTCTCAGACATCAGCAGAACATGTCTACCCCATACTTCAAGAGGACTCAAGTTCTCATCCTGTCTGGTTTGAACTGTGCAACTATTAGGTGTGAAAGAAGTGGCATGTTGACCTAGGCATTAGCCACTACTTGTATCCTTACACTTAGGTTAAGCACTCCTTGAAGTCAAGGAATTTTTGATGGCTGGCTTGGCCAAAACCTTGGTGTTATAAGAAAAATATTGTTCTCTGTCTCTTGTAATAGCTGGTAGAGATGTATGGGTGTGAGTAAACTGCTGTCCTCCTCAGGTACCTTAGAGATCCCAGAGTGATGGACGATGTGTCTTATGAATGCTTAGTGGTGATTTATTATTCTTTCTTCAACTGAGTCAACTCTGTGCACAGCAATGAGGCTGACAGAGGTCCTTCACATGCACCAAGGAAGCTGTGGCTGCCCCATCCCTGGCACTGCTCAAGGCCAGGCTGGACACAGGGGCTTGGAGCAAGCTGCTCTAGTGGAAGGTGTCCTTGCCCGTGCCAGGGGATTGGAACTGGATGAGCTTTAAGGATAAGGATAAGGAAAGGATTCCAACCCAAACCATCCTATGATTCTATAATTTGAAGCTGTAGCTGCAAGCTAGCTCTGCTCAGAGCAGACCTAACAGATGATGCTGTGCTCTTCAAAGCATTTCCTGTGTTCCCTATGGAACTCCAGGCAACACCACCATAGCCAGCACAGCTCCACCAACACTTTTTCTGTCGAGATTTCCCCACTGCATCCAGAAATGCACAGCCCTGTGCTCCGCTGTGTCCTGCCCAGCTCCCTGTCCTGTTGAATGTGGTGGGATGATCTGTAAACACCGCTGTGTGTTCTGATGGTAAACCCATGCAAGCTGCTTGCGCAGCGTTACTCATTTATACCCCTTGCAAGCTCAGCTGCTGCTTTATCACTGCTGATAAGCGGGTGTGTGAGCCGAGGCAGAGCCCTCAGCCAGAACCGAAGGCAAGGCAGGAGTCCCACGTGCATAGTTTGGGGGCAGCTCGGTTTCTTTCCTGATAAGCCCGTGCCTCTTGCGGCAGTGCAGTGTGCGCTCCTTTTAAACTGTAATCATAATCCTCTTTGCAGCCAGCGCCGCTATCCCCACAGGAAGCATTAGCAATATCACAAAGTGTGGAGACTTCATTGTTTTCCCTTAATCTGCAAGGGGAGCTGAGACAAGGCAGAGGAAACTTTAACCTATTCCGTGCCTCGGTGGTAAATAATTAGGTTTTAAGTGAGTGGGAGAAGGGGGGAAGCCTCTTAGTTAAGATAAAGTGAGTGCAAGGCTCATGGGCTTATCTTGCTCTGTGGAATTTGGGAAAGGACGTGTCCTTGAATTCGCCTGTCTGGCTGGTGTGCCCTGGTTTTGTGTTTAGGAGGAATGAGTCTAATGGAGCTGCCCTAAGTGATTGCTGGGTATCAGGCATCTCTTGCCAGGAAACGTGGTAGTTATGCTTCTGTTTAAGGTCCTTGAACATTTAAGGTCCTTGAACAAAAGGCTGTGGATGCTTAATAATGTGCAAATATGGGTGGGTGGGGTATGGAGAAGGTTAATAGGGCTATGAAGACAGGCTGAGAAACTTGGGGCTGTTCAGCCTGGAGAAGAGAAGCTGCATGGAGACCTCATAGCAGCCTTCCAGTATCTGAAGGGGGCCTGTAGGGATGCTGGGGAGGGACTCTTCATTAGGGACTGTAGTGACAGGACAAGGGGTAACGGGTTCAAACTGAAACAGGGGAAGTTTAGATTGGATATGAGGAAGAAGTTCTTTCCTGTGAGGGTGGTGAGGCACTGGAATGGGTTGCCCAGGGAGGTTGTGAATGCTCCATCCCTGGCAGTGTTCAAGACCAGGTTGGACAGAGCCTTGGGTGACATGGTTTGGTGTGAGGTGTCCCTGCCCATAGCAGGGGTGTTGGAACTTGATGATCTGAAGGTCCTTTCCAACCCTAACTATTCTATGATTCTATGACTAACCAAGGAGAGAAACACCAAGGACATGGTGGCAGTAGAGGGAAGCAGAGCAGAAAAAGCAGCCCCTTCCTGCCATGTTAAAGGTAACTTAGTCAACACTGACAATTCTGGGGTACATGTAAGCTGTGCCTGCTGAATCACAGAATCACAGAATGGCTTGGGTTGGGAAGGACCTTAAGATCACCCAGTTCCAATCCCCTTGTGATGGGCAGGGATGCCTCCCACTAGACCATGTTGCCCAGCATGACTCTAAGGTGTGTTGGTGGGCAAGTCCACGTGCTGTGTAAGTGCTGCATAGACCCCAGCACATCACGAGGATGGACTTGCTTTGGGAATGCTTGTGCGTGGGAATTCTCTTTGGGTCAATGCTCTACAATCACAAACTTATCTCCGCAAGCTGCCTGCTGTTAAAATCTTTCTTGTCACACCTACAAAGGGAAAGCAGAAGTGGGACTGAAGTGGAGGCGTCCTGGCCTAGCACAGTGGTGCGCAAATTCGGTGCACAGATTTGGCATGGTGAGCAGTCCACTTGCACGTGTGGAAGTCCTGTAATCCAAAACATGACGAGAGAAGTGGAGCAAAACAAAAGCCTCTCAAAAATAGCATGAGATAAGGATCTGGAGAATTTGCTCTTTATTTCTCTCAAGAGTCCCTGGAGACTTCTTTTAAGGGAACAAATACAGCTTCCAAGGTTGAGCCGCCTTTTTTCCCCCCTCTTTTCCCCCAGACTTCAAAGGCAGTCAGCTGAGAGCTTCTTAGGAATGTTACATCTGTTCAGAGCAAACGTGGCTCCGAGGGAAGGCGCTTTTTCCTCTTCCAAAGCTCCTGAAGTTTGTACACGAATATCCTTGAGAGTGTGGTAAACAAGACACAACCTCTATGGGGATGGATGGCGCGCAGCAGGGAAGGGTAGAGAGCCAGCAAGTGGGAGCAGTTTTCTGCAGAGGCATTTAGTTGAAACACAAGTTTCATTTTCCTTCTGCCTTAATCGAAAAGCTTTTGATGTCTGGGCCTTTAAATAAGAATTGATTTGGAAGTTGGAACTTGAGCAAATGGGCTGAAACGTGAACTCCAAATGCCTGCCTGCTCTTCCTCGAACTCTTAGCTCGTGTTAGCTTTGTACCTGCTGACACATCGTCTTTTTTTCTTATTAAATAGCTTGTCCTTTTGCTTTCAATTTGTACCAAACAGTGAAATCAAACAGTTTTGTTTTCCAGCTTCTAACTATTCCTTCACCGACTGATCCAAAGCCCCTTCGTTGCCAACAGGCTTTGGATCAGGCACTTCATATGGCACTGCAAGCAGGTGGGTTTAAGGGATTGGACCTAGTTTAACACCACTCTGCCTATACTAGGTGGGAATTTATAGCAGATTTTGATGACAGCTGATGTGTGGCATTGCTGAGGACGTTTGGAAATCCTCCCCAATGTAGGACTGGGGGACAGGATCAGGTCTCAGACAGGCGTTGTGCATAACTGCCTCTTCACATCTCCAAAGTGTAACTGAACTGCAAATGGTTTTCACACCAATTATTTCCCTCTTGCTTTTGAATAGAACTGGGAAGTGGGGGAGTTGTTTATCCCATTTCCCTGGTGCAGCTGAAACTCAGAGCAGCAAGCTTGTGCTGAAGCTGTTGTTTCCCTCTGCACGTTTCCCAAGGAGTGTGAGATTTGTGATTCAGAGTGTGGCTTTGTCACATGCAGGCTCAGGCTGAAGATGATAGAAATCTTGGTGCTGCCTCACTTGAAGTTGGGTAAGCGTGTTTCATTTATTGCTTTTGTGGGTTTTTCTTTTAAACAAGGCTTCTTAAATGAAGAAGAGCAATATTTAAGCTTCTGAGTAAATAAGCAGAGAACCCTGGCTTCATCTTGACTAATCTGTTTAACCTTCATCAGCCCAAATATTTACTCGAGGCATTAAATATCCAGGCAGTGTCATTCTGATGCTAAAATTCACGCACTGAGAATGCTGTAGATTGACTAATCCTGCAGAATTCCAGAAATCCCTGTCTGTATAAATAAACTTCTTATATGAAGGATTATAACTAAATAAACGTGGTGAATTCAGATCAGCGAGGAAGAGGTATAGCAGCTGGCCCTCTTCTTGTGCTGCTTGCTTATGTATTTTTATAAGGATATTCTTCTTAGTCTAAATAGATGTGTAAAGAAAAGTGCAAATATTGAAGCACGATGCTGTCAAATGGTGCAGGAGGAAAGTTTACCTCTCTGCCTCTTTCTAGCAACTTTTCCTCTATCAGTTTTCCAGTTGCCATCAGCTGGGTTTACCCAGGCTGTTGAGATTGTTGTTCTTTTTGGGCATGGCATTCCTGGTGAATCTGGGGTTTGTAGGTCTCTGTCAAAACCTGTTTGTACAGGTTTGGCATAAACAACCTCCTGAGCAGTTTGGCTTCTGTCCTCTTACTGCATTATTTATTCTGAGATTTAAATGCTGATTTACCTGGGATCCTTATCTCAGTGAAGTTCTGTTATTACTCCTTCATGGTGCCCTATCTGTTACTGGACATTGTTCCAAGAGGTGAAGGCTGTAAACATGCAGGGGAAAGGGGTTAGTTGGGCTATTGTAAAGGCAACAACGAAAAAGACTGGGATCAAGTTAGATAAGTAAAATCCAAAGTGTTTGAGGACTTTCCGACAGCGTTGTTCATAAGGTTCATGGGAACCTAATGTGTGCTCTGCTATCGTAGACTGCAAACATGAAGTAGGAGGAAGAACAGCAGGATGGAGTTGTTCCCTATCAACAGGCAAGGGTCCCAGCCAATCGTAACCATTGTTTTTGCTTGTAAGATTCTCTGAAACAGTAGAAAACTCCTCAACCTACTCTAGTGGAAGGTGTCCCTGCCCGTGGCAGGGGGTTGGAACTGGATGAGCTTTAAGGTCCCTTCCAACCCAGACCATTCTATGAAAAGGAAGAAGTTGCCTGGCTGCTGTTTTGTCAGGAAGATGTCTAGCCCTGAGCCTGTGGTGTTCTAACAGAACATTCTCCCTGCTTGAAAGCGACCAGGTAGGGAAGAATTGCACCTCACTGTACTTGACAACATGCTCCTTAGGGAAATCCCTTCTCTGTCCCATGCTGGGTTAGTCAGTCCTTTTAACACTGTATCTGGGAAAGAATCACTGCAGCTAGACGGCTAATCTCATTTCTGTCCTCAGATAAGATTGTTATCAGAGCAATTGTCTGTTTGCTCCCTTTCCTAAGTCTAATCAGAGTGGACTGTGCCAGTACCTCCTGGGGCAGAGGAACCTGGATGCTGATTGCTCCCAAAAGAAAGAGAAAATCCTCAGTGTATATTTAACGTAAACTTCAGTTTTGTTAGATGTTCACAGGGAAAATCGACTGGGAATAACTTGCTCAGGCTTGTCCTGCGCATTTCACAGTCATATATTGGTTCTGGTTTGAAATCTAAGTTCAGGCAGGCAAGTTCATGTAGCGCATGCTGTGGTGAGGCTTTCAAAAGATAGTGCTATGCACTGGTGGAACTGGTGCTTTCCCAAGCCCTGGGATAGAGCAAGTTCATGTCTGCAGAGGATGAATCTTCTTAGATGCTGGGGTTCCAGCCAGCAAATAATTCTGAACAATTAGTGCCTTTTCCCTTATTTCAAAGCAAATTACGGGGGTGCGTGCATTTTGCTGGTGGGTATAAAGGACACTCAAAGATACTGTTCTTTCATCTATCCTTCAAGTTGAGACTAGAGCTTTTCTCTTGATGTGTTTACCTGAGGAAGTGTATGTACTGTTTGGTTTGTTTCTAGCGGTGAGCAAACCATAGTAATGCAGCACTCCAGAGAGATACTGAAATGCTGTGTGCTCCTCCTGTGATGTGGGTGAGAAAGACACAGAGGTACCATGGACTGCTATGGGAGCTGCTAAAGCAGGGTTGTATGGATAGAATAGAATCATAGAATCAACTAGGTTGGAAAAGATCTTTAAGATCATCAAGTCCAGTCTTTACTCCAATATAAGGAGGTCTGTGCTAAAATCACAGTTGCTAGTAGCTGATTTAGTAGACCTCACTTGGAGTACTGCGTGCAGTTCTGGTGTCCTCAACATAAAAAGGACATGGAACTGTTGGAACAAGTCCAGAGGAGGCCATGAGGATGATCAGGGGACTGGAGCACCTCCTGTATGAAGACAGGCTGAGAAACTTGGGGCTATTCAGCCTGGAGAAGAGAAGGCTGCGTGGAGACCTCATAGCAGCCTTCCAGTATCTGAAGGGGACTTATAGGGATGCTGGGGAGGGACTCTTCATTAGGGACTGTAGGGATAGGACAAGGGGTAACGGGTCAAAACTTAAACAGGGGAAGTTTAGATTGGATATAAGGAAGAAGTTCTTTACTGTGAGGTTGGTGAGGCACTGGAATGGGTTGCCCAGGGAGGTTGTGAATGCTCCATCCCTGGCAGTGTTCAAGGCCAGGTTGGACAGAGCCTTGGGTGAGATGGTTTAGTGTGAGGTGTCCCTGCCCATGGCAGGGGGGTTGGGACTAGATGATGTTAAGGTCCTTTCCAACCCTAACTATTCTATGATTCTATGTGATTTCTGGTCTGGGTTACCTTCTCCCAGCTCCAACAGCCAGCCCGGTATGAAAAGCAAAACATGATCCTCCCCTTAGTGGTGTTTCTTCTGTAGAGATGTTGTCTGGCTCTATCAGACCTGAATCCCTCGATACCTTAATGAGGCTCTATAGCTTTCAAGTGATATCTAAAGCAAACTTAAAGGGTAAGGGCATACCACTGAAGAGAGTGCTCATAGCTGGTGAACTTACATGCCTCGTATGTGAGAACCACTGAGACTGTCTGATTCAATCAGGCTTAAAAGGTGTTGAATGAAGTGGGCTCTTTCAGGCACATGTAAAAGTCATCTTGGGGACCTTGAAATGGGGATGGCCACAGCTGCTTCTAGCCTAATGTGGCTTGGCGTGCTTAGTGGGGATATTCTCTACAACTTTTATTGCATAGTTTGCTGCTTCCTGCTCCATTAGGCTTCAAATCACTAATTGCAGTGGTAGCTTCATGGCTGTAGTGTCCCTTTTAGAAGGGACCATAACCACTTTATATGTGCTGAATGACTTAGCTGATGTTGCTCTCCGGTTTACAAGGAGAGAAACAGAACTGCAGAAAGAGGAGGAAAAGTAATATAAAGAGGTGTAAAAGCTGATTTTTTTACTCTTGACTGTACTGCATTGAGTGTTTAGGAAAGTGCTTCTGGAACTGTAAGTAATACAGCTGCATCACAGTGATTAGTAAAGAGAGCTTTAAGCAGGTAGAATGAAGTGTCCAGAGTTGCAGTGGTGCTGGAGCAGCTCTGCTCTGGAGCCAGGCTGAGAGAGCTGGGCTGGGGCAGCCTGGACAAGAGAAGGCTCCTGAAGGGGAGACCTTAGAGCAGCTCCAGTGCCTGAAGGGGCTGCAGGAAACCTGGAGAGGGGCTTGGGACAAGGGCCTGTAGGGACAGGCCAAGGGGAATGGCTTTAACCTGCCCGAGGGGAGTCTGAGATGAGCTCTTAGGCAGAAGCTCTTCCCTGTGAGGGTGCTGAGGCGCTGGCACAGAGTGCCCAGAGAAGCTGTGGGTGCCCCATCCCTGGCAGTGTTCAAGGCCAGGTTGGACACAGGGGCTTGGAGTAAGCTGCTCTAGTGGAAGGTGTCCCTGCCTATGGCAGGGGTTGGAACTGGGTGAGCTTTAAGGTCCTTCCAACACAAACCAGTCTGGGATTCCATGATTGGATGTGTGGCTTCATGTGGGTTTTGTTGTGGTTATGTTTTGCATTTTTTCCTCTTGAAGTGTATTTTTGGCAGACTTTGGCCCTTTAAACGGGCCCTCATGCTATCAGGCCCCCAGCCATGCATACATAAAATGTGCTTTGTTGTCTGCATTACAGTTTGGTGTTCACTTTCTCTGTGAGCAATTCATTCGTATTCCAGGATCCTGTCTCCAGCTGTTCTTTTTCTGTAATGGCACTGAAGCCTGTGTTGTGATTTACTTTGCTGCTTCTGCTGGCGTAGCACTTGGGAGCCATCCTGATTCGCTGTGTCACACCCCATTGTTGGGGTGTTGATGGTGAGCTTGTACATTAAGGAGCTGTTGGCTGATTGATGAGCAGCATGGTTTTGGAGGCTGGCATGGTTTTGGGGGGGCTAATGAGCTTTAGCCTCTGTCAACTCCCATTCCCCAGTGTTAGCCCCATGCAGTGCCTGCAGCAGAAAATACAACCGTGTGCCTGTTCCTTTACCTCATATAGCTTATTGCTGCATCTGCCGTGTTTAATGCTGCACTCAAGTCTGTCACCCATGGTACTGCTTATTCAGTGCATAATAACTATTTTGAAGCCATAACTTAAATCATAGAACCCCAGACTGGTTTGGGTTGGAAGGGACCTTAAAGCTCATCCAGTTCCAACCCCTGCCACGGGCAGGGACACCTTCCACTAGAGCAGCTTGCTCCAAGCCCCTGTGTCCAACCTGGCCTTGAACACTGCCAGGGATGGGGCAGCCACAGCTTCTCTGGGCACCCTGTGCCAGTGCACTCATAGTGAAGAATCATTCAATTCTTAACAATATGTTCTGGCATATAAGTATTACTTGCGTATTGCAGATGATAAAACATAAAAGTCCTAAACCCTGGAAATTCCTATTAATATATATGTGTAAAAATATTTGACTGCATTTGGAGAGAAGGTGGTAATAACAACCTAACAATAGACCTAAAGGAACAGGACAACCAGGTATTAAGGATAACAGGAAGGGATTCTACAGGTACATAGCAAATAAAAAACAGACTAGGGAGAATGTAGGCCCCCTCAGGAAGCTCTCGGGAGAATTGGCTACACAGGGTTTGGATGAGGCTGAGGTTCTGAATGACTTCTTTGCCTCGGTCTTCACTGGCAAAGGCTCTGACCAAACCACCCAAGTCTTGGAAGGCAGATGCAGGGACTGTGAGAATGAAGACCCTGCGCCCACTGTAGGAGAGGAACTGGTTCGAGACCATCTTAAAAACCTGAACGTGCACAAGTCCATGGGTCCTGATGAGATCCATCCGCGGGTCCTGAAGGAGCTGGTGAATGAAGTTGTGAAGCCGCTGGCCATCATATTTGAGAAATCATGGCAGTCAGGTGAAGTTCCCGATGACTGGAAAAAGGGAAATATAACCCCCATTTTCAAGAAGGGGAAAAGGGATGACCTGGAGAATTACAGAGCAGTCAGTCTCACCTCTGTGCCTGGCAACATCTTGGAGCAGATTCTCCTGGAAGGCATGCTAAGGCACATGAAAATCAACAAGGTGCATTATTCTATGATTCTGTGATTGATGTTCTAGTCCCTTCGTGCTGTACCGTGGACTGACCCACTGGTTTACCGAATGTTGAGTCACAGATCATAGAATCACAGAATGGTTTGGGTTGGAAAGGACCTCAAGATCATCCAGTGCCAACCCCCCTGCCATGGCCAGGGACACCTCACACTAAACCATGGCACCCAAGGCTCTGTCCAACCTGGCCTTGAACACCACCAGGGATAGAGCATTCAGAACTTCCCTGGGCAACCCATTCCAGTGCCTCACCAACCTCACAGTAAAGAACTTCTTCCTTATATCCAATCTAAACTTCCCCTCTTTAAGTTATAACCCACTACCCCTTGTCCTGTCACTACAGTCCCTGATGAAGAGCTCATCCCCAGCATCCCTATAGATACTCCTTAGCAAAATTAACAGGTAGGGTTTTGATCCTTAAAGGTGGTTGTCTTGGTCAAATCTGAGTGTTCCCTGATGAAGGGGGGGGTCTACCTTGGAAAGTTCAGTATTAAACCAAATGCTAGCAAAGTAAGTGTAGTATGAACATATCTCAAGTTCCTATTATTGCTTCTGCCAGATACCATAAAAACCTTTTCTAGGCTCTATTAGCAAGTGAACAGCAGGGATGTCAGAGAGCTTTCAGGCCAAGGTAGTCAGCCTGGTCTTGCCGTGGCCAGGAGAGCATGATACGACTTAGGTGTTCCTGTGTTTGAGCTGATCTAAGGACAGGTTTCTCCCTTGCTTCTTCTGTGCAATGCCTTTGTTTAGTAGCAGTTGGAGATGTTGTTGGGATAATTAAGTATTCCCTATAAAGGAGTCCTACTCAGGCATAGGAATGGCCATGCGTAGTGCGAACAGAGGTAACCAGCCTTGCTATATAATAGTTTTAAGAGATAATACTGGGAGAGGTTTGTAATGGAGGCCAATAACACAGAAACCTTTGGTAGGGGAGGAGGAAGGGAGAAGCTTGATGCTCTCCTAGCTCTGTGAATTTGACATGCTGAACTAGTTGTGCCCTGAGAACCTTTCAGTAAGGACCCTGGCCAGGAGATCATTTCTCCAGCTCTGATTTCAGCTCCACTGCCTTTGAGATCTGTACCTGAACAAGGACTTTGGTCACCCCCTTCAATAACAAAAATTGACAGCTAGTTTCCTGAGGGCTTTTTGCTTCATATTTGCTGCTGCTTCCCATCATTAACAACAGTGAAGTGGCGTGGGGTGAAAATCAGGTCTAATTTGGGAGCTTGATTGCCTGTGTAATAAGCTTCTCTGTTATTCTTTGGCAGGAGAAACAGCTATATAAATTTTTTGCTGCCACTTCTGCATGGGCCATGTAACACCATGCAAGTTAATCCCGCAAAATTATGTTCCATTATAAATCTCTCTTCACAGATGAAGTGGGTGCAATTAGGCAGAGAGGTCCAGAACCATTATATAACAAACACGAAAGAAGCTCTGAAGGACAAAAGCAGGCTGCCTGCGCATCACAAAGTGGTGCATGTAGCATATTGCCAGTCACCTCCAGAAGACAGAAGCTCCTTGGCCACAGTGAGATTGTTTGGCAGTGACAATATGTTCTGAGTTGTCCAAGTTCAAGTTCTACCTTTTTGTGAGCGCAAGGTGTAGGATCTTAGGAGTAATTTGAGGTTATTTATGTCATTTCTCCCTCATTTCTTTTCTTCCAAGTACACACAGAATATTTAATGTTGTTATTCCTGCCTGAGCCCTGGGAAATCAGAAAAGATCATCAAAACCCTGGTAATAGGTTGACAAAATCCCCAGCATATTTAATTAGAGATTATTCTTTTGATGTTTAGGTTGATTTTGATGCTTGTTTTTGATGCTCTTGTTCAGTATACAGAAGGTTACCCAACTTCCCTGCTTTCATGAATGTCAAAGACCCTCAAGGTTTAAATGTACTACTGTGGTTAAATTGCTTTAATTTCTTTTTAAGTTTAATGTTAAATTCTTTATGGCTATGGAAAATGGAACTACCACCCCAGCTGTAACATTCTGACTATGCTGGGCAGGGCTGTACAGTGACTGAGTTTCTACACCCCATTTAGAAACCCAGCTTATAACTGGTGCCTGCTGAAAGTCTGCTCCTGCCCCTTTCTGGATGGGCATGATAGCAAGTGACTTAGTTCGTGGGATTTTTGCCTTAGTTTCTTTGGGATGCTGAGCAAATGCTATCAAGTCAACACTGAGAACGACACAGGCTCTGCAGAGAAGTGAGAATTTTGTTCCAACCCAATGAATAGGGAGATTCTCCTATTAGAAGTCCCATAAAAGATATGATGTGTGGAGCTGCATATATTGAGGTTTATCTACCTGTTTCTGAGCATAAAGCTTTAGTGACATTGAAAATCCATTTAGTCGTCATTCAACTAAACTTTAGTCAGGTCAGACTTTTTTGGTCAAAGATGGTGATTTTTGTTTTCTGTTCGCTGTCTGCAAACAGTCTGAAAGGTTTTCTTTTCAGAAATATTTAGCTTGAATTTGATAGAATTCATTTAAGGAAATCTGCAAAACTTTCACAGTAAATGTATCTGCTTACATAGCAGTCAAACGTGTGTTACAGTCACAGGAATGGGGTGCACATGATGAGCTGCATCCAGTTTTTATCATGAAAAGCTCGACATAGCAATATGGTCTGCTGTAGAAGGTCACTTTTTGTTCAGATCTGGCCTGTTAAGCAGAGGGGGAAAATATAAATGAGAGCTGCTTGCACACAGGGTACGACTATTCTATGCATCAAACATTTGTAGCCTTGTTAAATTCACCTGTCCAAAGGGTAAATAGCTACCTGGTGTACTATCTGCTCTGTTCTCTTCCATGACAAGAGGAGATGTGTGTTCTCCTCTGACTTGCACAGCCTTCTGTGAGCTTGAGTATCCTTCAGGCTGCTGTTCTCAGAGCTATGCAATGAATCATCACTTACTGCCTGGAGCCCAACATATCTGATCCTTCTTGAGCATTCTGTGGCTGCTGATTGCAAGGGAGCCTTCTAGACTCCTCTTGCAGTGTTGTGCCAAGTACCAGCAGGAGTTTACAGCACTTGATTACAGGCTGCATGTGTTGTTCTTCCCCAGTGTTCCTATGTTTTCTCAAAATGTATTCTCCAAACATGCTAAAATGTCTAAGGAAGGGGTCAAAGTGCTCGCAATGTTGGAGTAAAACAGAGGTGAGGTCACCACCCTGTTCTTACTATTGCCAATAATGAGTTATTGCATCATTCGTCAGCTACATGTGAGAAAAGGGTAGGGAAGCAAACTGAGGTTTTTGTAGATGATAGGATCTCCAACTGTGGCACTGAACCACGGAGTGAAATGCGAACGAACAATGCATTGACGTCAGGCTGTCTTGATGTGACTGAGAGACGTTTTTTCTGGGAATACAAGAACTGGAATAAATCACTAACTGGGTCTTAACAGCCATGGCGGTTTTGGCCTCATTTCTCAACTTGGAGATAGACAAAGAATGCAACACAGCATCTTGTTTTCAAATGTGTGACCAACCACTAACAGGATCCTAACACGTGCTGGAATCTACTGAGATAGAAGTCTTGACAAGCTCCAAAACAATGAATTACGCTCGACAGCTGATGCTGGAATATGGACCACGCTTAACCACAGGAATGGTTTTCTCCTCCTGCTATACCAGAACAACTTCAGGCTGCTGTTTGGGGTGACAGAGAGAATTCAGCTGCTTCGCACACCAGACAGCTTGAGCAGCGAATAGCTACCATACGCAGAATCCACCGTCTCTCGTGAGGGATGTGACTGGGAAGTAGCTGACTTCTGAAAACAAGCTCTCTGCAGATACTTCTTCCCACCCAACAACAAAGGTCTTGTTTGGGAATGCTTTTTGGCAGCGGTCCTTGTGACCCCCCTGGGAAACACACTGTGCATTTGACTTGTACTCACCAAAGGAAAGAGTGAAAGTAACACAGCTGTAGTGATTTACTACCAAGTTTTGAGGCTAATTGCCTCATATGTTTAATTAATAACTGACACATTCTGTCCCTCAAAGAGCTTGGAGAACTTCCATCTGGACCCCTAGTGATTACAGCCTGGAAGCCATCCCTGTAATTAAGGAGCAGGCTATAGGAGGCCTGTTCCCATTATGGGCAATTATTGTGCTTGCTACTTTTTCCCTCCTTTCTTATGAAAGGACTGAGAAAAAAGGTCTCAAAGACTAATCTGACATAAAACCCTGACTGAAGAGGTGCTTTGTGCTGCCCCGTGGTAGAGTGATGGGGTTATGTTTTGGTGCCAGCGCTCTTTCTTTCAACAGGCTGCCAGGAGGCAGGTTCTCCAAACAGCAAAATGTGTCCTGCACCACATTTGTTGGTCAATATTAATTGCCAGTGCAAGAAGCAGAGTTTTGCCAGGAACTGGGCAACTGGATATTCCCACTGTTACTTCTCTATCTCTCCCAGCTTCAGACATTCACTAGGTTTGACTTGACAGCTGCTCATCTGTGAAGGATCCGGCTGGCTCGGAAGCCCTCGGAGCAGAGGATGCTGTGTCTTTAAGCCTTCCATACAGTGCTGAAATGTTATGACAGAGCATCTCACAGGGGGATGCGGTTTCCATGGCAACCCCACACTGTAAGATAAGCAAACTGGATCTCTTTTTTTTTTTACCCTGAGAGGTTCAAGAGCAAGGAAAAGGAATGAGGCGATCTGTCAGCGGGCGAGACTTGAAAAGAGGAAACCATGTCCATTAATCCTGCAGCCCTGGCTGCTTTGTGTTTTAATTAGTGAGTGTTATTATGGCAGAGAGCACGGACGCCTCACCCTGTTGTGGAGGGTTTTTTTGTTTGTTTCTCTCTTTATATCTCCAATTAAAAAGAAAGGGGGAGGGAGGGGGAGAGAAGCTTTACTAGGGCGTTAAATGAAGGTCTGAAATAAAGAGCATCAGGATCTCTGTTTCTAGAGCTTGTATCCCAAGCCAGGGATGAGAAGTGTAGCATGGCTGATAGGAATGAATTTGCCATTCTCAAATTGAGAGTACAACTTAGATTTGTTCGTCTGTCTTGCCACTGATACTCAGCAGAAATGGCAATCAACCATACCCTTGTGTCCTGCATACGTACCCCTGGCAATGTGGAGTAAAGAAGGGGAGTTGTGACTTGCTTTTGTCTTCCCAGCCTGCCCGGAGGCATTATGTGTTACAGAGCTATGTTGCTCCCCTGCCATTGTTTTGGGGCAGTTGATACCTTTGGGATGAGTAGAATCATAGAATAGTTAGGGTTGGAAAGGACCTTAAGATCATCCAGTTCCAATCCCCCTGCCATGGGCAGGGACACCTCACACTAAAGCCTTCCAGTATCTGAAGGGGGCCTATAGGGATGCTGGAGAGGGACTCTTCATTAGAGACTCTAGTGACAGGACAAGGGGTAATGGGTTAAAACTTAAACAGTGGAAGTTTAGGTTGGATATAAGAAGGAAATTCTTTCCTGTTAGGGTGGTGAGGCACTGGAATGGGTTGCCCAGGGAGGTTGTGAATGCTCCATCCCTGGCAGTGTTCAAGGCCAGGTTGGACGAGGCCTTGGGTGATATGATTTAGTGTAAGGTGTTCCTGCCCACAGCAGGGGTGTTGGAACTAGATGATCTTAAGGTCCTTTCAAACCCTAACGATTCTATGATTCTATGATTCTATAATGACAATGTTTCAGCCTGTAGTGACAAGGCGAGCTCCCATAAAAGCTGAGATAGCATCTTAGTAATAAGAGAATCTCTTGGTAGCAGCTAGTGCACCAGCTGGGTAGGAAACTGTGCTGGTCTTGTGAGTGTGCTGTGTGTAGGAGTTTATTATGGAAAATATTTTGACAACCTTTATTATTTTCAAACACTTTTATGTGTCACCAGAAAATTGAAGTAAATGTTAGCCCAACAGCAGTCCTGTCTGCGTAGTTTCCATGTCCATCCTTTCTGGAGTACTGCAGGGAATTGAAGCCTGCTGTAAATCTTCATGTGAAATGAGAAGTAAATGATTCTAATCCTTTGAGAAAGGAATATATCAAAGATGTTCTTCACTAGTTTTGAATAAGCAGCAGTATCTCAGCCTGTTTTTCAGGGATTGGTGCTTTCAAGGAATTCTCACAAATGGAGTTCCTCTGACTTTCCTGACAATGTCTTCTTCAATGCCCTTCCACTGTGATTTGTCTCTTTTGGGGTGCTGAGGTGTTTTCTGGTTGTTTCTCTTTTGTTTTCCCCTCCCAATTAGGGTGCAAAGTCAAAATGCAGTAGTGGCATCTGCTCCTCTGCTAGCTTGGATGTTTCCACAGTGTATGGGATGGAGAATAAACTTTCTGTTTCAGCACTAGGTATAGGTGTCCATTTCTCTCTCTAGCCTCTCACCCATCAAATACTACATTTTTGTGGTCTTATCTCTTTGCTCTGCCTTGCTCTGCCATTAGCTTTTCTGGGGATGTCGCAATTCATGAGCCCAGCAGATAGCATGGAGTTGCTATTCTTTATCTGGTACATAATAAAGGTTTTGGGATTTCTGTTTCCCTGCAGTTTTTACCCCTGGTATTCTCTCCTGTTTCTCTTCTGCCCAGGCCAAAGCAGGCATCGGTATATTGTATAAGCCAGGAGGTAAATTTCATAGCTAAATACTGGTATTCTGTGAAGAGCACTTTTAATTGTCACTCGAGTGATGGAAACGCATCAGTAGAAAGGTTTGAAAGTCAGCGGCATCAGCTGGAGCAAGGCAGTGCTTGTGCTAACGTACCTTACAGTGAAGAAGCTTAGGGCTTGCACTCTATAGTAGTTGTGCTTCCACATGCCTTTACTGCCAGTGACTCTGGGTATTCTGCAAGAAGTCTGACCAGCCAAAGGAATAAATGATGGAAAACACCACCGGTAACACATGTTCCTACGTGTGAGAGCTCTTCCATCAGGTTCAGCTTGGACAGCCTCCATCTTTTCCCACCCTCCTTTACCCACCCTGGTTTTGGGTTTAGCCATGCAACACTTGGTGGGATTTGGAAGCTTGCTTGCAGCAAGGAAGGGGAGAAGCCCAGAGAGGTGACTTACCCAAATAACTCAAGGAATCTGTGTAAAGAAAGGCTTGAAGTAGAGTGTCTCACAACATCCACCCTTTCTCACAAAGCACTGGACTCTACCTCTGCACTAAGGTAAGCACTATTTACTAATGCAGATCAGTGAGAACAAAGTGCAGGAAAGGGAAACCCTGTCTTACTGAGGCACTGCATGGTACTGCAAACTGGCTCTTGCAGAGCACAGATCTCTCCTGTTCTGTTTGAGGCTGCTGCAGTTACAGTTTCTTTCAAAGGAGCCCAAAGCTGCTCTTTAAGAGTTCAGCAACACGTTGCACATTGAAAAGAGCCAAACAGCCTCAGTCCTGAAAATTGCTTCCTCCTATGGGTGCAATTCATGTAGCCGGAATGACTGTCAGCAAAGATTGAAGTCAAGGGCCAAACAAATGTTATACCTTGTGGGGGAAATCGGGGCTAAGAGAGTGGTGTTTAGCCACTTGTTGAGCAAGGTCATCAAATGCTGTAATTGACAGTCAGGAGGGTTAATTTCTTTGGAGACTGTTCTCTTTATTCCTTCTTCCGGCTGTATGGATGAATGCAACACTTTGGTGGGGAGCAGCTTTATTTAAAGTTTGGAGTTAGGCTGACTCCATGCCCATGCTGTGGACCTGTTCAAATGAGTCCAGAGGAGGCTACAAAGGTGCTCAGAGTGCCGGAGCACCTCTCCCACGAAGACAGGTCAAGAGGGAGTTTGGGTTGTTCAGCCTGGAGAAGAGAATGCTCAGGGGAGACCTTAGAGCAGTGTCCAGTGTAGTTTGTGATATCTAAAGGGTGCTACAAGGAATCTGGAGAGGGGCTTTTTACAAGGGCATGGAGTGACGGAAAAATGGGGAATGGCTTTAACCTGCCAGAGGGGAGGTTGAGAAGAGACGTTAGGAAGAAATTCTTTACTATGAGGTGCTGAGGCACTGGCACAGGGTGCCCAGAGAAGCTGTGGCTGCCCCATCCCTGGCAGTGTTCAAGGCCAGGTTGGACACAGGGGCTTGGAGCAAGCTGCTCTAGTGGAAGGTGTCCCTGCCCGTGGCAGGGGTTGGTACTGGATGAGCTTTAAGGTCCCTTCCAGCCCAAACGAGTCTGGGATTCGATGACTATTTGCCTGTATTAGTAAATAGACCTGCCCTAGCAGGAGAGCCCTTCGCACATCAGCTTCCTAACATGGAATTCTCAATTCACACCACTCTGGGGCCTTCCTAATTTGCCTCGGCCTGAGCATCATTAAACCCTTGCACATCGCTTGGGTTTGTGGTCCCTTGAGGTACTGCCAGCTCTGAATCCTTGCCAAGCAAAATTAGTCCACCTGCTTCTCTAAGCATCCAGGCACTCAGGCCCAGCAGAGCTTTGTTTAAAGAACAGAAATCACTGTGGTGCTACACTGATTCCCAGCGAGCACAGGGTGAATTGAATGGAGAAGCACCCAGGAGTAGCTGCATGCCTCGTCTGGCTTGTTTTTCACAGGAGGGAGTGTTTAGTCTTTCAGTGAGCAGGGTCTACCCTGGCCTTGTTGGTTAAAGTTGGTGCCCCAGAGCTTAGGGTGGAAAGGAGCAGCTGGGGAGTGTTAGGCTCTGCTCCAAAATGGATTTCCAGAGGGCCAGTGTTCAACAGCTAAAGTGAGATGTTTTAACAGATTACTTGCTGACTCATCACTTCACGTGGTTTCTTTCCCACACCATTTTTAACCCCCCCCCCCCTCTTCCCGGAAATAATGAATTACTTGTGCATCTGAATAGCCCATTCTTAGCTAATTCTTTTAGCCATTGCTGTTTCACACTTATTACTCCTTTTCTTGGTCTGTCAGTTGTGCCCAGCACCCAGGCGGTGGGTGAATTTCCAACCGTGAAGCCATCAAAATACAAAGACTTCTAAATTGACTAATGTCATCCATCCAAAATTCTCCTTCTCACATGCTTGTAGCCAAACTGCCTTAAACAAACGCTTTAGGAAAAAAAAAATACAGGTCATAAGGTCCTTAAGTTGGATCCAACTCCATCAGGTTAGATGGGGCTTGGAGCAACTTGCTCTAGTGGAAGGCGTCCTTTCCTATGGCAGAGGGCTGGAATTGGATGAGCTTTAAGGTCACTTCCAACCCAAACCGTTTTGTGATTCTATGAAGTTCTTACCTTGTATTGTTCATCCTGAATTGAGTCTCTGTGTCTGCACACACTAAGGAGCATACTGCTTACTTAGCCTGGAAGTCATTCAGACTTAAAACCCACGGAGCTGTGCTGCTTCGAATAAAGAGCTGCCTCTGAGAGGCTCATCAGCAGGGCTACCCTGTTACACAGGGACCAAGCACATGGAGCTCAGTTGCACCATGCAGAGTCCAGCATGAGTGGAAGTGCATGGATTTCTGGGCAGCTCTCTGTATTGTCTAGATTCTCCCTGTCTCATAAAATCACTGCAAAGAGAAAATAAGGCATAAGATACCGTGATCCTGGGGCTGTGAGTGAGAGCACAGTCTTGAATAAAATTCTTTCATTTATCTTTTGTATTTAATTTGCTAGTTCAGCACAGCCCATACTGGTGCATCCTGTTTATGTTCAGCTCTGTTGCAGACACCCAGCGTAATTCAAGAACCCTGTAACTGTAAATGCTTGCAATAAGAATAATTTTCATCCTGTTTTCTACAGAGTAAGCCTTGGGTCTGGAGTTTGCCAGCTTGCAGCAGCTTCAAGGCTTTTCCTAGTCCACAGGCTAGATTGGACTAGATGATCTTTTGAGGTCCCTTCCAATCTCTAGCATACTCTGTGTGTGTGTAACTTGGAGCTGTATTTATGTTCTACAAGTCCTAATAATAAAACAGTATTAATTCCTTTTGAATGTCTCCAAGTAATTTCCCCTAGAACTTCTCTGTCCAAAATCATTTGTTGAAGCACATGTGAATGGATGTATGTTCTTTAACAGAATACTGAAGAAGTACTTTTGTGCTATGACAAGCCAGGACCACAAATTAAATTAGATGAAAAAAAAACCCTCCTAGTTTTATATGTTTCATGACAGAAATGAAAGATGCTTTGGAAAAAAGAAAAAAAACACAGAAAGAGGAGCCAATATTCCTTCTGGATAAGGCCTCAGCATGAAAACATGAACAGCAAATGATTTTATTATTGAAGTCATGTACATCAAAGCCAAGCTGACTGAGAAACTCTCTGGCCTAACCTAGAGTTGTTGTCTTTGGTATTATTAAATGTCATGTGGTGATATGCAGCTAAGAGACCAGGATATTTTTCCCATCTAGAGTCTTATAAATCTAATGAAAATGGTCTTGGCTTCACAAACCCCTTGATCTTTGTGTTAAGCCTGTATGACTTGAGTGAGCCCCAGACCTTAGGCTGGCCTCTGCCTCGTGTCACTTGCATTCTTACACAGGGATGGTGCAGACATCTTACACAGTGATGGAGGCACCAGCTCGAGTAGAAAATAGCCTTGGGGACTTTGGCTTGTAGGTCAGAGGAACTATTCCAGTTGATGTTATTTGTAGGGGGAAGAACCTTTCTTCCGAAAGAGCAGAAAGTGTATGTCTCCATTGTCTTCTAACTTCCATTAAGACCATGAAATGCTTTGAGGAAAGCTAACTTTCTGAAATAGAAGCTGTGTATATATGTAGTTTTGGGAGCTGATCGTGATTTCCCTGCTACAAAGACCTGTCTAGAAGCAGAATTTAGGGAAATCCAGAGATCTTTCTTTTCACAATGAGTTCAACTTGAGTTTCTGTTTCTGATGGGGTGAGGAAGGGAGCCTGCCCAGTTTCATGTGTGCTCATTGATTACAATGCTCTAGTGCTCAGCTCTTCCCAGACCTCTAAAATCATTGTAAGTAATTGGGTTAAAGTCAGCATTTATCATACTTAGTTAGCCTAGATCTAATCGTTCTTGCCAGAATTGTTTGCTGAATTGCTTGGCATGTCTAACCTTATCGGCCCTGTTAACTTCTTATCCCCATTTGACAAATCTAATCTCTATCTTTGTCTCTGTAAGGAGAGACACGGGCACCCTTAGAGGCTTCTGTTACTTGCTGTGCAGCTAGCCCACAGGCATCCCAGAAACCTTCATAAGGATGCTTGCAGCTGCTAGCGAAGATGTGAAAGGGATTTAGGTTTAATGGGCATGGAAAGCAGGGTTTCTTGCCAGGATGCTTTTTTCTTTTACTCAGCTTTATCTGTTGTGAAGACTTGAATGATTTTTTCTGGTTTAAAAACAGAAAGTCTGCTAAAATTAGCAGATGTCAGCAGTCAGAGATTGCTACAACAAGCCTAGGGCAAAGGGTGGATGTGGTGTTCTGTGCCTTTCGCAACTCACGCCGTGGTGTCTCGCTCAAGACACTTTCCTGCAAGCTTATAAAATCACTTTTGGCTGTGGTTACTTTCTGAGAGCCACTTTACAGGAAAACACTTTGAGTGTGGTGCCTGAGCTGCACACTGGGGACCTGATTTTCCCCCTCCCTCATAAACCAGAAGTGACACCACCAAAGCAAACAGTGTCACAGGGTTGTGAAACTCAAGTCAGCAAGCAGAAAATTCAGCTCATATTCTGTATCATATGCTCACTTCAGGCTATCTGTGCTGAGAGAATCATAGAACGGTTTGATTTGGAAAGGACCTGCAGGTCATCCAGTTCCAACCTACCTGTCATGGGAGGGACACCTCACACTAGACCATGTCACCCAAGGCTCTGTCCAACCTGGCCCTGAACACTGTTCTCATGCAAAGGGAGGCAGGGGTGCGATACTCTCTCTGGCCTTGCATATCCCTTCCTTTGGGGATTTCAGGGAGTTTGGAGGCACACACTGAAGAGCCGATGTCTGCCACAACTGGGAGAAGTTGGATCCTCCCCTGTGTGTCTGTGTGAATAACTTTACATAAGTCATGTTCTGATGCATAATGCTGTCATTTGCCACCCTACTTTCAGTGTGCTTGGCACTGCTTGGTGAGTTGGAGGATTTTTCTTGTTACCCTCAGGTGGAAAGAAGGCTCATCCTCTGTGTATACTTGGTACAGGGACCTTTAGAGGCTACCTTCCCTTGCTCCGGGCACGGTGATCAGCCTGGAGAAGAGAAGGCTTCTTAAGGGGAGACCTTAGAGCAGCTCCCAGTACCTAAAGGAGCCAACAAGAAACCTGGAGAGGGGCTTTGGACAAGAGCCTGTAGGGACAGGATAAGGAAGAATGGCTTTAACCTGCCAGAGGGGAGACTGAGATTAGATGTTAGGATGGAATTCTTCCCTGTGAGGGTGGTGAGACATTGACACAGGTTGCCCAGAGAAGCTGTGGCTGCAAGGTGGAGCAAGTCACTAAAGTTGCTAGCTTACCATACAGGACTGATCTAGCAGGTGGGTATCAATGGGATACAGGGCTGCTATATTGCATGTCATGGGATGGGCACAAAAACATCACTATCCTGTCTATGTGAGTGCAAAGTTTCTTTCCATTTACCTGATCCTATCCTAGCAAATTAAGATACATTTGCAACTAGATCTCCCAAGTTTGGAGTGCCTGCTGGCAGCCCTAAACAGAGGTTCCTAGCTCTATTTTTGGGGCAATCACATTAAACCCAGCATCTCCTTACCAAGGGAGAATGGTTCAGACTCTGCTGGCTCCTGATAAGCTGCAGTCTGTTAGCTCCAAATGTTCTTTGAGCACTGTCTTCTTCAAAGCTGCTTTTCAAGTAGAGTAATTTGAAATCCAGGAGAGATTACCATGGAATGTTGAGGTTTTTTATTTGCTCTCTCATTTTGGTTGGGAAAGTTTGGATTCAAAATGCTTTGACCAGCGTTGTTTTCAGAAGAGAGTCACTAAATATAACTGTGTACTCTTTAGTATAAGAAAGGTGAAAAGGATGCAGTGCTTGGACAGTGATCCATCTGCTGATTGCCACGTGTACTGAGTGTCAGGATGAGATTGATGACCCGTAGAATATAAATCCACTGAGGCAGGAAAAGTGCCTTCCCTTCCTTTTTTACACTGCAGAGTGTGTGTATTGTCTGTGCTGAGCCACTGCTGAATTATAATGAGTGACTGCAGTTAGCATCTGAGCTGGGGGAAGCCAGGCCTTGCCAGCCAGCCTGGGGTTAGGAGCACTCATCATTATTCAGCTCCTTTTGAGCCAGCCACACTCTTTCTGCCTAAATGACTTAGTCTTTTCTTCCCAGTTATTTTGAGGACTAGGAAAAAATGCTCTTTTCCATGGAATTTGTATGAAATGGCTATATTTAAATCTAAAACTTGCAAGATCTGAGCTTTAGTTTAAAAAATTATTGTTATTACTTGATTTTTAGTCTCAGAAGAACTTTTGGCTAGGAAATACCAGTTATGGTTGTGTTTGGGGGGAAAATCACTAAAACAATCAAGTAACCTCTCCTCCTCCTTCCAACTTGCTTTGTTTTGAATAGGATGAAGTGTGACAGGATTTTGACTCTGTTCAACATCTCAAAATCAGAAAATGAAGGATTCTTGCAGAGCCTTGTTCCCTACTTAAGTATACCTGGATTTCTCCCACCCCATCTGAGTCTTGCTGCTGTGCCTGTGTCAGATAACTGCTTGACGGGTCCATCTCAGTGCTGGCAGTGAATATGCAGCCTGTCAACTGAGGGGGTGATCAGGGCAAGGAAGTTGTGATTCCACCTTTCAGTTACATCTTATTTTAGACTTCCTTGTAAAATATATCTGTGGCAGTCCGGGAACTGATTGGAGTGGACTGAGGAAAAGAATTAGGGATTCTGCCTAATCCACCTCAAAACTCTTGACAGCACTAGCAGAAACAAGTCCCTGGCTGGTTTTGCAGAGTATTCCCTACTCAAAGCAAGGATTTGTCCTCGGCAGCTACTATCATAGAATGGTTTGGGTTGGAAAGGACCTTAAGATCACCCAGTTCCAACCCCCCTGCCGTGGGCAGGGACACCTCACACTAAACCATGCCACTCAAGGCTCTGTCTAAACTGGCCTTTTACACTGCCAGGGATGGAACGTTTACCACTTCTCTGGAAGTCTGACTTTACATCATGGAACAGCTCTGTGCTTCATGGGTATTGGGGCTTTCATTTATTATCAGCTCTATTTCATTTTGGAAACATGATCAAATCCTTGCAATATAAGACTCCTGTTTCCTTTGGGGAGCAGAGATTTGTAACTGTACACGCGGTGGCAGGTGTCTTCTGGCAGCATGCTCTCCTTTCACGTGTATATGATTTTGACCAATTTCATAGCTGCTATTTGTGAAATCCTCTTCTCATCAGGCTAAAACACTTCAGATTTTCAGGACCTGCTGCCTTTTCCTGTTTTCCCATATTTCTTTTGCTGCCTGGCCACCTTGTCTCTGCATTGTGCTCAATGAGCCCAGTTGCTCTCGTCTGCACATCTTATCAGCACAGAAGCCTCTCTACAGAACAGCCCTTAGGAGAACAAGCTGTATCAAAAAGATGAAGGGGATGACTCCAACGTGAAGTGCCTAGCCTTGCTAAGCAAGGTGGTGGTTTCTCCTCCCTGCCTTGCTTGTTCTAGTATCACAGCATGGTTTGGGTTGGAAGGGACCTTAAACCTCATCCACTTCCAACCCCTGCCATGGGCAGGGACACCTTCCACTAGAACAGCTTGCTCCAAGCCCCTGTGTCCAACCTGGCCTTGAACACTGCCAGGGATGGGGCAGCCACAGCTTCTCTGGGCACCCTGTGCCAGCGCCTCAGCACCCTCACAGGGAAGAGTTTCTGCCTAAGAGCTCATCTCAGTCTCCCCTCTGGCAGGTTCAAGCCATTCCCCTTGGCCTGTCCCTACAGGCCCTTGTCCCAAGCCCCTCTCCAGTTTTCCTGCAGCCCCTTTAGGCACTGGAGCTGCTCTAAGGTCTCTCCTTCAGGAGCCTTCTCTTGTCCAGGCTGCCCCAGCCCAGCTCTCTCAGCCTGACTCCAGAGCAGAGCTGCTCCAGCCCTTGCAGCATCTCCATGGCCTCCTCCTTACTCGCTCCAACCGCTCCATGTCTCTCTTGTGCTGTTGCCCCAGAGCTGGATGCAGGACTGCAGGTTGTGATCTCAGGAGAGCAGAGTAGAGGGGGAGAATCCCCTCCCCAGACCTGCTGCTCACGCTGCTGGGGATGCATCAGGACATGGTTGGTTTCTAGGCTGCAAGCTCACACTGTTGAGCTTTTCATCAACCAATGCTCCCAAGTCCTTCTCCACAGAAGATACCTTCTACTTCGGTTCACAGCGAAGGCTGCTGCTCTGAAATTTTCCTGACCTGGGCAGTGAGCAGATCTGTTAGATCTGTTGGGTGCTGTTTTCAGGCAGGAAACACAGCAGAGAGAAAACACCTACCTTTAACTGAGACTACAAAGTCATATTTAGAGCTTATTCTCCCATCTTGTCTTGAGGATTTTATGAGTTTAGAGGAGTCTGAATGTTGTTGAAGTTTGAAAATACGGCATTTTGTTCAGAAAATACAGTATTTTGTTCTGTAGGCAAAGTAGATAAAACACAGTGCTTGGAAATACATTTCTGAGAGCTGAACTTCTTAAGGGAAATGGACTATTTTCTTGCATTTGCTTGCTTGCTACTGGTTCTGCTGGAGTGGGAAGACATATTAAAGTGAGACTAGGTTACTCCTAGAGTTGCAGCGTGAGGAAATGAGACCTTCTTTGACTTCCAAATGCTCAATCAAGAAGCATTTGCCAGCAATGCTAAATGGGATTTATTTGTCAAGTCCTAGCTAGAGGCCAGCAGGGCCCAGAACCAAACAAAGGGAGGAGGTACCACGCTATAAACTTGGATTCAACATATTCATAGTTAATCTTCTTTTACCTACATAATATGAGGGTTATTAACCCGACTGCAAAAGGACCTACTGGGGAGATAAGTGTCACGTGGAGGGGATTGTAGCATTTTGAAAGGAATTTGTGCTGGTGACTGTAACATAATAAATGTATTAGGTGCCTCTCTAGGTCTTCTCTAAGTGGTAAAGCAGCATTGATCACCCGGTGTGATGGGGATTGGGGAGCTTGGTTTTGATGTTTTAATACCAAGTCAGAAATGAGAGCTCAGAGTTGTTAATGAAAGGAGCATATGCATTTATTATTATTATTATTCATTTTTCTGTCTTAGCAAGACCAAGAGGGAGTTGGTGCAGAGGGGTGAGAAACAAATCATTAGCATCCCCACATTTGCACTGCAGATTAATCTGGGGAAATGAGGCTGGTAGGTTTTAGGCTTCTTGCATATTTGCCAATCAAACTTTTTAACTTGGTCCCTCCTTTTACTTTTTTTCTAACCAGAAAGATCTCCAGTTACGGAATTAAAAGGTCACCAAGGCTAAGCAGAAGTCAGAAGCTTAAGTACCCTTAGCAGACATTTTGGCCAGTAATGGATGAAAGTGATTTTCAAGTCATTCTATTTTTTCTCCTTCTACCAAGCCTCTAAAGAGATATGAACGCCTTATGTATTTATTTCTTATATGCCTGCCCCACTTGCCTTGTGCTCACATTGCTGAATCTCATCAGGTTCTCAGTGCAAGAATGATTTCATCTGATAGTTTCCAAGTAAATATCCAGCTCAGGGAGGTGGAGGTGGCAATTCCACTATTATTTTGTGCTGACCTCAATATTCCCATTTTGTTTCTCCTGCTGGTCAGGCCATAACAAGGAAATCTTCTGGCTGTCAGGAGCGGATGGCAGGTCTGAGCAAGGCTTTGTTACACACAGGAAAGGAAAATGATTGCTGTTGCAATATAGCATGGAGCGATGGTTCTGGCTGTGTGAGATGTGTTAGGTGTTTAGAAATGCATCTTTAGTGGAGACACAAACCAGAGACCATGACTGCTTATGAGCACTACAGATCCCCCAACACGTGTTGTAACAGCAAGCGCCTTAGCCAGAGTATCCAAGGTAATTAGTGGGTCTGCCTGCATTCCTCCTGCAGCCTCAATTAATTATGAGGCTCTCTTTAACTTCTGGTCAAAATCGTTGTGTAGTGGTGTTATAGGATGTTAACCAGCTGCCACCTACTGCTTCCATCGATGCTTTATACACACCGTACAAAGGGCTTGAAAGCAAGATCTCCTGCTTGTGAGCACAAGAAAGGATGACACAATCCTGCCTGTACTGGTAGCAAATACAGATGCTCGAACAAGCAAATTCCTTCCTATGCTTCAAGGGGAAAGCTGTTGCTTTTAGTGTTTCATCCTTTCCCAGCTGAAATATGAACACAGGCCGGCAAAGAGACATATAAGCAGATACAATGGAAGAGCTGTACTGAAGCACATCCAGCAGAGGCAGTTCCTTGGGCAATATTGTCAGGGAAAGTGGGTTGTATCTTTTATTAGGCCTATTGATATTGTTGGGGGAGGTAACCTTTTAAACATGCAAATATGGTTTCTTATGTCTAAAATAGAAGCATCAGCCTTTGAAACTAAATAAATACATGTTGAGAACAGTTTCCCTGAGTTTAGCAAAGTTATGTTAATCGCTTAGACCATCTGTTAGAGAAAATGTAGCTGTGAAGCTGGGGTAGGTAAGGGGTATGTTAGTGAGAGGAGAGGAAATCAAGTTGTCTTTTTAGGACAGACTCAATTGACCATGGTAAAATGTTTTGGCAACCACGTTTTAATTGCTTGGTTTTCTTGGTTTTCCAGTTTCTTTTTAAAATGGAGGTTTTTTAAAATTCTTTTTATTCAAGATATATTTTCGGTCAAGCCCCCAAAATATGATGTGTTGGCTTGGTACTCTCATGACAACCTCAGTGTATCAGGAGAGTGTTCCTCTGCCTAAGCTGTGATTGCGCTGAGGTGATATGGGCAAACTGCTTGGCCTCTGGAGCTGGGGGATGTGAGCCAGTTACACTGCATCTTTCTCCTGAAAGGAAGCCAAGAGATAAAGTCAGTCACCCCAAGAAGAACGGCTGGTTCCCAATGGCCTTCAGCTGGCTGAGCTTTTCAGCCTGACAGCATCCCTCCTCCTTAAACACATTGTGAAATGTTGAAAATGTACTTGGATGTCATTGTGACACTGGCATTTCTTCAGGACGAGCTGTCTGGTTGTTTAAATACAGTCCCAAAGGAGGTGCTTGTTGTCCTAGGATTTCCTTTGACTGGTGACCCAAACAGGAGAAGTACCCAGGGAGAGGACATCACAGAGGTATGGCTGAGTGCTGGCAGAAAAGTGATTAATCTTGACCAGACAGCCGTGCCAGAGCCACTTCCAAACTGTCGGACTCCACACTAAACACGTAGTATGTTTGTGACCACTGTCCTGTCCTTTTCAATTACCTTCTGTTTCTCAATTCCAAAGACATTAGTCTTGTTTGAATGCTTCGTTATACCACACTGATGTGCTAATGCAGGTTGTAATCTACCCTCCTTGCAGCATTTACTGTCAGGGAATCTCATGCAGGCCAGAAGGGGTACAATTACAGGGAAAAGCAGTGTTTAGCAAGAAGTAGCCATCTGCTTTGGTTGCCATCCAGCTTTCTGGGAGATATCAATGTACACCTGAGAGCAGGTTCTTCATCCGGTCTTGTACCTGACTTGAAGGAAACAGCAAGAATGTATTGTAAAATATACAGGAAGTATGTTAAGTCTTATGGTTAACATTTAAAATGTTAACATTTCCCCAAGGGTGTAAGCCATGGAAGGCTGTGGACATGAGATGTTGCACTGCTGAGGTGCACCAAGCAGGAAGCTGTAAACCTTTTAGGAGGGGCGGGTGTTAGAACCCCAAATGAATGAAGATATTGCATAATTTTGTGGTGGACTTGATGGTCGCAGAATCATAGAACAGTTTGGGTTGGAAAGGACCTTAAGATCATCCAGTTCCAACCCCCTACTCATGCTAGATCTGAAAGGTCTTTTCCAGGCTAGTTAATTCTGTGATTCTTTGGGACCCATTGAAGAGTAATAAACCCCTCAGACTGTTTGGAAGGGAAGTTGTTCCCCCCTTCTGCTGCTCTGGCTTCTCTGGTTTAGCAAACTTGGGTCTTTAGTCAATGTGATTAGTGCCTCCTGGACCGTCTACTGCAGTGCTCTAATTTCAGGTCAAAAGGAAGGCAATAAAGGCTTCTGTGTGAAACAAAGGATGTCACTGTTCTCCTTTGTTATGTTGATAGAAGAACTGATAAAGCAAATTAAACTCTAAGTTGATGAGAGGAGTAGAACCATAAAATTGTTCTTAAATGTTGCAAAATCTCTGCAGTTGTCTGCTTCCATTTTATTACTGAGGTCAAGGAAACCTAACGCTTTTACAAGACCTGTGGCTCTGTGAATTCTCTCTTGCAGAATAAGACCCTTCTAAAATAAGTTTCCTGTTACTCCTGGAGTAGATCTAATCACAGTTGAACAGGGCCAGCTTTCTTTGTGTCCCAGAACCTGCTGTTTTCCTCATGAGCTGGATGGTATCCCCGTCCTGTAGCTCTTGGAGAGTTCTTAGGGGTTCTTGGAAAATCCAGCTTTGTGTTTGTCTTCTTCCAATAGCAGCAAGTCAGGTGCTTTATAGGATTAAAGAGGGCTGTGCTGCATTGAAATGAAGGTGTCACTGCTCCTCTGTGACTCAAGAGAATTAAGTTATTATCTGCTATGACCATCTGCAAGAATGAGATTGAATAACGACATTAGTGCATGCAAGTGCAGGCTCATTGACGTCAGATTCTGCTCCAACTTGGTATTTAGAAAGAGTCTATTTACCCGTCAAGTTCCATCAGCTTGCCTCCATCACTCACTAATGGCTTATGCCTCAGGGATCAGTAGAATTGTAACTAAAAATATTATCCTAATACACCTGATGAGTTACAGAATATAATACAAGAAAGAAAAGGCCTTTTCAACCCCTGGTATAGTTACTTACGCTTCTTCATGGCGAATCCTACATGTTCTTGTGATAGCCACATGATTATTTATGGCAATCTTAAAATATGATTTTCTATGTAAGTCCTTCGATTGACAAATTGTCTACAAATGGCTTATTGACATCTCAGTTGCATGAGTTATTTGCAATTATTCACAGATTGTTTCTTGGTTTGCTGATTGTTTACAAGCAATTCCTCTTTAGTAGACAGTGACTGGTATTCAAGTGTTTGGCTTCCAGCTGCACAATTCAGTTTGTCTTTTGACATGTAGGTCACATAATAGCATTTCTGCTCCTTGACTAAATGTGTGTAATTCATAGGACCTGGCTTCTTGCACGAATATTTGCAATGAATTACAAAATCCTTATTCTGCAGCCATTCTCTAACATTTGTTTAAAAAGGATAATCTTAGGGTTACAGGAGTATTTGAGGAAATACTAATACACGGTGGACATTACCATAAATGAACAAATTTACTGTAAAGCTTCAGCTATTGCACTCAGCTGCATTTTTACTGCTTTAACTGTGTTTGCCCATCTTCTTTTTATGATATTAAAATATTCATCCAAAAAGTGGTAAATACCCCATTGCTGGCAGTGTTCAGGGCTAGGTTGGACAGAGCTTTGGGCAACATTGTCTAGGGTGAGATTTTGGCAGGCAGTTGGAACTGGATGATCTTGGGGTCCTTTCCAGCCCTACCTATTCTATGATTCCATAATACTTACTTTTTTTCTCCTATCATTCAAGCAATTATATGAAGAAGTTCCACATACATATTGTTAACAGTTATGAGCATTTCATGTGGAAACTGCATATACTGACATCCATCCTCAGTGTTGGTTGCCCCCTGCCCCTTATGTGTGTCCTTCCATCTGATTTTCAAAGCTTTCTTCCTGTTATATGATATTCTTAGAACCCCTCAGTTCTGTTTAAAACCTCAGTACCTATAAGTACCTATAAGTCTCAGTACCTCAGACTAAAAGATCTATAGATACATAAAATCCACCATTCTAACTGGACAAGCCAAAGCCATTAAATGAGGAATATACCCAGATGCTCTCCTAGGCCTCAGTCTTTGTTCTGTGGTCCCACAGATCCTTTTCTCCTTTGTCCTCCCCAACTGCCTGCCCTGCCCCAGGGAGGGAAGATAAAGAGATTGCAGCATGGAGACATCTCAGTCCTAGGATTGCATTGCAAAGCAATGCAGAGAGCCTGTTTGAAATTCTTTTATACATTTCTAAGCTAACAGTGAGAAGTATGCTCTCTTGCTGCCCAGAGATAAGGGAAAACTGCCCTTGAAGAACTCAGGTGTCCGAAATACACGATTTCATTTCTGTTTCTTAGCACATGGGCCATTTTGAAAGCACTTCGATTTTTTCTCTTCTCATGTTCAACCATAACCACAGTGCATTTTGAGCCTGGCCTTTCTGGATTCTGCTTGCTGTATTTCCCTACACCTCTCATTGGTCCCTGGGGCTCTCGAGGGTGTTTATTGCAAATGAATGTTTAACGTCTGCCTTGAAGAGCTACTTGTCTGGCCTGGATTTTCTGGTTGCAGTGCTCTGGAAACAGCTGTATGCAGAGAGGCCCTGTAGAGCGTTATCTGGGCACAGGGAGATGCTCTTGCATCTTACAACTGTTGATTAAGGGCTTTCTGGTCTGACTGGTTGGAAGTTCGTTTGGCAGAGGAGAGCTTGGTGAAGAGATCGTAGAATCATAGAATGGCTGACAGTAGTTAACTTGTACAGGAGTCTGCTGGCTGAGTGTGAGCTGTGTGGATGGGATGATTCAAGGAGATACCTTACAGGCCCTGGGTAAGAGCAGGACAGGGTGGCAACAATCCAAAAGAGGCACTGGGGCAGAAAGGCTCATGGTTAGCCAAATGCTTCTTGCTCATGAAGGTCCAAAGGGGAAGGAGACCTCTGGTTCTAGACATCTGTGTTGTAACGTTGTTCTGACCACTTTCACCTGGGATGGTAACTGGTGACTGGAGCTTAGCTGTTCTTCTCATTTGCCTTTCTTCTAAATGCAGCTGGTTTATGTTGCAGATAGCAGATAGGGTGGGCTTTAGCAATGGGCATCTCTGAAGGTCTGGCAAACTCAGCCTGAGGTGTAAGGGGTATGCATGCTACATCTCTAATGGCTGCATCGGGACTGACTCACTTGTGCCTCAGACGAGGTGTCTGATGCTTTGCCTGAACCCATTGGAGCTGTTTGAGAAACCTCTCATAGGCTAAAGCCAATGAGTAACATTTGATTGCACCATCAATGCAAAGGAGCAAGGTTTCACTGCCTCCTAAAGCTTTGTCCTTTCTCCCAGTTCTGGGCTCACTTCCCATGTGCCAGAAGACATTTATCACTGATGGAAATTATTTATTCATGGCCCTAGCTCAAGCTGTCTGCAGACTGCTTGCATCTTGCCAACTGGTAGCCAGACATTAGAGCTGATCTAAGTAATTATGGGGTTTAAGCAGCAGCTTTCACCAGGTGAGTCAAAGGGAACAAAGGTTTCCCATTGGAGGAGCTCTCTTCAGCTTATCACAGCTGGAAGCTGCTTTCTGAGGGCCTTTAAGCACCTAACTCCATCCAAAATGATATTCAGCTGTCCAGAACAGGTAATGCTCTCAGCAGCTACACCATAAGTGTTCCAGGAGCCTTTTTGAGTGCTTGCATGCCCAAGAGTCCAAAACAAACAATGCAGTGGAGACATTTTGTGCAGTTGATAGTTTATGGTTGTTTTTTTTTCTCATGGTTTCCTGATTACAATCCCTAACTAATTAGGGACTGCACTCCTTAATTAGGGACTGCCAATCATAGAATCATAGAGTGGTTTAGGTTGGAAAGGACTTTAGGATCAACTAGCTCCAACCCCCTGCCATGGGCAGGGGCATCTCACACTAGACCGTGTCATAGAATCATAGAATCATAAAATAGTTAGGGTTGGAAAGGACCTTAACATCATCTAGTTCCAACCCCCCTGCCATGGGCAGGGCCACCTTATGCTAAATCATATCACCCAAGGCTCTGGCCAAACTGGCCTTGAACACTGCCAGAGATGGAGCATTTATCACTTCTTTAGGCAGCCTGTTCCAGTGCCTCACCACCCTCACAGTGAAGAGCTTCTTTCTTATATATAACCTGAACCTCCCCTGTTTAAGTTTGAACCCATTACCCCTTGTCCTGTCACTACATTCCCTAATGAAGAGTCCCTCTTCAGCATCCCTATAGCCCCCTTCAGATACTGGAAGGCTGCTATGAGGTCTCCACGCAGTCTTCTCTTCTCCAGGCTGAACAGTCCCAACTTTCTCAACCTGTCTTCATATGGGCAGTGCTCCAGGCCCCTTATCAACCCTCCAGACTCTTGTGGAATGGTGCAGTTAAAAGTGAAGTGCCGGTAAAATCTCCTGTGGTTGACTGTAAGCAAATAGGCTTATTTTAGTTCACACCCTCTCTTAGTTGAACTCTTAGAAATAACATCGGTCTTTCCTTTTTTCCCTGTCTCTCAATCTCACTGTTTCTAGTCTGGTGCAAAATGCTGAAGTGCTGCTGTGCCATTTATTGACATGCTGAAAAAAACCTTTGAAGCTGAAATTAAGTGTGGGGGAATGTCAGGCAAAAGTTAAGGTCATGTTCATTTTCAAGATGTGTCTCTGCAGACAGCTCTGCTGTAGAAAAGCAGAATGGAGAGTCTTGGTTGGAAGGAATAGCCCCTGCAATGGCAAAGAGGGTTTGTGGTGCCATTTGTCATGAAGAAACCAGAGAGTCAGAAGCCTTTCTATTGCTCAGGCTGATGAAAAGTTTCATTTTGGCTTCCACAGCCTATTACAGGCTCCAGAAGCAACAGTGACAGTAAGATGAGCATGGAAACCCTTTAGGATAATGAGCAATGGAAGTCCCACCATTTATCTCAGTGACATCTGAAAGGTTTGGGAATGGGTCACCGCTGCTGAAAACTTTGGCCTTCCCAGTGGAGCTTCTCCCTCTCCATCTGTTTGGGATCTGGTTGTGCTGCTGTTGCAGACACGGAGTTTTGCCCTCAGCTTTAATGGAATTGTTGTTTCCCTTGGCGGTCCCTCCTCCTCTTGTGTTCATCAGCCTCAGAAGCACTCCTTCACCACCTCCCTGACAGAGTCCTCCAGAAGTGTATTCTCTGACAATATACTGGTTTTACAACAGAAAATGTTCTAGTAACTGTGGAATTTTAATAATTTTAAAGATTTCAATACATTTTAAGAATTGGGAAAGTGAGGAAATGATGTTTCTTTGCTGAGGCACTGTGACAGTGAGCCAAAAGGCTTGCTTTCTATGTCTTTCATATTGTTGGCATCCCATTTTTCCAGGGAAATCCTTTGGGAACTGGGTTCTGTTGCAGAACTCGCAGAGTATTTTGCTCTGCCTGTGCCCTGTAATAACAATAGTCCTTGAACTAAACTGCCTGATCAATTCCATACTTGCAACTTCCATATGCCACCCTGCTTTTGGTTACTAGTTGTTTAAAGCTGTTGGATGAGAGGGAAGAAGAGAAAACCAGTGGAATGGATTAGGGGAAAAGCAGCTGATGAAGAGTATTTGCGAACAGCAGACATGCCCTAGTAGTGAAAGCTGATATGAGTCCTCAGAAACCCCATTATGAGAAAACACCAGCCAGAAGCAGTCACCTTCAGCCTAGTCAGTCCTTTCTGATGTACAATAATTCTGCTGAATGCCACACAGTACAAAATGACTTGAAGGTGCTTGTACAACTGAGCTAAGGAAAAGATTACCTCATCTCTGTATTTCAACCACGTGCTGGAATTGCTGATACAATTAATGGTAGTCATGTTTCTTTTGGACCATTGAAAAGTTTCAACTGTTTCTACATTGCATTCCAGAAAGAAGTCTGTTAGAATTGTTCTTTCCTGAAGGATTGGTGATCACAGGTTATTTCTCTTTACTTATATATTTATTTGAATATACAGGGAATAAAAGGTAAAAGGAAAAACACAGTTCTTAAAATATGGCAATTTTCTTCTTCTATTTTATGTAAGAAGAAACGAAAGAATGGATGTATCCCTTTGCCTGGTGCTAAATTGGAATTCTTCCTTATCTTCTGCTGCTGTTTGGCTGACTTTCACTTCTTCATCCCTTCCAGTTATTGGCTTTCTGCAATGAGTAGGTGCCTTTCTGTTGTGCAGACAGAGTAAACCCTTTTGAGGCCTCTAAGATTTATATCTTTACATTCTGATTCTTGGTACTTGAAAATCTTGTACCTATTTCTGTAGGGCTCAGCTCTTTGTTTACTGCAGTTTCCTCCCATGAGCAGTCCTACTGCACAATGACAATAGAATTGCCAACCAGGTCAGTTAAACTGTACTTCCATGTGTGGTAGGTATCTTTGGCTTGCAAGTTCCAATGATTTTTTCTCACTGATAATCCTTAAAGCTGCTCTAGTTTGACAGATTTAGGAGCTGGGTTTGTACTGTACCCTTCTATGGTAGCCTTTATTCAGAGGTTGAGTAGCAAAAATCATACCTTTATGTGGTTTATTTGCATCTATGCACAGCTAGAGCCCCCTCAGATTGTATGAAGAAGGGAGTAAAGAACAGCAGCAGGTTGGATGCTGGATGACAGAAGTTAGGGTGATGTACGTAACATGGGAGCAAGGAGACCTGACCTGCTCAGTGGGGAAAATAAAGAAGGGTATGGAGGGCGAGGGTGGTTTCCTTCACATCTTGGAAGATCATCTTCCTTTTCTGTTGGCACTGGACAGTCAGGTTTCATGCACTGATCGCGAGATTCATTAGTCTGAAGGGCCGAAACCTTTGAGCCATGTGCTAGATATTTGGGATGTGATGAAAATGGCAAGCCACGTGGTATGTAATAGCTTTGTTACTGTGGTCAGGAGGATTTAGGTGGAGTTGCAGGCACTGGAATGGAATTTTGCAAGCTTTTACACTTCATTTCAAGAGGATAATGGAACAGCATTGCATGTCCTTTTCCGTAGTTGGCTGTGGCTTTCTCCTTGGCCTTTGCCATTTGATTATTGGTTTTTGTGTGCCCTTTCCTCTTGAAATACTACTGCTAAGTCCTTTAAAATTATTGTGTCTTTCAAGAAAAACAATCAGGTCTTAAGAGGCATTTTGGAGGGGTGGGGAACCTGGAGTTTGTTTAAAGAAAGAGGATCTGAAGAAGATAAAGCAGAAGATATCAGCTATGCAGAACTAATGATGCATTCCAAAAGAGAATTGAATACAACTCCATAAATGCTCCCTTCTATATTAACTTTTTCACTGAGAAATAAGGCCCATAATCACACACACATGTATTATACATAAAACTCTGTAATGCATGAGAGTATAGTTGGATCTAACACTGCGTGAGGAAGCCCACGGCACTCTCATGGAGCAAGCAAGTAACACTAAATTCCCTAGGTGGGAATCAAAGCCTTTCCAAACCCCATCACCAGCAGATGTTTAAATTGCTAGTAACAGACATACAGTGCGTGCTGCCTTGAATATCTGTTTTCTTTCCACCCTTGGATGCTCCTGTAATTTTGGGAACATCCTACCCAAAGATGTCAATGTGTCTGCTCAGGTGAATCAGAGGAAAGAGATACAAGAGGTAGATGAGAGCCTTAGAGGAGTATGATACAAACCAGCCAGATTGTCAACGCTAATAGAGTGACAGCTTGACTGTGAAAACCCAAGCGCTGTGCCACAGTATCCCTGGGATCAGCCAGCCCTTTATTCAAAGGAAGAAGAGAAAACAGCAACAGCAAGCCTAAGTTGACAGTTTGAGCTGACAGAAAGCATTATTTCTGAGTCAAAAAAGAAAGAACAACTTGAAAAAGAGTTAGACTAACTGTTGTTTATGCACTTAAAGGTATTTCAAACCCAAGAGAAACGAAGAAATTAGTGGTGCTTGTTAAAAGATGATGTAAAATGGTTTGAAATAGGTATTAATAATGCAAATGCTTCTGTTAGGCAGCCTGATTCCTCAGAGTAGGTAATTTAATCCCATCGCTGAGGAAGTGCCATGGGTTTCTTTTTCCAATTGGTTTACGACACAGAGGGCATCTGGATTAATGAGAGGCAGAGATGGTGGGGAAATACTCCATTATCCTTGGCCTTTTGTAAGGCTGGGTAATTAGTGAAACCATTGCAAGAAATATCATTAATTTCAATGTAATTGGACAATAATTGTCTTACCTGGCAGGGATAGCATCTGTGTTGACTGATAACATGCAGGTAGTGCGAAACATCTACTTCAGAAGTACATGCACTAACGTGGTTCTGAGTCGGTCAGCTGAAGGACCCATGGTTAGGTATATTAATAACCTATACAGAACAATACATTCCAACATTTGCTCAGGGGGGAAATTGGCCTCTTTGGGCCAGTTTTTTGGGTGCCAGCTGAGAATCCCTCGTGCTCATTTACATCAGAAACCCTGAAAATTATGAGCACACCATTAGGCTGCAGACTATGCTTTTAAGGGTGAACTTTACAAGCTGTAAAAGGAACAACTTTCAGGGGAACAGCAGAACAAGAAAGGAAGAAACAGTGATCTACATAATAAAGGAACAGGACTGAGAGTGAAGATGTTCTCTTCCCACATCTGTCACTGGCTTCCTGTCTGATCTTTACAACCAGCATCTCTCTGGATTTCAACTTCCCATCTGTAACAAGGAAAATATTAGTATTTCCTTTTATTTCTGCTTTTTTTGCCTCTTTAGGCAGCAAGCTTTTTGGCCAGGGGACCCTTCCATGCTGCACACGGTAAAAAACTGGGTTCTGTGGGGCCTCATGGGGCTCCTGTGATACGTACAGTAACAGAGAGGCAGGAAGATATCTGTAGGTGCAGTTTTGGAAAGGTGGCCAGTAGTTTACTTCTTTTTTCCTTCTTTCCCCTTGTTTTTTTTTGAGGGGGGAGGCAAATTCCTTTGCCTTAGTAACCAAGGAAGTTAATGCATTTCTTATACATAACTCGGTGCAGTTCAGTGTGATGCTCTGTGGCTCCTTCACAGTAGCGATCCCCTGTTGGAGTGGTTGGCATGAATGCATCTCTGCTTGCCCTGCTTGTCATTGACTCCAAACCAGGATGTTTTTCCATTGCAGGGAATGGGAAATTATCTACATTATTTTGTTAGAATTTGATAGTGCTTGTGGGTGTTAAAGATTAAGAAGCCAGCAGTGCTGGTAGGGAAATCAGTATGGTAAAAGAGGTGGATTTGGTCAGTGCTTGATCATGTCATTTGATGTGCGCCTATACAAGTGCTGGCTGTTCACATTCCCCAATATATATTGATTTAAATCTATCTCTCACACAATTGTGCTCTTATATATCTGAACACAGGTTTTGGAGGTGCGTCAGATCAACCTGAGGCATTGGATGCTGTGATGTACTATCTCCCTGGGCATCATTTTTGTGGGGAAAGAAGTTAATCGCGAGAGAGGTTTGTGCCTTTCACAGTCAGGCATCGTGGCAATGCTGTTTTCAGCAGGGCAAACTGTAGTTTGCCCAGAGTCTGGTCTGTAGCTGGAGCTGCATCTGCTGCTCCTGGGAAAGCCAAGCCTCGCATCTGATCTGGAATGCCAATGAGCCCATATAAAGCTGTTAATGTCTGTGTGAGGTGTTTTTTTTTTTCCAGTCCTCATTACCAACCTGATAGAAAGATAATTCCTCAGCTGCTGTTCCAACCTGTGGGATTTTACCCACTTAATTAATCTTCTTTCTTGTTAAAGAAGATCTCTTTTTAATACACAAGAAGCTGTGCTTGACTGGCTTGTGAGGGACTCTTCTCATGTCTCTATCAAAGGCACAGAGGCCCCAGGAGCTGGAGGGGGAGCCCTGGGGGCAGCATGCGTGTGGAGGCTGAACTTGGAAGCGCTGCCTTGTGTGCTGTAAGGGCAAGCTCCGGGAGGGGAGCCAAGTCTACACAGCAGAGGGGACCCTGCTTCCCCTTTTTGCCACCATTCAGCAGTAGAATGGAAGCTTGGGACATGACCAAAGGGTAACAAACTGCATGCTGAGAGTTAAAAATGCCAGCCTCCACCACCCTCCCCAACCTTTCAGCGTGTCAGCGAGCTGTCTGTGTAAATAAATACATGCATCAAACAATAAGCAGATGCCTTTTTAACATGCGCTGTTTTCGGGCTGAGATATTCCTTTCTGGTGCAGCTCATCTCGGCATCTGTCAAGCTAATGCCAACTCCACAGCTCACTTTCAGTTGTGTTTAATGCACAAAGATTTGTGTTATGGGAAGTGGAAAACGTAATGAGGAATTGGCTCGTTTTACATCTGTTTTGGTGTTGCTTGTGATGTATAAAATGTAAAATGGGAATGCTTTGTGTTCCTCCTGATTTCCGTGTCTCTGAATAGTGCAAACTCGTGTTCCTTATGCTTGATTAAGTGCCTTTAGACAAACATGTGTATGATTGTAGAAGTATAGAAGGCAACAAAAAGAAGGAATTTGTAAGCTATAAAACCATTGGGGCCTCAAAGCAAACAAACTTTGAAGAAGTGGGAGGAAGCTGTGATGAGGGCTGCATTTAAAATATTATAATAATAATAATAATAAAGCTTAATTCCAGCAGTGTCTTTTGTACCCCTTAAGTCAAACCAACCTCAGGAGCAACAGGACGTAAAGCCCCAAGGGTATATCACACTGCAGTGTTGAGGAAGGGGCACCCGTGAGCTGCGAGGTTGGGTCAGATCTTGTCTAAGCCAAGCTCTTGCATTTGATAGCATCCAGCAGTGATCAGAGAGACTGTAAGAGCAGGGCAACTAACCAGGAGAAATTCCTTGTTAAGCTTCTGTTTGGTTTTGTTTTCATATTAAGAATGTATTGAGCCCAGATGACCCATAGTCCCCTGGCTCTATTGATAATGCACCTATGGGGCTAAAGGAGTATTGGATCCTGTGATGCTGCTGTCCCTCAATCACTCTGCATAAGCATGGGTTTTAATGTCCTTATTCACATTTCACACATGCTCCTGCTTTTGCTCTAGTGGGGTACAAAGGAATCGTGGTTAAAACCCATAATCAGACTGTTTATGGAGGCAACAAGTCCTGAAGACAGCTCTCTGTCAGACTTAGATTCTAAGAAAGAGAATAATTCCGCTGCTTGAGACATTCTCAATTGGATTAGATACAAACTAAGTGAGGGGAAGGGAGAGTCATGATCCTCCACGGGAGGGGAGGTTTTAGGTGACCTGAGATGTCTTCTGTTGTTTAATGTTCTTTGAATAGAGCTGATTGAAATCTCTCATATGAGCAAGTACGCACAGAAGGCTAAATACAGTGTTAGTGACCCTAAATATGTCAGAGCTCTCTGCTTCTGTTGACAATGGTGCATCAGCTGGAAGAGTAATAGGGAATGAATGGGGTTTGCCTGTATGGGCATCATAGTTCTTCCATAATGGAAAGGGAAAATTGGTATTAAAGATGCCATTGATCAAATTTTTGATGACTGTCAATGACACTTTCCATCTTCTGGTTTCAGAGCACTTTACAAACCTGAATAAATTAGTCTTGTTTTTCCTCATTGTTTCCAGAGGCTAGGAGTTCCTATCCAATACCACATGTCTAAAACAAGCAGGACCATGTTCGATAAGATGGATTTCTATTAGGCAGCACTTTGTCCTGTGCAGCAGTACATGGATGTATACATTTTCTACATGCAAGCACTTGCTCCTCTTGAATACGTCCCCTTCTTCTTTAACAAGAATGCATGTATTTGAAATGCCAGACTGAGCAGAGCAAGGAAGAGGCTTTAAACAAAGACCCACAGAAGGATGAAGCTCAGCTGAAAGCATGTGAGCCCTCTAGAGACAGGGGCAAGGAGAACATCTGTCTGAGTGCCTGTTTGGTGGGGCCCTGTTCTGCTCACTACACCATGTTCCTCCTCTGGTGCATATAAGGCTGCAGAGCTCTTTTCAGCAGGGGGTCTGTGGCTGGATGTGTTGTGCTGTGCTCCTGTGTCCCACGGAGCCTCTCCCTTGTCACAGAATCATAGAATGGTTTGGGTTAAAGGGACCTCAAAGAGCAGTTCCAACCCCTGCCACCCGCAGGGACACCTTCCACTAGAGCAGCTTGCTCCAAGCCCCTGTGTCCAACCTGGCCTTGAACACTGCCACGGATGGGGCAGCCACAGCTTCTCTGGGCACCCTGTGCCAGTGCCTCAGCACCCTCACAGGGAAGAGCTTCTGTCTAAGAGCTCATCTCAGACTCCCCTCGGGCAGGTTAAAGCCATTCCCCTTGGCCTGCCCTACAGGCCCTTGTCCAAAGCCCCTCTCCAGGTTTCCTGCAGCCCCTTTAGGCACTGGAGCTGCTCTAAGGTCTCCCCTTCAGGAGCCTTCTCTTGTCCAGGCTGCCCCAGCCCAGCTCTCTCAGCCTGGCTCCAGAGCAGAGCTGCTCCAGCCCTTGCAGCATCTCTGTGACCTCCTCTGGACTCACTCCAACCGCTCCATGTCCTTCTTGTGCTGTTGCCCCAGAGCTGGATGCAGGACTGCAGGTTGGGGTCTCATGTGAGAGTAATAGCGGGGGAGAATTCCCTCCCATGACCTGCTGCTTGTCCTGGGGCAGTGTGATATAGTACCTTGCAGAGAGGATCAGAGGGCTGCTGACAGAGGGCTGATACCCACATGCATGGCAGGAATTTCCTTTCATGTGGTCTGGTGTGACATTAGCACTTCCCAGATGGATTATCGTTAGTTGCTTTTTCATCTAGTGGATGGACAAAGGAATGTTCGTCCAGCTCAGTATGGCTTTATCCTCCAGCGAGCATGACAGAGAATGGGAGCTGGGCATGTCCAGCTGCAGCCCTGTCTCAGTGTCTTTCAGGGCTGATGGAAGGAGATGCTGTGAAAGGACCTTCTTTCCTAGCTTTTCTTTTTGACCCTAAAGGAGTTTCTAAGTGTTGTCTTGTGTGTAGGGGCACTGATGCTCCCTCACCCTGTATGTGGACACATGGCATTGGCTTTGGGTTGCTAGAGAGGCTGGGCAGAGCGAAGGGGCTTGGTTCCAAAAGAAAGCAAAGCAGCGAGGTAGACTGGGGAGGAGAGAAGTAATACCCTGACATGGATTTGCATGGCGCCAGCCTCATATCTGAATTGGAGCTGTCAGGGAGAACGAGATCCAGGCTCGGTGCTGTTTTCCAGAGAGAAGCCGTTATGGGGTGATTGCTCTAAGTGCTGGCTCCACCTCTGTGCCCTGGCTCTGCCTGACTTCTGCAAGGAGAAAACAGACAAGATCTGGCATGATCCCTCCTGTGTTCCCACTGGCCATTCCTGCCTCTCTGTAGGCTCCTACTTACCTTCTTTTGCTTGCTTAATGCTTTTGCCACCTGAGCATCTCCCACTGAACTCTTCTCCTCCTGGCTTTGTTGGCATCTTCATCCCACCCTTGCCTGCCTCTCAGCTCCATCACTTTGCCCTCTTTTTCATCCTCAGTCTTTTCTGGCTCCCGCCATTCAGGGTACAGTTGTACTCTAACGTCTATCCAGCAAGTGAACATGTGTGTGCGTATTTGTTTCATATAATATGGGAGTTTGTGTGTGTGTGTGTGTGTGTTAAACATTCAACTACCTTTGCTTTTTCACACATGCACTACTCCATCCTCTGTTCTGGCACTTGCCTTCAGGGGGCTTGCTGCATCTCTTCCTGTTGGTCCTGTCCTGTCAGAATCCCAGATTGGTTTGGATTGGAAGGGACCTTAAAGCTCATCCAGTTCCAACCCCTGCCATGGGCAGGGACACCTTCCACTAGAGCAGCTTGCTCCAAGCCCCTGTGTCCAACCTGGCCTTGAACACTGCCAGGGATAGGGCAGCCACAGCTTCTCTGGACACCCTGTGCATTATTCCTTATATCTAACCTGAACTTCCCCTGCTTAAGTTTGAACCCACAACCCTTTGTTCTATCACTACAGTCCCTGATGAAGAGTCCTTTTCTGCCATCTTTACCTAAGCAAGAAATTTGTAAAGCAAGGTCACAGTCTTCTACTCAAGCCCAGTATGGAGCCATGTGTCTCATGTATTTCTCATGGCTATTTCTGACAGGTTGACCAGGCTGGATCACGGCACTAAGGACCTGGAGCAAGGATCCTGCCTGATGCATGTGTATTACGACCTGACTTCTTGAGGAGAACAAGTGTTTCTCTGAAGTTCTGCCCCTTCAAAGCAGCACGCAGGTAAGGCAGATGGTGCTCCTAATGCTCAGGGCAGGCTGCAATGGACTGAGCAGAGGAATTTCTTCCATCCATTTGGCTCAAGAGGGGCTTTGTCACCTCTGCCTGCTATATCTGTTAGGGTGAAACTGCATTGTATTTACAGCACAGGGAATATATTTCAGCAAAAATGTACAGATTGCTCATATGGTTGAGATAAATATAGGCTGAAAGTGCTGGAGGAATATGCTGAAAAAAGCAAAATGTTGCATATGATCTATTAATAAAACAATATTTGGACCTCTTGTTCTAAAGCAATTTTATATTGAAAATCACCTAAATTTAAACAGAGAGCTTTTTAAGGGATAAAGGAACATATGTTGAGGGGAAGGGGTTAAGTGAGAAATTAATCTGATCATTTAGTTTTCAACTAGGCGAGATGTTTCAGGTCACCCAAAACTGAAAAGGGCCCCAAGCAAACAAACAGTTCTAATCACTATGACTGGTGGAAACCAGACCTAGAGAAGACAAAACCCTTTAGTCCAAACCCTTAATCCCCTACTAGTATGTAACATCATTCCCAGCAGCGTCTACCAGTCCTGTTCTAAATGATGGGATTTTCCCTTGTCCCCTTGGGATACTATTGCACAGTCTAACAGAATTAACCTGCTTACTTCTCTTTCAACCCCTGACCACTGCCGATGCAATTAGTAGTAGGCGATGGGAGGATTCTGTTTCCTATGCTGTATTTATGAAAGCTGAGGGCTTTATTGTGTTAAACCAGTTGCAAGCTTGTGTGCATGAGTGTGGCTTATCTGTCAGTGCTTATTACAGCCCCATAAACGTCTCTGAACTAGAGAGTTCACAGACTTTTCTACAGTCATAATGGAGGATCTGATAAGGCACAGCCTAATGTATTTGAATGCCTGTGAGAAAGATGGTATGATTGGAAACTGAAGTGAAATGCTGGTTGTGCTGGAGACTCTCAGAGGCAATTTACTTCTCAGTTTCTGGTGCATTCTCTGGACTCATTTTTGGTTCATCTCTCGGACAATTTGGTAGGAGCTGTATGAAATAGCTGTTTGCTGCCTGTGATGCTGAGGTGTCTGCTGGTGTTTACTCTCAAATAAGGTCAGATAAATTGGAGTTGAAAAACCATAACCGGTCTTATTAGTCTGTCTCCACTTAACACAAAGTGGAGCTTCCTTCTTCACCCATTTTGCCCCTCAAATTCAGAAAAGCTTTAGTAATAAGAACTGTTACTGGGTTTCTAAAGCACATGGATGGAGTTTTGGCCTGTTTAGACCTGGAGCAGCAGCTGATCTGTAGGAACTCTTCGTGTGGACACTTGGATTTATCCTCTTCCAAAGTGAATTAAAACCATACCCTGATACAGAAAGCAACTGCAGTATAATTGCAGTTGGACGTTTGAACTAGGTTGCAATGCAAAGCAGAGCCAGGGCTGCTGAAAACCTGTGTAGGTGCCAGGCTTCCACATGGGCTGTGTCCACAGGCACGAAAGGAGGATCCAGTCCTGTTCTTCCTCCCTCCCAGTAAATCCATGGCTCTAACTTTTCCTGTGCATTCCCTCAAATAGAAACCTTAAATATAAACTTAGCCACTGTCTTTCATTTTCAAGATAAATGAATCAAGCCTATTTAAATCCTGTGTTTGTAGGACCAGAAGTTCCTACACGCTGAAGATAGAGTTGCAAATGTGATGTGTGTGAATGGTTGATGTGTTCAGTGAGTCCAGTGCTAATTTGCCCATTGTTTTTAATCAGTTGGAATCCTTTTCCAGCCTGGAGCTTGGCTGCTTCATGTGCTTTTGTAGCAGGCTTTAAAGGATGGGGAGGTGGCGACTGAAGCAAGGTGTAATGATCCGTAGCGCTTTAGATCATCTGCAGCTTATGTTTCCTGTCCCTGCATGCCAATCAAGCTTTACTGCAGCAAAAGTGTCAGCAAACCCAAGGCAGACATGCACTGTTCCTCTTCTACTCTTCCCTTCTCCTTCTCCCTGCAAGTTTATCTTGCTGCTCGCTTCTTAAAAGCTCTGCATTAGCTATGGGGGGGGGGAGGCTGTGAAGTAAAAGGCATGCTTTAAATACAGATGCTGGCGATAGTCCTTTCAAAAGCTGCCTTTCTCAAGCTGGGAGCCATTGACCCCTTTCAGTGCAGTCACAAAGAAATCCAAGAGGAAATGGAGGGTGAGGGCCAGCAGGGAATATATATCTCTATAATTTTTTCCCCCCTCAAGTCATCTTCTTACTGCCCCCCCCTGCCAAGCTGGCTATTGTTTGAGCCTCCACATGGGATACCAGTTCCCATATAAGGAAAATGGCATCATGCTACATTCTTTCTAAAAATTGATTTTTTACAGTTGCCTTTTTTCCCCTTTTTTTTCCTTTTTTCCCCTCTTTTTTTTTTTTCTTGCCAGAAGTTGTTCTGCTTTTGTGGAAGCTCTGGGCAAAAGTAAAGTGTATGTATACATTGGTCTGTGTAAAAGATTTTGCTTCGGCTCCACTATCACAGCGTAGGTGATTAGGCAAAGCAGGGAGAGCAAATGAGGCTCAGCTACCATGACTGGAACATTTTTATGCATCTTGAACTCATTAATAATCCTCCTTGCCTTTTGTTTTTTCCTTGCTTAAGAGGATTCTCAGCCATAGAGGCACAGAGTGCCCCTCTGTGTCCCTTTTCATCCGCAATCTACTGTCTATTCAGTGTATGTTCCAGTGCTGATGCAAGCACGCCTGGACTCTGACATGGGGATCCTGCCTTTTGCTCTCAGGGTGTTCCCCACCAAATTTCAAACGCCTATTTCAATGTTAAGAGGTGAAAACCTTTTTCCACCAGAATTTTATGGTTTTTGATCAAGATCTGGGACAAAACCAGTGCTGCTGAACTGGGGCTTCTGTTTCTCCCCACTGCCCGTAAACGTGGTTTATGAAATGGCACTAAATTGCACTGTGCTAGGTAAGGACATGGGGCTGCAGAGACCTGAACTTCCTGCTCCCAGCCTGTGCTTGGTCCATTCCTGCTATGTGCTGAGTGGCATGCTCCAGTTTGGGCCACCAGCTTCCTCTGCTCTGCTCAATGACCACAACTAGGGATGACCACAGTCCAATGATGCCCAAAGGCAGTTGAAACATTTGAGCCCATAGGAGCAATGGTTATGTGTGGCGGTGTTTTAAAGGCTGAGGTGCTCCTACAGGCAGCAGGGATGGGTCAGAACATGCACCAGCAAAGGAGAAGGGCTGAAAACACCCCTGAGGTTTGGTTTTTGTTTCCTGGTGCAACTGTCCCTTGCGATGAACAGAAGCTGCCTGCTTTGTGGAAGTAAGCGTGGACTCCAAACAAATCCACTGGGCACACTGTGCAAAGGAACATGAGCATAATAAATAATGCTGAATTCCCTGACACCAGAAAGCAGAGGCAGAGTCTAGAGTAGGAAAAGCATAGGTCTGGGAGCTGGGAACGCAGGAGCAAGTGAGAGCTTGTGCATGTAAGTGTAAGAGTTGGGCGCTCTTCCTCTTGTTTCCTTTCGTATCGTACAATTATAGAATGATTTGGGTTGGAAGGGACCTTAAAGCTCATCCAGTTCCAACCCCTGCCATGGGCAGGGACACCTTCCACTAGACCAGGTTGCTCAAAGCCCCATCTAGCCTGTCTTTGGTTCAGTAACTGTGATACAGTCCTTAGTGCTGCTCCCTATGTTTGCCATCACTTCTGACTCCTTATGAGGCCCTGTTGATTCTCCCTGTAAAAATCTGCTCAGTAACTGATAATGTTACTGACTTCTTAAGAACAAAAGCAGGCAAACCCCAAGAACCTCTTAGAAATAGCAGCAACAAATTTTGGAGTTCATTTACTACCATCATGTCGTAACACCCAATCTGTGTTACGTTGAGGTGTGGTTACAGAAGTAGAAAAATGGAAAATACCCTTTTTTGCAGGAAATTGTTTATTATTGTTATTATTATTATATACTCTGGCAATACACACTTTTTTTCTCTTTAAAATGTTGAACAATTGGACAACTTTTAAAGAAAATGGAATTCTGTGAAAATGGAGGTAGGACTTTTTAAGGGTTCTGTGTTTTTGATAGAAGCCTGGAAACGGAGACTGCATTGACCAAAGGAAGCAGCTATATTGAGAAAGTTCTATTTTTCTTTCATTTTCCTTTAGACTATGAATTGATTTTTTTAGAGAAGCTGTGCTACTCTCACATCTCTACAAACTGAGTCTCCAAGGGAGCCTTTCCCTTATGATAAATTGTGCTTATCCTAGAGATAAAATTGTGGAAACCTCCTGAGCTTTCTTAAGATGCTGCAGTTTGTACCAGTATGACAAGAGAATATCCTCACATAGCTTTTTCTTCACAAAAGGTAATTTGGTGTCTCCCAAATGCTATCTACTGTGGTACCAAGAGGAGATACCACTCACAGCAAGTGGTGTGGAACGATGTGATACCCCGTGTGCTCGGTTCCCAAATTAGCAGTGAAGCAGCTAATAGCCTTTGACATGTTGTTGGATGCCTGAGTTAACACTGTACAGATAAATGGGACATTTCTCCCCCAATAGCTATTGTTTCCCAGGCCTTGTGTTTTGGTTACAGTCTGCTCACATTTATAGAATCATAGAATGGTTTCTGTTGGAAGAGACCTTAAAGCTCATCCAGTTCCAATCCCTGCTGTGGGAAGGGAAACCTTTCACTACAGCAGGTTGCTCCAGGTCCCATCCAACCTGTTCTTGAGCACTGCCAGGATGGAGCTTCTCTGAACAACGTGTGCCAGTGCCTCAGCATCCTCACAGAGATGATTTTCCTCATGTCTAACCTGTATTTCCCCTAAGTTTTAACCCATTACCCCTTGTCCTATCACTACAGTCCCTAATGAAGAGTCCCTCCCCAGCATCCTCATAGGCCCCCTTCAGATACTGGAGGGCTGCTATGAGGTCTCCACGGAGCCTTCTCTTCTCCAGGCTGAACAGCCCCAGCTTCCTCAGCCTGTCTTCATACAGGAGGTGCTCCAGTCCCCTGATCATCTTCATGGCCTCCTCTGGACTTGCTCCAACAGCTCCATGTCTTTCTTATGCTGGGGACAACCAGAACTATTGTCCCAATAACTGTCATGGCCAACGATGATGTTGTATGCACTTTTACAAGTGAAAGATGAGTGTAAAGGCTGACTGTTGGGTCAGTGATGCATCCAGAGAGCAGGCAGACCATGTGGCGAGTACCATTTCCATCTTGCTCCTGGTGGTGAGGAGCACCACTTAGGATCTTGGTTGGGGTAGAAGGAGATTTCAGCTCTTAATTCCTGATGTTGAATGTGCTGTCAGATAATTCATCAGGCTGTAAGTGGCTGATGATGAGGTGGGACATGTTTGATGTTTCTGTTCCTTATGGATCTAGAGGTGAGAGATATTCCCCCAGAGGTCTGGAGCTGGTGCTTCTGAAGTTACCCATGGCACATGCAGGGACTGGTTTTTGCTGTGCATATTTTCCTATGGAGGCAGAAACTTGTGTGACTTGTAAACGACAATGAAGGAGGAGGAAATAAATTGTCATTAGAAATACATCTGTGTCAGTTCCTGCCACTTAATTCCAATGCTACAGTGGTAATTTAAAGGTTTTTCTGACTATATCACAGGAAAAGTGCTTTGTCAAGGGAAAATGGGGTTTACTCAACGTAACAGGGCAGGAAAGCAAAGCTGCCTTTCATCGCCGTGCTGATCCTCGATGGAGCAGCTGAGATCTGGCGTCACTCAGGCACTGAAGGCTTTGCATTGCTTATTTTGAGACCTCCAGGAGTACATTTGCTTTTGATTTGTGAATTTTGGAAAGCATTGAGTGAAGCTGGTGACTTAGCTTAAGAGCTGCTAGCACCATTCTTGCACTGCAGAGATTTCTCAGGAAGCTGATATGTAAGAAGGGTAGATGTGCGTGTATTGAAGCTTTTTTTCCTTGGGCTTACGAGTAAGAGCTGGGATCAGTGACAGGTGATAACTATTGAAATCAGTATTAAGGACAGTGTTACCCTATAAGCACTGAAGTGGGTTTGGAGAGTTTTGCATTCAATTACTAGATCTGTGCTTAGCCTGTGTTCTGACAGTGGGAAGTAGCTTGATTCCTGCCTGCCTTTTCCCCCCATCTGCATAAGTAAGGTAATTCAGCTCGTAAGTTCTTCTGCTGTTGATAGAAGTATTTGGTGTAGAAACTTTGCATTTCTTTTTGGAGAAGCTCAAAGATGAAAGAGTTTTCATTCTGAAGGGTCTATCTTCATTTTTTTCCCCTGTTGCTCCTCATTTCTGTTATAAAGCAGGAATGAGAAGGGAAAAGGAAAGAAATAATCTGGAACTTCCTTATCCTCACATGAAAACCTGCCATTCAAGAAATAGCTATGCTTTTTTTGAATGGCATTCTTGCAATACCTATATTTGAATTTGCATCCTTCCAATACCTAAAGGGGGCCTACAAGAATGCTGGAGAGGGACTTTTCACAAGGGCAGGAAGTGATAGGACAAGGGGGAATGGCTTTAAACTAAGACAGATGAGAGATTTAGATTAGACATTAGGAGAAAATTCTTCACTATGAGGGTGCTGAGGAGCTGGCACAGGGTGCCCAGAGAAGCTGTGGCTGCCCCATCCCTGGCAGTGTTCAAGGCCAGGTTGGACACAGGGGCTTGGAGCAAGCTGCTCTAGTGGAAGGTGTCCCTGCCCATGGCAGGGGGTTGGAGCTGGATGGGCTTTACGGTCCCTTCCAACACAAACCAGGCTGGGATTCTATGATTTTACATTAAAAAAGAAAAAAGTAACTGAAAACCAGTTGAGTTTTAAACTTGCAGAATATGAAAAAGGTTATTATCACTCTTGAATGCCCTGACCTGTTTGAAACCCCGACCTGAGGTTTCTTGCTTACATTGCAGTGTCTGCTTAGTGCAAAGCCTTGAGAATTCTTGTGCCTACATGTAGGTCAGCTGCTGGACAGGCTTGTGCACAGTGAAGATAATGACAACCTAATGGCTGCTTTGTCCTTTGTAACATGACTTATGCTCCCGTGAGCTTCTAATGGATGTGAGCTGCATCCTTGGCAGATGCTGCATTTGTTGACAGAGCTGGCAGATAAGAAACCAGGGCCTGAACAGCCTTAGACTTGCTTGTGGGGGGTGTTCAGGGCTCTCCTCTTTGGCAGGAACTGTGAGGCAGGGATGACACACAGGCAATTTGTGGCCGATGACATGGGGGATATAATGGCAGTGCTCTGCCTGTGTTTTAGCTTCAGTGCCCAGCATCAGGAGGTCTTGAGCTGAACGGAGGACTGTCTGTAGCCATTACTTGCCTGAAAAATCAGAGCACAGCACATGAATGAATGAACCAACCTCTCAGCAACATGTGCAAAATCAAATCAATTCCAAAGAGGTATGTTTAAACGACATAAACATCCGTTTTCAGTCGTTTGTGGAAGGTTTAGTTTCAAATCCCCCAACGCTCGCCAGGTGCTAATGTTCAGATGGGCTGCAGCTCTGGCTTGAAATAGCTTTAACAGACTCAGTCCCTCCTTGTTGCATGGCATGAGCCAGCCCCTGAGCTCAGGAGGGTAGAAGGAAGCTTTTCCTGGGAATCAGCTTTCTTTCATTGCTATTTCAAACTGTTTCTGGCACCTTTCCCTGGTGACTCTTGATGACAGGGTATTAGAGTTTATGGCTACCCAACCCACTGGTTTCCCATGTTCTGTGGCAGGGGTGGATATCAGTCCTGGGCATTCCTCCCTACCGCCCCAGTAGCCCTTGCTGATGATGGAGACTCACAGATACCCAGTGCAATACAGATGATACGTCTGTTGAGGCAGAATTTGGCACTGACTCCTCAAACTGACCCAGACCATTTATAACATTTGTGGCTGCAAAGTACATCCAAGAGTGCATTCTAAGGAGCCTAAAAATAATATCTTCGATTTTAATTTATTTATCCTACAAGTATTAAGTCAACAAGAAGGAAAAGAATCAGTTTGTCCTTTTCTTTCCCATGCTTATGTGTTCAGCTTTCAGAATGGAGCTATAAGTTTATCGCAAGTTATTTGCCTGTTAGTTGAGTTGGCTTAGTGCATGGATCACGTTACTGGAAAGTGGGCTCACTTGCCAGAACTGCCTTTGCTTTTCCATTTCCTTTTCCATCTCCCAGTTTTGTACATTATCTGGTAGCAGCACTGAAGGCTAAGCTCTCACTGAACTGATTGGAACCAGGAGTTGGCATTCTGCTATTCCATCTCCTTCTGCCAAAACCCAATGTTCAAAATTAAGAACTTTATGTTCAGGCTACTTACATGAATAAAGTTTATGGCCATTAAAAATACCTGAAGATCAGTACAGAAAAGCTTTGATTCTTCTAGTGACTTAGTATTACCACACAGTGGATAAAGTTGGCTATATTCAATGTCTTTGTCTCAGGAAAAGGGGATAAGGGAGGGTGGCTTTAAAAAAGAAATAATGAAATGGGGTTTTTTGGTTGTTTTATTGTTTGGTTGTTTTGTTTGGGGTTTTTAAAGGTATAGTTGGACGGGTCTTGAAGCAACCTGCTCTAGTGGAAGGTGTCCCTGCCCGTGGCAGGGGATTGCAATCGGGTGAGCTTTAAGTCCCTTCTAACCCAAAGCATTCTGTGGTTCTCTGATGATTCTATAACAAGAAAACTTCAAACTAGCTAGATGTAAGTGTAAACCTGAATCCAGATGTTTAGAATGAGCAATATAAATCCCTAGGGGTACTCAGTTGTTCCAAGCATTAGGTGTACAAAGCAAAAAGTGCTTCTTGAGAGCTTGGTCTTTTCCTGTGTGTTATTTCTATTGATCAGGAATCATAGAATCATAGAACCATAGAATAGTTAGGGTTGGAAAGGACCTTAAGATCATCAAGTTCCAACCCTCCTGCCATGGGCAGGGACACCTCACACTAAACCATGGCACCCAAGGCTCTGTCCAACCTGGCCTTGAACACTGCCAGGGATGGAGCATTCACAACCTCCCTGGGCAACCCATTCCAGTGCCTCACCACCCTCACAGGAAAGAACTTCTTCCTTAGATCCAATCTAAACTTCCCCTGTTTAAGTTTTAACCCATTACCCCTTGTCCTATCACTACAGTCCCTAATGAAGAGTCCCTCCCCAGCATCCCTATAGGCCCCCTTCAGATACTGTATTATCCAATGACAGGACATTTAACTCGTGAGCAAATAACCTGGGTTACAACCTCTTGTTGCGTGACTTTAACTTTAGAACCATGTCATGCCTGGAGCACTACGTGCAGTGTTGCTGCCATCAGGTGCACATCCCTGCAGTAACTGATGAAAAGTGCAGTGATCTGATGCTTCTTCTCCTATGAATAGAAAATCATCTGTGTGTATCAAGTCTGTGAATCATATTTCTGTACTAGATCATTGTTATGAATGACAGAAATTACACAAGCCTTTATTTCCAAAATCTTCACAGGCACCATAAATCATAAAATCCAGTGGAAACTAAACAAATTGTTTCAGTGAGCAGAAGGGTTACGTATATATTTGTAAACACCAAACCATTTACTTCCAGATTTCTTAATTCAACACGTTTTTGGTTTAGAAATGCCAAAGCTGATCCTTTAACAATGAAAAACACATTTTCCTATTAAAATGTGATCCAAACATTTTATATAATGAGGTTTTGGTTTGTTTGGTGTAGCGCTTTGTTAGGTTAGGAATTGTAAGAAAATGAAGTTTCATCTTAGACTGCAGAAGAACTCTGGAGAATTGAAGAAATACCTTTGTATTGTTTTGTTTCAGAAGCCAAATCTTCCAGTTCAATCTGAAGCAATTCTTCCCTTCTGTTTTGTTTTAGTTTTGTCACCCCCGCAACAGAATCTGTTGATCTTTCTTTTCTGTGTTCTTTCTGATGTTATTGATGCAGGGTAATTTTTCTTGGGTTTTGCTAGATTTGTTTGTGCTCCATTGCTGGAAAATCTGGGGTTTGCCTGGCAGGAAAATGGTCATTAGCACATTATTCTTGCTTCTGCTGATGAGCTGCTTTTGTCACTTGTAGTTGCAGGTAGCCTGTTTTCTGGAGCTTTTCTTGTTCCTATTATCCCATCCACCTCTGAGTTACTGAATACTCTCAGCTGTAAGTCAAGGAATAAAGTGCTTATAGTCACCATTAAATGTTTTCTTTGCTAATTCTCCTTTATTGTGTCCCAGTAACTTGTAGCTGAGCAATAAATTAACTGCCCTCAGCCCCAGCAGAATGCTCTGTTTGAAACCTCTGATGGGTATTGTTTTGCCCCTCTTTCCTGTATCCCTCATACGATGCTTTTCCCCTGTGTGCAGCTTCCTCCTCCCCAGCCCAAGTGATGCTATTACTGAGGAATGTTGGACGGATACCACTATACACATAGTGGAGGTGCCCCCAGATCTGGGGTTTGGGCTTGATTTAAAGGGGAGGAGATGCAGGAAGGGAATGTTGTTTTTAGTAGGGACCCAGGCTGTAGTGCTCTGCAGAACTGTTTTAATGTGCTCATCAGGCAGGGAGGTCTGTGGGCTCAGGGAGGGCTCAGGGAGCTTTTCAACTGTTTCCATGCACTGCTCAGGGCTGCTGTCCCAGGCACGTACTGCATCAATGCTTCTGGGGAAGACATTCTGGGAATAATCAATCAGTGTTGCTCTGGGTTTCTTCTCCATCGGAGATGCTCTGTTGTGTCTTTCAGTGCTGCTCAGTTTGGTTGTAGTTTCTGAATGAGGGATCAGTTTATGCCAGGCAGAAGAGTTTGGTCTTGCAATGGGCTAAGACATCTGTCCTGTTTTCATAGAATCATAGAATAATTAGGGTTGGAAAGGACTTTAAGATCATCCAGTTCCAACCCCCCTGCCATGGGCAGGGACACCTCACACTAAACCATGGCACCCAAGGCCTCCTCCAACCTGGCCTTGAACACCATCAGGGATGGAGCATTCACAACCTCCCTGGGCAACCCATTCCAGTGCCTCAGCACCCTCACAGGAAAGAATTTCCTTCTTATATCCAATCTAAACTTCCCCTGTTCCCTGTTTAAGTTTTAACCCGTTACCCTTTGTCCTATCACTACAGTCCCTAATGAAGAGTCCCTCCCCAGCATCCCTATAGGCCCCCTTCAGATACTGGAAGGCTGCTGTGAGGTCTCCACGCAGCCTTCTCTTCTCCAGGCTGAACAGCCCCAACTGTGCTCCAAAGCACTTAAACGGGTGCTTAAAGTTGCGGGTCCTGAAGAAGCCAGTGGTGGTAGGGCTTTGCTGAGGTGTGCTGTGAATGTCTCAGTGTTCTCCTAGATCAGGATTAAGTTGCCCTCTTGGGTCTTTGCTGTCAGCTCTGATCTGGAGCACTCCTTATCTCAGAAAGGACCTCCGTGCTTTAGCTTTACAGGAGTGTCGTATCACTGAGCTGCTCCACATCTTCTATCTTTCTCCTTTCCCCTGCCTCCAGGTTCTTGGGTGCAATTCAGCCTTGCCACAGTCGACTACATGTAGTCTTCTTGCTTTTACTGAGGCAATGTTGCAAAGGACTTTTGCACAAAGGGCATATGGGGCTGCAAAGGAGATTTATGTGATCAAGGCAGTCTTTACTCTTACTGTGTAAGATTTTGGGGGCAAAAGCTGGTTTGATATAAAAGATAAAGAGAACTTTGCCTTCCCTCTGAGCGAATCGGTGGGCAAACTGGGATTGAAATCCAGAAGTACCTGGCAGCCAGGTCTCTGCCAATCCCTTCTGATGTTCTGGGCCATTGCTCACAAAGGAGCAAAGGGCTCTACTTATTTTTCTCTGGAGTTCAACTAGAGGTGATGCTATATTCCAGGTAGGCAGTTCTTTACCTCCCTTAATGAGTAACTTTATACTGTGCTGTCTCCTACTAGAAGGAAAAGAAGCTATCTATCTGCCAAGGCTGTATAAATTGTTAAGAGATGAGGGAAGGCACAGGCAGGGAGCTGAGATTACAGCAGGAGCCATGAGAATTCCCAAGTTTCAAAGAGTGCTCCTGGTTTTAGTGTTTCATAGAATCATGGAATGATTTAGGGTTAGAAGGGACTTTAAAGAGCATCTAAGCATTTCATGCACCCCTAGGCAGTGTTTAACATTTCTAGTTATGGTAAATAAAAGCAAGCATTCCAACTGGACAGTGTATCAGCACTGTGACGGTGAGGAAGGTTAGACTCTCTGTTGTGTTTGCTGTACAGTGTTGTATCATGAATGATGTTTATGGCTGAGATCCTCAAGTGCTGACACAGCATTGAGTAAGGTAGAAAAGGGCCATTGTGACCTCTTTTTATCATACTGAACACAGGGTTTCTTTGAATTAAGTCTGGTTTCAATCAGAGCACCTTAATGCAGCAATTTGCCATGCATTTCTTTCTTCTATTCATGATCCTTCTTCCGTGTACATCTGCTATCATATTATGTCCATATGGCAGCTCCAGCAATTGTTTGGGAGGCAGCTGAATACTACAGCAGCTCTATGAGCATCCTTCCAGTTCTATGTCAAATAAGTTCGTCCTCTCTGATTTGTCTTTTGAATGCCAGTGTCCTGGAGCTCACCTGTGAATTGAAGATGCTCACAGACCAGGTTTGTGTGGTTTGTAGCTCTTGTCCATAGCATTCTTAGTTGATGGTGTTCTTTGGTCTTTCCTCAAACACTGAACCTCTGCCAAATCAAGACCATCCTAATCTCTGTCAACACCAGCAGTACAGGGGAGGAGAGTAGAGCACAGCATCATGAATAAGCCTGCCTAAAGCACTGCAAAGGAAATCTGGATGTGACTGAAGTTAGTGGTAATGCTCTTACTCAGGTCCCTAGCACTAGAAGTTTATCCCCTTACTGATGAAGAACTTTTTCCCCTTGTGAATGTACAGATCGATGGGTTGTTTGTTCTCAACTGACCTTTTCTCCCACAGACCATGTGAAGCCTGGGGATGTGTGTGCATATCCATTAATCATGACATCAGTAGGTTTTGCCTGGCCAAAACGCAGCTCTAGGAATTGAGACTGTTACCTGCAGGTGGCTAGTAAATATGGAGAGTTCCTGCAATAGAGGAGGTGGACCTAGGGAAGGGCATACATAGCACTGAGAAATAAGAGAGAAAGTCACAGTAAGCTTTGCAGACTGTCCCAGGCACCTTCCCAATAGGGAAAGCAGCCCCAGGGAGACCTGGGAATGTGTTTTCTTTGTCAGAAGGTAGCTGCAGATCTTGTTTTGCTCTCTGCCTTTATTCTTTACCATTGGAAAAGCTCCTTCTCTCTGCACTCTGTGAAGTCAGGGGGGTACCTGCCCCAGCTGGTCCTCCTGTGCACTTCAGAGGTTTGCAGAGCCTCAGCAATGCCCGTTGCCTGGATACAGGGCAGCCCTGCATCCCTGCTCCCCATCCAGCCTATGGAAGCAGGGGGGGCTGTGGGGGGAGAGGTGTGGGAATTAAGCCCTGTGTCCTCAGATGCAGGAGCATTGAGTCCATCTGAAACAGCTTGGGAGCTCAGAGTTTCCTTTTCCTTTGCCATCGTTATTATTATTTATCATTATTATTGATAGGAGCAAAGTGCAACCCAGCTGCTCAGTGCCGAGATCTGAGGGCTCCTGCCGGGTGAAGCGCTTCGTGCCACTTAGAAAACAGCCATTGTGCTGTCTCTTGAATAAGCATTTTATCTCACATGTTTGTTCGGAGCCTCCTGCTGTTGCTCACACTGCAACTGCTGACAAGTAGCCTTCCTGGCAACATGGCATCAGATGCTGTGAGCTGCTGAGGCCCTGGGAGAACAATATTAAGAAGACAGGGATTGTTGAATATTTGAAGTATTTCCTCTTAAACATGAAAATGCTTTTTGTGCTTTGTACACATCACTGATTGGTGACAGTGACTGGCCAAGTCATGCATTATTCCTGCGTTCAGGCTGAAAGCTCACCATTAGCAGGACGCCCTGTTCTATAGCACATCTATGAACTTTACTAACAAGGATCAGTCAAAAATCATTTTTAAGCTCAGTTACTTTAAATTTGGACCAGTTCATGTTGTAATATGTTTGTTGCTGCGTATGTCTACAGAACGTTGTGCTGTTTCAAACAGCACTTGGGATCTTATCAGTGAGCATTAGTAAAGTGATAGTAATTAACCTTTAGATTGAGATAGCGTGCAGCATCTCTAATAATGAACCAGGGTCCTCCTATTTGAAGCACTGTAAATGTGTGTGACAGAAGTACTATCTGACCTATGAACATGTACATTTAACTTTAATGTAAGGTAAGAAAATAAATTAGTATAATGCAGTGGGAGGGGGAATGAACACCTAAGCAAGGCCATATTGAAGTCAATGATCATTCTAGGATCATCTTAGGCACTGGGGTTGGTCTTAGACAGGTTCCATGTCGGGCTTCTAAAAACACATTCTCATATTCTCTGTGGCATGGAGTTGAACAACAGACAAAGTTTGTTCTACATTGACTCATAGAATCATAGAATAGTTAGGGTTGGAAAGGACCTTAAGATCATTTAGTTCCAACCTCCTGCCATGGGCAGGGACACCTTGTCTTCATTGCTGAAGGAGGACAGCACCTAACTTTGAGCTAATATTAGAAACAAAGCTGTTGGAAGATTGAAAACCTGGAGGGTTTTAAGACGGATAGTAGGAGGTCAGGAAACTTGGAGCCATTTTTTCTAGGCCTTTAGAAAATATTTATGAAAGGCATTTGCATCTCTGCAAAAGGAGGGCGAAGAGATCGATGACACAAGTGTATTGTTCTGACATTGTAGTTCCCACTTTGTATCTCTATTTACACATGCATGGAGAATGGCAGAGGATGAAAGATGCAGCTCACCGAGACTCCTTGTGAGAGGCGACCGTTGAAAGGCTGCGCTGAAGGTTAGCATCTCCTTTGTCTTGGCTCTGTGTATGTGTATAAATGTACATATCTACATACATATATATGTATGAAAATATGTGCACAAAGCCACTGATTGTCAGCAAATAACACTATTCACAGAAGCTTAGTACCTGCTGTAAGCAGAAAAGACAAGCCCTTCTCTCTCCTGCTGACAGCAAAGTCAGACATGAAATTGCTGTAGACTGCTACTGGGATTTTGTCACCCAAATAGTTTATTCCTCTCTTTCTGTCTTCATAAATAAATCTGTTAAGTGTTTTACCAGCTCATTTGCTTAGGTAAACCAAGTACATGCTAATTAAAGGTATCAATAAATATCTCCCTCAGTTTTTAGTGTTCATATCTGACCTCTTGGATTAAGCACTTCCCACCATATAATTTTTCCTGTTTAAAAGTAAAAACACACCCCTTTATCTTCCCTGATTTATTTGTTTTCTTCTTTATATCAAGAGGAGGCAAAAGGGCTGCATAATTTCTGGAGTGCAAGAATGGATGGGAGGAGCGTGTGTGCACTCTGGTTCCTGCTGAAGAGTAGAGTAACATATATGGGGAGCATGTTAGCATGAAGGAGCTTCAAAAGGCAGTGACCAGAATGGAGGTTGAGATTCTTACCTGTCTAGACAGAGATGTGTGAATGACTAGGTAGGACAGAACATCAGCTTTATTGAGAGTAGGGAATCATTGCAACTCAACTACCTCTTTACTGGGAAGTAAAATAACATAGCTCACAACGTACAGGAGGACAGATAGTTATGGAATGGTAACATATTCTGATTGAAAAAGCTGAAAGAATTCTACATCAGATGAGCTGTGCCACACCACCTCCTGATAGGAATCAAGGTGGATATGTGCAGTACTTAGGGTTTTGAGTACATACAACAGATCCAAAGTCTATAAAGATCTTGAAGTCTAGTCTCAGTTCTTTGTTTGGTGAATCCACAGGTACTGTGTTTGCTGAGGAGTTTAGCAGTGAGTCAAGCTTCAAATACTTTGGGAAACTAAAAATACAAAACAGCCCAAAAAGCAGCACCAAAAGAGGTGTAATTGATTTTATAAGGTTAAACAATTAATCCCTCTTCTAGATCCAGTGCCATCCAAACTTCTTCAGAACTTAAACTAATGAAAGAGAAATGGTGCCCGATTAGTGGCTCAGATGTTCCTCCATCTCTAGGACATCAAAGATGTGTAAGCCTTCATTTTCTGTGGCTTTACTGAAAATGTTCTCTTATCCTTCTGGGTGATGGGGGAAGGGATGGGATGTTACAGCTGTGATTTGGCACAGCCACAGTGTATTTTGCTTATTTTGCTGGCCTTTCATAACATTGCAGAATCTTCTTTTGCCCGTTATTGATTTTTGTTGTTGTTCTTTTAAATTGTTTTAAATTGTTCTTTTAAATTGTTTTAAAACAATTTGCCTGGCAAACAGAAGGTCTTGGTTTCCTTCAGAGTGCTTTATGTGAATTAAGGTAGCGGGGACGTCATATGCATACATTTGTAGTTGGGTTAATTGCATTAAGCTTTTTAAATGAACACTGACAGTGTATCAGCCTACCAGAACCAAACCCACCTTAAATTAGAGGAAAATAATTAGGATTGAAAGCTAAATTTAGATTTAACTGTAATTTACAGGAGTGCGTGTATAAAGAACAGCCAGCAAAAGGAATCTTGCTGCTGAGGATCACCAGGAAAAAGCCTCTTTGCATATTATGGCCACATAGCAGCCAACTCCAGGGATGAGTTGCTGGAAGTGACACTTCTGATTTATTGCCCACTGCAGCTTTGAGAGTGTTTGCAGGCTGAAGTATCTGTTATGGTTAGGATGATTATAATGGGGTTTATTTTACTTTAGAGAAAGAAAATAAATAGGTTTTTTGTGGCTCTTGCATGGGGATGACTTCTGTGGTTACTCTTGGTTCTTAAGCAATGCGAGTGGGAGCTGCTTGGTGTCACTTGCTCTTTCCCTGCAAAGGGAGCTGAGGCTGGTCAGTGGGAGGAGAACCCCAACACGTACCCCATTGCAGGACTGTACCCTGGTGGGAATTTCTGAGCAGGTAGAGAGGATCCATGCTCCCTGAAGAGGTTTTCTGCTGTTCCTGGTGTATCAGTGGGTCTGCAGCTGGTTTTGATTCTGCCTTTTAGAAACAGATATGTCAGGGTGTTGCAGTTGGAGAGTATCCCTCAGTGCCCGGTTGGCGTGCTTTGTGGAAGGTGCTAAGGTATAGCTAGGTAATTGTTCTATATACTATTCACTCCAGGACTATGTTTCACCCTTCCCAAAATGCTTCCCAACCTGTACACAATGGAATTGCAAGTGGCCTTTTGAGTAGAGACATAAGCAAGCCACTGATGCCTTTCACTGAAAAACTCTGCTTTCCAGACTCGAAAGACTAGGAACTTTAACCTGTGTAAAACACTGCATCATCTTTAAGTTAGGGTTGTGCAGAAAAGGTGTGTTCTATTTCATCTATCTCATGAAGCAGATGCCAGGTTTTGAAGCTATGGGGAGATTTTCTTCTGTCATGGTCCAAAATGTGAGCCCTGCTATAGTTTTAAGCAAAGAAACAAATCAAAGATACAGATCTTTACCACTACAAGATGCCTTCTCCAAGTAGCAGTCAGGTTACTTGTGTTCCCTGGTGAGAACTGGGAAACCCAGGAATGTTAGCCTGAATCTTCTATGTCCTAGGTTAATGTCACATCAACCACATCTCTGACTAGGTGAAACTTTCTCTCTTGTTTTGATGAAAAGTTCCATTCTGGATTCCCAGAAATATCACAAAATGCCTGGTTTTCAATCTTAAAACAAAATGAAACCTCAGTTCTCTCTCCCCAAACTGAAAGACCTTCTCAGCTGACAGATTCATCTGGAAGATGCAATAAACTCTCAGGAAGTCCTTGATGTTCCATCATGCAGAATGATAGCAAATAGATGAGTAGTCCCCCTCAGTCTCAACACCACTAGAAATGCTGTCCAGACAGTTGCATTTGAAGAAGGTTAGAGTTGTATTTTGCGTAATATCAGAAACAAAGCAGCAATTTGTACGTCAGTAGTTCATATATCAGCAGCCCTAGGTAAGATTCCACTGTGCAAAATCCCATTTACACACAGGTGGTACTGGAAGGCAGCCTCTTCGTAGCTAAATAGAAATGTAAAGCTTTAAAGGTGAGCTGGGCAGCAGAACACAAAAAGAGATTTCAAGAAGGTACAAAATACACCTCAGAGTTCATGTTTTCAGCTCCTGGCTAAGCTGTCTTGCAAAGAATTTGCAGTTCAAACCTTTTTCTATCATTTCTGTTTGTGCTGAGGAATTAAAACAGGGAAAGCAAATTCCTTCAGATAAGATCCATCTCTTTATGCCACCTATATTGCCAACATAGGTTTGTGTTCTGCACAGCCCTGGGTAAAATTAGCTGTTTATGCAGCAGAACCTGGGAACTTCCTTGCTGGGTTGACTAATAATGAAGAAAAGATGAACTATAAACTGTCTGTTCACTGTTCTTGGCTGGTCCCCTCCTGCTCTCTATTTTAATATCCTTGTCAGCCTGCTGGCAAGATGTTGAAGCAACACCAGCCATCCAGTTAAAACATGGAGTAGCCAGAAGTTTCAACTCAGGTTTCCTTGAACACTTACTGGACACTCATTCCAATTCCCATAAAAATGTCTGGGCAAGTCCTTGCGTAGTGTTTCACCTCATTTTGTAGCTACTTTACAACACTCTGATTTTAAAATGTAATTTTACACGCGTTACTTTTACTGACTATACTTTCTTGTTCGTTGTGCATTTTTAAATGCCAAGAGTATGAGCAGGGTGGAAAGGGGACCAGTATTGTGATGGGTAATACAGAGAGTTCTAGTTATTCATGGTCCTGCTCTGCTAAATATGTTTCCACTGCTTCAGGTGATTGTTAAAAATAGTATATCATGGATATAGAATCATAGAATTATAGAATGGGAAGGGTTGGAAAGGACCATAAAGATCATCCGGTTCCAACCCCGGGTTATATTGAACTTATAATTGAAATGGGAAGAAATGTTCTGTGTTTCATCAGGTTGACTATAGCTAAAATCTCTGCTGGTCCTATAGCTTTGGGAAAGAATATTCTATTTTCTGAGGAAAGCTGTATGGATAAAGGAAAGTACCTCTGGTAAATCAAACCTGAGCAAGAAAAGGGGAAGGATTTTCCCCTATAGCCACTTCTGTCTTTCATGAAGTTGTGGGATCCCTGGATCCAGCTTCCACACAAGACATAGATGTATATTCAGTAGAGTCTGGGTAGAATGTGGAGGCAGAAGAGGAAGAATATGATGTGGGGATGGAGTGCCACAAAACAACAGGAGGGTGCCCAGAGCAGGGCCCATCCTGGGAGCTGTGTGTCATTAAAAGGGGCTGAGAAGAAGGGAATGGCAAAGGGGTTTCTTTGTTAGATGGATAGCTGGCTCTGTCCCCCTTGCAGCCAGCCAGCACACCTCAGACCCATGCCGTCTGTGGTTCCTGAGCAGTAAACTCCCCAAGTTTCCTCCATAAATTTATAAAGGAAAAAGGGAGGTGGGCAAACTGATTTACTGAAAATTGTATTCTGAGTGGAGCTGTATTAAGAAGCCTGCGTGCCTGATAAAAATACTCACCCTCAACAGGATGAAAACTAGATCCCACTGAGCCCTCAGCATTCTGCCTGAGTCACTAATTCCCCAAGGAAGAAAACAAAGCAAGCAAAAAAAGTTTGTTTGCACACAGCAAAGCCAAATCACGTCCAGTTGTGATTTACAATGAGTCCTGGGAGACTCCTCTAACATAACATGGAGTATATGTATAGCTCTTCTTTAATATAATGTGGGGCCAGTGAAGGTGAGTTCACAAATATACAAAATGATCTTTCTTCTCTCATTCTTTAGGGAAAACACCTATTAATTTCAGTGGGACTCTTGCCTGCATGTGTTTTGTGACTGGAGCTGCCCCAGAGTAGTATGAGGACCAGCGGCTGCTAGCACTGGGGCACAGGGAGGGTTTAGATGTGAGTCAGATTTTCCACAAGCACAGCTCTTCATCTGGCTCCAACAGCCGGGACCAGCAGGACTTTGTCCTACTCCTTCTTCCCTGTCTGGCTGCCCACACAGGCTCTCCCCATCACCTCTCTTCTGGTGCTTTTTGCCCCTTTGTGATAGGGGCCAAGGCTTCAGCATCATAAGGTTTCTACAAATAATATCCACAGCTCATGAGGGAAGCAGCAGAGCACTCCTCTGGTTCCCTGAGGCTTTATAAATACTTCCTCAATGAAAGGCAGTTTATAAATCTACTCAGCTCCAGATCTGCGTGAGTTTGATGGAAATTCTCCACTTATGGTGGGATAAGAGAGCGGAGAGTGAGACTTGGTGCTAACAAATGACCCCTGGCTGGAAGCAGGCTGTTAATGCTTTTAAATGAACTACTGCTGCAGAGCTCAGGGCTTGAACCCAGAAGCACAATAGAAGGTGCATTATTATTCCTGTTCTGATTATGGCAGATAATTTTGCTGTTCTCATTTACAAATGTAATGGTTTGTTAATAACATCTGATTCGGGAACATAGGATAGCCTATCAACTAAGGGTGGCACGATGGCATTAATAAGGGTAATTGAGGTTGTTGCTATAATCTTGTTTGCTCTATGGTTTGTTAATTGAAAATTACTTATCTTAATATATGATAGAAACATAAATGTGCTTCCTCTGTGAAGCAAAACGGGATGTGTCAGTCTGCACTGTTTATACATTGATAGGGTATCTGTACAGCAGTGAACCAGTCTCATTCATGTCAGGTATTGTGTTTATATGTTGCATAAATAACAGCATTGCTGTTACTTATGGCTGTGTGTGTCTTTTGCTGCAAGACCTGGTGTTTTAAGACTGTCTGGGATACATGTGGTTGATGAGAGAGCCGTTATGTAGGGAGGAAATGGAAATGAGAGACAGACAGGCTGCTGAGCGTTTAACCCTGGAGAAGAAACTTGGCATTTCATCTTCTAGCAGCGTTTGCCCGTAACTACTATTAACATTAATTATGGAGATGCTTATGTGAACACCCTGTTAGCCCTAATTAGAGTTAATGGAAGATACGTGTGGATGTTAACAGGACAAGAGACAACCAAGCTTCCATTTCTAAGGTTAAATATTCAGTAGCTCCCTCTTAGACATCTCCAGCATCCTATAATCATGCAGTCAGACTTCTGCAAAAGCAGAACAGTTTCACAGTTTCTCCTGCCTTTTTTAATATATTTTCCTCTTCCCCCCCCCCAAATTATGGCCACCTCTCACTATTTTTGCTTAAATTAAAGAGCAAATAACATGGCAGTGACCTCAGCTATCTTTACTAATGTAATTACGCTCCCTCTTCTCTATACACAGTGCACTTCAGACTTCATTAGCAGACCATTTGCTGTCCCTTTTACTGTCCTTTTAATGAATGCTACTAGATACACTGAAGAGGAGCTGGAAGGACTTGGCTTTGTGCTGAACAGAGACCCTGTGATAAAGAGCTCAGGGATGAAGCTCTCGAGTAGGTCGTGTAATAGCTGAGAACTGTAAAGTTCCTACCTCTGTGCTATTCTCTGAAGCTGTAAAGACAAAAAAAAGACTACTTCTTGCTTGCACTCTGCCTTCAGTAGTTTGGAACCAGTATCACTTAAGAATTGAGGCTGCAAAATATACAGGTTGTCTCTTTATCCTGCTGCTGTGTATGACAGCACGTCTCTGCTGCTTATCTCTGCCCAGGTGAGCATCTTATGATGAAAAAATGAAAATCACTGACACAGGCCAGTGTCTTCACAGGAAGGGTCTTTTAAGGATGGACTTGGAAACTTATTACGCTTCCCAAAAGACTTGAATCTGCCTCAGGTGGTGTCACATACTCCTCGGGGCAGGATGTGCTTCCTTGTGGTCCATTTCCACAGACATACACAATGATCTTGGATGGTGTATTGGGCAAAAAGGGCATTATTTTTGCCTGAGATGATGTGTTAAATAGTTACAAGGTGAGGTGTTCATCTGATCATCTCTTCCTACTATGCAAATACAGCACAGAGCCCCTTTGAATAGTGCCTAGTTACAACTTTCAACCTGTAGCTCCTAGCTCCTCATTGTCTGGAGCCACAGGACTGATGTTTCCCCAGCTTTCCAGCTTTCTCCTTTTCCCCAAAGCAATTCCTAGTGTAAGAACACTCATGCTTGGCACGGTCTTGCATGTGCCCATTTGCAGAAACTGCCTAACAGCCCATTGCTGGCTGAGGTGCCCATCATGGGCACAAGCAGAGGGGACTCTGGGGATGGGGCAATGCACCTCTGAGGTTTGGTGGGAATGTCTCTGCTCACATTTACCCAGAGGATGAACTGGGAGAAGGTTGGTAGGTTTTTATTTAGCATCTATTAGTTTATTCTCTTGATGTTTCTATGTATTTTTCCAATTGTGTTATTACAAATGCCTGGTTTATTTTGTGGTTGTCACCAAATCTGTTCAGCTTTGTAATTAATACTACTTTCTTGATTTAATGTGTAAAGTAATGCTTTCACAGGTCAGTCCTACATGGACCTTTTTTCCTTTTCTTTTTGTTTCTGCTTGCTAATTGTTGTGTATTTTTTAATGGCCATGTAAATCTTAAAGTGCCTGTATTCGAACTGGCGGGACAAAAAGGCTTTTAATGGTATTTCGCTCTGAGGTTTGGAGTAAGCTGTATTGGTTTGAGAGCCCTTGCTGGATGTTCTTTCAAGTGGACAGATGCTAAGAAACCTTGCTCTAGGCTATGCAGGGTGGCACTGGCACAGGGTGCCCAGAGAAGCTGTGGCTGCCCCATCCCTGGCAGTGTTCAAGGCCAGGTTGGACACAGGGGCTTGGAGTAACCTGCTCTAGTGGAAGGTGTCCCTGCCTGTGGCAGGGGTTGGAGCTGGATGAGCTTTAAGGTCCCTCCCAACACAAACCACTCTATGATTAATGTAGCTCTTTCCTGCATAGTTAAAGTAGCAAAATCCCATGCTGCAATATGGCTTACTCCAGTTTATGGGAAAGAACAGATTTTTCTGGTGTATCTACATTTTGATCCATTAACAAAAAGAATAGTTACATCATGTTTAAAAAGGAAAAATCCCCCACATTTTATAAGATTAAATTGCTCACTAAGCCTTCAGGTACAGCAGGTAAGAAACTGATGCTGTAAAGGGAACACAGCCCTGACATCTCATTTTATTTCAGCAAGGAAAATGCTGGCCTTGCTTGGAGCAGAAGGTGCCTCTGTGATGAGGCTACGGTCTGGTTGTGTGGTTGGGACAACGAAACACAGTATGACCCACGACATTGTCAAACCCACTGAGGTTAAGCACCCTTTCCCCAGGTGAATTCCCTTGTTTTCATAAGCCACTACAGCTAGGCTGTAAAAGGGAGGTCTCCAAGGGAAGCTAAGGTAATAACCACAGTGGTAACTTAAAGCTGCCTTCATGAACTAAATCCTGCATTTTCTGGGTCAAAATAAGCAGCAGATGTGTGAAGCAAATGTCTCCCTATCTTGCCTATGAGTTGTATAAATGGAGATATTCAAAGTCTTCAGCAAAACCCTTGCCCATTGACACCTTAATTCAAATCCGTTTGGTTTGTAGGTCAAGTGCTGATACAACATCCACCAGCATAACAGCCCTTTCCTGTGAAATGGCTGGATGAGATCTGACATTAGAAATCTATCGTCAAATGGATTTTTGTTCCCCAAAAATTTCTAAATCAAACAATAGTCCAGTTGAAGAGACTGATGTCAGAATCACTGAGCCAATAGCAAAGATTTTAGTAGCGAGAAAATGGTTATTCTGTGTATTAGGTATAGGCTTAGCACAATTACAATTCCCCCAATCAGATTCTGTAGTTACCTGGTCACCTCTGACTTGCCTTCCTTACCAGAACAATATCCTGGCTATTATTCCACAATGCTTTGGAGTCACCTAATTCATTGGTAGCCTTCCCAAGATAGCAGGGAAAGCAGCAGATAAGTATTAGCTGAGAAACCCGAGTGGTTTTGCCCTGGGATAATGGAAAGATAATGTATTATACAGGAGATGTCATGTCACCAAAACTGAATTTTAGGAGCTTCTGTTTCCTACAGGATATTTAAAGTGTTTAAAAGGGGTTTGCTTGGTGTTCGCTTTTATTCTTTCATTCATTTTGCCTCACAGATTTGTCTGGATGCTTTTGAGCGAAATCAGATTTGCTTAAATGACAACTCGCCATCAAAAACCTGACGACAAAATAGATGATTCTGGTTTACAATATATGGTGTAATTAGCAGTATCAAGACAGCGCACTGCAGACGAGGGGGGAAGTTAGGAAATAAAAGATAAAATACAACCTCTCAATCAAAATTTGAAGCAGTGGAGTTGGTGAGGAATTAAAATGCCAGCTTCTGCTTGGGGAAAGCCTGCACATCCAGCGTACTCACCCTTCTGGGTCTCAAGGGGCTGAAAGAGGGAAACTTGTCTCTCCTGATAAGATGTGCTCAGTGCCAGTGAGCAGTAGCATTTAAAACTGGCCAAGGACAGAGTTAAAGCTGTTCTGATGGGTTTTACAGGATGGACCAGCACCATCCCTGCTTTCTATTGGGAGTGTGCGGGCTCAGAAGAGAAGTGCAGCCCATTAAAATGGCAGATCCCTCTTGTGTTTCTCTGTGCATCTCCTGTACCACGTAGTCCATCTCATCAGAGTGAAGCTACACTTGCATCCAGGGTACCTGAGTGCACAGCTTGAAAGGATGGAGTTTAAATACAGGCCCTGAGCAGGAAGTGGCTGCTGCCAATAAACAGGAACAGGAGTATTGGAAGGCTGATTTACATGGATGCACTTTGTGTCCGGATTAATATGCTGCAGACAAAAGATGTAAGAATAAAGCTGTTTGCCAAGGGCTGCAAACAGGTGGAAGGTTTGCACTGCAGCCTTTCTGCCTTGAGTATCAGCTAATTGGATCGAACTCCTGATCAAGTCTGTGCTGGCTGGAAAACCATTTATCTTGAGCTGCTTGTGAGGGAGCATCTGTAAACCCTGTGTTTTCCAAAAGAAAGCCTTTATAAGGATCCAGAAGAGCCAGGACATTGATCCTTGATGCCCAATGGCTCTGCTGACCTACTGGAAGAGCTAGTTGACACCGCTGTCAATGTGGAACAGTGGGGAGGGTGGTGTTGGGAGTTGTGCTGAAGGTGAGGTTTCAAAACGTGTTGGGTTTACAGCAGCTCCCAGCTCCTAAGGAGAATGCCCTTTCCCTGCAATACACAAACGCCTGTGGTGCAACCTCTGTACTGACCTGGTGATGCTGGGGTGAGGAACCTCAACTGTACCATGGGTGGTGTCTGCTTTCAGGGTGAAACTGTTTGCTGGGTCTCTCTTCCTGTCACTAGATCATTGATTTGGGATTGTCCTAATGAGGAGGTGTGAACCTGTAGAGGAAACTTAGAATCATAGAATGGTTTGGGTTGGAAAGGAACTTAAGATCATCCATCTCCAAGCCCCTGCCATGGACAGGAACACCTTCCACTAGAGCAGGTTGCTCCAAGCCCCTTCCAGCCTGGCCTTGAACACTGCCAGGGATGGAACATTCACAACTTCCACTGTTCCAGCACCTCACCACTCTCACAATGCAGAATTTGTTCCTTATATCTAACACAAATTTCCTTGTTGAAGTTTGATAGCAGGGGGTGTCTGTATGAGGGCTGCAGGAGTGCATATTTGGAGATACCAGCTCTAGGTTTTGAGTGTGTCATTGTGGGCAATGTAGCACAGTTGGAATACAAGCCATCTAACTTACTCCTTTCCGGTTGTCACCATCCCTGGACTGTGTGGTGCATATGAATGACCCCACCTGTGGTTTTGTACCTGCACATATTCAAATATTACTGGCAGGCAGCTTCATTTCATCTAAAAATGCTTCATTTCATCTAAAAATGCTTCATTTCATCTAAAAATGGCAATAGTTTGAATACCGTCTTTCTGGGTGCTCTGTTTCTGAACTGCTTTCATCCTGGCACTATTGTAGGGTACTAAATGCAATCTCTTATATCCTATGGGTGGCAGATGAGTGGTGGTATTAATTATATTAAATATGGGGGTTATGGGGACAAGACTGACACACCAACTTGAAATAACTTGCTGGAGTCTGTGAGTTTCTGTGGGAGACATTAGGAAATCAGGAGCTATAAAGCAGTCTGAGCACTAGACAGGGGACCACAGAAGCTGTCCAGGACATTTGCTGGGTATCCTGGAGCAAAGCCACATCAGCTTCATAAAGGACACAGAGCTTCATAAAGAGCTTTCAGACAGTAATATGGAAAGCAGTCTAAGGCTTAAGTGGCATTAATGTTCTGATGCAGGTGGTTTGTGTATCATCAGACATGCAGAATGGTGACCACAAACCTTGTTTTGAAGTTTGTCATGAAGTTTATTGTCAGATGCGTTTGCACACCAAGACTCCACAGGGCTTTCAGAAAGCTTCTTCTCCCACTGCTGACAGCAATGATGGGAGAAGAGGCTGTTAAATGCTGTGTCACTTGAGGCAACTTTTCTTGCTCTTGATGCAGAGCTCTGCAGCCTAAATGGGAGAATGCCCTGGAAGGGCTCACTCCATGCTGGGAATAGCTTGAACGTCCTGTTGTTCCGTTTTCTCAGCCTAAACCTGTTTGTTTTTGTTGTTTGCCCCGTAAACCTGGTTTTGATACTGTCAAAATACACATGGTTTAGCTGAAAGGCAGCACTGCTTTCCAATTTCATGCTGGTCTAGGAAAGAGACATAGCAAAGGCAGGGGTATAGCAACCTTCACACTGAAAACTAGTGATTCTGCAGTCAGAATTCAGCCTAGCTGTGGCTTGGTGGAGGTTAGCCTGTGGAGTCCAGAGGTCTGATTTTATCACTATGTTCTGTTGTCCTCCCTCAAAAGGTTGCCTGGAATTGCCAGATTGTGTGAGACTGTGATCTTTTGTGTGTGAAGAGCAAGTTTTTGCTCCAAGTGGGTTTTGCACTGTTTTAAGGCTGTGTTTGCTACTCATGCCTTCATCATTCACTCATACACTTGCAGTTATCCCAGTCTCCATGATCTGAATTGGAAGAGTGTGTCTTCAGTTTCTAACTCCTGACTTCTATCAGGTAAAATATGGGTGAAGGCAGAGTAAAAGGAAATTCATCAGCATCCAGAGTGTTTCCATGGTTAAATCTGTGGTCTCAGCTTTGAAAGAGTCCTTATGATGCCCTGTCAGTGCATGCCAATTCTTACTTCTATGTATGATTGATGGTGCTTCAGGTTTTGCCCCAGGCTATACCCAGTCTGCTTGCAAGCGATGCTGGTAGTGAAGTTTCCACGCTGCCGTTATGTGTTATTTAGATTACAATAGAGCTAAAACCCTGCACCACTTCACAAGAGATACAATCCTTTCCCCCCCACCAAAGCTCACAAACCTTAAAACAAAGCCTGCCTGGGGAGCCTCTTTGGCACTGTATTAAATACCCTTGCTGAGAAATGGTTTCTTACAATTATGGCTTTCCTAATAGGCACCGTGGGTAGCATCAACACAAAGCTATCTGTGTTACTTGCTTTGACCTGCTTTAACCCTAGCCAGTCTCCTGGAGATGTGGAAAATGCCTATTCCATACAAAGGTCTTGCCTTTCAGACAAAGCAGAAGGGATTTGTTTAGAGCTCTGGCTTTCTAAGAGGAGATGTCATACTTTTGGGGGGTGAAAGTCACCCCATGGAGGCTATCTGAAAGCCTGTGCATCCATGTCATCAGCACATACGCTGCTGTCTTTGTGTGCAAAAATGAATTGCTCCCCGAGTCCCTCTGCTTAAGACGGCTCCAGGCGTGCTGTGCTTAGGGAATAAGGATATTTTGGGAAAGTGGGTATGCTGTTTGTGATGTCCTCTTCATTGAGGGGGGAAAAAAGGTTAACTTTAAGTAACACGAAATATTTGACCCAGATTCAAACCTCAATGAAGTCTGTATCCCCAATTTTGCTAGGTTTCTACATCCTTAAAAACTCTTTTCTTTCTCCCCTGAAGAAGTTTTAAGCCTCTCAGCAACATAAGTGGGATTTGGATCAACCCCTGAGCAGTTCAGTGGTAAGGAGATTTCCATAAGGTTATTATCTGGCATGTGGAAGGAGAGGTCAGTGTGGGGGAAGTGTTATGGGTGGTGATGGAAGTGAGTCCCCCCCATATTCATATAAAGAAGAAATTCCTCACTATGAGGGTGCTGAGGCGCTGGCACAGGGTGCCCAGAGAAGCTGTGGCTGCCCCATCCCTGGCAGTGTTCAAGGCCAGGTTGGACACAGGGGCTTGGAGCAAGCTGCTCTAGTGGAAGGTGTCCCTGCCCGTGGCAGGGGGTTGGAACTAAATGATGCTAATGTCCTTCCCAGCACAAACCATTCTATGATTCTATGATTCTATATTCTCACCTCAGCAAAGTAAAGCTATTGCCTCATCAATACTCTCCAGCACACACACACAGTGTTGCCTAGTTTTCCTGCAGCGTGAAGAGGATGCCTCCAACCCCCAGAGCCCCCAGAGCAGTGACCCCATGCTGTGCTCTGCACAGGACCACTCTCCTCTCCTTTATGAGAGCTGCAGCACGGGGCTGTCCGTGTCTCTTCATCAACATGAGGCATCAGCAGAGGAGGTTTAATTAGGCACCTTTTATGTCTTAATTCCTGGAAGTGCTGAAGTGTGCTTGCCTGGGCACAGCAGCCAGGCCCCCGACTGATGCTGGAGAGGTGGATGTGTTGCTATGGTGCTGGGAGGTGTCTCCAAACCCCAGTGCTCCAGCAGTGTGTCCTAATTGCGGCTGTGCAGCAACAAAACAAATACTCAGGGATTTCCATAAAGGCTATAATGAAAGGAGCATCCCTTGCTTTTTAATATGTGCTGAATGGGTTCATTTGTAAGCTTATTACGACTTCAGAGAGAGAAGCTATTAAGGTGATCATTAGCTGCCTGTGCAAATAGCAAGGAAAACCATGGCATGTTCCGGAATAACCTCCTTTTTAATGTCTGCACTCTCAGATGCATTAACAATAACCAGCCATGCTGTCTTTCATGTTTCCCCTTATATGAGGAAGGACAAAAGAGAAAGGAGAAGGGGGACAGTGAACTGCGTGCTTACAAAATAAGTTCAGATGGAGAGAAAAATGAGGTGTTAAGAGAGCAGCAAATTCACTAGCATGACATTGTGTGTCTTGATGCAGTATCTGTTATCCATTGGGAAAGCAAAAGCAGCTGGGAGCCAGCCTGCGAGTCTTGGCTCGTATCTCACTTAGTCCCTCTACTCCTGTCATCTACGTATGAATTGTGCTGAGGGTCTTTTGTCTGCCTGGAACCTGATCGCCGCTGAAGCGCTCAGATTTGAAGGGAGAGGGAACGTTTAGGAACACGTATGCCAAGATTATGGGAATTATTAACTCTCATTTCTTTTCCATGCAGAACATCTGAAGCTCTGCTGCGGGCTGTGGCCATGGTTCTCTCTCTGCTCCTTCTTAGTCTTTCTTAATCAGAAATATCTGTAGCAAAAGACTTTGGGTGGTTGGGTGTTTGTACCTGAATTGGGATGAGCGTACTTGAAAGCAGTCACATTTACCTTTCAAACCACATTAACTACAGTCTTATGTCTTAGAGTAAGCTAAAGGTGCTGATTACAGGGAAACTCAGTTTAGATTTGCACATGGAATATTTGAGATGTGTATCAGTTTGGCTATAAGCAGCATAACTTAGACTTCACATCTGCGTCTCTTTCCTAGGTCATTTCTCATGACCTTTACTTTATTCAAGTTTTCCTGGACATGTCATACCTATAACTTGTGAAATGTATTGATTTCCCAAATAAATAAATCACTCTGAATTGTGAGCTCTGTGGGACAAAGTATTTCCTATTGCGTTTAGAATCCAATGCAATATTTTTCTTCTTGTTAAAAACGTTTACAAGGTGACCATAATCAGACAAATAATTCCATTTCTCACATTTCCAGCAATATTATTTTCTGGTTTATTTAGTGTTACTGAGATCCCTGCTTTAAGATCTGCTTTTCTTACAGGATGTTTTTCCTAACCTTTGCTTTTCTATGGTGATTAAACCTGATTAAACTCTTTTCTTTTTGCATCTGTGTAGGCAGTTACCTTGAACAAAGAGAGCTTATTTTCTTTATATATCTATATATATAAAACAGTAAATGCATTCAAAGTTCTGTTTGGGTTTTCTTTCTTAAAAGCAATTAAGATGATTAGTCCCTCAATTAAATAGTGTTAAAGGGTGGGTTTCTTTTCCCCCACCTCCACCTCACAAAAAAGCACCGATACCAACAACAAATAAGAAGTTCACCCACTGCTTTGGAGCTCTGTTCTGCATTAAATCATATGATAAAAGCAGGTGTTTCAAACTCCTATGCATGTGCCTTTGCTCAGCTGCTCTGGGGCTGTTTTGCCGTGCTAAGGAGAGATTGTCATCATCTTTTTGATAGGACAAGGCCCTGTGGTTCATAGTAACCCCTTTTGATTGCTTCCTTACTTTAAAGTCATTTTCCTCCCCTACATCGTTTCCCTGAAGCCTGCAAACTATCGGGAAACTTCTTAAAACACTGGAAATCTTGGTCTGAGTAGGACAAGGTTGCCACAGCAACTGCCCAGTGTTTCCAAGACGTATTCCTGCATCTTTCAAACCAATCATGGATGCCACAAACTGCTGAGGCATTTGCTGCAAACAAAGCAAGGCTAAAGTAAAAAGAGAATAGAGGAGAGCTCGGAGGAGTCAGTTGTAAAGGTGAGATGTGTCAGGCTCGGGCGGGAGGAGTGGCAGGCGTTTGCACTTCATGTTAAATCCCCTAAGCGTCTGGAATGCCGTGCGAGCGTATGGAGTGTTTCAACACTTGACAGTGTCTGACGTGACAGTGGATAATGTCACTTGGCTTGTGATGCAGCTCCATGGGTTGCTCAGAGGGGTGGCATTTATTCCATCCTGAAGGGAAATATTTTCATAGGAAGCCACAGTTAGCTGCCTCCCCTTTGATATGCTAAAGAAATTCCTTTCTGGGACAGGAGATGCCTGTCAAAGAGTGCAATTTGTCAGCCAGAGGTGATCATATTTTTCATGGGGTTGGGACTGGTCTCATATGGGCTGGTGAACAGAGGGCTGTACCATGGTTCAGGAGATCTAGCACATCATTCCCTTTTAGATTTGTTTTTCTTACCTACAGAACTATTTGCTTTCTATTTGAGGGTGCTGAGGCGCTGGCACAGGGTGCCCAGAGAAGTTGTGGCTGCCCCATCCCTGCAGTGCTCAAGGCCAGGTTGGACACAGGGGCTTGGAGGAAGTTGCTGTAGTGGAAGGTGTTGGAACAGGGTGAGCTTTATGGTCCCTTCCAACCCAAACCATTCTAGGATTCCATAAACGGAATTAATATTGTTATATTATCAGTGCATATAATCTTTGGGTCATCTGTTTAGACAGACAGGCAATCAGTACCATATGGTTCCATTCTGCTGCAGATAATACAAGGGAAAATGCACCTGTGAGCTATCTGAGGGGCTCCTTTTTAAGGAACAGAACCTTAAAACATTGCAGGCTATCAGATGTGTTGGTTGTGTTTGCAGTATCTTCTTTTCTGAGACAGCTGCTGTCTGTGTGTGAAAAGCTGCATAAAAGAGCCAGACATGATTACCTATTGAACTTTGCTTGGGAAGGGGCCAAAGTGAGCAACTCATGTCTCTAACAGTGCTGTATGCACATTTGCACTAGGTGAAATTGAGTGGTTAGTGGCCTGATGCTGTACTGACACTTCAAACATGTACCCTAGCACTTCTCCAGGCATTATAGCATTTGGGAGAATAGGTTCTGCTCTGGGACTTCTGAATTTCCATTCTGAATGTCTTTGTACATGTGGAAGATTTTACCTCCAGATGATCTCATGTATTCTGTGCAAAGTTGCAAATATAAAGCATAGATGGTAAGTGTTGCATTATTGGTTTTGTGGCAAAGCTGGTGTTATGTATATGAAGCTTTAAGAGCCCTCTTTTTCCTCCTGTGTGTGATTGATGTGCTCTTCTTGGGCTTGCCTCTTCTGGGGGTTGCCCAAAGAAGTGATAAATGCTCCATCCCTGACAGTGTTCAAGGCCAGGTTGGACAAAGCCTTGGGCAACATGGTCTAGTGTGAGGCATTCCTGCCCATGGCAGCAGGTTGGAACTGAATAAGCTTAAGGTCCTTTACAACCCAAACCTTTCTATGTTTCTATGATTCTGCACAGCCTTTTGGCGGCAGAAATGTGTCTTCACCTAAGGAGGACAGAGAAAAGGCAGGATGTGTCCCAGTTGCCAAGTGCAAGGTCCTGCACTTGGGTCGGAGCAATCCCAGGCACAGCTACAGGTTGGGCAGAGAAGAGATTCAGAGCAGCCCTGTGGAGAAGGACTTGGGGGTGTTGGTTGATGAGAAAACTGAACATGAGCCGGCTTCAGTGTGCTCACAGCCCAGAAAGCCAACCGTATCCTGGGCTGCATCCAAAGGAGCGTGACCAGCAGGTCGAAGGAGCTGATCCTGCCCCTCTACTCTGCTCTTGTGAGACCTCACCTGGAGCATTGTGTGCAGTTCTGGTGTCCTCAGCATAAAAAGGACATGGAACTGTTGGAACAAGTCCAGAGGAGGCCACGAGGATGATCAGGGGACTGGAGCACCTCCTGTATGAAGACAGGCTGAGGAAGTTGGGGCTGTTCAGCCTGGAGAAGAGAAGGCTGCGTGGAGACCTCAGAGCAGCTTCCAGTATCTGAAGGGGGCCTATAGGGATGCTGGGGAGGGACTCTTCATTAGGGACTGTAGTGATAGGACAAGGGGTAATGGGTTAAAACTTAAACAGGGGAAGTTTAGATTGGATATAAGGAAGAAGTTCTTTATTGTGAGGGTGGTGAGGCACTGGAATGGGTTGCCCAGGGAAGTTGTGAATGCTCCATCCCTGGCAGTGTTCAAGGCCAGGTTGGACAGAGCCTTGGGTGATATGGTTTAGTGTGAGGTGTCCCTGCGAATGGCAGGGGGGTTGGAACTTGATGATCTGAAGGTCCTTTCCAACCCTAACTATTCTATGATTCTATAATTGTCCCAAATGCTCTGCTTGGATAAGAACCTTAAGGTAGTTTTAGCAGTGGCTGTGGTTCATTTACTCACCATCCCAAGCCTCATATGATTTTAGCGTTATAAAAGCCAATGAGGTTATTGTTTTAGGTATAAGATGCCCTGAGGGCTTTGCTCACTCAACTGTACCGAGGAATTAAATGCTCTCAGGCAGTGCAACAACCTCATTCACTCCAGTGTTGCAAGGCAAGGCAGTCATCGATGGTAAATGGGCCCGTATTACAGTGACATTAGCATTTTAATGCAACTAAGGAGGAGGCAGATTGACTGTAATTTAGTATCTAGTTGCATGGCCTTGTGCAGGTCCCCTCATCGCTGCTCTGCAGGGGCCGATTATAGTTACTCAGTTCACTTTGGAATCTAATTGGATTTACATGCAGTAATGTAGTCGTGTCACAGCAATGACTCTGCTATGCAAGCGCTATGAAATTCCAGTGCAATTAGTTATTTATATAGGAGCAATAGTTACAGGGTAACGCATGGAGCTGACAGTTTGTGCCAAGCTCCAGTACAGGAGCAGCAAATGTTCTACTGTTTTCTGAAGGCACTGCAAGGGAATGATATTAAGCTGATCCTGCTTCCACAGAGATGTTTCTCCTTACCCTTCACTGTAAAAGCACTGACCTGTTGCACAGGTCCAGCAGGACATGACTTCTGTCTTCATCTGTACGTATGGGCTGGCATGTGTTTGATTTCTCTAGATCATAGAATCATAGCATGGTTTGGGTTGGAAAGGACCTTAAGATCATCCAGTTCCACCCCCCTGCCATGGGCAGGGACACCTCATGCTAAACCATGGCACCCAAGGCTCTGTCCAACCTGGCCTTGAACACTTCCAGGGATGAAGCATTCACAACTTCCCTGAGCAACCCATTCCAGTGCCTCAGCACCCTAACAGTAAAGAACTTCTTCCTTATATCCAACCTGCACTTCTGCTGTTTCAGTTTGAACTCATCACCTGCAAATGTCGTGATCAAAGGGGACTGGGAGCAGATAGAGGCATTTGTGAATTAAGACATGTGTAAGCCGTTCATCTGGTGGCCTTCCTACTAGCTAATGTGCAGGAGACTGGATTTCTCCCAAAGAAAGGCCATCTTTCATTCTCCATTAATTTCTTGTTTCACTTACTACCTGCTGACTGTCTTACTCTCTTTTTGCCTGCTCCCTCTTCTCTGTGGCTGTCCAACTGTCTTGCTGCATGAGACCAGCCCGAGTCATGAGTTTATAGAATCATAGAATGGTTTGGGTTGAAAAGGACTTTAGGATCAGCCAGTTCCAGCCCCCTACCATGGGCAGGGACACCTTCCACTAGCGCAGGTTGCTCCAAGTCCTGTCCAGCCTGTGCTTGAACACTGCCAGGGATGGGGCATTCACCACTTCTCTAAGCAACCTGTTCGGCTGCTTTTCTTTCATCAAATCCTGCTTCTCACAAAGAGCAGAGAGTACAGTGCCCAGCAAAGAGACATGATGTGGTAGCTGTGAGCTGTGAGGGAGGAGGCAGGACAACGTGCCAAATGCATCTGCTCAGCCAGCTGAGGCAGCGTGGCTTGCACGCCCCAAGGATGGAGGCTTGCTCCAGCTTCCACTGTGTTCCACCAGCGACTGTAATTAAAGGCATCAGCTTGCTCCAGCCCCAATTAGCCACGGTGGTTTTGCACTTTCTGCAATCCTCCCTAATGGCAAAATCGTAGCTATTAACCAAAGAGAGTCTGTTTGGCAGGGACTTCCTCCCCTTTAGGGCCATAGAGTAAGATGGAATATTGCTATTGCTTGGCAGCGATCGCGCTCTTTCATCCCTCCTGACACAGCACCTGCTGGCACCCACTGAAGCATTTAAAGCTCTTCCTCTCTGTGGTGCTGCAATTTCTTTAAAATATTGTGACTTCAGAGGAATAGGAAAAATAAACTTCCTCTCCCACGCAGACCTTTGAGGGCTTGTAGGGATGTAATTATATGCACATGCCATGGGAATAAGAATCCTATCATTCTGGTTGTTTTCCTAATGACAGGTTTATATGGCGCAGTGTAATCTCTGCTTTAAAGTTAGAGCCATCTTCTCCTGGCAGCAGCTATCTCAGGATAACGGCATCACAGGATGGGGCAACTGAAGATATTGACTCTTAATTGCATATGCAAAGCACAGGAGGAAGTGTGCCCATACACAAAAGAGACAGATAAAAAGGGAAAGGTGGGCACCAGACTGCAAGAAGGGGCTGTGAGGCAGTGACACTGTTCTGTCCTTACTGTAGACTTTCCAAGCCCCTCTCTAGAGGTCCCTGAGCTGGTCACATAGCACCCTCTGAACTTCTACACTGGTGGCAAAGCTGACCTGGGGACGGCCTTCATACACAGCACTGTAATGAAGTGGGGCAATCGAGCAACTGCTCAGCAGATGCCTTCAGTACTTAGCAGCAGAGACTGGGTACAGATGTTTGTATCCTCCAGATTCCAAAAGGGAAGCCATCCCTGCTCATCATTCAGGGTTTAGGTCCACAGCGAGAGAGGAAGGACACAAAATGTGAGGGATTAAGGCAAAACAAAGAAGTCTATGAATATTCATTATATGGTTTATATTGTAATAGTTTCAGCTGCCTTGAAACCCTGTGTTCGCCTCCTGCCAACAACAAACGATAGACTTTTACTCACAGAAGCCTTAATGGGAGGCAATTTTCCAAGGCACATTCACAAATGTTTGTGGGAAACAGATGTTAAATGCACCTCCTCCAGAAATGATGAGGAAATACTGGCAGTGGGAGAGCAGGGATAGACCCAGGTGACTTATCTGAACCCTCACAGGGATGCAGTGGCTTCAGCAAAGCAATCTGTGAAGGATGAGTGAGTTACAGTGCTGAGCGACTGTGAGTGAATCATAGAATGGTTTGAGTTAGAAAGGCCCTTAAGATCATCCAGTTCCAACCCCCTGCCATGAGTAGGGATGCCTCACATTAGACCATGTTGCCCAAGGCTCTGCCCAACCTGGCCTTGGACCCTTATGACATGGGGTGCTCTTTGAATGGATAAAAGATGCCTCCTCCCCACAGGCTCTGCAGTGTTGGATGGGTGGAAAAACCAACCTGGGAAAGGATGCCCTGAGGAACCATCAGTCAAATGAGCATGTTAGTCTGTAATCCCACCTCCCTTTTACCAAGCCAGGGTTTGTCATTAGCATTGTGCAGGCAGAAATTAAAATGTATTGGTAAAATGGGAACTTCTAGCTCAAGGGCAGTGGCTGTGTGCACCCAGGTCCTTATGCCTGTGCTGCTTTATCTAATGCCTTTGGGTAGGCAATGCAGTGGCTTCACCATTCCTCTCTATTGCTGCTTCCCAGGCAGTGACAATGAGGCAGAGGGAGAGAAATGGTTTGCTCAACTTGTCATGAGAGCTGGCTGGAAGAACAAGGAACAGTGCCCAGTGTCTCAGGCCGTTGCTCCTAATGGCTGGGCTGGGCTTCCCAAAGATGCATTCCAACTCCTTTCCTATGCCTTTTCCATTTTCCTGCTAAATGGGCTATCAAGTCACAGCAGGTTAAAGTTTGTCTAAACCTCCTATAAAATATTGAAGGCGCAGCTGGTATTAATCTAGTCCTGTTGTGGTATGAGGTGCGTGTGTAATGGGACTATAGATTTAAACGTGGTATGTGGGCTTTTAAAACACCCCAAAGGATGTTAAAGGGATGCTGAGGAATCAGATCCCTCACTGGGTATTAAAAGCTCTTCATTAGTGCTAATGTACACTAAATTAAGGTGGCAATTAGACTGAGCATATTCATCAGGATGGTGTGTTTTAATAAATTGTGTATTTAACATGATTGCATTTTATTGACTTCTGCAGTAATTGTGTATTTTTCTCTTCCAGGAGAAGCTTGGTTAGAAGGAGATACATGGGACACACAGAGAATTAAAGAGTAGAAGAGACACCGTGCTTCAAGTCCCAGGATTTGTGAAGGTGAGTCTTGATTATGGCTCTTTCTTTGTGCTTTCTTTGTATTTCTGTCAAGGATGGTTAGGTGTGAAGGAGGGGAGTAAGAAATGCACATCTCATCTGCCCTCATATCATCTGCAAGATGTACTGCAACAAATTGTCTGCCTTTGGTGTCCTAAATAAACTGCCCCATCTCTGTTCTACCTAGAGGAGCAGATTTTGTGGAAATGATGCTCTGAGGGGGTTTGTGGAAAGCACCAGCAGTTAGATGTTTCCATAGCAGACCCCAGTTTAAAGGAGGTGGATACCACGGCAGACAGCGAACCCAGAAATCCTATTGGATCGAGCAGCTCCATGAAAGGAGGCAAACATGATGAGTCAAGCCTCCTTACCTTCAAGCTAAAGGGTGGGTTTCCATGTTGTTCGGTAGAGAACGTCGTGGAGCAATGCTAGGTTTTGGTGGTCCTTCACCACCGACGCAGCTTACAGCTTCAGGGATGCTTCTAGTGACATCTCAGCTGGGACAGCCTCTAAAAATTGATGCTTTGACTTGAAGAGAATCTAGTCTATATTTTCTAATTCCTTTATAAGCTCTCTGGAGAGCTTCAAACACGTCTTCTGCTTTTACCTGATCGCACTTTGTATGAATATGAAAGTAGGTGTGAATTAGCACCACTTGTTCCTCAAGCCTTTGGCTACAGGAGGTACTACAGAACTGGTTCTTAGGTTTTAAAGGAAGCAACAGATCAGTTCAGTGCACACGGTATCCATGCATGTTGGATAATAATGCATGTTGGATAAATATCTCTTTGCCAACATGCATATCCATGCATGTTGGCAAAGAGATATTTATGTCAAAGAAGATGTATGTGGACAATATGATAGAAGTGACTGAAAAAGGGGTGAGGGATGGACAAGGTGACATCTAGACAGCTCTTCCAATCTTAGTTATTCTGTGATTTCTATCAGGTATTTGAAATGGGGAGACTCTGACGAGCTATCAGGCAAGTGCACAATGCCTGAATTTTAGGGGTTTAAACCCATTTAACCCTGGGGTTAAACCACAACAGTAGTGGAATACAAATAGTCTGCAGAGGTATGTTAGGGGTGGGTATTATGTGGTTGGAATGGTAGGCAAGGAAAATGGTTCACATCCTTCTTTTCAGTAGAGAGTAGGAGAGATATGAAAGATGAAATGATTTAGACTGATGAAGATAAGGTGCTCTTGAGAGTCCTGATAGACTGGCACATCTGAGGGATGCTCTTGTTCCTTTTGCACAAGGTAACTTGGACATACCTTGGAGGCTCTGTCTTCAAAAAGCTTTTTCCAAGGAGGGTGATCACACATTGTAAGAGGTGCCCGGGGAGATGGGAGAATCTCAGGCTTTGTTGATGCTCAAACTAATATTACTCTGAGCAACCTGCTGTAACTAAAGTTGGGATTGGCCCCCGGTTGGTGGCAGTGGGTGCTTGTACTCAATGACATCCAGAGTCACTGCTCCTTTGCCATCTCCAGCACAATGGAGCAATTGAAGTGAAACCAGGGGGTTCAGTCCAGTGTGAAAAGGATATGGTGGGAGAGGGAAATGTCAGTGGTAGCAAAGAGAAACTTGGAAGCAGTTTTGGGGGGTGTGGTGGAGCAGCTGCCTTTGGATATGTGAAGTTCAAGGTAGCTGCAAAAGCAAATGTCAGAAGGAAGGAACTAAATGGTGGCTGGAGGACAAAAACGTGCATTGCCTTGAAAAACTAGGCTGTATTCCTAACTGATTACAGCAGCTGGGGTATGTTTCCTGGCTACCCTGCTGGGGATTTTGAGCCTCCTCATCACTTTGCGAGATAAAACTCGTATTAGGGAGGGTGAAATGTGTAATAATCTGCCTAAGAAAAAGCTGAACATTTATAGCTACATTTCAGACAAAAACAAATGCATCTCATGTGTCTCGCGGGTCTGAGATGGGACAAGCCAGAGAAAGCATCTGTCAGCCGCTGTCTTCTGCAGTTCTGGCTGTTAATGTTTGCTTAGCATTAAATGTCTCCTGTGGAGGAGAACTTAATCTGTCACAAATTTGGGGCCTGGAGGAGGGGGAGAAGGTATTTTTAAGAGGTGGATTAAGACATATGCGTTTGGGTTTTATCGCACTTGCATCAGCGTGTTGTAGGAGTAACTGTCAAGATTTGCCTTTTGTGTGTATGGCTTAGAAAGAAAAGTGGAAGGAAGAAGTAGCTCTGTGGGTCAGGATTCTCCTTTCATGTCAGCTATTTTCTCCATGCAGCCTGTCACTGGGGACTTGAGGTACCTTCAGCTAATTAGAAAAGCAGCAGTTGACACAAGGGGATTCATAATTACACTATTAGTAAGTAATGTTATTTGCATTTTGCTTGTGTTGATTGTAAATGGCATTAGTTGCATACTCTCCAAAGTCTACGGCATATATGAACTAGATGGTAATATATTTCGTGTACCCTGGAGTGATTGAGTTCTGACAGTAAACAGATTTAAACCCCACAAAAGAGGTCAGATCATGCTTTTGATTAATTTGCCCTGTTTTAATCAGTGCAATCACAGGATCCAAATGGTGATCTTGCAAGTGCTGTTTGGGAATCTGGATACCCATCAGAAACTGGAAAGCGTGTGTTATGCTGGGATGTGTGTGTCTCTCCAAGCTCGAAGTTCCAGCACTGAAACAGATGCTCAGAGCTCCTGTTTCTCAGATCAGATCAGTGGGTTGACATATTCTAGTAGTTTGCACTGAGCTGTTATGATGTGGAAGCTCTGACGTGCGTGTTCTTGGCTTTGCCAGCCCAGACCTTGCTCTATTGCCACTGACTTCCATTTGCACATCCTGAGTTGAAGGACCCTGGGATTTGTAAGCCCCACGGGGTGCGTTCCTGGCTTGAAGCGCTTCACAATTAGCAGGGTTTCACTTAGTTGTTGCTTTGCTGTGTGAAATGGGTTTAGAAATTACATATCTGAGCTCAGCACCACCAATGGGGACAATTTCTTACCCAGGCAAACAAGGGAGTCCTCAGTTATCAAAGCTGAGTGTGCCTGTGTTCATCCTGCTCCCACGTTACTATGACATGGGCCTGCCACAGAAGTTTGCTCAGTGGATTTAGAGTCTCTTTTCCCTTCTCATGCCTAGAAAACATTTGTCATACTGAGCAGGTGCATGGGCAGAAGCAGTGCAAGGAATCATAACTTAGGTTTGTCTTGGAAAAGAAAAGGAGGCCTGTACTAAATCAGAGCAGCTCCAAGGGAGCTTGCTCATCTTGCAGAGGAAGCAGACCCAGACACGGAAAGTAAAGTAAGGTGGGAATGTGATTTATCAACTCTATAAAGCAGCAAGACAGCGTTGGGCTCAGGCGCTGCTGCTTCTTGGACCACAGGCAATGTTTTTCATGTGGGTGCCTCAGCAGTGAGATGAGTGTGAATGATGTGAAGTGGCACAATATGGCTCAAGTGGTTTGCTTTTCAGTCCTTTTATGCCTAAGGCTGCTGTGATATGGATCATATGGTGGAGGATCAAGGCAGCAGGACTTATTAGTTCAGCAGGACTTATTAGTTTCTCAGATAACTTTCAGGCTTAGCCATCCTTTGTTTCACTGGAGCATAACTGTTCGTGTGTGTGGTGATGGGAATATATGGGTGCCACTAACTGTGGGGCTCTTGAAGTTCTAGTATCCTATTGATGTATCTGTATTTCCATATTGCTCTCTAATACAGTCTCCAAGCTCATGGGTTAGGGGAGCTGAAGGTTCACCTTTTCCATGAAACTGAAGAATTCTCTCCCACAGCTCCTTACCCTTCTGGACTTAAAGATAGAATCGTAGAATCACAGAAGCATAGAATCATAGAATAGTTAGGGTTGGAAAGGACCTTCAGATCATCCAGTTCCAGCCCCCCTGCCATGGGCAGGGACACCTCACACTGAACCATGGCACCCAAGGCTCTGTCCAACCTGGCCTTGAACACCGCCAGGGCTGGAGCATTCACAACTTCTTTGGGCAACCCATTCCAGTGCCTCACCACCCTCACAGTAAAGAACTTCTTCCTTATATCCAATCTAAACTTCCTCTGTTTAAGTTTTAACCCCTTGTCATATCCCTACAGCCCCTAATGAAGAGTCCCTCCCCAGCATCCCTATAGGCCCCCTTCAGATACTGGAAGGCTGCTATGAGGTCTCCAGGCAGCCTTCTCTTCTCCTTTCTCTATGAGGTTTGCAGACATGGCTTTAGACACCATCAAAAAGCTGTGGGCACCTCTTCCAGGCTCATGCCAGAGCTCTGTGCCCCACTCCGTCTACTGCAGTTGTGGTCTTGGCTTTGAGTCTCTCTGGGCAGAAGAGTTGTGTATCATCAGAGGCAGAAGAAAATAAACTGTAAAGAAAAATACTGCTTTTGTTCTGTGGTTCAGATTTGTGTCTCTCCAGAAGCGAGGTGGACTGTAAGCCTGGCTTTGTGGACCCTCTGTGGAAAGGGAGCTGTGTGTGCTGGTGGACAGCATGCTCAAGATGAGTGAACAGAGTGCTGCTGTGGCAAAGAAAGCCACCAGGATGCTGGGTTACATCAACAAGGGTATCACCAGAAGAGACAAAGAAATCGTCATCCTAGGCTACTCAGACTTTGTCAGGCCACACCTGGAATACTGTGCTCAGTTTTGGTCCCTGCTATGCAGAAAAAGGATGTGGACAGGCTGGAGAGGGTCTCAAGAAGGGTCACAAAAGATGATCCAAGGACTGGGAAGCCACATGAGGAAAGGCTGAAAGAGCTAAGCTTGTTCAGCCTAGAGAAAAGGCTCAGGAGAGACCTTATCACCATGTTCCGGTATCCAAAGGGTGGCTACAAAGATGCTGACTCATTTTCTACAAGGAGTGACATGGAAAAGAGGGGGGGTGATGGGCACAAGTTGCTCCTGAGGAGATTCCAATTGGATGCAAGAGGAACATTTTTCACAATGAGAACAATCAGCCACTGGAATAATCTCCCCAGGGAAGTAGTGGATTCCCCAGCACTGGACACTGTTAGGATTTAGCTGGACATGGTGTTGGGACATCATGTCTAGGTCATGGTCTTGCCAAGAAAGGTTGGACCAGATGATCCTTGAGATCCCTTCCAACATAATATTCTATGATTGCTTCTATTATATCCTCAGGATTCTTCTAGCTAAGGGAATCCCCTGAGAGGTGCCCAGCCAGCAGAGCATGCTGCTGTCCTGCCCCAGGTACATGCAGATGCAGAGAGAAAGCAGCTGCATGTCCACAGGAGACACTGTGTCGCACCATTTGCACCTCTGCCCGTTTTGCCAATAGGAAGGAACTGATTTGATTGCCACCCAAGTCAAGCGCAGCAGACACGCACTGTGATAGAAACCTGGCTTCTGCCTCGGGCAGCCCCTTTCTGGGAGCTCTGCCTGCCATTGGTTTTCTTAGCTTTTAGGCTAAAGCAGAGCAGTTCCCATCACAGTGGGAAGCACCCCACGAGGCTCGACAGCATTCACAAGGTCTGTGGATTAACAAAACAATGAAGGAGTGAAAAGAGGAGTTTCATTTCTGACCTGGTGAAAACCTTGCGTAGTTTCTGTTTTTCTTTCAGTGAATCGAATGTACTTTACTAACATAGCATATCACTGGATGCGGATCTATTTAGGGAATGGCATTTGCAGTGGAGAAAGGGAAAGAGATGGGTTCGGAAGCATGTGGGCTTTGGGAAGGCTTCTCTAGGGAGCTAAGCAGACTTGTGCTTCTGTGTTTGCGAATGTATGCATCCATCTGTGCATGGTGCCATGACTGCATTATCTTCTGTTTCAGTCAAAGTTTTACTGTTTCACGTATTTATTTGTCTGTCCCTTTAGGGTAGTTGATGACTTAATTGGATATAGGGAGACTTCATCAAACAGGAAGCAGCACTTTCTTCATATGTAGCCCCACCTGGTCAGGATTTATAGCTGCTCTTCCAATAGGAGTACTGTCCTAAGCAGTTTGTTGTCTAATTCAGACGTGGGGTTTCAAACTGGTTAAGATTCCTTAGCATTTTTCCTGGTCTTAAAAGCTTGCCAATGTCAACCCATGGGCTCTGCCTGCAAAAGACCTGTGCGGGGTGGGGTGTAAAGCATCATAATTTTACTGCACAGTCACAATGTATGGTGTGCCCCAAGCTGAGTAACTGTGTGAGGACAGCATCCTCAGGCCCTCCCACATCCACACAGTGCAGTTATCCCAGCCCAGCATCTCCAGATGTCAAGTTTCATGTTTGAGTGGCATTCATTCTGCGGAGGAAGCTTGTATGGAGCTAACTATCCCAGATGCTTGTGAGTCTTTTAAATGGATATAGCTTATTCTGGCTTCTGTGTCAATATGACCTGTTTTGTTGTGATGTGGGCAGGTTCATTCAATGCTTCTTAGACTTGACAGGCTCTAGGGACTGGGAAAAATAATATCTTATGTGCAGAGGGGTATTTTTTCCCTCAGCATCTTCCTCTGCAAGCAAAGCTAGACCTTTCCTCTCCTGCAACCCTCCTCTTCATACCTGTGTTCACCTTTAGACCTGGAAGAATGCAAAGGGACTTAGTGGTGATCATTATCTCATGCTAGCCTGTGCTATATTGCCTTGTTCAGGTAAGAAATGAGCTTTTCTGTGTAATGAACTCCACAGGACCTTGGAGGAAGTATGAGTGGAGACAGGATTTTATCACTCTAATAGTAAATGAGTGTGCTAAGGGAGTGTTGATGTTTTGCAGGAAGAATTGGGTCAAGGAGCCTGAAGACCATGGAGGGAGACTGCCTGAGCTGCATGAAGTACCTGATGTTTCTTTTCAATTTCTTCATATTTGTAAGTATTTAGAACCCACTTTCTCTCCTGAATCCTCCTGTTTTGAGCAGCCTGCTGCTCCCCAGCAGGACAGGCTGTAATTTGGTCACATCATCACAGCACAGAATGTCCCCTCAGCTTTGCACTAGCAATCACGGAGGGTTTTGCTGCATCCAAAGATGCTCAGACATTCTGCAAGCCAGCGCTGTGGTCACTGTTGTTTGAGTTATTCCTGTCCTTGTCAAGGGAGACCAGAGGGAAAGCTGTAACTGGTGGTGTACATGGATCTATCCTGGAATGGCAGAATTGTTTTCTAGTCCTGGACACCCTGCTGAGGTTTTCACATTGGAAGCACAGTTGTTTTCCTGGTTTTCACATGGAAACACAGTTGTTTTCCTGGTTTTCACATGGAAACACAGTTGTTTTCCTGGTTTTCACATGGAAACACAGTTGTTTTCCTGGTTTTCACATGGAAACACAGTTGTTTTCCTACCATGCATTGGGTCATTCTCTGTCACCCTATTGCTCTAGTCTGTGACAAGAAGGGTGGGAGCACCCAGCCACCTTGGCTTCTGTGGTGGCAATGGTTCATGTGTGCCCCTTCGCTGGGCTGCTGCTTACAGATAGTTGCTCTCTACAACCACCTGAAAGGAGGTTGTAGTGAGGTTGGAGTTGGTCTCTTCTCCCAAGGAATAAGGGATGGGACAAGAGGAAACAGCCTCAAGCTGCACCAGGGGAGGTTTAGATGGAGCTGAGGAATGATTCCTTCCCCAAAGGGTGCTCAGGCATTGGATCAGGCTGCCCAGGGCAGTGCTGGAGTCACCGTCCCTGCAAGTGTTCACAAAGTATATACACGAGGTCCTCAGTGACATGGGGTAGTGGTGGCCTTGGCAGTGCTGAGATTGGACTTGAAAGTCTTAAATGTCTTTTCCAACCTGGTTGATTCTATGATTCTATGGGGCAGCAGCGCAAGGTTCAGTCTTTCAACATTAGGGAGGTTGTAAACAGCTGGTAGGGACATGTCAAGGAAGGTGCTTTTGCTGCAAATGGTCATTTAGTGAGCAAGAGATAGCATATCAGCAGTCACCTTCTGAGTGGAGAATATATGCCACCGAGAAACAGAAGCTCTCCAAGTGAACACTTCTAATCAAAACATAGCAATGAACCCAATTTTCCTGCATCAGTTGCTTTACGTTGACCTATGTCTCTCTCCTTGTGCCATGACAGCTGGGAGGAGCGTGCCTGCTGGGCCTTGGGATCTGGGTCATTGTGGATCCCACGGGCTTCCGAGAGATAGTAGCTGCCAACCCCCTGCTCTTCACGGGAGCCTACATCATGCTGGCTATGGGAGCCATGCTCTTCCTGCTGGGTTTCCTCGGCTGCTGCGGTGCCATCCGTGAGAACAAATGCCTCCTGCTATTTGTAAGTGTCTGTTGGCCTTTTGGAATGGGGGTGACTGAATAGATGATGCTGTGATAAGTGCATGAAATGGGTGTCTGTTATTGTAGCTGTTATTTCCTTAGATAGTAAATAGGCTTTGGGTACTTTTGCACAGCTAGAAATACAGGGAATTTTCTTTTTCCCTGTACCAGATTTGAGCCCAGTGCTATGGAGTCTGGGAGTGTATTTGACCTTGTTAAGCTTTGTTTCAAAATGTTCCCATTTGGTTGTTTGGATTGTCCTTTTATTTTTATAAAGTGACCAAAAATGGTCCTTTCTTGGCCACCCAAACCCCACTGCTCCACTTGTGGATTCATTCCTCAGCGGTTCACAGCAAAGCAGAGAGAACATGTAGAGCATCTGTGTAACAGAGCCCCCATGTCAGCAAAATGAGCAGCTCAGAACCACATGGTGGTCTGTCACTGCAGCTCTCAATAACTGGTTGCTCCCTTATGCAGCCTATTCTGCTCCTAAAACGTACCAGATTTGTTCTCTTCAGGCAGATTTTCCCCTGACTGATAGGGTTAAATTCCATCCCTTGTGGTCATCAAATAATATTTCCAAAGAGATTAGCCTCTAAAATAAGTCACTTTTGACCTCTACCATAAGTTCTGATACTGCAGGGTTTTCAGCCATTATCTCTTACTGGAAGGCATTACAAGTTCCGTGTTGAAAGACAAAAATCATCAGGTTTACTTTGCATGACCTTCTGCTTCCCCATTTGGGTCTGTTGGGTGTTGGGGCTTTGGGTTTTTCCTTGTTAGGGGTTTTGAGGGGGTTGGTTTTGTTTTGTTTAAATCTTCATCTTATGGTGTTTTGCTATGGTTGTATCTTGCATAACAGCTTCATGGTGCAGAAGAGACTTGTGTCTAAACAGAAGAGGAAAGTTCTCTTTCCGGAATGCAAACCCATTCTTTCCTAGAGATAAGCATGGCTGCACTGAAGGAATTCTCTATGGCCTTTCGCTCACCCACACCTTGAATTCATAACCTGCAAATGAGAGCCCTGTTCTGGAAGCCATTGTGGCTTGATTTAGTGCCTCACCTCACAAGTAAATCAGCAAACCAAATGTGCCTGTGAGGTTAGGAAGATCTGCCCAGAGGAACCTAGTAACACGCAAAGGATCAGGCACAATAAGCCAGAGGTTACTCCAAAAGCTTGTCCCTGTCAGATTGAGAAACTAAAAGTTATGTTTGATGACAAGTATTGATTGAAAGCGGATGGGAGTGTAATATTTTCAGCTTGGACCATGTCCACTGCATATAGACTGGCTGGAGGAAGTTCTCTCCTGATTTAACATCACAGAGTTGCATCATGGTTTGAATGGTCCTTCTGGTGCTTTTAGTTATACTCCAGTGCACTCAGTTTTGTGGTTCTGATTGTTAGAGATAGTCCTTATCCCTGCTGCTTTATCTATTTACTTTTGCTATTATTTTATACTTGGACTGGGAGAAATACATGGGCTGAGAGCAATGCTGTGGACTAGGCGAAACTCTGAAAGTAGTTACTGGATGAGGAGTTGGTGTTCCACCTTGATCAGTTCTTCCAGAGCTTCTGGCATGGCAGAGGGGTTGGAACTAGATGATCTTAAGGTCCTTTCCAACCCTAACGTTTCTATGATTCTATGATTCTATGGTATCGAAGTCAACTTGTTAAACAACAGCAGTGATGCCCTCAGTCAGGGATCTGTGCTGATACCAAGTGAAAGAGATATCCTGCTTTTTGGGGGACCACACCAGCTGATGTTAAAATGCATAAAGGACCTGTGAAACCAGAAGTCTGATGCGAGTAAGTTGTAGGGTTTGAAAAGGCAAACCATTCATGAGCATGGAAACTCCCTGTGAAGCGCAGAGTGTGCGGCTTCAGGGGGGTGGTACTTGGGGGAAAAGTTGCTAGATCAAATCAAGCCCACTTACAAAGTTGTTAAAGAATTGATGAGCCAGAGAGCTGCTTGAGTGAGATTTCACAGCGATGCATAATGCATGTCTGAAGCTTTTAGTCCAAATGTAAACAGGAGATAGAAGGGACACGACAGATGCGCAAATGCGTGTTCTCTAGGTTCTGGCTTCTGTGCCTGCAAGAACTTGTATTTTAAATCAAGCTGCTTGTCTCTTGGTACAGAAGCATCACTGTGTAACCTAACATGTTGCATTAAGCACAAGGCTGTGAAGTTTCTAGATTTCCCAGCATTTGGACTTGGCTCGTGAAAAGCAGCAAACGTTGGCCTGCAAATCAGACATTGAGTAACTTCTAGATTGTCCTCAAGGCCTTCTGACTGCAAAAGAACACCATGAAAATCAGAAACTAAAATGCTGCTGAGCATACAACATTATATCACAGGACTGATTCAGCTTTGCAGCAAGAACCATCCATATTAATTTCATTTGTCTTAGTTTTGACTGCATGTATCCTGATTCGCACTCTTGTAATCTGGACGCAGTAGCCCCTGAAACTTTATCAGCATGAAAATGTGGGTCTTTTGGGTTAAAGGCTGTTGCTGCTTTTTGTGGAACAGCATTGGAGAAACTGGAGCAGTAGATGAGATGTGAAAAAGAATCATGAAACACTGATTTCAGGGAACATCTGATAAACCTACAACCATCACCAGGAGCTGAGGCAGGAGTGTTGACCAACATGCAAGACCCCACTCCTCAGGAAGTTTACCTTGCATGTGGGGGTTACCCATGTTCAAATGTTGGGAATTCAGCATGAATTTGAACGTGAGGCTGTTGTGTCCCACACATTAACCAGTTGGCTATTTAGTGCTCTCATCCATCAGTAATCAATTTAATTTTGGGAGGCAAAACAAAATAAGCAGATTTTGACTCTCATTAAAATGCAGAATAAGAGCAAGTTCTGAGACACTGATGATCCATCTTCTTTTTCTCATCAGCCCTAATGGCTGCTCATGTCTTTTCTACAGTAACGGTTATAAATCTGTAGTGCAGACTGCACAATATAAGTGTAAATCAGTTTGGAAATGATAATGAAGCTTATCAGAGATAGTCTGGGAGTAACTGCTTCCACTTCTTCACAGACCTGAGCTGGAGCTTGGGTGAACATGTGTCTCCCAGTAATCAGTAAATGAAATGCAATTAGCAAGGTGATGGGATTAATCACTTCATGGCCACCTTAGACCTCTTTGTGACTACGCTGAGATCCCTTGATGGATGATGATGTGAATTTGCAAAGCATCCTTCATTCTCATCACTTGTTCTTTGCCCTCCTGTGGTGAAATTAAAACAGTCTCTGAGCAGGAAGAAAAGAAACCACACAGAAAACTCTGGCAGCAAGAATAAATTAGAGAGTTAACTAGTTCAGCAAAATCAAGCCAACAGCATCCTATTAGCAGCCCAAGTCCCTGCTCATCTGACTCTCCTTGTTTTGTCATCGGAGTCCAGGCTCCTTTTCTTTTGTTTTCCCTGCAGAAGCAGGTAGACAAATGGGACAGGATGGTGCGTGCACTTTTCCAGCGTGGAAAAGTCACTTACAGTCCTGATAATTGACAACAAAACAACATTTTGCCCATTTCAAGCAGGTCTTTTGAATTCTCTTTCCGTTACCAAAATGCAGAGTGCACAGTATTTCAGACAATGTTTATAAATCATTGCTTGGGGATCACAATAGTACTTCTGGCCCCATCTGCCTGCCTTCTGTTTCAGAAAGACCTTCAATAACCTTCTCATGAACACAAAAAAAAAACATCCAGGCTTCTCTTGTGTTCATTTCTACTTGTTGCTTCAGCCACCTTCACTGGTAACATATACTGTGCGTATATTGCCCTCCATGTGATGTTGTCTTTATTCTCTGTTCACTCCTGGTTTCCTCACATGGTTCCAAAACCTGAGTTCATTTCTGAACATTCACTCAGCTTTGTAAAATCATCTTCGAGTCTGTGGGTAATTCTTGGGATCCTTGAATATAGAATCACAGATGGTGATTTCTCCTTTATAAGAACAGAAAAGCCTGCCCATCTAGTTCAGATTTATGGTTCCTCAAGCCCACTACTTTGTCTCCAAGAACGGAAATGAATGCCATTGTGGGATAGGATAGAGCCTAGCCACTTTCTGCTCTGTTCTCATAGGTGCTCCTCAGCACCCATAGTTGTTTTAAGGTCTTAGAGGGCACATCCCTGCCTATTCCTTGTACTGTTTCTTATGGACTGCAGAAGCATGAAACTAGCACAAGGCATCAATGCAACAGTGCGCTTAATGTAAGGATATGAATATGCACACTATGGATGCTATACAAGACATGGATGATATTTGCATAATCGAATTAAAATTATGACGGTATGTTATGAACTTTTTGGAGAGGTTCTGTGTGGTTAATACTTAACTCAGTGCAACCCCATTGTGTGGAGAGGGATATTAATCAAGGGTAATCTTGTCCTGAAATGTAGAATACTCTGAAAAGAGTCCATTTTTGGTCAAAGATGTAAATAATTATGTTCCACTACCTCCTTCCATACACAATGAGCTATGATTGTATTACAGTAAGATTGTTTATGTTGTAGTGATGGGTGTGTGTGCATATGTAGGTATACGCTTGTGATGCATACATCTGTGTCAGCACAATTTAACACTGTATGAGCATCTACACAATCATATTACTTTTTCCATCCCAGTAGGCTTTACTGTTTTAACCTGGTACACATTTATTATTGGGAAATGCCATGTGGCCTGTAGTCTTATTCCCTTTCATCCATTAGAGCCAGGCAAAAGCATCCCAAATCCCACATCTTGTGACAGCAGAGAGGGGCTGTTTCTGCTCCAGGTTACCTACTCGTAGGGGTTTTTTAACTCTCAGGGAAAAAAAGTTTCCTTGGTTATTTGGGGTTGGAACTAGATGATCTTAAGATTCCTTCCAACCCTAACCATTCTATTTCTTCCATCTCTTTGGTGACTAGCAAACCCCTGTGTTCCTACTACCTATTGCGAGCACCTAATAGTATGATATGTTTGGTTGATTTGTATTTCATCTTCTCTTTTCCAGTTCTTCATGTTTATTTTGTTAATCTTCCTGGCGGAGCTTTCAGCTGCTATCCTGGCTTTTATCTTCAGAGAAAATGTAAGTACCCAATGGTGGGTGAACTCTGGACCCCAGTGGGGTTGTACGCAGCTGGAGATGCTGTTAGATGGTGGCTGATTGTTTGTAGAGCTATTGTTTGATTTAAATACCAACAAACCTGTTTCATTCCTACCCTCAGTGTGCAGAACTGCCAGCAAGCCAGTGAATACTAACTAACCTGAGGTACACAGGGTGGATGGTTTATGTACAAGGGAGATACACATTGAGGGACCACTTAAATCCTGAAGATTTTAGTCTTCCTGCTTCTTCTGCAGCCAAAACAGCTGCACATTCCACCAGAGAGAAGTTTATTATAAAGTCACACTAAGGTTAAAGCAAACTCTTTCATTTTTTCAATATAGCACGTGTTTAATATTAATACTAATAGTGAAACCTGCTGTTTTCCCAACAGAGCCAATGCTCATTCTGCAGTGTAAAAGAAATTCCTCTTGTTCATCTTCTAATCATATTCCTTCTTGAACTTTCATGTTCTGGTGCTCACCAGATTCCCCTCAAGACTGCTTGAGATAATAAGATATCCCTTCTGATATCCCTGCTTGAGGTAGTAAGGTATCCCTCCTGACCTGCCCTGAGCAAGTCTCCCCACGTCCCATTCTGAGCCCCATCAATGGATCCCCTGCATATTGCCCTGCTTACAGGTTTCTGGTTCTTCTCTCCACAGATTTCTCTATTCTGCTTCTATGCATATTATTACATGACCATTATCCCTTCCCAATGCTAGTAGTAAGCTTTTGCTACACTACTAGTAAGCACAGTCTCATTTGTTTCTCTAACCAGCAAAGGTTTGTGCATTTTTCTCCTGTTCCCACATGTGAAAGAAGAGCCTGGTTGAACTAGATCCATGCTTCCCAGGTCAACCCATCTTTGCAACATGACTGAGTGATGGCCATGGCAAAACGGTGACAGGTAGAGATGGTCACTACTGACTGTTAGTATTTATTTTGTTTATTTGGCCTCTATCAGTAGTGAAAGAACATACAGCATTTTCCCTGTACTGAAGAGGACAGAAATGTGGCATGAGCATAGAAGGGCCATGTACAATGATGCCCTTCTTGAGTTGGGATATACTTTATGAGAAGATTTGATAGGCAAATAATTGAGGACCCAGGAAGCTGAGAGCAAGACAGCATGGAAGGTAGCTGGAGAAGAAACTGGTCAAGCTGGAGGCGAGCCTGTGTGAAAGGTGCTGCAGGGCTGCTTGTGTCCTCCTCCTTCAGTCACATCTTGCTTCTGGGCAAAGCATCAGCGCCTTCCATGGGAGCTGTGGGACAAGTGAGGATATGTTATCTTGCACGATAAGGTCATGGTGCTTATTCTAGACTTCTGTGGCAGCTGGCAGTGTTTTGTGAGAGAAAACTTGAAGGAGAACAAACTCCTATCTTTCTTGAGCTCGACTCCCTGTTTGTGTCACCAGCTTCCCACTCTGTCAGAATGACTGACAGGAAGGGCTTAAAAGGGAAGGAATGAAGAGCGTCAAATCCCAACATAGCTGGGGATGGCTCTGTGCAGAAGTTACACTCAGCCTGCAGATTCTTGTGGCTTGTTCTCTTCTCAGGTTTCTTCTGAAAAGTAAAACAAGCCCGACCCTTTTTCCTGTGTATTTTGGTGGTAGCTCTTTGGGCTTGGTTATTACTTGGGGCTAATTTTGCTGTCATCTTTGGGTTAGGGTGAGGCTAAATGGCTGGACAGAATGTCCGTGGGGATAGAGGTGGTCTTTCAGTGACCCCATGACGGAAAGGATTCTTCACAGTAGCAATTTAAGGTCAAGTTCAGATGTGCTTTTCCCTGTGGAATATGTTACTTTCAAAGTGTGTGGTGGTAAATACATACTTAGGAACTGTAAATTTCTTGGAAGCTTAGCAAGTGGATTCCTGTGATGGTCACTGCATGAGTCCATATGGCTGTGGCCTCACTGCGTGCATAAAATGAGGCAAAAAAGGGAAGACTTGCTCTATCTCTTCACTTTCCAGATGACGTTTGGTGCAGCTTTCTCTTGTACAGGGTTTTACATCCGAACCAGCTGCCAGACACTCAACAGAGTTAAATTATTAATAGCTGAAAGAAATTAAGAAGCAAAAATAAGGGAGAAAAGAGATGTTTTCTGCTGAGATTTGACATGAGAGGAAGAGTCATTGAAGCACAGTGTGGTGGTGGGGTGAGCCAAAGTGATGCTTGTGATAGTGAGTTGCTGTGATCTACAAGTCTATTTGCACTCCTAAAGAACTGTTTAAAAGCAGTCTCTGAAGAGACAGGTTGTTTTTAACCAGCTATGGGAATACCAGAGTTTCTTTTCCTTTGTAAAGGAGGTTTTGGAGGGTGGAGAACTCTTTTCCATCTAGAAAGACCCCTCTTAAAGTAAGGCCTTCCATGAACAATAGAGAGATGCTAGGAAAGAGCAATTTGACTTATGTACAGGAGCAGCTCTTTATATGCTTTCAGAGGTTTGGGTGGGAAAAACCCTAGAGGAATATTTGACTCTTAGTGCATTGTCTTAGCAAGCTAGCAAGCAGAATGGTAGGAACAGATGAGTCCAGTGGCAGGGCTCTGGATGGAGTCAGGATGTTTGACAATAAACAAGTCACTTTGGTTCCTGCTACCTCAGTTTCCTCAGACATAAAGCAAAAACTAAAGAACATGAACCATCCATCCCTCAGCTGGGCAGCTGGAAGTCTCTGGGATGGAAAGCAATGTGGAAGTGAGAAGTGCAGCACTGGTGGCAGTACCTACAGTAGGAGCACTGTACTGTGCAGAAGCGTGAGGATGCTCCAGGCAGGTGCAGGTGGACAGGAGTGTGTCCTGTTTTCCAAGCAGGCACCAGCAGAAATGCCCTCTTTTTCCCTAAATCCCCTTCATCTGGCTACAGTAACCCCGGCCAAGCTATCTTTTGAACCAGTGTGACAAAACACTTCATTCACTGGCACATAAATGTACACATGCACGTGCTTCCTCTGTATTGGAGATGTTCCTCTCTGAACAGCTAGAAGAAATCACAGCTGAACAGCTCATTGCTGTTAATGGCTGTGGCAGATCTGTGTTGTCAGAAATGTATGTGGAGATCTAGTTTTATGATTAGGTTCTTTCCTTCCTTCTAAATAGCTCTGGCCATAGGACTCCAATGTGCAGAGACCTCATCAGTGCTGTCACCAGCTTCAGCAAGAGGAGGGCTGTGGGCAAAAGTCAGTCTTACGACTTTTATTTTCCCTTGTCAGTGATTTTTTAGAAGAAAGATGCTTTTCTCATTGATTTTTTATTATTAGGGTTTTTTTATTATGGGTTTTCTTACATTTTTTCTGAGCTTCAGATGCTCAGGACAAACAACTTAAAAGCAACAAACTGGAATCAGTTATCTTCCTGGCAAACTTACCCTTTCAGCACTAGGCTTTGCTTCAGGCCAAGTGTCGTAAAGAAATCACACACAAACTCTGAGCAATTTCCTCAGGGGTTGCTGCTGTCAAAATAAAGGTTTCACTTTGTATTGAAATGACTCTTTTGTTTTAGACCCCGCCAAAGGCAGTCAGCTGGGATTATTACCAACAATGATATCAGTTTCAAAGTCCACGCTTCAGAAACAGACAAGCATCAGAAGAATGTGCTGCTGTCTCAGCAGGGAAGCGTGCTGCGTGGCAAAAGTATGCCGAGAAAGGGAAGGAAAGGAGAACACTGAGGACATATTTCAGTCTCACATTTCATATTTCTCTCAGTGCGCCAAATTCCCAAAGGAAAATGCTGTTTTCTGGTATTTTAATGTAGAAAAGAAAAAAAAACCCCAAGAGTTAATATTTGTCCCGTAAACGTGATTCGGGCATTTAGCAGCATTTCTAATTAAAAGGTAGTGAGATTGAGCTACCTGCATCACGTCTTTGTGACAAAGTATTGATTTAATCCTTACATTTGGCCTTAGTTTGTATTTGTAAAAGAGAAGTCAATATGAAGTGGTATTTGGCAGTCTTAAAGTCACCACAGCCTCCTTATTTTTTCCCCTTACATTCTGTGATACAAAGGAAACAAACAGTTTTGTGCTTGTGCTTTTGTGCCCACCCATACATCTCATACATATGCATGTGTATGTGCGATATTTCACATTGCATATCAAGAACCTGAAGCCAACTTGTAGCTGTATGTGTCACTGCATCTGCAGTGCTGGATGAACAATGGGAAAATGAGTAAAAAAAGGTCTTTTTCAGGCAGCTTAATTCCTGACCCTGCAAATGTGCAGCACTAAAGCAATGCTGTATCCAGCTGAATTCAACCCCCTTTGCAGTGGTAGGGAGGTTTTGCCTCTATGGATCACAAATCACAAGGTATTTTGGAGAGGAGACCACACAAGTCAAGACCTACTGGGAACCTGAAAAGGGGATTCCTTGCTATTTTCCTCCTGAAGTGATGGAAAGGCAACCAGATGGAATCAGGGTGTACAGCTTAACAAAGTTCATATATTTACTAGTCCTCCAGAGAGTGACCCTAAGTAAATGTAATCTCAAGGTGTCTAACTTCCCTGAGCCAAAGTGTTTGTTCAGTTTTCCTATTTTACTGTAAAAGTAAACAGGAGTAAATGAAATTCCATTCATTTATATTGCTGACCTTAGGAAAAAACACTTGAATTATCTAAACACTGGAAGTATAAAGAGGATTTTTTTTTTGCTTCATGTGTGTGGGTTGGTTTAGATAATCTAAAGCATTGTCAGGGAAATGGTCTTTTTTTCCCCCTGATTTGTAAGTTGACCTGACCATTCATTTTATGCTTTTTACTTCCTTTTCATTCCCAGAAAGTTCCATATTAAGGCTTCATTCTGCTCTCTCACACAGGGACATAAATTCAGAGCAGTTCCCCTGTTGTTAGTGGGAAGTTAACTGATTTAAAATGAAACATGAGGGGAAAACCATGCTTTGATTGCAGACCTCGTGAAGCAGAGTACATTAAACTACTATTTGGGGTTGGATTTGATGACCTTTCTGGAGTCTGTTTTAGTCCTGTTTCAACTTATGAAACACTTTCAAATAGCACTGAAAAATCAAAGAAACAACCAAGCCTTAAGTGTAAACATTATCTTATGGGTATACTTATAATTCAATACCTGATTTCTAGTGAGCAGCAGTTGAGCAGTTTTATTCAGCGGGTACTATTCACTCTGGATATAGTTATCATTCAGCCAGCGTTTTTTCCCATGTTTCTCCTCTGAGGTTTGCAAAAAAGAAGACCAAAACTAAAACAACTTTGGAAAGAAACTTTGAAGAAGACTTTGGGAAGTGCTTGAGAAATGTGTTCATAGAACAATAGAATGGTATAGGTAGGAAGGGACCTTAAGGTTCATCCAATTCCAACCCCCTGCCATGGGAAGGGACACCTTCCACTAGATCAGATTGCTCCAAGCCCCATCAAACCTTTACATTTCCTCCTGTCTGTGCATTGTAGCTGACCAGAGAGTTTTTCACCAAGGAGCTGAAGAAGCATTACCTGAGGAACAACGACACGGATGTCTTCTCTTCCACCTGGAACTCTGTTATGATCACAGTAAGTCAGGCCATGCCAGTCCAATGCTGCCCATGGCCAGTGGCCACCAACACAGTGCTTAGCCCACACCCTCAGCTTGTCTTGCTTCAACAGTCCTATTGCACCAAGCATAGCACCAGGGTTTGGGGCAGTAGTGGAAGCTGGGTTGGCAGCCAGTCTTTCTCAAAACAAGGGACCATCCATCAGTCCTGAGGGAGATAGAATCATAGAATAGTTAGGGTTGGAGATGTTCCCAATGACTTTGTCAGCCTCTGTGATTTGCCAAAGCCTGAGGCATTTGACCTGAATGGGTACCCCCAGCTTCCCAACAGTGGGCACAAAAAGCCATGGAGCTCTGCAACTGAATATCGCTGCATTTACCCTGGAGCTTTCACCTTGCAGGCTATTTCAGAAGTATCGTCAGCCAAAAACTGGTGCTAGCTAATGGGGTTTTTCGTTAGCTCTTGTGTAATGAGTTGGTAGGTGGCAGATCAGGCAGGAGTGTGTGTAATGGTGTGTTTTCAGTATAGAAATATTAGCCATCAAAATTGACTTTGCTATTACAATCCTAATCAAGCAGGTTACAGATTGACTGTCATTGGAATTAGAGTTGTTGTTATCTACTATGAGAAGCTGTCTCTGTGTGTTTACACATGTGAACTCAGTGCTCAGTACAGCCCACGGTGCGTCTCTTGAGGAGTGAAGAGCAGGACGTCAGACTCTGCAGATGAAAAGTCAATTTTAATCTTAAAAGAAAAAGATGAGTGCTGCCCTTCACGCCGATTCAGGACTTTAATAAAGACACTTCCTTTTGCTGACTGAAAGGAGACAGAGCCAGAGTATGCCTTGAATCCTTAAAAAGGACCTGACTTGAATCCTAAAAAAGTACCTTACTTGAATCATCTAGCAGCAACATGCCTGACCATTAGCTGTGGGGAGAAGGGGTGGTGAGGAGCCTGCATTGTACTGCTGGCTCCCTTACAGACTTGCTGGGTGATCTCAAGCAGGTCATTCTGGATGTGCTCCAAAGCCCTGTGCAGCTCGTGGCAATATTCCCAGTGGTACCTTAAGAGTCTATAGTATGACATGGGAACAGTGGGACTTTCTATACAGGCTTTGATGAAACAGAAGCTCTGAGGTCCAAGCACAACCCACTTCTTTGGAAACAATAGTTGTTTTGTCTCTGCTTTGACTAAAGCTTTGATCCCTACAAGAATAGGTCTTTGGTAGATTTCTCCTATCTGCTTTCAGGGCAAAGTGTCAACTCCTTCCTTTCTCCTCCTGTGCCTCTCCCTAGTTTGCCTGCTGTGGAGTGAATGGACCAGAAGATTTCGAAGCTGTCCCTCTTCTTCCATACTCCCCTTTGGAAAGTGTGACACCGGAGGCTTGCTGCCAGCGAGAGCTCCAGAGCCGGGAAGGGATGTTTGTCAACAAGGAAGCCTGCCTCACAGGCATCGAGAGGTTTCAGAACCGACAGGTAAGGGAAGCCCAACACCAGGGAAAGGAGTTTGCAGGAAGAGATATGGCTGCAGTGGTCATGGTGATCATACCCATGGACCTCCAAGCCACATCCAACCCGGCCTTGAGCACTGCCAGGGATGGGGCAGCCACAGCTTCCCTGGGCACCCATCACCCCTTGTCTTACCACTACACTCCCTGATGAAGAGTCCCTCTCCAGCATCCTTGTATCCCCCTCAGACACTGGAAGCTGCTCCGAGTTCTCCACACAGCTTCTTTCCTCCAGCCTGAACAGCCCCAACTTTCTCTGTATTGGAGGTGCTCCAGCCCCTCATTGTCCTCGTGTTTCCTTACAATGTCACTACGACATGAAGTTTAAGAAACTTTGGAACAAGTCCAGAGGAGGCCACAAGGATGATCAGGGACTGGAGCACCTCCTGTATGGAGACAGGCTGAGAAAGTTGGGGCTGTTCAGCCTGGAGAAGAGAAGGCTGCGTGGAGACCTCATAGCAGCCTTCCAGTATCTGAAGAGGGCCTATAGGGATGCTGGGGAGGGACTCTTCATTAGGGACTGTAGTGACAGGACAAGGGGTAAAGGGTTAAAACTTAAACAGGGGAAGTTTAGATTGGATATAAGGAAGAAGTTCTTTACTGTTAGGGTGGTGAGGCACTGGGATCGGTTGCCCAAGGAAGTTGTGAATGCTCCATCCCTGGCAGTGTTCAAGGCCAGGTTGGACAGAGCCTTGGGTGCCATGGTTTAGTGTGAGGTGTCCCTGCCCATGGCAGGGGGTTGGAACTGGATGATCTTAAAGTCCTTTCGAACCCTAACTATTCCATGATTCTATGAAGTTCCTGACTGCGTTCACCTCAGCACTAAGAACTGTGTACAAGCCTCCTGCTCTCTCCAGACGAAGCAGTGGTCCTCTTTCCAGCACATGACAGCAGATTGCGAAAGAGGGTAAAGGGAGTTTGGAAGCAGCGTGTGAGCTGCTCCTTGCCTGGCAGCTGGAAGTGGCTGGCAAAGGCACTCTGGGTGAGAGATCATCGCAGACGGCACCGTACTGCTTCTGCCAGGTCTCATTGCTGTGAATAGATGGGAAGAGAGAGGAGGGAGATGACAAACAGCAGGGAGAGAGAAATGCATTTTGAGGAAGAGGGTGAAAGCAGGTAACAGATTTAGCTGTTGCCCTTTTCCCCAGCCAGCTTGATCTGCCTGTCATCTGCCCTTAGGGTCTTTTCCTCTGTGCTTAGTCTTTGCCCTTTGCAGAGGGAATGACTCTCCTGTGCTGCTCCTCTTTGCCCTCAAGAAGTCACAGTTCCTTGTGGTCAGTGTGGGGTTATGTGTGGATGGATCCATTCCCATCCCGCTGCACAAAACCTTCCCCTCCATGGCACTGTACGTGGGTTTCTGCTTCCTGTGCTGGGTCAGGGGGTGAGAGAGATCCATGCTTGTAGTGCCTGGATCTGACAGCACCTCCTGTACTAATCATAGAACAATTTGGGTTGGAAGGGACCTTCAAAGGGCATCTAGTGCAAACCCCCTGCCATGAGGGCTGTGCTGAGAGAACAAGGTGATGCACTGCTCAGGTGTGTCTCACCACGTTTTGTCCTTCTTAGGGCTGCTACACTGTGATCCTGAACTCCTTTGAGACCTATGTGTACCTCGCAGGAGCCCTTGCCATCGGAGTGTTGGCTATTGAGGTACTTACCTTTGTGCGACTGGAAGAAAATCAGTGCTGGTTCCTGTCCAGCAGTGAGGTTCCCCCATTGCCAGGGAAAGCTGCTCCATGCCAATCATGAGCAAGTTGTCAGCTTGTGGGTTTTAATTGCCTGGAAAGAGCTGGGTGCTTGCTCCTTTGCCATGAAAGGGTGGGAAATAATGAGTGCCACAACCCTGCCATGCTGGCCATGGGGGCTATGGGGATGCACCACTAGCCCCATGGCCCCCTGTAGTCATTGCTGTCATTGCAACTAGCAAGCTGACTGCTCTGTCACTTGGTTAATGTGTTCAAAATCTGCCTTTGCTTTAAAAACTTCCATTCAGGGCCTGAAACTGTATTGGTTCCAGAGCATCTCCATTATCCTCAGTTAATACCTGCTCTTTGGTGATGTTTCTGAGGAGCAGGCTTCTACCAGACATGATATTATCACAGAAATGATGTCCCTGCAGCATCACTGGGACAAGGCTGGGTGCTTTCCCTGGTCCTGTGTCTTGTGTAAAGGAAAGTGATTTGGGCAGAGAGCCCCAGCAGCCCCCAGAAAGCTGAGCTCTGCCTGTTCTGGGCTGTGGCAATGATGTGCAGAGCAGGGACAAAGGATCCTGCTTCCCTGTGACACCAGGGCAGTTTGGGAATGAAGCCAAGCTGCTGCTGTCGCCACAGACAGTTGGGGCAGGGGAATAAAGGGAGGGATCACCTTTAAGATATAAACAGAAAACGTTTTGCCACAGCCTCCATGGGTTGTAAGAAGGGTCCCTCTTGCTGCAGCACTGACTGACGGATGGGAAGGAATGACAGGAGTGGTCCCATGGCCATGGGGGACGTTTCCAATCTTCTGGAAGATACAGCTCTCTGTAGCTGATTCTCTGTTTTTCTTTCCCCGCCTTTCCCAGCTCTTCGCCATGGTCTTCGCTATGTGTCTCTTTCGAGGGATCCAGTAAGAAGTGGCCCATGGACCGCCACATTCCCCACATGCTCAGACGAAAGAAGGAAAACGAGAAGAAACAAAACCTGAAACCACCCAAAAAAAAAAAAAACCTTTATTTTTTTTAACAAAATGGGGTTGGGAAAAAAAAAAACACAAAAAGAAGAAAAAAAAAAGAAAAAAGAGGGTTGTAATATATGAATGACCAAAAGGATTGTACTTCAGGGGCTGGAACTTTGAGGTGATGTGCACTACACTGTACACCGGACCCTTGCCCAGAGCCACCCACAGGAGCCCAGCACAGCCACCGATTGCACTAGAGACTGATGGAGCTGATGGGGAAGAGCAAGAGGACAAACAACGGCTGCTTTATCCCCTCAGCAATCTCTACATTCATGACTTTATCATGCTTTAGACAGCAAAGGACTGAAGAACACAGGGGCTGGATAAGGCAGCGGGTTGGCCAAAGTTTGTGACTGTCCAGGTGGGTTTGAGACGAGCGGTGGCGGCTCAATTAAGGAGTAGGTAGTCATCGTTGGTGTGGTTCTGGCTTTAATTCCCAGCCACAGAAAGAAAACACATGTTCTTCAGTGAAAGCTTTGCCTCTGAAACTTGTTGGAGAAGCCAACAAGGAGGTTGGCTTCTCTCTGGAGCCCCAAGCAGGGGCAGCGTGGTCTCGGTGATGGGACTCAACTAAGGAAGGCCAATGGTCAAGAGTTTGGTGCCTACCTTTCTGGTTTTGCTAAGATTTATAGCTCCTTGTTGTGAAAGAGAAAGAGACCAACCATTTCCCTGCTGTGTTCCCATCTCCTGGGAAAAAGACTGGCTCTGGTCAAGAATCATTGATACTGCTGCCTTCCTGAGAAGGGGAGGAAATAGAGTTTAAATCTTGTCAGCCTTTGCCTTTCCCTTCATACTCGCAAAAAACAGTTTGTGGTGCTCAGCATAAATATTTGCAGTGGTTCATACATGCTCTCCAGCCCTATGGGGAGGGCCAGGCATGGTGCTGGATGGGGGAGGCTGATGTCTGCCAGCCATTCCCATGCTATGTGCATCATTTCTGCTCAGAGCATTTCCCCTGGGAGTCTCCCATGGGCTCACAATGCAAACATCAAGTCAGAATTGGTTTAGTCTGCCTGTTAGTTGCGTTTCCTCCTTGAGATAGTTTGACATTTAACTAACATGTCATCTGCTTAACCATTTGGAAGTGAACTTGGGGAGGATGCCTGCGACTGCGCCTTGGTCAGAGGTGACGATGGAAGCGCTGAGGATCCAGGTAGGCTCTGAGAGCACCCAGCATGCAGCTGAACTGCTCCAGCTGCTGCTCCAGTGGTCATGGTTATCAGGTCACTGGTTTCTCTCCTCTGGAAGCATCAACCCCTGTTGCCTTAATTGTTCATCTGGTCTCTCCCTGACCCAAAACTCATTTTCCACATGGGAAGACAGAAGGGCTGTGGTTTCTTGTTTAGCTTAGGTGTTTTTACACATTTTATAGGCTCAGATTATGCAGCCCTTTTATAGAGGCTTAAACCAGCCCGTCTGAAAGCTGTAACCACTTGCAAGGAAGGAGAGGGGGCAGAAGGCAGCAGCAAGGAGACGAGCAGTAACCTCATGCCCTGGCTTTGCAGCAGCAGGTACACTGGCCGGTCCCATACACTATTGGAGCTGTGTCCCTTGAGCTCTCCCAGTGGCACTGCACAGGCTACACAGGAGGAAAGGAAGGAAGGAAGGAAGCAGCAGAAAGCCTGGTCCATAGTAGACAAAGATTCTGTAATAGATTATGTATTAGGAAAAAGCTTTTTACTGTGATGGTGGTGAGACATAGAGAAGCTGAGGGTGCCCATCCCTGGCAGTGTTCAAGGCCAGGTTGGACAGGTCTAGTGGAAGATGTCCCTGCCCATGGAACTGGATGAGCTTTAAGGTCCTTTCCAACCCAAACCATTCTGTGATCCTGGATAAAATATCCAGTTTGGGGAACTGGGATGCTAAGGAACAGGAAGGAGCTATTAGAGCTTTTCCAAACTTCATTTGAGAACAATTTGCTCATCAGAAGGAGAGGCCTGGGGCAGGTAAAGCTGCAGCCTCCCCCCATGCTTCAGTCAGCACATTCGAGCAATGAAATAGGTTTCCAGGGCTGCTGAGCAGCCTCAGATGTTGCATTAAACCTCATGGAAAGCATTTCCGCACTCTTTCCCTCTGGGCCTTCTTTTAATGAGGCATTTTAGCATTAAATTCTCTTGTTTAATGAAGGAAAACAGTTTTGCTAGCCAAAACCCAGGAGTATTTGTGCCGGACAGCAGGTGCTGTGCTTAAGATAAGGAAAATCTGTTGCATCTACTAGTATTGCAGGGAATGGGCTGAGCAGAAGGCGAGCTTATCTGTTCTGCTTCTGCCTCAGGAGCTGTTGTTAGGGACTGTTCTGGCAGAGCAATTCCCAGGGGAGGAACAAAAGCATCAGCAGAGATGGTGATTTGGCTGGAGGTGAGTGAGAGAAGCAGAACTTTCTCCTCCCAGTCTCAGGGGTATTTTCCTCCCCCTTTCCCCTCAGTTTATTATGCCAAGGCCTGGCTTGTCTCATTGCAGAGCCTGGAAGGCAAATACCCTCGTTTGTGCATGGTGGGAAGTGAAGGGGGAAAAGGAAAAGAAAAAGGAAAAGGAAAAAATAAGAAGAAAAAAGTCTTTTAGAGCCTTTTTCTGCTACCAGTGGAGTGGGGAAAAAAACATGTCAGTGATGCAGAAACAACTGTCAGTGATGGGGAAAGCCAGAGCAAAAAGTGCTAAATACACACACTTGTGGTACTGTCCCTGCTGGCTTGTTTCAGTTTGGCCTTCCAAATTCTGCACTCATTGCTTTGTCTGGTTTTAGCCTCCTTGCTTTCCCTCTCTCCCTAATGGCAGCCTCTGTACCTTCAGAAGGCTGTTATTCATAGAATCATAGAACAGTTTGGGTCGGAAAGGACCATAAAGATCATTATTCATCTGTTATCCTGGCCTTGGCACCGCTGTTTCCCCTCCCTTACCTTGCCTTATCCCCCTCCCATTGCTCTTTTCTGGGTGAAGACTTAAATCCTCCCTGGAGCTGGTAGCGTGCCATTGGGAACACAGCTCGGAACCCCATCATAGGCCAGGCAGCACATATTAAACAAGAACTGGAGATAGCTGTGAAGATAACAGGCAAGCCTATGGAAGTCAGTAACAGGCAGAAGGAATTTCCCCCCTAGAAGACCTTAATGAACAAGCAAGCCCAGAAAGCACACTCCTGCTGTACGGAAAAGCATGTGGATGTGATGGTTTCGTCCCCTGTTGATGTGTCTGCTCCCTCTGTTGTACCGTAGTTTTGTGAACAGGAGGCAGGAGGAGCAACTGTATTGTTATGTTTAACAGCTCTGGTGAGTATTTGGGGGCCAGGAGCTGCTGTGCTGCCACCTCCTTTGCTGTAGCACTGTGCCTGCAGCCCAAGCACCTTGGATGGAAGTAGTAGAGAGCAGCCTGTGCCTGCAAACCCATAGCCCCTCCTGGTGCCCCTGTTATTTAATGCTCAAATGACTGTCACGAATGCCTGGGAAAAGGGCTGTGTGTGGAATAATGTTTGAAATCTATTTTAAAAAGAAACACAAAAAAAAAAAAAAGCAAACCACCTGTAAATGTTCTTTTTATTAGATAGTGGAGCTAATTTATCCTGTATTCCCTACTGTAATGCTTTTTTATATTGAAAGGATTTGGTTTTGGTAATATAAAGCAGAACACAAGCCTCAAGCACTCTCTGCACGGATTTTGTGTGCGTTTCTTAAGAAAAAAAAGTAAAAAAAAAAAAAAATAAAAGAAAGATATTGTGACAGTGAAGTGAAACGGCTTTAATTTTCACTATTTGCTCGGTGGTAAGTACAGTCACTTTCTTTACCAGAGGAGAAAGAATGAACTCAGGTACAGCAGCTAAAATGAGGTATAAACTGAAGTGTCCCATTCTCCTCCTATGCCCCCCTCCCCACCCCAAGTAAAAACCCCTTGACCAGAAAGGAGGCCAGCTTAGGACAGACAGAACCTCTCCTTTGGCACCAGCTCCAGTTTGCCAGCTCTTAGGTAGGTGTGAATAAGGTGATGGAGGGAGTGATGTGAACGATGAGCTTCCTTCACCCTCAACAGTGAGGGCTCGATGAACACAAGGGTTTGGGTCCATCTCTGGCAGAGAAAAGGGGTCAGCCTTGGTGCTGGCTTGTACCCGCTGGGGAGCACAACTCCCAACCCTGCATGTTATACAAATGCAGGTAATTCCTCACAGGTTCCTCTGGGAGAGGGTTTCAGTCCAAGGCCTTTCTCACAGTTTAACATAAGGAAACTGAGGCCTGTGGAGATGGAGTTGTTTTTCTTCAGCAGATCAGTAGCAGAGCGTGAAGTGATGCCTCAAGCTTTGGATCCCAAATCATATGCTCAACCGCCACCTGCAGCTGCGATGCCTGCACTTCTGTCCTTAAGGATGCAGTTCTATACAAACATTGCAGCATCCTCCTCCCTTTTCCCCCATTCACAACAGGGTGAAGACAACCAGCTCAGTTGGGTTCTGGCAGCACTGTGGATGCTCTGCCTGGGCTCCATCCTCAAGCCACCCTGAGAAACTCTGTCTTTGACCTCATCTGCTACAAACTCACCTCCTTAAGTGGGCCTGGCCATGTTTCTCCTGCTGCACCTTGCTGATGAGATGGGAATAGGCCAGGGACCACAGCCTTTGCTAGGCAGAGGCATCCATTTGCCCCTTCTCACTTAGTTGTAGAAGTAGTATACAACCCCAGTCCCATTCCATGCTTCCTATATGGTCCATTATAGCAAGATGGAGCAAGAAGCATGAAGATAAAAGAACTTCTTCATCTCTCCCCATTCAGGACCAGGTACCAAGTAGCATGAAATCTCCTACGTGGCTGCTCTCTATGTTGGAGCAGAAAACATTGGCAAAACTCAAAGTGGTTTCACTGTGCTAAGATTTGCAGAGGCAGCTGCTAAGCATGGACAGAAGAGTCCCACCTCACCTGATTTAAAGCTCCTTTGGAAAGCTGCTTCCTTCCCACCTGATTTAACCACCAAGAGGTCTTTGGAGAACTGCTGTCACATAGTGCACTAACTCATTTCTCTCACCTGCAGCCATCTACAGACCCAGAGTCATAGCTAAGCTCCTAGAACCTGCAGCCAGCACACATGGGAGGACAGCATTAAAGGGACCTTCCATTTCCTTCTTATACAAGATTGCTTTTGCTGTGGTCAGTTTTACTTGTCTTTCCTAGAAATGTATCTCCCACCCCCCAAAAACCCCACGATCAAGCTGTGTATACATTTGTGTGACCCCCAAAACACAAAGAATCAAGCTTCACGTACCTATACCAACAACTACAGCCAAAGTGCTGCACTGATGCCACTGCAGCTGCCCATGCAAGTGGTGTGCAGGGTGACAGCAAAGCCATCACACACAGCTCCCACACGCAGCACCATTCTGTCTGATTTGTGGTACCCACCAGGCTGCACTTGATCGTTTCCTGTCCCACAGGGAAAAGGTTTCCCTCTTAAAGACCAGTTCTTCCACCTGAACAGGAAGGCTCCTCTTGTATCTAAGTTTTAGTTGCTCAGTATCATATCTGGGAGATGCTGAAAGCAGCTTGGCAGGCACGTGTTCATGGCAGGCTCCAGGATTCAGGATGTTGCCTCTCCATTGGCCTTTCTTCTCAGGGAAGGAAGAATTACAATTGTGATGTTTCCTGGTCCAAGTATTCCCAATATTCTCACCTGACAGACGTTCTGCATGGCCAGTAGGTACAATGCACACAGTGTCCCAAGTTTATGCAGCTGCTTCTAAATGCCAAAAGCACTAACACGACATACAGTAACTACCCACTACCTTCTTCTAACTCTACTAAGATATTAAATAGCCGTAGATCCCGGTCTCACCAGCAGCTTGAGCATTGTTGTTCACACAAGCATTTCTATTTCAATAGGCATCTTTATACTGGGATTTTGGGATGTCTGCTCTATTCCAGGGCATGCTTTGATCCAGTCAACAGTAGTGCATGAGTAAGAAGTCCATATCCTGTACACAGACCTTGGGGCTTTAAGTCACATGGAGAACAAAAAATGCCACCCTCCAGCTGCAGACAGGGATAATCTGCAAGGAAAGCACTAGGAAGTACAGCAGCTAACGCTGTTAAGCCCAGGAGGTGTTGGAGAAACTAGCCAGTGAGTACTAAAGCACATTTCATCTGTCCTTGACTGAGCTACAGAGGGAAACGATGCCTTCATGTGCCCTGCTCCTTGCTTTCTTCATCCCAGTAAAGTATCTTAATGCTACAACCTTTGGTCCTCTCTGCCCCATCCCTGGCAGTGTTCAAGGCCAGGCTGGATGGGGCTTGGAGCAACCTGCTCTAGTGGAAGGTGTCCCTGCCTGCGCCAGGGGGTTGGAACTGGATGAGCTTTAAGGTCCTTTTCAACCCAAACCATTCTGTCATTCTGTGATGCCTGCACACTAGCAGAGCTGGAACACCATCTTCCACAGCTGGGGCTCATCGCTACTGATCAGTATCATCAGTACTGATGCTCACTCTGCTCTTACAAGTAACCACAACAGCATTCCAGCCCCTGCTTAGCTAAAGCATCAGACCTACCTCACACCCCCCCCACTACTACCATCAGTAAAGCTGCACTTGTAGGAAGTGTTCTGGTGTGAAGAGGACAGAAGCCCAGCCTAGAAACTTCAAGAAACATCCCATGCAAGGGGATGTCTTTGTGCTCAGTGGACCATTTCCAATAGCTTCCTTCACTTCCCACATACCACAGTTCAAGCTGCTTTGCTGTTCCCAGTGCTGTCCCTGCAAAGGGACCAAACAAGGGATCTCCATCTTCTTTTCCTCCTGCCGAGCTTTGCACAGCACCCAGTGCAGAACTACAAGCGAGGTAGCCTCTCTGGCAGCAAGGAAGGAAGAAGAGCTCTTGGCAAAGCACTGAACTCAACCTAGCCCCATCCAGGTCCCCAGGCAGTCCATACTGGCTAAAAGGGAAGCGGGATGTACATAAAGACATTCCCCACCAGGCAAGTGGCCAGGCTTACAGTGGGAGCAGCAGCATCCTTTGTTGGCTATCTCACCATCCTGCCTCCTCAGGGATTTGGTTGCAATGTGCTGGTCTTAGTTTGTGCTTTGTTCTAGCGGGTTCCGAGCCTGTGATCCCATCAGCCAGTTCCATCCTGCAAAGAAACTGGCTCTTCCCTGAGCCTGCCAGGCTCACACACCTCCCTGAGCCTTCCTCCCACTGCTCCTCACCTCCTGCAGAAGGACTGGGGATGCTGCTCCCCCCCCATTTAACCAGGCAATGCCACCAGCACCGGGTTACACACTGATTCATGCCGGTAAAATGGAAAAGGAGGAAACCCCTTTAGAACCAAAAGGGTCTAACAAAATAAACCAAAAAGAAATGAAAGTTATAATTATAATGCAAAATTACCGACACAACCCCCCCCTCCCCATAACAAAAAGCCCAGGATTTAGACTTTCTTGGGACGGCGTCCAACTTGGTAGTAATAATAAATGCTGATGAGGATGAAGAGGACTCTGCTGACCAAGAGGAGCATGGCACCGGTGGCTATCCGGCTACTCTCAACCAGGGAGACGGTAGTAACTGGAGGAGAAGGAGGGAGACAAGGCAGAGGTTGGTGGTGAAGAAACAGATGCAGACAAACAGCACAAAGCTGTTTTGTGCTGCCCTCTAACGTGGTGACTTAGCGAGGCCTGCTGAGCCTTGGGAGCATGGCAGCGTTCAGCGCAGGCTCGAACACATGAACCCAAGGCAGAGGCTCTTAACTTGATTTCACAGCCTTGAAGTTAGCCACAGACCCACAGAGCTCTAAACCCAGCCCCACATCCCAGCGGCCGCAATCTGAACAGGTCACTCAAGCCAATAGAAGTTTCCACCGTGCTCTGGTATTAACTGTGGATGCTGCGTGTTCCTGAGCTTGCTCTGTGGCTTGGCCACATCAACGCTGTTAAATATTTTACAGCTTTAGGAGCATCCACAACATGCACATAATCCATGCGCACTGAGCATCTCTCCTTTTGATTACCACTGCATAGCCCATATCTGAACCAGCTACCTTATAACACAGTTAGTGAGCTTCCAATCTACACATAAAAGAACCCCCTTCACCGTTAAATATAGATAAGCTCCCTAGAAACAAACTGAACTGTTATTCTCTGGTTTGGCAAGACTGAACATCCCCCTTTTTAGTGTAGGTTGCTGCAGTCTTATTAACCACAGGTTCTAGGCAGCCCGCTCCACAGTAAAACCAGTGATGGCTGTGAAGATCAGGGTGGTTTAGGGGAGAATAAATCCATAAATCCTAAGAGGAAGATGTTTGCCCTGTACCCGGGCACCTTTCAGTGAGCAGCCCAAAGCAGAGGCTACTCCATGGGGAGGAAAAGGGAGATGCTGTAGGGAAGATGCTCCCATGGCCAGGTTATCTTTACCTGCAGAGCAAAGGAGCCATCTCCAGCAAAAGCTGGAGACAACATGGAGACAGCCAGGGATCGGGTGCTCCTCCGGCTGCGCCAGCAAATCCCCATCAGCTGATTCCACTATGACCCCTCAGAGCCTCACCCCACAACTCCTTCAGCCTGGAGTTTACTCCATCAGACCCAAAGGCACAGTTCCAATTTCATATACAGTCCCACCAATGGTTCTCCTGCCCACTTCTCCCTCTTCCCTGCATGCTTTGGGGTACATAGCATGTACCCTCACCCTTTGCATCCTCCTCTTCCTCCCTTCTGGATGGCAGCAGCTACTCACCCAGGAACTGCACGGCAAAGTAGCAGGCCTCGGTCAGCAGGGTCCAGCGGATAATCACCTTTTCCGCCGTGTAGAGAGCATTCCACATGATGAGAGAGATGCCTGCAGAGGGGGAGCACAGCAGAGCTGCCCCAGGGGCTCAGGAAGGGGCAACCGGTGCCCAAGAGAGATGTTTCTGCCTCCCATGGATGAAGGGATAAACGGAAGGGGGGAGGGATGCAAGAAAGGAGGGAGGAAGGAATGGATGGATAGAAGTAAGAAGGAAGGTAACAAGGGATGGATGGATGGAAGAAGGAAGGTAAGAAGGGATGGATAGAAGGAAGAAGGTAAGAAGGGGTGGATGGATGGAAGGAAGGAGGAAGGTAAGAAGGGATGGATGGAAGAAAGGAGGAAGGTAACGAGGGATGGATGGAAGGAGGAAGGTAACAAGGGATGGATGGATGGAAGGAAGGAGGATGGTAACAAGGGATGGAGGAAGGAAGGAGGACGGTAACAAGGGATGGATGGAAGGAAGGAGGACGGTAACAAGGGATAGATGGAAGGAAGGAGGACGGTAACAAGGGATAGATGGAAGGAAGGAGGACGGTAACAAGGGATGGATGGAAGGAAGGAGGAAGGTAACAAGGGATGGATGGAAGGAAGGAGGACGGTAACAAGGGATGGATGGATGGAAGGAAGGAGGACGGTAACAAGGGATGGATGGAAGGAAGGAGGATGGTAACAAGGGATGGAGGAAGGAAGGAGGACGGTAACAAGGGATGGATGGAAGGAAGGAGGACGGTAACAAGGGATGGATGGAAGGAAGTAGGACGGTAACAAGGGATGGATGGAAGGAAGGAGGACGGTAACAAGGGATGGATGGAAGGAAGGAGGAAGGTAACAAGGGATGGATGGAAGGAAGGAGGAAGGTAACAAGGGATGGATGGAAGAAGGGATGAAGGGAGGGACAGACGCGCCGTGCCCGCTGCAGTCCCAGCCCCAGCCGCGAGGTGCTGCTGCAGGCTGCTGGACGGACCGGCCGGCACCGGCATCCCGCAACCGCCGGCCTCAGCCCCTCCGACCCCCTCAAACCAAGCCAACCCACCCCATTGCCAGCCCCTACCTGCCCTTTGCTGCCTGCGGCTCCAAAGAGGCACGGGTGGGCACGCAGAAGGTGCAGTCCCGGTGCTGAGCTACACAAACCCCGTGTCTTGAATTCCTCCACTCGTTTACAGACCGTTTCTCTAAGCTCCCTGCACCTTCCTGTCCTTTGCTCCCCACCTGCATGGGACTCTCCCGGGATGTCATCACTTGCCCCTTCTCTCTTTCCACTCCCACAAAAAGGGTCTGCTCCCAGTTTCATCCCTGTATGGGTGCATGGGACCTTCCTGGGATGCCATTGCCTGTCTCTTCTCTCTTCCCACTCCCATGAGGAAGGTCTGGTCCCAGCTTCATCCCCAGCAGCCCACCTCTCAGTGCCCTATCTCCCAGCCCATCTCCAAGCTCCCTTTGTTGGGGCACTTGGGATACACCCCTGATACTAGGGCATGCACATCCATCCCTTCTTACCCTACCTGCAACGAGCCTGAGCCCCTCCTAGGAAAAAGCATCAGTAGCTGAGCTTTTCAAAATACCCCTAAACAATTTCTTTGCTAAGAACAGATGTTCTCCTCTCCCACTGCAGCTGTCCAGCCCTACACGGGCTTTGCCCCCTCCTGCTGATTTGGCATCACTCATCCCTTCACTCTGCATGGCAGCAGCATGCCCTGGGTACAGCAGCACAGCACTCACTGAGGAGGGCTCCTCCATAGAGCCGGATGGGAATCTTGCTGCTCGCCGGTTCCTCCTCGAAGACGGCATCGTAAAGCTGGTCAGGGAAAGCAAGCGCCTGGCAGGGGCAAGGAGAGACTCAGCAGCCTGCATTGGACATCAAAACGTGCCCTCTGGGGCAGCAGCGTTCCAGCATCAGCCTTTATGGGATTGGAGCTGCTGGCCAGGAAATGGGGAATTAAGGACATGCAAGAAATATCAGTGTCAGCTCCTGGCTTCGTGGCTGGTTTCTACAGCTGAGGGTGCTGTGCTGCGTGTGGTTTATGACTCTGCTAATGAAAACAGAGCCTGGTGATGGGAGCAAACCACCAAGGACGCTGCCGGCAAAGCCTATTACTGTGACATGGTGAGGGCAAAGGCCTTGCAAGAGGAAGCAGCAGCAGCAGCTGCTGGAGGCAGGGAAGGGGGATAAATGCCAAGGAGCCAGGCTGGGGCACCTCTTTCACAGCAGGGAGCTGGTGGTGCCCAGGACCACATCCCTCACTTACCATGATGGCAACCCCGGAAAACATGACGGCGGAAACCAGCTGCCAGACCCTGTGAGAGAGGGAAGAGAGGACCCGGTGTGAGCAGACCCATAACTTGTGCTTCACAAAGCATCCCTGCTGCCTGCTCCGCTGTCAGCGTTCATACTCCCACATCCCACTGTGGAGGCAGCCAGGAGCCTCCCATGAGGGTATGGGCTCCCCACACACCGATAGCTCCAGCCTCAGCACACAGACCAGCCTTGGTGAGGCAGATCCAAGACCCTCTTCACCTAAGCAGAGAAAGGAAGTGACCCTGCCAATAGGACAGTGCTCAGCAGGGTCCCAGACCAGGAGCTCCTCCAGCCCCATAGAGGCCCTGTAGTCTGCAGCATCTACTGTGGGAGAAGAGGTTGAGGGCCTCAAGGTTATTTCACAGAGCCATAGAACGGCTTTGGTTTTGGAAGGGACCTTAAAGCTCATCCAGTTCCAATCCTTTCCCATGGGCAGGGACACCTTCCACTAGAGCAGCTTGCTCCAAGCCCCTGTGTCCAACCTGGCCTTGAGCACTGCCAGGGATGGGGCAGCCACAGCTTCTCTGGGCACCCTGTGCCAGTGCCTCAGCACCCTCACAGGGAAGAGTTTCTGCCTAATGTCTAGACTAACTCTACTGTGGGGGAATAAAGCAGAGCTGGGCTAGTCCTGTGGCTCTGAGAAGCCCCTGCATGGAGCAGTGATGCTGGCACAGCAGCAGAGCTGGTGGCAGCAGCCAGCGCTGTCAGGGATGCTGTGGTTCAGGGCCCTCAGATGACCCAGCTCCAAGGTAGCCCAATATCTTACCTGAGCCCCAGTGGTTCCCGGACAGCAAACTTGATTTCATTGCCCAATACTTGGCTAATCTGAAATTCAAATAGAAGACACAAGGTGACTGAGCAAACCTTTCCCCAGTCTTTAGGCTGCATTTGGAAGCCCTAAAATGCATACCTAACCCCATGTGGGAGTTTACCTCCAAGAGGGCTGGAAGAGGACATGGGATTCACCTGTGACTCCTTGGTCCCTACACCTGCCAAAGGCTGCCTTGATTTCCATCAGGAGCTGCAGCCTCTACTGCTCCTTTAGTGGATAAGCCACCTGCAGCACTGGGCTGGAGCAGGGTTAACATTATCTTGTGTCTCCTCTTACCTACCTAAGTAGGGAAATGTCTCCTTCCACATGCCACCTGCATGTCACATCCCCATAGAGAAGGATGTAGGAGCATCCATCCCACTCTCACGTGCACACTGCCTAGAGCAATGCCTGGCTATGATTACCCCAGACCACACAGATGGGAAGGCTACACCAGTGACAGGAAAAGGTACTGGGGGAGCTTTTGGAGAGCTCTGTGCTTCTCCCCACATGCAGGCAGGAGCTGGGCAATGCCCTGCCAGCATGTTCTCCAGAGTGCATCTGCGACAGGGCTCCTATGGGGACTCACCTCCAGCTCTGGTACTTCCCTGAAACAGGCTGGCTTGCCTCCAACCTCTCTTCTGAGAGGCACGGCTTAAACTGCTGCTCCAGCGTCCAGGCTGGTGGGCACTGGTGGTACAATGGTCTGATGGTACCTCGTGGGTGTCTTGGCAATGGATTAAAGCAGCCTGAGGGTCGAGCTCACCCCATTACCATTTGGGTCAGCGCCTGCGTACCCAGCAGGCTCCACAACCCATCTCTACTCAAAGACATCACTGCTTGTGCCACTTGGCCTTCACCCTCCCTTTCCAGGAGTCCCACAGAGCCCTGGTTTTGGCTACAGACATTAGATCCTAAAGCCCCCCCCCACGCCACCTCGGTTTTCCCATGTAGAAGCTCTCTTCTCCATCATTACCACACAAGGGCTTCCCGTACCTTTGAGCGATGCACCTCGCCGTCATCATCCTCCCCGCCGACCCCCAGGATCTTGCGTGTCTTCAGCCTGCTCACCAGGTCGGTCTGGCTGTGCTTCTTCATCAGCGGCGGGGGCTGCTTCGCCGCCATGGTGGGGCCCTCGGCTGCCAGGTGGGAAGCAGTCACATGAAATTCCACGAGGATCAGGAGGAAAAGCCCAACCACGGCCACGGAATGCTCCTGTTAGGCTGGAAGATGGGTCCTCATCGTCCCGGGGCAGGGAGCCGGCTGGCCCCGGCTAGGGGCAGCTCATCTCAAGGTGATCCTGCTGTCACCAGGATCTGCTGAGGGGGACGGGGAAGAAATATAATCAGATCAGAGTGGCTTTAGCATAGGCAGTTAGCTATAAATGCTTTTGACCTACAAAGTGTAGTTTAGCTGGGGGCTGCAGGGATAGGACAAGAGGTGATGGATTCAGACTGAAACAGGGGAGATTAATGTTAGGTATAAGGAAGAACTTTACTGTGAGAGTGGTGAAACACTGGAACAAGTTGCCCAACGAAGCTGTGAATGCTCCATCTCTGGCAGTGTTCAAGGCCAGGTTGGACAGGGGCTTGGAGGAACCTGGTGTAGTGTGAGGCATCCCTGCCTATGGGGCTAGATTGGATAAGCTTTAAGTTCTTTCCAACCTAAACCATTCTGTGATTCTATGATTCTATTCCAGCATAAGGCAGTGCCCAGCAGTACCTCTTTCTTGTTTCCCAGATGAAGGGGATTAAATGCTTCCTAGACCTGGGTAATTACAGTCATTAAGCAATGCCTTGCCTTTTGTCTTTCCCTATGCCATACATCACACCCTTCAGCTGCTATTTCAGGCCAAAGGACACAAACCTCAGCTTTTTACTCGTGTGTCCCCCCAGATACTGCGGCCCCCATTTGTCTTCATTTCATCTTGGATTAGCTGAACACAAACACGTTTTCCTCTTTGCCACTTCACCCTCCCACACCAAGGCACAAGACACAGCTAATCCAGCCTAAGCCAGCACAGGAATCAAGCACAGTCCCAAGCCCTAGCCAAGCCTTCCCATGGCTGCCCCAGGAAGAGGCCATTTACACTCATGGTTAAAGACTTCATGAGTCTTTTGGGAGTCATAAAACAAGGTGCCAGTTATTTTGGCATGGTGCATGCAAGTGTTGTCCTGCTGCCTCGTGAGGGATTTCCCTCTTGCAGGAAACCCCTTCCCTGTGGGTGTCAACACAAGAGCGGACAGTCGTGCCTGTGAGTACCCAATATAACCCTTTCTGTAAGGCAAAGCCAAGAGGTCTCACTGGGACAATACAAAGACTGAATCCCATGATCAAGGATTTAATAAGACCCTCTCAGCAGACCACAGGCAAAATGCTTTTTAGCTACTGGAGGCTTTGCAAGTGCTTCTTTGGGATTGCAGAAGGTTTTGTTGGCTTGTGGGGTTTTTTTTGCTCTTATTCCACTCAATAACCAAGTCCTGGAAAGGCAGCTCAGAGCCAGATGCAGCAACCAGGGTCTAGAAATACTGCAGAAGTGGGACAATGGAAAACAACCACAGGTGGGAGCTGTATCTACTCATACCTCCACTCAAGCACAAGGCAAGAAGCTCCAAAAGGTAGCTACTACGTAGTAGAAAAGTTTGGATTTACCCTGTCTGGATTTTGCCAGCCCAAATAACTTGTGTGAACTCAAACCTAGATAATCTACACATAAAATCCACCCCATAAACCAAACTGATGTGTCACAAAAGACCTCTGATGTCTTTTACTACAGATCCTGTAGTGCTTTCTCCTCCTGGCAGACCCAGACTCACAAGGTTGGATGCCGAGTGGCTTCTCACCACAGCTGCTGAAACCAGAGACCTGTTGCTGTGGTATTTCTAGCCCAGCATTTTCTGACCAAAGCTCTCCAGTGCAATCCAGCCCTATTAGGACCACTCCAAGGCCATCCTACATCCTTCACCTGCACCAACACAGCTCCTGGGACATGGGGACGACATTCCCAAGTGAAGGGCTGATGCATGGTACCCAGTGAGGACCCTCATATCCCTGTAAAGGTGCTGGGTATCTATTTGGCCACTCTCCCTCCCCTCCATGCTTTGGAGGGGAATAAAGCAAAGTCCTTCCCAAAGCCCTGCTAGCTGAGGGAACAGTCTAAGCAGCAGCATCCTTCTGGCATGGGTCACCAAAGCCCTACCAAGGGATGAGAGACCTGAGGCTTGATGGTCCTGGTAGGGCTTTGGGTGCTGAGCGTGCTGGGCTCCTTCACAATTTTCAGAAGAAAAATGAATAGCTTTAAAGCAAAGAAAGTGTCATTTCTGAAGTAATTAATTCCTAATCATACAATCACAGCATTGTCTGTATCATTAAAATGACTTTGGTTTTTCAACATGGTGTAGTTTTAATTAAACAAACCCTTAGATATATTTTTCCTCTTCCTTTGTAACACAAATTAACTTTTTCTCATTAGTGGCAAAGAATAAATTAACTGTGTAATCAGCGACTATTACTTGGTCACTTCTGGAAGGGTTATTGCCAGGTAGTTTGTATGCAGTGGCTGGAGAATGGTTATGAAATAACAATTAATGGTCATGAAATAAGCATTTCAAGACACTGGCACAGGGTGCCCAGAAAAGCTGTGGCTGCCCCATCCCTGGCAGTGCTCAAGGCCAGGTTGGATGGGGCTTGGAGCAAGCTGCTCTAGTGGAAGGTGTCCCTGCCTGTGGCAGAGATTGGAACTGGATGAGCCTTAAGGTCCTTTCCAACCCAAACCCACTGATTCTTGCCAGGAAAAGCTGCTGCCTGCACCTCCTTCTCTGTCCTCATGATCAGAAATGGCAAAGGAAGGGAAGATGGGACAGGTGAAAAAGAAAACGAAAAGGAAGGAGAGAAAAGAAAGGGAGGAAAGGAAAACAAACCAAAACATCTTCATATCTAGAGAATCTGTCCTTAGGGCAAGAAGCAAAGGAAGGTGATGGAGGCTGAAGGGGGCAGGCACTCCATGACTCACCAGTGAAGACAGCAATGAACACCTCTGTGATTACAGAGGCAGTTTTGCAACTCTAATCACAGACCAAAAGATCAAAATTTGCCTTTATCAGTTGTCTCCCCAGTTACTTTCAGGGCAGGAGCTTGTGGAAATTCACCCACATCATCATTAACACTGTTCTCCCCTTAAGAATTCCCCCTAGTTTGTGGTAAACCACTGGCCAAGACCCAGGACAACACAGGCCAGATGCAAACGCCAACAAAGCAATCACTGAAGGCCATGCTGGTACATAAACCCATGCTCCTACTGTTCTATGCACAACTATGGGCATGGCCCCACAGCCAGTCCCATGTCTCATTACACCCATCTTCCTGAGAAAGAGCCAGTCTAACAAATACTGAGTAGTAATGAATAATGAGCTAATGAATGCATTGGTGTGAATTCAATGACATTCAGATAGAAGATGCCAAGGATTTGAAAACATTATACTTACATTATCCTGATACAGTGACAATTTAGAGGATGTTTTCTATTAGCCTGTGTGTTTCCAAAGGGGAACCTCCACCTCCTCTTTCTCCTGAGATTCTTTCTTCCTTAATCCTATTTCTGAGCATCCCAGGGGCTGTGCAGATCAATCACCATAAACAGGCAATTCCCACTGCCTGTCACAGCTCTCAGTGATGGGCAGTGCCTGTGTGCAGTAGAAAGAAGTGCTTTCTTCCTCCAAAATCCCTTCTCATCGCAGGCTCCTTTCAGGATCTCTTCCCTTGCTCAGCTGTTCAGCATACTGCACTCAATGCTGATAGCTACTGCTTAGTGGTGCAAAGAAACCTCACTGGTGCCACAGTAATGATAGCTCAATCTCTCCCCACCTCCACAGCTCTTCCCCCAGCATCTCTGTTTCCCTCCCAGTGTCTGGAGTGAAGAGGAGCTCTGCAGCACAGGAGAGAGGAGACTCAGCCACACACAGGATGCTGCAGCAGCCAGAGCTGTGCACCCATCGAGGGATGCTTACAGCTCCTCAAGGGGGAACCAGACCCCAGTCCTGCAGGCACCTTAAGTTGAGCACCTATAGCATCTTGAAGCAGCATCACTCTCCCCACCTCCCACATGGTTTGGGTTGGAAGGGACCTTATAGATCATCCAGTTCCAACCCCCTGCCATGGGCAAAAGACACTACATCAGGCTGCTCAAAACCTCATCCCACTTGGCCTTGAGCACTGCCAGGGATGGGGCATCCACACTGAGATACTTGGAGCTGGGGTTTTCCCACAGCACCGAGGCAAACTGTGTGAGGAAGTTAATTAAAGGAAATTAATGATTTCTCCCATGCCAGCACATGGCTTTGCACATCTGGGCTAGCAAAACATCTTAAACCAACCCCAGAATAATGTGCAGGTTTTGCTAGGAGGAATATACTTCTACCCATGCCCCGGCGGAGGGGTGTAAGCTCTCTACCCTGGAGAAGAGAAACTTCTCCCAAAGCAGTTTATGCATGTCAGGAAGCCTCAGAGACCTGCAGGGAATGAAACTTGATCAAGCCAAAAATAACCTGATGCTCAGGCAGTACAAAACAATTAGCACTCAGCCACCACAGCAGCACAATGCGGCTGGCACAGTCTGTACACCCAAGCAACGGGGAGACTTCAGAGTTCTCACCTGTAACAAGCCAGGTACACGGGACTCCCTTCCCACATCAACACCAGCCCTTTCCCTACAGAAGGCTCTTTGCAACACCAGCAGGAGACATTTCTTGCCAGAGGTTCATCCCCAACTCTGCTACAGCCCTGCTGCTTCCTTACGCAACTCCAACAGGCACAGGGACACTGTGTCCTCCCTATGGAAAAACCTATAAACCCATACAGATATCCTGCTGTCTGGGTTTACACATGAGGAAAATGCAAAGCAAAATCCTTAGGTCAAAGAGCATCCTCACCAGGTGCCTCCAGACCATCTGCAGACAAAGCCCAGACCACAAAGAGCACATCCAGAGCTCACCCTGCAGATTAGATATGCCTCATGCAAGTTAGATATACCCCATGTAGGTTAGACATGCCTCATGGCCAGACATGGCTGGATGCCCTTCAACACTGGTTGTGAGCCCTGCAGAGCTGCCCATGGCCACAGAGGTGTAAGGTGGCAGCGCCCTGTGCCTACAGCAGCTCCAGCAATCACTAAGTCAAGGGATGCAGCCAGCATCGCACTAAGCAGGGGACAATGAAACCTCTGCAGCCTGATGGGGAGGAAAAGAGTTAAATTGTGCTGCTTACTCTGTTTGGAATACAGGCATAAGAGGACATCCAAAGCCTGTTCAGCCTTTCCCATGCATCCTGAACTCTCCCTAATGCCTGATTTAGAGCTTCATCCCTTGCACAGGCTTAGCCCCTGCATCCTCCTCCACGCTGCTCTATTCCCGCTGCCCCCAAGCACTGCAGCTCCTGCCCACAAGCTCCCCATGGCCATAAAAACATCCTGCCCCAAGAAAGCACCTCTACTGGGACCAAGCCACAGCATCTGGGAGGTATGGCCCAGCTCAAGGATTTTACTGCCCATAGGTTTCACATTTCCTTTTGCAGGGACCACAGGAAAGTTCCTTTCCGTGTCACAGGACATGTTATATAGCAATCAAAACCTGCAAAGTGCTTGGTTTCCCCAGAACAAGGCAGAATAAACTGTGTTGCTTTACTAGCTTCTCAAAGGGGAGCTATAATTAAACACAGCAATCACACTCCTGCTCACCACCTGCAGCAATGCATCAACCCTTCCACGGCAAGCCAGGTCTCCCAGGCTTGACCTGGGGACAGAAACGCTTGTTTGCCACACACTGCATGGCTATGGCCACCAGCACACATGACACCCCACGGGGTGGATACCTGGCCCCACTGAATCCCCACTGCATGGGCATGGAGGGCTCCTGACATGGGGTCAAACAGGATTCACATTTCATCCATCACACACGTGCTCATCTGCTGCTTCAGTGGCTCCCATCTGGATTATTTACATACAACACCATCCCCTCCATCATCATCCTCCTCCCCACTGCTAAAGCTTTCAGATTAGCTGACTGCAGCAATCCATCCCCCAGTGCCACCCTTGAAGCTGCTCTAGTGGAAGATGCCCCTGCAGTGGGTCAGAACTGGATGAGCTTTAAAGTCCCTTCCAACCCAAACCGTTCTATGGCTCAGGGAGCCTCAGCCCGCAGCCCCTCATTGTCCCCACCATCAAGCAGTGAAGTTCCCTAGGGAGCTGGGAGGATGGAGCAAAAGGGAAATAAGACATATTGTGATCGGGTCCTGTTTGTCTTTAAGGGCATTAAATGAGAAGAATTCTTCCATTTCCCAGCTGCCTTAGGCAGGTGTTTGTGGGAGACAGTCCCAGAAGCTTAGTGGGCCATCTGTCCTGCAGATGATTGCTACAGGGAAACATTAGAAGCGAAAATAAAACCCATATGCACACATACACACACAGAACCACCAATAATCCCAGAGTAAATCAACCCTTGCTACTGGAAAAGAGCAGCTTTGAAAAGCCAGGAGAAGCCTTCAACCAAACAGGGTGATAGAGGTCAGTTTTACACTAAATCTGATGCGACCCTACATTTCATCTCTGCCTCACACCTGAGGCATGACACTGTCTCAAGAAAGTGTATGGGAAGTAACGCTCGAGCAGGGAAAAGCCCAGACCCACAAGGCTGACCCACAACACTGCTGAATACTGGGTCGTCATAGTGCAATGGGGCTTCTTGGGAGGTTGGAACTCTATGATCTTAAGGTCCTTTCCAACCCAAACCATTCTATGGTTCTATGATTCTTGGTACTTCTTCCCCCAACAACCTCAAACCTCCCCAGATTTTCTTTCCACCCTGTCCCCAAGCGTCTGATAACTTCCTTTCACAAACCTAGGAAGCTGGTACCCTTCTTTCCCAACAATCCCCCACCTATGTCCCTTTCCATAACTCAAAGGAAAACCATAAGAGATTACAATCTGGGAGATTCAGTCCCCTCAGTGACACAGGAGCACTGTACACTGTCACCGAGGCAGTGATTTCAAAGCCATTCTTGATGGATTCCCCCCTAAAAGAAGATGACCTACACCTCCAGCAACAGTATTCCTATGCCTGCAGCCCAGTAGCTTACTCAGCACAATGCAACTACTGCAACTTATAAGCTACCAATATGCCTACAACCTTGAAATGGAAGATGAAATGAGGCTGTGCTCCTCCAGCACCCCAAGAGCAGGTTCCCAACCTGTTTCATGGGTAGATTTGCAGCCTCAGCTTGAGAAGAGCTGCTGCAGGATGCCCCAGCACCATCAGCTTCTTTTTCTTCCGTTTCTATAGAAAACAAAGGGTTCCTCTTCTCCCACAGTCTGTCATGGTATGACCAGATGTGCAGTCTAGGCTCACACAAAGGGAGGGGAAAAGGGCAGACGAATACATTTGCATTAAGCAGGGAGATTGCCTTTTGGTCTAGCCAGGATATTTCCTGAGTCCCAGGCACACAGGCACTCACAGGACTCATGCCTCAGCTTGTGTAAGCAGTAAAGTTTGCTTCCATGGCACAGATGTCCTGTAAATCAGGTTTGATAGGAAATGGCTCAAGTGACCATCAATCAGCAGCTGAGTTGTCACCAACCCCCACGTTGTAAAGCATTCCCATAGTTACATCCTGTAAGAGCATATTAATTATATCTAATTTATAACTAATAATATGTTAATAAATCAAGCCTATATTATTTCACTTTAAGTATACAAATAAAGGGTATGGTTTGATTCATGTGGACTGACTTTGAGTCCCATCTCTTGAGGCTGGTTACTAAAGACAACTCATGCTGCTGGAATAGACAGAATATTTTGGCATTCACCTATATTTTAGCCTCAGGGGTGAAAAGAGCCACAGGGAGCAGTCTGTTGCAGACTTCCTGCTGGGAGATGCCATTAACAGCCTTGACTTCTGCTTCTAGGTTAACCATTTATTGTGTTAGGAACCAGTGTCACCTTTCAACCCTCAGCCTTGGATCACCACTCAGGCCCATCGCTGCAGCTTGGGAACACATCCTTGCATCCTCCCGAAGCAATTTGCCAACATTAAGCCCTTCTCATTCGTATACAATTACAACTCCAGGTTTATCACTCCCCTGTGGCTCTTTAAGCTTGAAATAAGCACAGGCACGCAGACAAGCTCGGGAAGTTGCTTAGCAAAAACACGATGGAGAAGGCCTCCCAACAAAACACATACTTCAACCACTTGGTAGCCTATCCCCAAGTGGCAAAAATCTCCCTCTGACACCTTGGAGGTTTCTATAGCAACAGGTTAAGGCTAAAAATGTTAGATGCAAAATTCCCCCGTGCTGGGCAGACAGGAGCTGGGGAGGACAGATTTAGAAGGGAAACTTCTAAATAGCTGCTGACAGAGCTAGCACAGGCTCTGCTAACTCATGAGTCGGTGGTGAAACAGCATAAAAGAAATTCCTAGCAACCTGCTAGCAGTGCAGGTACACAGGGATGTGTCTATGGAGCACCAGCCTGAAGCATCCCCCAGAGCCACAGCATCCCCCAGAATAAGGAGGAGCCACAAGTATCCTGCATCGCAGCACTTGGAAGTGGAAAGAGCTGTTTTCAGGAGCAGAATTACAGCCCAGCATCCAGAGTAGGAAGCCTGAAAGCCAAAATACTTGGCTTATAGGATAATAATACTTGGATTATAGGTTTGATAGTGCTGCTGCCTCTCCATGCAATGGAGACGGGGTCATTTAACTGCTCATACCTCTGGTTTCCCAATTGTATATGAAAAGAAAAACTACCACCCAACTTCATACTCATGTTCAGCAGGTATTTAACATTTCAAAGGTGACTGCCGAAGCACCATATCCCACCAGTGCTGACTGCATGGTTGTGATACCCTGTCCTGCTGAGGAAGGCTATGGACTCCTGTGCAGTACTCGGTTCATTACACACTATGTGTCAGAGGCAGAAATGCCCTTACTGGCATTTTCCCGAGTAACAGCCAGCTTAGCATGACATCTGTTCTATATCTGTCTGTATTTTGTACCTATCTGTATTCCCTGCTGGCAGGAGAAAGCACTTTGGAAACATTGGGGTGAACCTCACATCAGCATCGCCTTTGCTCCCCCTGGTCAGGCTCAACCCACAGCATAAAACCCAAGCAGCCACAGTTCAGTGCGGTGCAACACAGGGCAGAGGCAACTGAGAACCACCATGGTTCTCAAGCCAAACAGTCCTGAAGGACCCGCAGGCTCTCACCACAAACCCTGCAGGAGCTCACACCAACCCGACCTTGCTTTTAGTTGCTGCTGAGTCAGGGGAAAGCGCTCCGCGTGCATGAGCGTACGTGTATGTGCACGTCTGCTTATGCATGAGCTGTCAACCCAGCGCGGATCAACAAGGCTCTCTGAATTCCCCCACTGTGAAGTGTGTGACATTTAATCTCAGCCCTCCTTTTAGGATTTCATAATGCACATTTTCAGCAAACGGGGACTCTGCACACAAGTACCCCTCAGAAAGCTTTCAGCACAGAAAGGATATAATATCTAGGAGATTGAAAAAGACAATGCCTCCCCTGCCTGAGAGGTTCTCCAGCTTCCACAAAAGGCCAGTGCATGTGGACTGTGAGGATCACACACAGAGCCTGTCCCCACCCCATAATAAGAGCATTTCATAGGTGGAGAGTGATGCATGGAAGCAGCAACTATAACATGAACCTATAGCTGTCCTTACCTCCCTCTTTTTGGCTCCATGGGGAATAGGCAGGGTGAGCCATCCCCCAGAGGTGTCTATTTTAGGTGTCATGGTTTAAGCATCATCTTGCAGATAGCATGCATCATCTCCTGCAATGGCTTACCTCTTTCCATAGATAACAGGAGGAGCCTAGATGAGTGAGACTGGGGCTTTGATTGCTTTTATATGGATGGACAGGGCAGGTTCTTGATCCCCACAGTCAGCTTTTCGGTACTCAATCCTAGGCAAACACTGCACCACTTTTGCCCATCCTCACAACACGGAATCACACTTTGGGATTATAAAAAACCCTAGATAGCAACCTGCAAGGAAAGGGGTTCCCTTCTCTTCTGTTAGGCATGGAGAAGGTATGTCCTAAGTGACTCTTAGTCACAGCCACAAAGGATGCACATCAGCCTAAGGATCTAAAGCAAGAATTCTCTTCTTATAGCAGAGAGGTGACAAATGGGTGGATGTCAGTGCATGGCATCAATAGCCTTGGTGGTAGGAATAGCCTTGAGAAGAACTGAGAGGACCCACAGTCATCTCTCCTGGTGATAAGAGAAGCCTTAGGAAAACAAGGATAAAGCCACCAAGGACTAGTCCTCCTCCCTGCCTTTGTTTGACTCCTCAGGGACAAGGAGGCAACAGGAACACCCAGGAAACAAAGTGCTAACAGCAGCAGCACTGGCAAATCAGAGTCTCAAGAAACCAGTGTTTCCAGATGCCCCATCTCTACGATCAAGGGTTATTTAAGGACCTTCCCTTGGTTCCACACTTTTAAGTCTCAGATACTCAGATAACAGCAAGCTCCAGCACTATTAGCATCATACAGCAGTGTGTGTATACACACACACAGTGCTTTGCTGCTGTGTATATCTCTCTATATACATGTCTATCAGCAAGCATATAGCTCAGCCTCCCGCTTAAAAGAGCTCATGGCACAGAAGTGTCAGGGTTTAGTCAACACTTTCCCCATTACTTTACCTGTAATGACATTCTGTGCAGCTGTGGCTCTGGGGGTTGCAGGCTTGTCTCTTCTCCCTCGTGTTCTTTGCAAACACAAATGACAGGCACTTGGTTTGCATGGTGATGTGATGCAGGGAATAAATTGGCTGGAGGGTATAAGCTCAACTGCTTTATTATACCTCCAACCATCAACCCTCAGTGCATCCTGCTTGCCCAGAGGTTTAAGCAGTGGACACTGACACAGCTCACACAAGGGACTTGTTGAATAAGTGATGTGCAGCACCAGAGGGTTTACCAGCAGGCAAGGCAATATCACAGTCATACATCCCACTGAACAAACAGTTGCACTGGGCAAGGCAATGGGGAAGGAGGTGGGATGATGCAGTATAGGTGCCTGCTCTTCGGAAGCACACCAGGTCTTACAGAGCCCCCATCAGCAATGCTGGTATTAAACAGCTACATTTTATTCTCACTTACCATGAAAACAACCTGGGAATGTGCCGACAGATGGTCTAAAATCTTCAAACCTGTTTGGCGCAGACTTTGACTCCTGACACATTTCCACTTTCTATGAAGCAGTGTTTGGAGCTATTTATTACTATTAAGCAGCTTCTACGGTAACTTTTTTCCCAGGCCACAAAGAAGATTTTGGTGAAAAACCAGTACCACCCAGTTCCCCTGGACCCAGTATCGCAGGGTTTGAGTTTTCCTCCTCCCCTCTGTGAGGACACAGCTTGCATTGAGCTGGGCTTGTTCAGCCTAGAGAAGAGAGGATTCCAGGGAGACCTTAAAGCAGCTTCCAATACCTGAAGGGGCTGACAAGAAACCTGGAGAGGGGCTTTTTACAGGGCCTGTAGTGACAGGACAAGAGGGAATGGCTTTAACCTGCCAGAGGGGAGATTGAGATGAGCTCTTAGGCAGAAGCTCTTCCCTGTGAGGGTGCTGAGGCACTGGCACAGGGTGCCCAGAGAAGCTGTGGCTGCCCCATCCCTTGGACGGGCCTTGGAGCAAGCTGCTCTAGTGGAAGGTGCCCCTGCCCATGGCAGGGGTTGGAGCTGGATGGGATTTAAACTCCCTTCCAATACAAACTATTCTGGGATTCTATGATTTCTACCTCCTGGGTATAACACCAAGCATTTACCAAGAATGGTTTGCCAAGCAACTGACAGTGAACGTCAACAGAAGGATTCAGAGGGACTTAAAACCATGAACCTTTAAGATACCTTGTTTCCTAAGAGAATAGCTCGCTTCCTGGAACTCCTTTGCTGCTGGCAATATGTCCCCCCATTTCTATAACAGGCTCCTGTTATAGCATGCCTGCACCCAGGCTGTGCCCAAGCCATCGCCCATGTATCTTGTTACCAGCAACACCATACAGGGACCAGTGAGGATGCTGCCTACATCACAGAATCCCAGACTGGCTTGGGTTGGAAGGGACCTTAAAGCTCATCCAGTTCTAACCCCTGCCACGGGCAGGGACACCTTCCACTAGAGCAGCTTGCTCCAAGCCCCTGTGTCCAACCTGGCCTTGAGCACTGCCAGGGATGGGGCAGCCACAGCTTCTCTGAGCACCCTGTGCCAGCGCCTCAGCACCCTCACAGGGAAGAGCTTCTGCCTTATATCCAATCTTAATCTCCCTTGTGTCGATTTAAACCCCAGCAGGGTCTGGAGTGATTTTAGGGCTCAGCAGTGGTATCCCCAAAATATCCTCTGCCAGCTGGAAAAGCTTTTTAAGTCTTTCCACAACCACAACCAACCAGACACCAGGGGTTTGTATTTCACTTGTGTAAGATGGCACCACCACGAAAGAGCGCTCCTGCTGCCCTCACAGGTCACTGAATGAAAGCATACTTAGACAAAAACACCAGCTGAGTCACCCACAATAGTTTCCTGGAGACTTGTAGGGTTTCTCTATAGGTCTGGCTGCTGACACAACCTCTAACTGTTGACTTTCTCAACCCAGGCAGGATACAGCCGAAAACAAGAGGGGCTGCAAGCCTTTGTGTGCTGCTCTGCCTGCACCTGCCTTCCTCCTGCCCCTCTGGGCTAGCAGTTGAAGTCCTGCCTGATTTCAATAAGAAAAGGAGGGATTTCTCCCTCCGAATGCAGCGGCAGGCAGCTGCCAAGGGGATGATGTGCTAATCTCCCTATGAAACACAGAATCCCTTCAAACAATGAGGTTGTCGGTGGGCAGTGTTATCAGTCACTCCTCTGCGCGCATCTCCGGCTACATCAACTCCTACTGCTAATGCCGCTCCCCAGGAGACCGGACTACAGAATCACTCTGATTTATTTCTGCCTGCTTCTCGCCCCATGCTCTCCTCCTCGCCTTTGACTTAAATTGTCTGACTCCGAATCCCTAACAAAAACTCCTAGGAAGCTCTGCAGCAATGGAGCCAGCTACCAGTCCGTACACTCAAGCTTCTGATTCGGGCCCTATAGGTTCACCACCAGCATCAACAGAGGCCTCTCACCTTTAGCATTAAACCCATCTGTGACTGTTTTCTCATTTCCCTGCTTTGGCAGCAAATCTTTCCCCCCTCCTCCTCACAACTACAGTGGTTGTTGGTATAAATCTGGTCTAGAGCTTTCTTCCAGACTGTGGATTTAGAAATCCTCTGGGATGTCCAAAATGATGATCCCGTGATACCCTCTAGGTCCTTGGTTTTGCCCTGTAAGATAGACTGGATAAGGGTCCAACCAAAGCCTGGTAGAGATGGGTCAAGTACAGCCTAGGCAAGGATTTCCCCATCAAAACCAATGCATAAACGTGCTCAGTAAAGTCCCTATTTTGCATACAGAGGGATAGAAAGACGTTCAGGGATTTAGCTAACTGATGAGGGGGAGAAATGTACCACACTGTGAAGCCCAGATGGAAAGTTTGCTGCTAGGGTTTTAGCTATAGCACTGGCTACTGTGCGGTAGGTTATTCAGCAAGACCCTGTGAATCTCCCAGTCTCATTGTCTCCATCTGTCATTGGGGTCAGTCACACTCACCAGCACCACAGATGGGCACCGAAACACTCCATGATGTATTAACCCTTGCAGATCACATAAAGCTTCAAACAGCAGAAAACCAAGAGGGCCAGAGAGTCATTTGTCATTTCCCTTTGTGTCTGAACCATTCAAGTATCTTTGGTTATAGCTGGGTTTCTCTTTATGAACATCTTTCAGCTTCTTGCATAAAAACACTTCAACCATGGAGTGAGCTCGTGCTAGCGTGCGATCCCCAGACAGAGCCAAACCCCTGTTTTCCAAGGGAAGGCAGGAAGCAATGTGAACACCTGCTCAACCCTTAAGTATTGTTCTTCGTGGTTTGGAGAAAGTCCCAATACATGTGGGGGCCAGCGTTGGGTCTTTTCCTCCCAAACCTTGTTTTCACATCCCTACGTCAAAAACACAAAACCCTGAAGGTCTGCTTTCTATAAAAAATGTTCCAATAGTGCCAAGGTCACCAAACCCTTCCCCCTGGAGCCAGGCCAGGAGCAGAACATAAACAATCTCAACATCTTTCTGGTGCACGTGTGCTGTTTTCTTCCTGTGCAAGGGGAAGGCTTGAAACCAAACCCATAGCACTAAGAAGAAATACTCCTCCACTTCATGGTCCCATTGGTCTCTTCCCACTCTTGACAGCCCAGGAGAGCACCTAGGTCAATATGAAGCCTCCTGGGCAGCTCACAGAAGGAGATGCTCTTGTGTTCTAACAGCATTTAGCCATTCTCATTAGAAATCTGGGGACCTATTGGGCTGGGACCAAGCACACACACAGCAAGGAACATGTCACGATGCAAACAGCTCAAAGTGATGCTTGGAACTGGCTTGTGGAACCATCCCTCCCAGCCCCAGCCCCTGCTATTGAACACTCTGACCTTCAGGGAGCTGCAGGACAAGTGAACACCAGCTGCAGATGTACTCTGGGCATTTTGCACACTTCAGCACTCGATGCTCACTGAGAACAATAGGAAAACGTTTCCCTTTGGATCAGGCCCCAGCCTCCGAGCAGCTCTGAATAGACAAAAAGCCTGAGGGCAGAGCATCTCTGTGGTTTATTATCAATGGCCACCACGAGCCCCGCCTCGATGTCCATCTGTGGAGATGCTCTCGTGCTCCCATCTCTCTACAATAAATCCTCACACAGACCCACAAGCAGAAGGGATCAACTTCTCCTGACACTGTATGACAGACATCACCTCCACCGCCCCAGAGAAAAGCCCCCTCAACCTTGCTCTGCACAGCAGACAAAGAGCAAGAACACACGGACACATTCTGAAGCAACCAAGTCCCACTTTGCCATCAGTACCCAGCCCCTGTCTGCTGAGGGCACCAGGACACTGCATGTTCGTGGTGTCCCTCACAATGTGCATGCATCAGGTGTATTTATGCAACCCAGCTGAGATATGGTTAGGGCTAGTTGAGGCGCCTTCATGCTTAGTCTTAGCTCTTGCTTAATTTTGGGTTTCACTAAAACCTAAGAAAACTTTATCCCAATGGAAACTCCCCTTCCTGAACAGTAACTACTATTTATTTGTTTAAAAAGCACTTTCCTCATCCACAGACTGTTATTCAGCAGCTTCTGCTTTAGTGCAAATAGAGTTACTAAGCAAGTTATTTATGCCAAGTCCAGAATAGCCAGTGCTCTTGCATACTCTGTAGTTTCTCATGGCTCAGCTGTACTGGTGGTAGCCCTAATGTCAACAAGGGCTTTGGTTGCTGCTGGCATTTGTAACTGCCAGCCTCTGCAGACAGAGGAGATGGATTAAATGGTACCCATTTAAGTACTTGGAGCTCGGGCTTTGCTGGCCCTGTCTCTTGAGCAGCTGTGAGAAGGACAGGGACATTGCTCATGTAAGGGAAAGACTCCACGCAGTCCAGCCCTATGCAGTGCAGTGGCAGGGCAAGGAGCACACGCTGAATCACAGAATGATTTGGGTTGGAAAGGACCTTAAGATCATCCAGTTCCAACCTCTTGCCATGGGCTGCTTCTTCCTCAGCCTGGTTTGCTCAGAGCTGCACTCACCAGGAAAGCCCTAAAGCTGCTGCTGCTCTAGACAGAGCAATGCACTTGATCAGCAGAGATAAAAGTAGCATCTCATTGTGCAGGGACACGCGAGTGCCCGGGCAGGGATGCAAAGCCTGCTGAGAGCTGCCTCTTCTCACCTTCCCCTTCTGGGATGGCCAGGGCTTGTCCCATCTCCTCTCCCCAGCTCACTCTTGCATCACAGCTCCCATGCATCCCTCTCCCTTCATGCCCTTCCAAGTTCCAGCCTCTCCCCCATGGCCAAGCCCTCCCTGCAGCCAGCACTCCCCAGGGATACATCCCATGGGAGCGCAGCCGGCCAGCCTCCCTCATCCCAGTCCCAAGGGACTCAGCCATCGAGACTGACTTCCCAGCCTCCCCATTCAGCCGCCCGTTTGGGGACCACAGTCTTTCCTCCTGTGGCTTTTCCCGAGCAAGCAGTTGAAGGATAAGCACTTCCAGGAAGGCAGCGGCACGGGACTCCCTTGGAGTGGAGCGACAGCCACAAAGCTCCCAGCCAAGGCACCCCCCCGCACATCACCTCATGGCTACGGTCCCCCCGTGCCGCCGGGTACCCTGCCACCCTCCCACCGGGATGCAGCGCTCCACCACCTCCTCCTCCTCCTCCTTCACTCATCCCACACGGACCGCGCACGGCCAGGACGGAGAACACAGTCCCGCTGCAGCCGTGCTCGGGCAACACACGGGCTGCTCCCACCGTCCATCTATCCATCCATCCATCCATCCATCCATCCATCCATCCATCCATCCATCCATCCATCCATCCATCCATCCATCCATCCATCCATCCCGACACCGCGGAGCCACCTCCGAGGGACACGACGGGGTCCGCGCCCCCGAAACCCCCCGTTACGGAGACGCCGTCGGGCGGCGCGGGGGGCAGCGCACGGTACTCACCGCCCTAATGCACGTCCCACCGACGGCAGCAGCAGCGCGGGGGGGGGGGGGGTCCGTCCCCAGGTCTCGTTGCGGCTACCCCATGGGCGAAGCGATCCAGACTGAGCCCGGCCCCGCTCGGCACCGCCTTTACCGCGCCCGCCCGCCCCGCCCGGGCCGGCCCACAGCGGGCGGGACCCACCGCTGCCACCGCCCGACGGGGCGGCCCCGTGGGGAAGCAGCGGATGCGTGCGCGGCAGGGGATGGGTGCGCGTTACCTGCGGGTTCCGTGCGGGTTACGCGGGGGAACAAAAAGCAGAGGCCAAGGGCCTTGGGAGGGAAGGAGGGAAGAAGGGGGGGTGTGTGGGAATCAATCGTTAACGTGGAGCAACAAAAGGCTGGGAAGGAGCCAGAGGGGTGTTTCACCTCCGTGTGTTCAAGAGGGTCTGGGGGAAGAGGGATTGCCCCAGTCCTTCCCTGCAATACAAACGGGGCTTCGGACATTCTGGTTACGGGTGCGTGGTGTTGAGCACTGTTACACAATTCCCTGTGATGGGCGAAAGAGAATAAACGTGGGCACAGGGAAACAGACTTGTTTTATCCAAGTGAGCTGGTGCGGGGGAAGAGCCTGGCTTTGGTTCTGCAGGGGAGCTGCAGGGTCGGCTGTCCCCCTCATCCTCAACCAGAGCCTGTCTTGGTGTGGGGCTCACATCACTGCATCCCTTTGAAGGGATGCTCAGAGAGCAAATCCAGCAAGCTAGCAGGTTAATGTTGCATTTGGTTAAGACCAGATGGGATTGTAAGGAAAGAGAATGACTGTGGTAAACAGCAAACGTTGGGGACACGGAGGGGTGGCAGCGGTGGGGCAGCTCCTTGGATGCAGCATCCTCGGGATGCTGCTCCTTGGATTTCTGTTGCGTTTGACCCAGCTCATTTCAGTGTAGAGGTTTAGAGGAGGAGCATGGAAACAGGAGCAGGGCGATGTGCTGGGTGAGGGAAACAGAGAAGCAGGATGGGGTGGGAACCTTCGGGCTTGCTTTAACCTCATGCACAAAGCCTAATGGGGAACCACATCCTGAACCATCCAGCGTGATGAGGTCATTGCAAACACAAGGGTGTCCTGTTAGAAACCGATGGCTCATCTGCTGGGAACTGGGCTGAAATCTCTCATTTCACAGAAGCCAAGTAATGAATCTTTGGGAAACAGAACATTTCTGCAGAGGGAATATCTGACATTTCAATAGCTGGTTTTGCTGCATAACAGGGGCAAAAAAAAAGCTGAAGATTGAATGCTAGGAAGAAAAAAAAAAAAAAACCAGACCAAAATTCCACAACAAATCCAGCCCTGGCTTGGCGATAGTGGAACATTTCACTGTGATAAAGTTCAAAATCTTCAGTGTGATTGTGCCAGAACACTCACAAGACATGAAATATTATACGCACTCCATCTGGGCTTTGTGGCACTGAAATATGATAATGTAATACAAAAGCACACAGAGCAAAGAAAGGAGAAGGCAAAGCTGAAGCAATCATGTTTTACGTTATTGAGATGAAATAACGAGGATATTGTCAAACAAGGGAAGTCAAAATATGTCACTCTGTTTTAAAGAGAAACTTGCATTCAAGGAGATCACTTGGGATTGTTTCGAAGGAGGAACGAGCAGAGAGTGGTTCACAAGTAGTAAACGTCATTGCTCAGAAGTGATTTAAGCATTTGTGTCACCCGGTGTCACGAGGGGCCCCGGGGTTATTCCTGGCGTGTATGAACGTGCTCTTGAACATATTAACCCTCAGACAAGGTTTGAATTCACAAACAAGAGCCAGAGGCCTTCTGCTTTATTTGAGATCTCCCATCCACCTTCTCCTCATTCAATGGCTTGGGAAGAGCCTTTGTCCTCCTGAGCATTTCAATGGCAGGACAAGCACCACAGAACATGCTCTCAGCTCTGCCCCTCTCTCTTTGCTGCTGCATGGGGTCACAGCATTAGTACTGCTCTGTGGGACTGTGGTTTGATGAGTAACCTCAAGCTTTCATGTGCATTTCCCTCCGGCTCCCCAAAGCAACAGGATGCAGGCAGCATCTCGGGAGGCACTTGGGAGAAGACTTAAAAGGGCAGGAGCTGATCTGTGGGCGGGCTTTCATTTGCACAGTGCTGCATCCTTACACGGGTCTACACACAATCTTTAGTTGCCTTCACAGCAGCTTTAGTACATGCACAATCACTTTGGTGTAGCATCTCCTCCCGTGGTTCGGGGCTGACATCGGGATGCAGCGTGGTACTGCAGGACTGAGGAAAGCAAATGGTTCAGTCACTGGCTCTATGTCCCACAGGAACTTAGGCTGAGGCACTTAATCAGGCGGTGGAGAAGGAAGGATGAAAAGCAAATTGAGCTATGGACATGGGGAAAGGCTGGGATGGAGGCGTTGGGAACCAGGGCAAGGAGAAGGGGAGCAAGGAGAGGGCTGCGCTTGCCATTGAGCCAGCTGGAGCCTGGATGAGAGGGGAAAGGGAAAGGACAAACATGTGAACTGTCCCTAAGGAATGTTCTGTGCTTTGGGGAGAGTTTGGGGACAGAGTCCTGAGGTCCATGGGCAGCAGTAGGGAATGAAGAGGGGAGACCATGGTGCCTCCTGAGCTGCGCTCATGGATGTCTGACAGAGGAGCATCTGTAAAGTCTCACAGCCACCCCACCTCATCGAGGAGAAAGCCTTTTGTGGGATGCATGGAGCCCTAGTACCATGGCGCAGCAGAGCTCTGTTTGTGCAGTCCTGGGCTGGAGAAACACCAGCCTGCCTTCTGCATCTCTGAACAGGACAGCCTGTTAAACGTGATGCCTCTGAAATGGGCTGAGGCAGATACATCAGGAGCATCTGTTATATCCAGTGCTGAGCATTAAAATATGTGCTAAGAGGAAGCAGGGTGGGAACTAGAGCAGATACTCAGTTCTGGCTGTGGGTCTGAGCAGCCTGATCCAGTTGAAGATGTCGCTGCTCATCGCAGGGGGTTGGGCTGGATGAGCTTTGAAGGTCCCTTCCAACCCAAACCTTTCTATGATTCTATTTCCCCTCCTGGGCTCAGGGAGGTGAGGGTGGTCTCTGTCCAAGGGCTGGAGGCTGCAGCCATCCTCAAGCATTCGCAGCCATCCCTCTGCCTCCGCAGCATCCAGTGGGTGCAGAGCTGCTTTATTTAGTTGTGTTAGCAAGGCGATGAGGGGAAGGATGAAATTGTTTTGTGAAAGGGGCTTGGGTAGGGCAGCACATCCATCTGAGTGTGCAGCAGGCAGCTGCTGGCAACAGCGAAGGGGAGGAAATAATCAATACTCTGTAGATGAGTCTGTTTTTTTATTAGCACAACTGACAGCTCTGAGCATCTGTCCCCTTGTGTCATAGGAAAATCACAGAATCCCAGACTGGTTTGGGTTGGAAGGGACCTTAAAGCTCATCCAGCTCCAACCCCTGCCATGGGCAGGGACACCTTCCACTAGAGCAGGTTGCTCCAAGACCCATTCAACCTGGCCTTGAACACTGCCAGGGATGGGGCAGCCACAGCTTCTCTGGGCACCCTGTGCCAGAGCCTCAGCACTCTCATAGGAAAGAACTTCTGCCTAATGTCTAATCTAAATCTTCCCTCCGAGCTTAAAGCCATTCCCCCTTGTCCTGTCCTTAGATGTCCCCACATCTAGGATCACTTCTTATAATGGGACCTAATTCTGCCCCCAAAGTGGGGCTGGAAGGTGATGACAGTGACACTGTCTTCGCTGGGGACAAGATCCAAGCTGCTTTAACAACAAAGCAGCCTTTTTCCCTGGAAGGGAAGCACAGAGATGGGGTGTGTGTCCCCAGGCTGCTCTCCTTCGAGGGTGCTGCATGTCAGATGGACAAATGTTGCAGGACAATAAAGGTGATGAAAAAACTGCTGTTTCCAATCTGTGAAATGTGGTGAGGCCAAGAAAGACAAAAAAGTAGGTTCCAGATTGGCAATAAGTTTTTGTTCCTTTTTTGCTCTTTTTTCAAGGAAATCCCATAAAGTGTTGTTTCAAGTCAAACCATTTGGATTCAGGGCAAAGTGATGCATTTGAATCCCTGTCTTTGCAATAATCTTGTGTGTACCCAAGAAAGCAGAAAACTGAAGTGCCATTGGAATAATGACTTTATAAATAATCTCTTCAGGTTTTACCCAAAGCAGCATCAGACATATCAATGGTTTTGCTGAAATGGCATTTTTTAGGAGAAGAAAACCCAAAACCAAAGAAAGCAAACCCCAATATGAAACATATATAATCTATATATATAAAATATAAAATATATTATATATATTTATACAAAAAAAAAACCCAAACCAACCAACCCAAAAAGCCATAACAAATGGACATCACCAAACAATACCTCAAGTGTCACCTGAAAGAGCTGGAAGGAGCCTGTGGATACCCAGCTAGCACTGAAAAGGCACACCAGCATCTTTATGAGGCTCCTTCAGGGGCTCTGTGGTCTCACCAGGATGGGTACAAACTTCATCCACTGTAAAAGAAGGACACATAGGGATAGATTAATAATCCTTTCCCTGTTTCTCCTGTTTTTCTTGCCCTTTGCAGCCTTCCACACTTTTCTGGATTGATTGCCACCCTTGTTTTCAAAACCCTGTAATGTCGTTTTCGCTGTTACCCTGCAGCTGCGTTTCCCTCTGCTTACTCACCCCATCAGCTCTGAGCCTCTCTGAGTACCTACAAGTGTCTTCTTTTCAGTCCTTTTATGCCCTGTACCTGAGATTGTTTTGTTGTCCCTGTAGCCTGTTGAGATAGTTGCTGGCTTCAATTTCCACCCTTTAGAACGTCATTTTCTCACACTAGGAAATATTTCTTCGTGTTTCCTTTGAAAGATACTACAGAAAATTCTCTTAGTGGTACATCCATAAGGTGTTAGACCAGAGGAGATGATTAGACTGTGTAGTCCGAGCTCCTCTATCCACCACAGCTTCTTGAATTTCATGTAGAGCCATATTGAGTGTGATAATACGTGCTTCTCGCTGGCTGCAGCATCCTTTCCGGATAGATAGGCAGCCAGGATAAGCTTTAACCATAAAGCTACTTCACAGAAGTTACCTTCCTGACTGCTAAAGGCCTCCAGTCAACACAAACCCAAACAGGTCACCTTGCCTTTCCCCACACAGCCTTCCACAAGGCACATGGGTGACGAGGGAAAAAGCCATCCATTGTGCATGTCCTGTAGGCAGCTTGAAACCAACAAGTTTGCAGGGTGGGCAGAGCCTCCTTCTCAATACAAAAACCTGATAAGATGGGGATCAAGTCCCATTCCAGGCTTATCTTTATAATATCATATCTATATAATATATCTATATAATATAATGTATCTAATACGATGTTTAATCAGCTTTGTGGAGAAAAATATGTCTATTTTCTCACTGGAGTTTGCTTGGCATCCATCTGGCCACTGGCAGTTCTTGTGTCCTGTACTTAAAGGACATGGCACATCTGGAAGCAAGGGGTGACATGCTCTTCTCTATGGGCTTCTGGTGGTGGAGTGCATGTGTGGAGCAGCTGTGTTAAGTGAGGTACAATTTGAAGCTGTGGCACCTCAAAGCTTCTCCACATGAGTTTTCTTCTTCATGGATATCTTGGGCACTAGGCAAGTCTTTTCCTTAGCTCCAGGAGTAGCAGCTTCATGACTTCAGTATCTAAAGGTCTTATATTCAGTTTGCTCTGGAAACATATCTACAATAACATCATATTTCCTGTTATAAACCAGATACCACAAGGCCACCTCCTCGATGAACACTTTGCCTTTCTCCTCAGCCTTCCACCTGGGGTATGTTATCTTCCAAGCCCTCCTAGATGCTCAGCAAACAATAAGCAACTGGATTCCCCACAAGGAAAGCAGACAAACTGCGTATTGTGCATCAAAGAAGCATGAATCTGAATGGAAAGGTATTTTCCGAGAGTCTGTTGTCGAAGTGTGGCAATATTATGAAGCAGATATTATCCCAGCAGGGTCTGCTGCCTGCTGGCATTCCCAGGTGCTGTGCCGGCAACAGCAGCGTGGTGATTATACCTGGGTTTGATTTCCACACCACTGTCACTTATAAATGGTCCATGATTATACCTTGTGCTGTGTTTCTGCTCCCCTGTGATGCAGGCAGGGTAGGCAGGGGGGCAAAGGGATGTGATGATGGGGGACCGTGGCTCTTAACTTCATGATTCCCACAGCTACAGGCAGGAAAAGAGCTGCTTGTGCCTGCAGGTACAGGCAGAGGCAGGCAGCACAGGCAGCCTGCCTGTCCTCTGGTACCCACGAGGAGCACATCTTGCATCGTAGAGCACAGGGAAAGGGGAAAGGGGCTGCTTGGAGCAGTACTGCAAGTGTCAGAGCTAACGAAGAGAGAGGTCATTTCCCCTAAACCCAGGCACCGCGATGGGGCTGGGGATGCTCTGGCCCATCTGGAAGGCTTCGAATGACAATGAGGGGCTACAACAAAAGGAGCTATAGAAGCAAATGAATGACATATAGAAACAGGGACAGAGCTCCCGCCCAGCCCTGTCCTCTTTGATTTGAGCTGGAAAATCAATGACTAAGCCTTGCTCAGAGCCCTTGCCTCCAAGGGCAGCTGTGCCGGTTGCTCCGGTCACAACTGTGCTGCTGCCCCAGTGAAAGCAGGGGTAAGGGAGGGCTTCCCTCATTGCCCTGAACTCCCAGCCTTGCTCCGGAAAGAAGAGGGAAAACCAGCTCAGCAGAGGTGTTTCCAAATCACAGTGGTAGGAAGCAGCTGAGCTGTACCCTGTGCCCTGGTGCTCTCCGTCCCTGTGCATCCCAGCAGCCTGTGCCCTTGATGCTCAGATACTCCTCTCCCTCTTCTATGTGAATGTAAGCCAATTTAGCTAATGATCCCAAAGTGCTTTGAGGAGGCGGGGTAGGTGAGTAATGCCAGATGTTGGGGTAGCTACCACAGCGGTTTTACATTGACAAATACGAGGCTGCCTGAGCTTTTCCATTCTAACTCCTTGCTTCTGGTTGCTCTTTGGTTTTCTTTCATCACCTTGTGGGCTGAGGTTTCCTCAGCTTTATCCCCAACTGAAAGTGAGATGTTTCTCCTTTGTGTTAATTGATTTTCTCTGCTGAAGCTTTGGGTCAGAAGGATGGGAAGAAAGAGGAGAAAGAAAGGACGTGACGTCTCCCTCTGAAAAGGATGCTGGCTGTATCTTTTTGCCAAGCAGGGAGGCAAGCTGCCATAGGGGCCCATCATGAGACACGTTTTGGGGCTGGCATGTACCTGGTGTGTACCCATGCTGCATCATGTGTTCCCTATAGCCTGACAGCAGTTAAGCAGTAATGTACTTTTTGAGCTGCAAAGTAAAAAGACTTCAGAGCTTGTTGGTGCAAGGCTGAGAACAAAAGGTCACCAGAAAATCAAACCAAGCACTGGCACAGGCATCTTAGCAAAGTGTCTCTCATTTTCCAAGGGCACTCTGCCTAAAACACAGGCAACAGTGCTAGCCTGGGTCCCAGTGACCCACTCTCCATCAGGTAACCCCGTTACAGCCTCCCTGTCATTCTGTTTGTTCCTTTTCTGGATCAGATCCAGTTTTCTTTTAATCCTTTTGTTAAAGAGGAAGTGCATCTGCAGCATCCAGAGCAAGAGCGTGTCTCATCTCTGCATCACCCTGGGGTGCTGCTGACTGAGGAAGGGGCTCATGGATGAAGTGGGATCAGCTCAAACCACAGCCCATTGCTCAAAGAAGCTGAGATCCCCAGGGTAGCCTCCTAAAGAAGAGGGAGGCAAACCACCGTGGTGGAGCCTTGCATTAGGATTCCCCCTTGCAACCTTAAATGACTGCATGCAGCATTTATAGTGCTGCCCGCTGCTCCCTGTGTGCACGACGAAGTCTTTGTAATTAATTCATAGGAGAGGCACAGCCAACCGTACCTACACAGCATACCACAGATTAAATTTAACATCAAAGAGCAATTGTGAATGTTTCTTGGCATATATAGGCCACCTAGTTTAACATTTCAGCCATCTCTGTGGTTAACTGCTTCGGTCCCTGGATGAAGCCGTGCAGCTGCCAACAGCTGGAAGCCTCTTGCAGAGCAAAAAGCGCATCCACCGCAGACCTCTTTGCCTGTGTGATGCTTTCAGAGCCACAGCTGTGCAGGCCAACTCCTGGCAGCAGTCAGAGCATGACCATGAAGGTGAATATTCAAAGCAGGACCCTCACTAGAGCTGGGGCTTCTGGTATGATGCAGGTGCTGCTTCCCCAGTCAACAGCAATTGGTCACATTCCCAGATGTGCACAGATTTCCTCCTGATGGTAATGGGGTTTTTGGCAGAAACATAGAAAAACCTCATAAACAGTGAACAAAACCTTCAACAGCTGCACAGTGGAAAGGGACCAGTCTTGCTCATTGGGAGACAAGGTTTACATCAAAAGTAAATCACCCTTCGGTGTGCCTTGGTGGCTGAGGTGCACCAAGGCATCTCCCTGCAGGCAGAACGATGCTTGTGAGGAACAGGCTGTGACAGACTGTCTTGCAGTTGCTTATGGTATTGAAAAGAAAGATGCTTGCAGGGATAACATGACAACATGAGTCTTAGAATCATAGAATCACAAATTGGTTTGGGTTGGAAGGGACCTTAAACCTCATCCAGTTCCAAACCCTGCCACGGGCAGGGACAACTTCCACTAGAGCAGCTTGCTCCAAGCCCCATTGAGCAGTGAGGAGCCCTAAGTGCCTGCAGGACCCTGCCCAGGAGGACTCAGTGATGCTGGAGGAACCAAAAGAGGAGGAAAACCACTTTATAAGGAACCTGGGAGTTAGGTGCAGCACTGATCTGGCAGCCTGCTGTGTGCAGGGTACATGATGGGGACACAGCATGACAGCATTCAACCACCCTCTTGAGAAGGAGAGCTGTAACCTCCTGCCCACAGCCAGATGTTGGGATGTGCAGGGTCCCACGCCTGTGCTTTGCATCAGGCTGATGTCAGGCAGTGCTAGATGAGGCTAGCCAACTCCCTCTTTCCCTGCTGATTAGGAGTGATCCACACTACGGCAGCTCATAGTGGAGCTGTAGCATTTGCTTAGTACATGGTGTCCATCAAAATAAGGGTGGGTAAATGGTATGAGCTCAGTCAGTGTAAACAAGGGAAAGAGAGACAGTGTTTATGCAGGTTTGCCCTGGTTGCAGAGCAGGGATAAAGCCACATTCTCATCCCTTTGCTGATGGATGTTCCATCCCTGGCAGTGTTCAAGGCCAGGCTGGATGGGGCTTGGAGCAACCTGCTCTGGTGAAAGGTGTCCCTGCCTGTGGCAGGGAATTGGAACTGGATGAGCTTTAAAGTCCCTTCAAACCCAAACCATTCTATGATTCTATGATTTTATTCTATGATAGGGTTAACATTGAGTGCAAGGCTGGATCTGATCTCCCCACCACAGAAATGCTCAGGTACTTGCTCCTTCTTCAGTCACTTCTGCCTCTCACCACCAGCCTGAAGCCCCATCTGCCCTGGCAATGGACACAGATGTTGGATGTTGGACATACATAGATGCATTTAGCCTAGAACACTTAGCATCCTATGACTGGGTCCTGAGAGCACCTTTCCCTTGGTGAACAGGGCCCTGACAACCATCTAGCAGGATGAAAATGTTCCACTGGCTGCTAGCTATATAAATATAGCACTTGGCACCTTTACGTATATATTTTTAATGCCATGAATACCTTTGCCAAGTCCTGTGTTTTCCAGCATGCTGAGCTCTGTTCTCAGTATACCTTGCCAATCTACTAAACATGTTTTCAGTCCCGTAAGAGGTAAATAGAAATCTTCTTGCATCTGGCCCTTTCATGCTCTGGGTGCCCAGGGAGCTGCCTCTGTGCTGAATGTGAGGCCAATTCCCAGTGCAGCCATTCCCAGGATCCATCCTCCTTTCAGGGAGTGAGGACGAATAGCAGCATTTGGCAGAAGCACAGATGAAGGGAAATGGACCCCTTACAAGTAAGATTCAAAGCCAGGGCTAGGTTTGGAGAGAAGCAGCTCAGAAGGAAGGAGCAAGAGTTAATGGTGACAGGAAACATCTGGAAGGTTCTTCATTCTTAGGTGGTGCTGCCTTTGTCTTGTCCCTGCATCCCCAGCTGCAGGGATGCGCAGACATCCACCACCATTAGAGCTCTGGACCAAAACTGTGGCACCTCTCTATAAGGTAGTCCAATGCCTATGAACCATTTCCATTTTAACTAGGGATGCACAGGATGCTCTGTGGAATGATTCTGCCTAATGTGTTTTAAGCTGAAGTGACATAAGAAGTAAATAAGCAGCAAAAACAATGACAAGTTGCCTTCCTTTCTAACCATCAAAATTCAGCTTTAAATACAAAATGGTCATAACAATAAAAAGCAGGCTTCAGGTAAGTCTATAAACCTGTCCGCGTTTCCCATCACCCTCTATTCGTAGCCAGAAAGGAGCAGTTCTACCACTGAAGGAACGTCATCACTAAACACTGAGTCTCTGGGGATGTCTATTGCTTAGGACGAGCTCCAGCCCTCGCTCTAAGCCTTGACCCAGGCCTGAGTTTTAAACGCTGTACCTCTATTCCCCACATAAAGAGCCAGAAAAAGTCAAATCCATACCATTGGCAGTGGGGCTTTTCAGATGTTAGGGTCAGCCTCTAAGCCAGTCACAGCTTGGGCAGAGCCATGGGGTGGTCAGATCTGTAGGAGTCTGAGCAGAGCAAATCCCTGGCTTTGCCTACTTTTCCAGTATCCTTGTGGTTAGAGGTGCCTCCAGCTCTTCCCCAACATCCACCTTCCTGAGGGGAAAACTGACTCCTGCCCATGAAATTACAATCCTATTTTCCCAAAGAAGGGTAAAGAATGATTCCTCTGGGGCACTGGGAGGTGAGTGGGGCCAGGTAGCCAAGGAGACAAATAGCATGAAATGAAAACTAAAGCACTATCAGGGAGATAAGAGCCTGCTTTATGGGAAGTACTCGGAGCTATTTTGAGGGAGTGCAATTAGCAGTCTAGAGCTCTACCTTTGTGGGAAGGACATATGAGAAAGAATGAGGCATTCATTGTTACAACCAGAACTTGCTTATCACAAGGATGAGTTCCAGCTTATGGTTGGGAGGGGATCTACAAAGGCTATGCACTCCCAAATTACATTGAAAGTAAGCAGAAGAAGCTTTCCTAGGGTCACATCTGACAAATCCCACTCGTTTTATAAAGAAAACTCTTTATAGGGAAATACCCCCCCCCCAATATTCACAGTTTTTACTCCTATAGCCCTAAATCAGTGGAAGCACATTGGCTTGGTGTCCAGGGACCTCAGCCTGTTGCAAAGCACACCCATCTCTTTGTGACCTTTAAATTATATGTGGTGACTTTGTGAGAGTTCCTTTACCCACTCTGGTTTGTGCATTAGAGCAGAGCCCTTTTTGATTATACAAGTCCATTTCCTCCAATGTGCTTTATTATGGTGAAGCTATTATAGCAGTTCAGCCTTGTGCTTCCGTATTCAACCGAAACAGCTCCAGCAAACAACCCAAACATCTTCACTTAGCAAAACACCACATTTGTGCTGTACTTGCTAATCAACAGAGATTCCTGTCATCCTTTTGGGGTATAACAGCATGTCAACACGCATCCAATCTAGGTCTGCACTGCGGTGGCACTGGCTCTGCAGTGAGTTGTGCACCAGGCTGTGGGCACGACCCGCTTCCTGCATTACTGATGCTGTAACATCAGACCCACAGCCACACAGCTCCCTTACTGTGTGTAGGGCTGCAGAGCATCCCCCTCTGCATGGAAAGGCTGTTGCAGGAATACTCTGTGCCAGTAAGGTATCATTAGAAAACCCCAACAAAAGCCCCCCACCTAGACAGGGTCAGATAAGCCTGTACAAACTGTTCATCCACTTGGTGAATTAATGCAAGAGCAGAGATTTGGAGGCAGGAGCCCAGCAACAGCACTAGTATTGAGGCTGCTGCTCAGAGCAGCTCCTGCTCTCACTAAAGGATGATTTGAGAAGGAAAGTCCAAGTGGATACAGAGGGTACTAAAGGACACATCCCATTCCTAGGGCTCTACATTCAGGTCTGCAGCTTTGTTCCCCCCTCCTCTTTTAGGTGGGTTGTAATGTTAAGCGCAAATGGGCCATTAAGTGGACTTGTACCAGCAAAATGACCCCTCTGATTGTAAAATGTCTTCATTTAATTGGCAAAGAAAGCCTCTAGGCACACGAGAAGTCCTTTGCCTGGTTTATAACAAACAGCAGTCACCATGGCATTTTCAGCTGTCTAAGGCACTGTGTACCTTAAGGTAAAAGGTGAATGTTTTGAACTGGCTTTGTGAGCATTTGTTAAAGTCTCACACAGTTATACCCAATGTGCCCAGTATAAACAGTGGGTTCATATTTTACAGACATGGGAGCTCATTAGGGCTGACCTAAACCTCCTGGCACAAGTAACTGCCAGGTTCCTCAAGGGGACAGCCAGGAAAATGACAGTGAATTAGTTAAACCCTACCTGTTTTAATCCTATAAAAGGAGTTTGGGGAGACTTTAATAAGATCTAAGCTCACATGTGTTGCTTTTCCATGGTGTGTTGCTTTTGGCAGTGTAATACCCCAAGCTTTCTCAACACAGAATGACAGGTCCCTGCTGCTGCCACGTCGATAGGATGGGCTTTGGGGTTTTCAACCAAGAAGAGGCTTTTGCTCAAACTAACCTGAGGATAAAGTGCTATAGGAATGGGTTGGTGGCTCCAGCACCCCAGGGGCTGGGCTCACAGCTTGGGGTCATAGAATCATAGAATGGTTTGGGTTGGAAAGGACCTTAAGATCATCCAGTTCCAACCCCCTGCTATGGGCAGGGACATCTCACACTAAATCATCTCACCCAAGACTCTGTCCAACCTGGCCTTGAACACTGTCAGGGATGGAGCATTCACAACTTCCTTGGGCAACCCATTCCAGCACCTCACCACCCTCACAGTAAAGAACTTCTTCCTTATATCTAACCTGAACTTTCCTTGTTTCAGTTTGAACCCACCACCCCTTGTCCTGTCACTACAGTCCCTACCCAGCATCCTTATAGGCTCCCTTCAGATACTGGAAGCTGTTCTGAGGTCATCACACAAATGAAGTCACACCAAGCAAAGAGGTGGGGTAAGGAAGGTTACAGGGACATGTAAGGGCAGTGAGTGGGGACTTTCTTCTTAGGGTGGCAAATAGATCCGCTCTGTTGTGCCTGAAACTGTCTCCAGAAGAAGCCAGTGCCTACGGCAGAACCCAGCAAATGGCATAGCTGGGCTTGGGCAAGCTCCAGGGTATTTGCTGTAGTGGAAAAATAAAACCACAATTGGTTTCCCCCCCAAAAACCAGAGCGGGAAGCAGGCGGAACAACAAACCCCAGCTTGAATTCCAATAGGTCCTTGACTTTTAGAGCTAATGTAGGTTGCATCTGTTTTTTTTTCCCCAGTAACATGAGAGAAACTGATTTAATTTCACTTGTAGCGAAGCAGAAGATTAGATGGGGCTAAATGTGTGTGTAGGCTGTTTATTAGCAAATGGAAGTGAGCAGTGAAGGAAAACAAACAAGCTTGTTGTAGGGAGACTTTGTCACTGTATCACCGGTCAAAGGCTCCCCAAGGAAAAGCAGGCAAGCTCCTAATTGGACTTACACAGCACTGAGCAGCTGGAGAGGATCCCTGCTCCAGAGCAGGAGAATTGTGCAATTTGGCTTCATTGACAAAAAAAAAAGCCTGTTTCCCAAAGGATGCAGCCCTGGGTTTGCTCAGTTGAGGCTGCTGGGAAGGTTTTCCACTGGGATGTGTTCAGGCATTTAGCAATTGGTTAAAGTGCTCTGACTGGGAGAACTATTGCCCCCAGCCATAGAATCAGAGAATGGTTTGGGTTGGAAGGGACCTTAGGAACATCCAGTTCCAACCCCCCTGCCATGGGCAGGGACACCTCACACTAAACCATGTCACCCAAGGCTCTGTCCAACCTGGCCTTGAACACTGCCAGGGATGGAGCATTCACAACCTCCCTGGGCAACCCATTCCAGTGCCTCACCACCCTCACAGGAAAGAACTTCTTCCTTATATCCAATCTAAACTTCCCCTGTTTCAGTTTGAACCCGTTACCCCTTGTCCTATCACTACAGTCCCTAATGAAGAGTCCCTCCCCAGCATCCCTATAGGCCCCCTTCAGATACTGGAAGGCTGCTATGAGGTCTCCACGCAGCCTTCTCTTCTGCAGGCTGAACAGCCCCAACTTCCTCAGCCTGTCTGCATACGGGAGGTGCTCCAGTCCCTTGATCATCCTTGTGGCTTCCCCCTCTCCACTGTGCTGCAGACCATCTCTCTGGTGACAGCGATGCCTGTGTGGCTCATGAGCCACCTCTGAGTGCTCCAGCAAGGCAGACTCACTTCATTTGTCTTACAAATTGCATTCATACATCCTAATATGATTTTGATTTATTTTCCATCACAACGTAACAATGGCATAAAGTTTGCATAGGTGATGCTTTCTAAGCCCTTTCTTCCTGCAGACCCACTGCCTATCCCACCATTTCCATCTTATCATAGAATCTTTAGGGTTGGAAAGGACTTCAAGGTCATCTAGTTCCACCCTCCCTGCCATGGGCAGGGACACCTTCTACTTAAGAGTCTGATTATTCCTTCCTAAGCGTACTCCTTTGTACTTTGTGCAAGTGCCTCCTGTTATTTTCAGACTATTTCTTTAACTCATCAAGACCCTTTTGAATTCTCCTCTTGCCAAATGTGCCTGCAGCCCCTCCCAGATTAATGCCACCTGCAAATTTAATAAGTATGTTCTCATTCCATCATCTCAGCCATTAATGAAAACATTGAATAACATCTGCTAACAGGAATGATCACTGCAAAATCTCAGCTGATGAATCATTCCAACCTGACAATTAAATGTGAGCAGTTTTAAGCTACCCTTATACTCAGTCTATAGAAACTGCCTTTGGGCCATGCTTCTCCAACTTGTTTATGAGTATGTCATAGAAGACTAGTGTCATAAACCTTACTGAGTTGAAGACACATGACATTGACTGCTCCTGCCTTGTCCACAAGCCCTATTACCCTGTCAAGGAGGAAATTGAATTGTGTTGACACGATTTATTCCTGACATATTCCTATTAACTTCAACTTTTCTCAGCTTTATCATGTAGGTGCTTGCAAAAAGAACAGTTTGATTATTTGTTACCAGGTTTCTGTGCAGAAATAGAAGTTAAGCTCATGGCTCCATAATTTTCTGTCTCCCTTTATCCAAATGAAAGGCTTTTTCTCTGCCTGGGGAGCAGGATCTGCAAAAGCTCCCCATTATTATCAGAGAGTAGCCTTAGGTCAACGTTTCCTTTAGGCTTTGAAAAATCTCTTCATCTGCACAGAAGAGTATGAAAACCAGCAAAGATGATGCTCATGCACTGTCTGTCTTTGACGTTGCTCGTTTTTGTGGTATACAAAGCAGGAGGACTTTTCCCCTGCAGTCTGAGCACCAGGTAATGCCTACTGCTCTAATAGGAACAGAGGTGCTCTGCTGTAAACACCCTGAGCCCACTCATTCTCCCACCACTGCATTAGAAATGTGTAACCATGCTCAGGTCCAGCAGAGGACCATCAGGCTGATTTTAGAATAACTGGCTTATCGGTTTGTGCTTCTAAAGAGAGCTCCAGTGATGAGAGTTAGTAAGGGATGGTGCCATTTGCATCTTTCAGGAGGACAATGGGAGAGGAATTAAACAGCACCACGATACTGCCAAGTATTATGATGCTAATTTTTCATAGAAAGGGTCAGAGGGCTTCAGGCAGTTGTGAAAGGGAGTCTCTTCGTGCTCCATCACCCTCCCACTCCTCACTGCATTTTGATTGGAAGCAGAGTGCATGTCAGTACTGGGAACACTGGGGAGAAGTCCCTTTACAGCCTCCCTCTGCCTTTCCTGCCCATTCTGGGCATGAGGTTTATACTTTGGTGGTGCCACAGCTACCTGATCATGGTGATATTAGTGCTCAGTTTGGGTGCCCTGGAGCAGAACAAGAGCAGAGCACTGAGCCTGACCTTGCTGCTCCATGGATCAGCTGTGATCACAACCTCCTAGTGTGGCACTAGTAACCCTACAATAAGGGTTTAGCCTTCAGTGATGGTTATTGATAACAGATAGCCTTCAAACACAGCCTGACATGAGCAAGCTGGCATGGCAGTAAGGCAGAGACTAGCCATATCACAACATCACTTCAGGCATAACATACATCAGGTTTCTGTTGTGAATGTATTATGGGAGGAGAGGAGCAGCAGGAAGGCAGGCAGAGGTGCACAGTGGAGCGGTCAGCCTGCTGTGTGCATGCAGCCATCTGAAACCCTTTAATGGTACATGTGCCTTGAGGAAAACCAGTTTGGTGAGGAGCTTTTGCAGGCACAATCAGTGGCATATGTGAACAATGGTCCAGACGCGGGGGCTGAAATGAAAGCTGAAATGAAAGCTGAAAGAAAAGCCTTTATCAGTCAGCACCGTTACAGCACACACAGCTGAGCCTCTCGGGGGTTAGGCACTGAAAAGCCCCTGGCATATGGGGAGGCCAGCCTCTTCTTTTAACCCCTCCCCAGCCTGACAGATTGGGGCATGAAAGGGAGGGATAATCCCTCAGGAACAAGGAGCAAAGTCTTCTTGTTCTCTAGTGCTGGTGGCGCAGCAGGGTGACGGTGCCAATGGGCTTGCTGCTCAGCATCCCTGCCTCTGTGACTGCCTGCATGAGCGTGCTGCTGCTTGGAGAACAGGGCTTTTCCACTCAAAAGACATGAAAAAGCAAGGACAGCAGCAGACATAGGGATGTAGTGCATGGGTGATGTGTATTTTGTGTTATATGGCTTGATGCCTACTCTAGGTACCTCCCCCTGACCACTGGGATATGTGAACCTGGCCTGTTTGGGAGGCTTGGATACAGGATGGGGAAGGGCTATGCAGGCAGTGAAGCTGGAAAGGAAAACTGGTTGTGAAGAGGCAGGATGGGTGCAGGGAAAGGTCTGGCAAGGTGCAGCACTGGGCAAAGCTGGGGGTTAATTTGGTTCTGAGAAGCAGGAAGATGAGGAGAAACCATGGGTGGCATAGGACAGGAGGATGTGTGAGGGAAGGAAGGTGGAGATACAGGCATTGTACCATTTTGGACTGAAACCTTTAGGATACCTTTATCCTATCCAGTTTCCAGTAATAACCACGAAAGCCTTCCTCTCTGGGGCCAGCATCACTGAGCCTCCTTGGTTTGTATGCTGGAAGGGATGATCCTTTAACCACGCTTGCAGTCACTGCTGGTGAGGAACGGATTTTCAGCACTCAACTAAAGCCCTATTAGGTTGATGTGAATCAGACCCAATAAATGATTCCAAATTAAGTTGGGCAACAGTCTCTATATGAAAAGTCCAGTTAATGAGAGCGTTGTATCCAGAGGGTGATGGGTGGGTGGAGGAGGGGGCTGCGCCATGCACAATAGTCTCTCAGTGTCATATTCTGCACAGAGGGGATTTTAATTTATTATTCCATGCTGGAATGACACAAAGGAGGAGAAAATAACTCCTTTTCTACCCCCAAACTGGAAATGAATGTTGCAGCTGTGCAAGCAGCACCCGCCCTGATTTGCCTGAGAGAAAGGCCCCAGTTAAATAAGGGGAGGATCTCAGCAGCCAGCAAATTGTATTACAGGGGAAGAGAGATTCAAGCCTCTCTTGTTTGATGCCGGTTCGCTTATTGAGCAGTATTAACCCTTCTGGCTGCTGCTTTGTTTGCTGGCTGGAAGATATCCCCAGAGAGGCTCCCTGCGTGAGCTCGGAGTGACCTTACCCTGGTGCAGCTTCCCTGCATCGGCCATGGGGCCACCTATAACCACTGAATAAGCCCAGCATCTGCCTCGCTGCCTCATTAGGGGACTGAGGTTTAACACTGTATACCAGCTCCTGTGTGCCCTACATTGGAAATTAGCTTTCCAAGGGAGGACTGGGACCAGCTGAAAGGGAAAGCAGATTCATTGCTAGCAGTGGGGAGGGAAGGGATTTCTTTCCATTGCTAACCGCACTGGCTTCCCATAGGATCTGCCTTGAAGATCTTCCTTTTGATTTTCTTTTGCTAAGCAATAAGCGGAGCTGTGGAGATAATCTGTCCCTCGATGCTTTTGGCTCTGCCTTTGCACGCAGTGGGGTATGAGATGCGATGCTTAAGGATTCATTGAATGAATCAATGGACCCTGGTATTTCTGCAGGGGAGAGTGTAAGTGGGGTGAATGTTTCTGACAGGCAGCAGATCCAAGGTGAGGATACAGAGAGATGTGGGATCCTGGGCTGGAGAAGGACTTCCCAACTTCCCACATCTCATTAAAAAAACATAAGAACTGACTAAAAAGAAAAGAAAAAGAGTTAAAAACTGAACTAAAAATGGAAACAACAGAAGTGCTTACAAATGAAAATAAATGAGGATATTCTGTGGCTTTAAAAGTTGAATGGGGGTATGGAGACGTGACTTGCAGAGAGGGAAATCATTATGGAAATCAACAGGATGGGGCAGGGTTAAAATAGGTAAATATTGAGAGCATGCAATGTGTTAACATTCACTAGCTATAAAAGCAGGAAGGGATTCAGACCTAGGTAGCAATACAAAAAGAGAACAGCAACCATCCCCACTGATTAAGCAGCGTAAGCTGAAGGATGGGATAGTCAATGACCAGGAAACAGGCAAGAAAGAGGAAAGGAAAGCAACCAAATGAGATGAAGGATCAAACTTGGACCTGAATGTTACTTGAATTAATAAGATACATCCAGCTTTTAGGTCAGACCCTGATGTTTTTGTTTTCTATTTTATTCTCCCTGGAGAGCAGTTACACAACTCAGTGTAAGGGTAATGGCTTGAAGTCTGAAGTAGGCATCCCCAGCCCTCCAGCAGCTGAGATGCTGTGTCCATCCAGCCTCCCCCCAAGCCTGCATCTCACCTGGTTGTTGCCCAAGAGGTTCTTCTGAGCTATGAGTTGTTCAGAGCTCTTCCTATTTGCCTGTGCAGCCTCTGAGCTGCAACGGGAACAGTAAATCATAAGAATTGCTGGTTTGAGGCAGCAGACTTGTCCCCTGTGAGGGGACATGTCCTCTTGGATTCGGGGAATGCAATTACATCGCTGCGTACAATGAGAGGGGTTGATGTTCCTATTGGAAATAGAGAAAAACCACAATAAAAGGACTGATTTCAAGGAAATTGCTCTGATTTTTGGTTTATGAAAGGGAGAACAGCATTCTTCATCTGCTGCTCACTTCAGGGATCCTAAGCCTTCTACCCTATTCTGCGCTGTGTGTGAGAGATTAAAAGAGTTGCTTTTTTTTCCCCACTATATTGAAGAACTGAAGATTATTCTCCTCCTTTAAATAGAATTGAAAGAAAATAAAATCCAGCTACACATTCTCTTTCAAGATTTGAGTTGGACTTGTTGAGATAGCCTCTGCTGTGATTTATATGCACCAGTCATATCTGAGGGGGAGTATGAACAACACTTGTCATGAAGAGATTGTGGCACATCCACCTCTCTCCTCATTATTAATCCCATGGGCAGAGAGGTTTTGTCATTAGCCTCTTTAGCTTCATAGCCTCTGGCTTAGGGACTGGTTTCAGGCAGGCATAAAGTGAGGCAGGGAGGGATCTCCATGGTCACTCCAGGCCACTCATCCATCTGGGTCCAGGGGAAACTTCTTATTGCATCAGGATGAGCCTCCTTGGCTTGTGTGAGACAGAGCAGAATATGTTATTGACAGGAAGCTCTGGAAAATATAGAGATGGGGTTGGAAGGAAAAGGAAGTGTAAGTCAGGGTGCATTTGCAGGGGCTAGTTATGATTCAAAAGCTGACGTCAATATTTGTCTGGAATTTGGCTCCATCTCCAAGAATGCGAGCAAGTTGTCCTGCACAGCTTCTCCCTCAGCCAAGGAGAGTGTTTAGAGGAAGGAGATGATGTGTTATTGTTTCCACAGGGATATGGACCAGACCATCTGGCTCAGCCACTAAGAAGCTCTTTTGCACCTGGTATTAAACATGCAAAGACCATCTCAGGACAAGCACATGGGTCCATGATCCAGCCCTGACACTGCTGCTGCAAACACTGATGGGTTTATAACGCTGGGGGTGCAGCCCCCCTGTATCTGAGGAAAGTGAACACAGGGACCCTTCTTGTGGCTACTGTGTTAACCAGTGACAGTCTGAAACCAGTGCTTCTGGTGGGAGAAGGAATAGAGAAAACACGTTGAGATGCTTGGATGAAGCAGAGGATACAGACCCAGTAGATTTGGGTCCCTGTGTCACCTTAGCCAGAAGTGTGCAATGCACCGTGTCGGCATGTGTATGATTTGTAGGAAAGAGGTTCAAAGGGAGTCTTTGCTGTTTACTACCTTAGCAAATCCCCCTCACAAGCACAATCCCCTCAGCTGACCATCTCTTTCTGTGCTGGCAGGTCACCGCCATCACAGCATGATGTACTGTGCCATGGAAAGGGGTCCTTTGCCCATCTTCCCTCCCAGGCTGGGGAATGCCCTATGCAGCTGTTTTGTGCACGACTGCTTAAGTCAGTTCAATAGTTTAGCTCCTGTTCTCACCATAGTATCATGTTGTTGTGCCTTTATATTTGTGTTTGTTTTCCTGGACCCACTCTTTCTGTTGTGTGTTCACAACAGTGTTGGCCTGTTTCTTCAGTGCCTGATTCTGTTGGCTACACAAACCCACTCTGTTGGCTGCCTGATCCCGTTCAGTCCCCACACAACTCTCTGCAGCTTCTATCCATGTGGATTCACCTGCCACCTCCCATGGACACCCATGGCAATGAACACAATGCCCATGCATCACCCGTCGCACATACTGGGAAACCCCACTCCCATCCCTTCATCAACACCTGCCTGAGAGCTTACAATAAAGCAGGCAGAGTCAGAGATAAAGATGATTCAGCCTTTTGCAGGCGTCTAAATGTGAAATCAGGATTATTTTATATCATGTGTGAAGCAATGAGTAAGAGCATTTGTGGAGGGAGAAGTAGTACCTCTCATGAGCATCACTCCTACAGCCGGGAAAAACCCCCCAGGCCTAGGTTTTAAATATTAAACCCAGATATAAAAGGTATGTTCATGTGTATCTATCTCTGTTATTAATGCAGATGTCAGTGGATGCCAGATAATTTCAGTGGGTTGGACTTCTTTATGGAGGGGGGAGTTAAAGACTGGAAGTTATTACAGTCCTCTCTGGTGTCATTCAATGTGCTGCACCGCATTATGCCTGGGTAGCTCCACATAAACACCGCTGAGTCAAACCAGAGATTATATTTGGTCTCTAACAAGTCTGTCTCAGTTTCTAATTTTGTGACATGAGCCACACTGGTGCATAAGTGGGAAGCAAATATGTGGAGTATATAAACAAAATCGGGAATATGAGTCACATCCAGCGCTCAAGTCACTGGGAAAAAGCCACGTACTCTCAGGATGGTGATTGGTGGGTCCTATGCTGGGATTATGGCTAGTAGAGAAGACCTGGTAGGTAGGCCAAAAGATCAGCAACCCCAGGCCGGTGTGGTCACTAGGAGAAGGATTTGCCCTGCAGCAGTTTATGCCTACTCTATGGAAAGGAGTACAAGAAATTTCTCACCTTTTCAAAGTCTAAAACTGGCTTTTTTTTTTTCTCTTCCCACAAAATGCCCTTTGTGGAACATGAAGTCATGAGCCCCTCTAATTGGCTTCGTCTCGAGCATAAAGAGTTCCTTTCTGGAATCAGTTGGCAAATACACTCCTGGAGTCGCCTCTCTAATTTGGACAAGTGACCCTTCCCTTTTCTCAAGTTATTGAGGATCTAAGTTCAATCTAGAGCCTTGAGGTGTAACAGCTTTTAGAGGCTCTTTCTTCTGAAGTGATGTTATAGGGCATTTTAATTAAGAGGGGATAATAACCCAGTAAGAATGAAAGCCGGATCCCCTTCTTGTCTTCAGTCCAGCTAATGACCAGCCATCCCCTTAGTCATTCCCACAGGAAGGAAGTCCCAGTGTCTGGATGCTAGCAGACCAGGGGCCCAGAATTCACAGTGCTGAGAGCATCTTGGGCAAATTAATCTCATCCTCTTGGCTTCCTACTGAAAACTGCAGTCAAAACTCTTGCCTGTTGTTACTGCTTGGCTGGGTTTTCTTCCTGACACTTCTTTGTCCTTTTTCTTTTTTAGCAATCTTTGTCTTTTGCAGGGAAAAAAAAAGTCCTTTCTTGGCAGCTGTTATTGCAAGAACTACTGAGTAACCCCTTTTTATCTGGCAAACTGGTGAGGGCAGGTTAATTGGTGCTATTTCTGTAGGTCTGCATACAAAATGCTTGCCATGCCTTTGCCCTTCTGAACGAATAAAGGGTAGAGGTGCGCAGGCTTTTCTTTAACAGCTGTACATGACTTCAAGTTAGATTCGATAAAGCTGCTTTCTGGTTTTTTGCCCTTGTTCAGACCTTGGTGTCAGTCCTGTTATTTGTTTGTGAGAGTTATTTCAAGCATCTATTCAATAAATGTGATCATTTTCTATTAAGTTGTTTGTTCTTAATGATATAAAGCCAAAGTCTGCTATCAGACAAAGACCTCCAAGCTGAATGGGACAAAAGCATAAGCGTGTTGATTGTGCAGGGAAACAGCCTATTTAAATGCTCATAGATGAGTAACTGGAACATTCAAACCATCATGCATCTATCAAGCATGACCCCCGCAATACAGATGCATTTTATCACCTTTTTGGGTTAAGAAATGTGATTAAAGGTAAAAAGGCATTTGACTGAGACTCCAGCCCATCCCTAAGCCAAAAGCTGCCTCTGTTTTCCTGGCCCCAGGACAGCAAATCTCATTCAGTGCCAGGAGTAGAGAAAGCAAAGCTGAATATTGTCTATCATTTCAGTGCCTTTGTGCTCTGTGAGCTGAATCTCACAAAGCCTGTTTCAAGGAGCACACTGGGATTTCTTGCCCATCACTGCCACCCTCGAGACTATGCTGAACTTTATTGTAGCAGAGTCTAAGCAGACATTGAGTCCATAAGCAGCTTCCCTGGGCACAGTGTACTGTCCTTTCATACTGTTCTTTTATTAGTTTGTGGCTGTTCCGATGTCTCCGGTGAACAATGCTTCTTTGGTATGAAACTGATATCAGCAGTGACAGTTATGATTACCATCCTCTTTTGATTACTTGTATTGCCTCACTATTTATTCTCCTGTCACCGTTCACCTCTGGTTTGGGCCAAGTCTGCTTGTCTTCAGTCCTTCTCCATGGTCATCATGGTCTATCTTAAACCAGGCTTGAAATAAGTAATGGAAAATTAAATACTTCTTTGAAATCACTTTTGTTGTGTTGGTTTTATTCCACAGAATAAATGAAAAGAGAAGAAATAAATCACCAAACCCCAGTGTTAACACAATTCCCCTGGTAGTTAGAATTTGGAAGCGAAGCAATTAGAATAACACAGGTGTCCCTTTCAAAAGTAAGATTTAATTTGTTTAGCTTAGCTCTACAATGCAAAGAGTTAAAACCAGATATTCTTCTTGAGTTCAGTGTAAGAAGTTCTAGTTAGAGAGACTAGTAGGTTGTAGAGAGCCCATGCTGCTTATAATAGGCGTATGGAGACTATCAGAGCTGATCAAGGATGAATGTGATGAACAACAGAGCGGGGCTGTAGAAGACAAGGATGCTCCACAGTCTTGTTCTTCTGCTTGTCTCTCTTCACAAAAATGTGCAGAAAACTGAGAAGGACAAAAGAAAACCATGTAGGCAGCAAGGAACGAAGAGAAATAGAAGAGGAAGCTAGACTTGCAATATCTGAATTGTGCACCATAGAGTGATCGCATGAAGTGAGGTGAGAGACTTGATGCAAGATCATAAATGCAGTGAAGAATGGAATTGAATTAATCACACCTACGGAGGATAGCAAACCAAGCAGAAGTGATGCTAAGGACTGGTTTTGCAGCTCTCTACCACCACGGATTCCCAAGGAGAAGGAAAGCAGGATGGAGTCCTTCTCACAAGCTCACCTCACTGGCAGTGTGTGTGGCTCAGTTACTGGCCGGGAGCCATCGGAGGCACAGGGACAAGCTCACTGTAATTGCATTCTGCAGTGCAGGGAGAGCTGCTTCTCTCCCAGTAAACCTGTGTGCAGCTGAGGGTAAACACAGATAAAGGAGATTGTCTGCCTTCAATATAGGGAATACAGAGTTAAGTGACTTCTCGTATTTACTCTGCAAGTAGTTTATCCACTATTTATTTACTACTGTATCATCTAAAACAGTGCAGTGGTGCTCCTCAGGACATGCCCTGGTGCTCTGCATAGAGAAGACCAATCAACCCATCATTTATCAGCAGCTGGGATTTTGCGTTGGCCTGGCTAAGAGTACTGGCCATAAACAAATCCAGTAGTAGCCTAAGCAATTCTTTTCCCTTTCCCTTTGTCAAATGAAGATGCCACAACATCCATGTTGCAAATAAACTCCAAAGTACAAAGACTGCACCCGCACCATCTTCTGTAACTTCTAGTCTGTTAAACTGAACTACTTCATTCTATTAAAACTATTTTTTTTTGCAGCCAGAGGCATTTCTTAGAAAAGTATCATCCCATCCCTGGAAGTGTTGCCCCATCCCTGTCAGCGTTTAAGGCCAGGTTAGACCGGCCTTGGAGCAACCTGGTCTGGTGGAAGGTGTTCCTGCCCATGGCAGGGGTTGGAACTGGGTGATCTTAAGGTCCTCTCCTATCCAAACTGTTCTATGATTTGGGTTGGATACGGGGCTCAGACACAATAAAACCAGAGCACAGAGTACCAGCAGACACTTGCCATGATGAACAGAGGGAAGGTGAAGGGTAAAGTCCCCTGAGCCATACTCACTCCTCTGGTGGAGAGCTCCTGGCTGAGCCATGAAGCAAGGGGTGCATGTAAATCACGGCATGGCTGATACCACCGTGTCTGCCAGTGCAAAACAGCAGTAAAGTGCTTCAATAACGCTTCAGCATCTTCTGCAGATAAGTGTCAATGCATGAGGTGAGGCACTCTCAGTCCCCCACAGCATGGTTTTATTAACTTTTATTGAATACATACAAAAGGTGCACTTTGAATTCATATGAGAAAAAGAGGATGATGTTGCTGCGGTGTGTTTATACTTTGGATTAGCCAGCTGCTTACTTGTAGGCAGCAACTGTTTTAGTGTTTAAGCATGAATATTAGCACTTCAGGTTTGATGGTTTTTGTTTTACAGTAAGCACCAAAATCATAGAATCATATCATAGAATCAAAGAATGGTTTGGAGAGGACCTTAAAGCTCATCCAGTTCCAACCCCCTTCCAGGGCAGAAACACCTTCCATTAGATCAGGTTGCCCAAAGCCCCATCCGACCTGGCTTTAAAATCTGTGACTTCGAACACTTAAATCACTAACTGCTTCTGACAATGGATACCCTCTCTCTGCACCTTTGACATTTAAGAACTATATACCAACTTCTGTATGTCAACGCATTGCCTGCATCTGCACCCATCAAGAGGGGTACCTTTTCCCTAGGAGATGTGGAATCCTTTCTATTCAACTGAAAGGGGAATGGGTCAGCCCCACAACTGTTTGTCAAAGAGCAAAGAGAGGCCTGCAAGCAGGACCGTAGCCCCTACTTTTTCAGCATACCCACCAATGGCAATGCAGAGCTGCTTTTGGTAGTAACAAAAAGTTTTGAAGCTTCAGAGCAAAGATTTATATCATATAATAAGTCCAAAGTCGTTGTTTTGACACATCAGATTCGTCCTATTACCGCACAAGCACACACATAAGGAAAAGACATTCTTCAAGCATTTCATTGCTCTTTATTCATCATTCCTAGGTGGTAAGTGACACATACACAGGCTGTATTTAATGAGACTGGTCTTTGACTCATCTTGCTTCACTTGAAGGTCCCTTCTGCACCCTCAAGGCTCTAGGTGCAAGAGGTAACGAACCCTTTGCCAACCTGCTACTGAAAAGTGTATTGATTTCCACTAGACGGTCCTATTCATACTCCTGATTGTATGTGTTTTTTCTCCTTTGAATTAGAGTCTGGCCTGAAGCCACATGACAATAAGCAATGGAAAATGTTCCAAGAATAGATAGCTTACTGTTTCCCCTTTGTCAAACATTGCCACATGGGGAACAGAAAGTAGCAGCAAATTATGCAAAATGCTTGAACAAGAATTACAAGATGTGCCCAGATAATGATAGATTTCTTGTTTGCAGTCTTATTCAACTATAGAGCATTAAAATGAGCTTTCTGTGGTGCTTTCCATCTTCGGACAGGGGCTCTTATGGCATGCTAATGAGTCCAGCCCCCCCATGCTCCACCACAGGAGCCATGAACATCCTTGTGTTGATCAACCATCTCAGCTCTGGCTGAGGCCACAGAGCATAGCAAAACAGGCTGTGGATTGTTTTGGTTGGACCAAAGACAATGTGCAATATGTTCTTTCAAAATTATTATTATTATTATTCTCAGTTATGTGTTAGAGATGTGACAGCCAGATCTGATTTTATCTAGTCTTAACCGCTTGTACAAAGCACAGATTTATTTCCTATCCTTGTATGAATGAATTCTAATCCCTAAGGAATTTTGGAATTGGGTCTACTGACATAAAAAAATTGGAGAATTCCCTGGACAGGTTCCATGACAATTAAGTAGATGAATCTTCAGAGGGATAGAGGAAAATTATCCACTCCTACAGATAGGGAATGAAACAAGAAGACTTTCATACTGTAGGTTGGATGGAGTCTGGGGTGACATGGTTTAGTGTGTGGTGTCCCTGCCCATGGAAAGGGTTGTAACAGGATGATCTTAAGGTCCTTTCTGACCTTAACTAGTCTATGATTCCATATAGATTTATGGCAGATAAGGAAGTAAAACTACAGCACCTAATCTCATGCTGTTGCTTTAAATATAGGTTCAGCCTGATCTTTCTCTGTAAATGTATGGTATAATATGGAATTCATGTGAGAATAAAGGTGCATGTGTGTGTGTATACATGTATGTGCGTGTACACATATGTGTGTGTACACAGAGCCAGAGTTCCAGCTGTGCTCACCTCCAGATCAGCCCCTTGATGCTTAAGCCGTATCCTCTCACTGTGCTTGAAGAGCTCCTTGAAAGGCTTGTGATAAATCATGAAGAGCCACAAAAGTGCTCAGTGATCATTTCTCTTAACACGAAAGCATTCATCTCCCAGTGAATCAGCTGGCAATTACTGCTCCTCTGCTGCTCTACAAAGCACCAGGTGTCAACAGAGTAGAGTCGAGTACCCTGATGTGCAAAAAAGAAGAGATCCTCTCCCACCAGCTTGTTGACACCCCTGTATGGGAAGGCAGTGAGCTTGCAGGGCTCCCCAGGAGGCAAAGGTGGGGTTTGGGCTGCCCCTTATGTCCAGGAACTGTTTCATCCTGAGGGAGTTTTTACCCCTTTCCATCTAGCACAGCACTTCTTGATGGCTATTCTGAACTGAGACCACACTCCTAATCCCTCCACAGACAGACACAGCTGGTCCTCATTACTAACAGGAGTAATTCTGTTGCTCATCCTTGAGCTGATGTTGCTTTCTGCCTGCACGTTGGTCAGGAAACAGGGTAGTTATTTCCTGTGCAGGAGGCCCTGATGCAGCTTGGTGTTTCTGTATGCCTCCATTTTGTAAATACCTCTGAATTTTGGATCTGTATCATCCAAGGTTGGGATTTCAATGCAAAAATGGCTAAAAGAATCTGCTGTCACAGTTAGACTAAAAGTACCAGTGCATGCAGTACAAGGCATCACCCTTCCTTGCAGTCCTTGCCTTGTTCTATTGATGACCCCCCCCTTCTGTGGGTGACAGGGGAAAATGAGTCTATAAATGGTGCCAGAACAGTGCAACCATTTTGCATTTCACATATATCACACAGCTTTATTTTTCTCTCACTTTTCAGCTGTTATCACAGCATTTATGGAAGAAAGGAAATGTGTGGATGATTTGTGGAGGAACAGAATGTGTCTTGAATAGATATGTGGGTTTCCAATGGCTTGGGAGCTGTCGAGTATAAAATGCTGCACATGAGCTTGTGTATGGCAGTCAGGTTTAACTATTATCACTTGGGCAGGGTCTAGGAGAGCATTGTACATTGCCAATGTGTATTGGGTTTGCATGGCAAAGTTGTGAGAGGCTATAGGGGTGGCTTCTGTGAGAAGCTTCCCCCATATCCAATAAAGCCAATGCCAGACAGCTCCAAGATGGATCTACCACTGGCCAATTCTCAGCCCGTCAGTAATGGTGGTACCACCCCTGGGATAACATAGTGAAGGGGAAAAAAATATATGGTTTTGCCCTTGATGGTAACTGGTGAGTGATCTCGCCCTGCCCTTATCTTGATGCATGATATGATGTATTTTCTCCCCACTGTTCAATTGAGGAGGGAAGGGATAAGAGCAGCTTGGGTAGGCACTTGGGTGAACCCACCACACAAGGCTCTTTGAACTTTGCTTCTTAAGAAAAGACATACGGGGCCTCATGACTCTCTTTGTAATGAAGCAGCCTGACACTGTAGGCAGAATGGTGCAGAGAAGGAAAAATGTCACGTCTGAGCATTTAAAGAACAGGGTTTCCAATACTATTCTGATAACTGGCATGCCTCAGCTCTAGGGACATCCCCTTCCAGGTCAGTCAGCATTTCTGACCCACATGAGCCAATTTGTGGACTTTCTGGAGGGATATACAAGAATCATGGAATCATAGAATAGTTAGGGTTGGAATGGACCTTAAGATCATCCAGTTCCAACCCCCTGCCATGGGCAGGGACACCTCACACTAAACCATGGCACCCAAGGCTCTGTCCAACTTGGCCTTGAACACCACCAGGGATGGAGCATTTACAGCTTCCCTGGGCAACACATTCCAGTGCCTCACCACCCTCACAGTAAAGAACTTCTTCCTTAGATCTAATCTAAACTTCCCCTGTTTAAGTTTGAACCCGTTACCCCTTGTCCTATCACTACAGTCTCTAATGAAGAGTCCCTCTCCATCATCCCTATAGGCCCCCTTCAGATACTGGAAGGCTGCTATGAGGTCTCCATGCAGCCTTCTCTTCTCCAGGCTGAACAGCCCCAACTTTCTCAGCCTGTCTTCATACAGGAGGTGCTCCAGTCCCCTGATCATCCTCGTGGCCTCCTCTGGACTTGTTCCAAAAGTTCCATGTCTTTTTTATGTTGAGGACACCAGAACTGCACACAATGCTCCAGGTGAGGACTCACAAGAGCAGAGTAGAGGGGCAGGATCACCTCCTTCGACCTGCTGGTCACGCTCCTTTTGATGCAGCCCAGGATACAGTTGGCTTTCTGGGCTGTGAGCGCACACTGAAGCTGGCTCATGTTCATTTTCTCATCAACCAACACCCCCAAGTCCTTCTCGGCAGGGCAAGATGATGAAGATCTTCACCATCTTCCGCACAGAAGATGGCGAAGAAGTGGGTGCATGAACTTACGGAGTGTGAGACATCACACTGTGGCTGCGACACCCCCTCTTTTGCTTTCCATGATGTTTGATGGATTATAAGGAAGGCACCGTTCAACCCAGTAGGGGAAAATGCTCAAATGATTTGTAATGAATGAGGACTTGCTGGAGTTGTTTAGTTTCTTCTCCCTTGACTGCATATTCTCCCATATTCTTCCGTTTTGTTTGGTTTTAGTCATCAAACGATGTTCACAGCTTTCTTTTTCAAATTCTTTTTGGGCCACTAACAACTCCGACAGTCAAGTTCCTTAACTGCGACTGCTCTACAGAGCCCCCGCTGCACCAGCGTGCTGCTTCTGACATAAACATTGTGCGAATAACTCCAGTTTCTTGTTCACAAACAGTTGGGCATGCAGCTCTGACAGTCACATTCACAGCCCTCCATGCCAAAGTAACCAGCCTGTGTGAGTGTTCAGACGAAACAAACCCCAGCGAGACAAAACCAAGGCAAGTTAATTCAAATAAATATTCAAGAGGCATTTTTGGCAGCAACAGCCCATCTTTAATGAAAGGTGAAAGGCTAATTGAGGACTATTAGCTTTGAAAAGCATTGCTTCAAACTGGTGTTGCTGCTGCACCCACTGCATGCACCATTCACTTTCTTTCAGCAGGTTTGGATGTAAGAGTAGCTACACCCCTTTGAATAAAAGTCCACTTAATGCTGAAACCATGAATTCAGAGAAGGAGCATAGCAAACAGAAGCCCGAGCTCACAAGAGTGAGCTTTCTGAAGTATGAGCTTGTAGCTTTCTATCATTTCAATTGCTGGGACTTCCAGTGCTAGAGGTCGAGCCCAAATCACTGCATTTAGTTGCTGTTGGTATTCCCATGGTTAATGTGGCTTCTGTCTTTAAATCAGATTCTGGTTTAGGTCAGAATTGTGCTCTGTGGCAATGAATTTTGAGGTTTAATTATTGTACAGTGTTTTCCTCATCATTGTGAATAGAGAATCAAAATACTACTGAGATCTGAAGGGATGTGTGGAGAGATTGTCTGGTCCCACAGAAAGAAAGGCCAGCTTGGACCATGGTGCTTGGGTCTGGCTGGGTATAGGCAAGCTTTGAATAGTTGCCAGGGTAGGGGTTGCTTCCAGAAGTTCCCACAAGTAGGTGATGAATGGATTTCCCCTGTGAAAGCCATGGTACCCCCTCCTTTCTGTATCATTTATATCTAATGGCATAGGCAACAGAAATGCTGGTTTGTGGATTTTCAGATCTCTGAGTGCTGGTTTGGAAAGTGGTGCCATGGTTCTCATGCCGTGTCTTTCTGGCACCAAGACCAGTTTAAGCAGCAGGTAATATCCCAAAATCAGCAGTTCAACAGTATCATATTTATATTCCTCTTCAGGTGTGGGTGAAAGCTGGTCCGGGCGCTTTGTTACTACTGCTACTTGCATTAATTTGTTCCAAAAATACCCCTCCGTTTGAAATGGAGAGGGTTTGACTCAGCCCCCTGTATGAGGTAACTCTGCTCTAGAAACCTCCCTGAGCAATAAAGCATTCCCTTTGTTTTCTTTGATTGTCTCTCCCCTGAAGTGCTCCTTTGACACCTTCATCACTTGGACCCAGCAGCTCTTTAGGGACTGGCAAGCTCTGGCAGGCAAAGTCCATGAGTGCTTTGGAGGCAGAACTGGTTTTCCACAATGGATCTGATCAGTATGTCACATAAGGGATCTCAGCTCTGATTGAGGCTCCTGATGATCACTGCTGTTAGGCAGGCACTATTATTAGCATCTCGATTTTGGAGCTGTTTCTTTAAAAAGCCCAGTAAAGCATTCCAGGTCTGCTCTCCTGCAGATGCTGTATTCATACACAGCAGGACAGCCTTGGTTTGGGAACCTGTGTGCCTCTGAAGAATGTTTCTTAATGACAACTGCTGCAGAGAAATGGCTGTGGCTTGTCCCACACAAATATCATTTCCTTGTGAAAACAATTGGAAGCAATAGATCTGCCAGTTCTAAGAGCTTTCTGTGTACCTTTCTGAACCAGTACATGCATTAGAGGAATGCGACAACAGTAAACTTATTATCTGCCTACACAATCCCTGTAATAGAGCTCAAATCCAAGTCCCTTTGGCAGAAATGATGACTGAAACACAGAGATGGTGCCAGATCCAGCAACAGCATGGGATGCTTCAGGCAAAATGATGGCATCTGCACACCGTGCCCAGCGAATGGCGTGGTGCTGGGAAGAGCTTCCCCTGCTGTAAATGCTGCAGAGGGGGTTTCAGGGTCACTGGCTTGGTTGTACCTGTCAAAAACTCACCACAGACTGCACTGGAAGTGACACCATCGCATTCACAACTTCAGAGGCAACCTGATAAATTAGTGGTGGGTGTTGCTACGCTGATTTGAAATGAGGGATCTTCTGGAGACAGAGCAGTGGCCAAATTAAACAGAGGAACAGAGCTGTTCACCAAGACCAGAAACTGCTGACTTCCTTCACCTAATACCTTTCAAGAAACAAGTTGTATTTGATAGCTGAAGAGCTAATCCAACCTTGTTCACAGCCACCTAGCAATGGAGGTCAAAAAGACCTGAAATATGTGATAACATAGGCAAGGGAATTCTGAAACCTCATAGATTTGCAAGAGCACAGGGGGATCAAAGAAGTAATTCTTCAGTAATCTGACAGGAAAATAAGCAGCCTGTTTTTCACATCCTAACAAGAATGTAAATAGATAATTTATGAAATAAAGTGTTTGGAAAAGCAGATCTAGACCTCTATACACCATAATCAAGGTGTTTATAACAGTATTAAAACGTACCTATGTAGTAAACTCATTATCGTTAGGTTACACTGCATAAAGCAACGTGTATATCTAGAGCATAATGAATGAGCAGAGGCACTGCCAGGTTTCTGAGCAATGAATGCTGAGAATTTTGAGCAATGTGGTGTCATCAGAAGACCTCTATCAACATCAGATGTATTACAGGGATGCATATGAGCACCAGAGAACTGGGAACAAATCAGAAAATGGGGATAATTGCTGCCTCTTTTGTGAGGCAGATTGCATTTCAGAAAGAGCACAGAGAAAAAGGAGATGTATTTAGATAAGACTAATAATACTTTCCCTGAGTTTTGGGCAGGCATGCAAGTATGCACCATGTCCCATAGATCATAACTATTTTTGTTATTAATAATGCATTCCACATATTTTTTAAGGACTTTACTGAGCTTGTGTATACATAGAAGACTAAGCAGATACCAGGAATATATTGTCCTAGGGATAACATGTCCAACTGTGCAAAAAATGATTAGTGTAGGGCATGAAACCTGGTTTCTGTCAGCTTGATGATGTTACATGACCAGGGTGCTGGAGCTGCTGTATGCTGTTCATCAGTGCTGGGTAACGTTGATTTTGGGTTAGCTCCTTGTGCAGCGACACTGGGGGAGAACAGAAAGACCCATCTGGGTTATCCTGTAATGGGTCAAAATGAAATGTGCTAGAATGGCATTATCGAAGCACTCCTGTTAACTGGATGCTCCACCTTCAAAAGAAAGTCATCCCTGTGGGCTTCTGACATTCTCATGCATGAAATGTACTTTGCCAGGGCAGAAAAAATCAGCAGAAACAGGAGTTTTCTTTCCTGCAAGGGTAGAGTGGCTGAGCTAGATGAAAACCTGAGATCATCATTATGGGTAAGAACAGGCAAGGGAACCTGTCAGAGATAAGGCTATCTCTAGCTTCTGCAATTCCTACCCTTCCTTCCCCCAGTTCCACATCACTTCACTTTGGAGCACAGTCCAAAAGTGATGGGTTGGTAGCGCAGAGGCAGGTGTGGATGCTCTGAAAGCTGTAGCTGCAAACCTGTGCCAAGATGGCTCATAGCCCAGAGCTGTTTTCTCCCAAGCTAAAGTGAAGGGAAATCTGATGACCCTCAAGTGACTGAGAACATTATGAGAAAACATAGGGAAAAGCTGCCCTAAAAAAGTCTGTTTCACATTTCCTACGGCTGACATGCGTCATAGAATCATAGAATGGTTTGGGTTGGAAAGGACCTTAAGATCATCTATTTCCAGCCCCCTGCCATGGGAGGGGACACCTCACACTAGACCACGTTGCCCAAGGCTCTGTCCAACCTGGCCTTGAAACCTCACGTAAATGGGGTGAGTCAAACTTTACAGCCAGGTATAGCATCCCTGAGGATGGTGGCTCATTCAGTATGTGCTGAGGAGTTAACTTTGGTGGATCACCAGCACTGCTGGGCTCATTGAGGCTGTAGTGCACTGTACAAAGCCATCAGTGATCCTGAAAGGCTTTGTGTGAAGCTGGGAGAGAAAAGAGGAATTCAACTTGCAGCAAAACTCAGGGTAACTAAGGAGGCCACAGCTCTGTCTGCTCCAGCTTATCCTCATGATTGCAGCATCACTTGGAGTTACCCCATTAAGGAATTAATTTGTTCTCCTCCTATGTGTTCCAGAGAAATGACAAAAATTGGATGAGAACATGAGATACGAGACGCAGAGATGTGCAAACACGTAGAGCAGAGGTCAAGCAGCGTGGGGCCATCTGACCTGTGTAAGTCTGATGTTAGATTATCAGTATTAAACAGACAGCCCTTGTAGAGACCTGCCTGAGAAACTTGTCGTGATTTAAACCAGACCCAGGACCGAAGTTCAATCCCCAAATGCCAAATTTCCACTGCCCTGTTGCAAAACTGATGAAAGACAAGGCTTGATGATCCAGTTGCATTAAAAATTGTTCCTATCTGGCTCCCAAAAGACAAGAAGAATCACCTCTGAGGTCAGCCTTGTGCTCCTGGTTCTGTCTGAACGGAAACATTCACCACCACGGCTAGACTTCGTGTTAGAAGTCACCATTAAAACCGACATGGAGAAGGAATTGCTGGTTGTCATCTCTAGCAAAGACAGACAAGTGATAAAGCTATTACTAATATCAAATACCATCAGTGGTTAATAATGTTTCTTTTCCTTTGTCTGAGATGATGAGTAGCAGACTGCAATATTTAACTGGAGCTCAGCTAATTGAACAGTGCACATTATGCAGAGCCTGTTTGAAACTTAAAAGCTTTCAGACACAAAAATTAAATTAGATTAACATCTAAATTTAGATTAATTACCTTATCATTAGTTAATATTAGCTACGGTGCTTCTAATGCATAAAATCCTATATTAGTACCAAGAAATAGCATCATCCTGCAACTGAGTCTACTGCAATGTATGGGCGCAGTATGTTTTTACTGAGGTGCAGTGTAGATGCTGGACCAGATTTGTTGTTGGCAGCAAGATATATTAATGAGAGTTTTGTTCACCTGCAACAGAGAGTATTCTGGCTCACAGAAAGATATACACAAAACAGAAACAACATGGGCTATTAACCATAAGCAGACAGTCAAGGGAGGAAAGGGTTTTTATTCAGTTATTCAGAAGAAATCTGTCTGCTTTCCTAAAACCTATCTTTTACTTAAGCAGGAGTTATTACACTCACTACTGTCATAAATGAATTAAAGTCTGCAACCTCTTATGGTTTAAGACGTCAAACTGGGCAATGGCATCAATTTAGAGATCTGACATAAGCTTCATTTTAATTCTGCTGGATCAGAGGTCACATCAGTGATTTTGCAATTCCTCTTGCTTTTGCATGCTCCACTTGTCTCTCATCTGCCCAGTGGGATGACTCTGTGTTGGGAGCTGCTGAAATTAGCTGTTTTTTTTGCTTTCAGGGCAGGGTTGGATCAGCTCTTGGTGCCTATGGCAGAGAGCCCAGAGCAATGGGGCAGGAGGCAAGACTGTTTCCTTTGATTAGAAGCTCAGGCCCCCATAGAATCACAGAACAGTTTGGGTTGTAAAGGACCTTAGGATCATCTATCTCCAGCCCCCTGCCTTGGGCAGGGATGCCTCACAGTAGACCATTGTTGCCCAAGGCTCTGTTCAACCTGCCCTTGAATTCTACCAGGGATGGAGCATTTACCACTTCTCTGGGCAACCTGGTTTGATGCTGTGTGCATGGGATGATGCTCCACAGACATGTTACCATGCCCAGAAATTGAATCCATGGTGGTCTGAAACTGCCGCTCTGGTTTCCTCTTGGCCCTCAGCCATGCTTCAGAGGACAACTCAAACAAGCTGCAACAAGCTACTGTAAAATAAGTGACTGCAAGCGAATATTTTGCCCTTATCCTCTATTAGTGTGTATCTTATGTCCTGGAAGATAACAGCTTGTGTCCCTCCCAAATTCTTGTAGTTCTCCCGCTGTGATTTTAATCTTTGCCGTAGTACTTGAGAGTACCCTCCTCCGTACAACACACACTCTTTCCTTGGGTCCTGCTGAGCTCCTGACGCAAATGCCAGAAAGTCTCATAACTGACTGTGTGCTGAGTGAAAACAACATTTTTCCCCCTAGGTTTTGCATTTACTGACTATCAGCTTCACTGAATGCCTTCGTTTTCTACTAGGATAAAGCGTTGAGGATTTACTGTTTCTAGCCTCTTCATATTTCATGCTGTTGCAGCATATATATATGTTGCAGCATTCTAGATCCTCCTCACTCATTTTATGTGTAAAATAGACAGTTTCTGTCTTTTTAATCTGTCTTCCCATGAAAGCTTTCCTATGCATCTAACCAGTCTTTCCACCCTGTTCTTATATTACCCTACATCACAACAGACAGCTTTATCACAGCTGAGGCTGGAAACACTTTTCTGGTTTGTAGCTGGGTTTTTCAGAGGCTCAGAAATACAGAAAAACACATTTACTTATCCAGCCTGAGGGTTTGTCATGATCAGAGATCCAGGATAGTGCTGGAGGTCCAAATGTGTTGTCATTAGAGATAAGACCTAGCCAGGAGACAGGCTGAGAGTTTGGCTTGTTCAGCCTGGAGAAGAGAAGGCTCTGGGAGACCTTAGAGCAGCTTCCAGTGCCTAAATGGGTGCCACATTGGGCTGTCGTCTGGAAGAGGAGGAGATCTCTCCCACCCTTAACTTTCCCTGTCCCAAGCTCTTTAGACAGGGCTGTGCTTGAGTGGCAACCCTGTAGTAGCTTGTGAGAAGGATTTGGGCATCACTGGATTGCAGGAACTTGATTTCAAAGTAAAGGCACAAATCAGCTCTGTCTGGGGGGCTGTGATGTGATACTCATGTATGCCACGAAGCCGTTCACACCAGCATGGACCTGACACCAGGCATTAGCAAAGGCAGTGGTAGCAAGCTGGAATGCGGGGTGGTTTGCTCTGGGGGGGCTGCATCCACCCCATCACCATCACAGGGAGCAGCAGAGGGTGTGCTGGCACAGCCACCAAGATACCAGTCTGTCGTTGCAGACTTCCTGAGGCTTTTTACCCCTTTGCTAAGCAAACCTTACCAAAAAAAGAACCCCTTTTATCGCTAGCTTTGTTGGAAGTGCAGAACTGGAAATTAGAGCTGCCTTCAGCAGATGCTGGTGTGAAAATGCAGAGTTTACAAGATGTCAGAGTGGGAGTAAGGGGATGCTGGGAGTATCTCTCATTTATGCGAATCTCCATAAAAATGAAGGCAGCCTGGTAAGTCAGAAAAGAAGATGTCAAAGTCCTTGCCTCTTTAGTTTTGCTAAAACAGAGCATTTCTCCTCATTTCAGCTTGATCACATTTCAAGTGATTTCCTGTGATGTGAGATTTCTGCTCAGGTTTTAACAAAGGCCATTCCTTAATGACTAGTCTTTCTTTCTTATGATATATACTGCTTGCAGGGGAGCCATTCATTGATTTATTTATCTTTTTCTCTGAACAGCAGGAGGAAGAATGGTGAATTCTCCTTCTCCCCCCCTCTCCCTGTTTCCAGCCACGGTAATGGCAAACCCAGAGGTAGTAGGAGACTCATCAAGACCAGCTCTGCTAACATTTATATTTGTTTTCCCACTTAGAGTGGAAGGCTTTCATTTAGAAATGATTTCATATAATGGCACTGAATAAAGAGAACTCCTCGCATCTGCCCTTTGCGGGAATGATTTCTTTGTGCTGGGATGCTTCAATGTGTACTTTCTTGGAAAACGGGGTGTTTTTCCATCAGAACAAAAGCTGGGCTTGGATCATTTGATGGGGTGAGAAAGTGCCTGGGGGACAATCACAGGCAGTAGCAGCTCTAGCGCTTTATAGCTAACGGGGAATTTAACAGGGAAAGGTGTGATGCAGCGGAGATCTAAAAGAACAGCAGTGTACAAAACACGGCCGTGTTGGGTTACTCATTAACAGGGTAACTAAGAAGGTGAGGACACTTTTCTTCTACATGTCCCTTATCACACTCAATCCAGGTTGCTCCTCTGCGAGCTTAGAGATTGCCAGCAAAAAACCTATTGATGGCTACTGCTAGGAGCCCAAATACATGAGAACTCAGTTGTATGAATGTGTTCTCTGCTGTTACAGGTTTTAAGGAGCCTTTGTAGCTGCCTTAGTTGCATAAGACCACTACACTGAGTTACACCACTTCTGTCTCTGTAAAGAAGAAAAGACAAAGAGAAACCTTAACAAAGTTATATATTTCCACTGGGTTTCTCCACCACCCCAAGGCAGTTGCTCTATGGTCATAGGGGTTTTCCCAATGAAGTGGGGACTTTTGCTGTTGTTTGCTGTGGTTGGTGTGGGGTTTTTTACAACCTTGTACAACCTGCTGTGTTTCTGGGGACAAGAACACAATTCTCTCTCCTTCAATAAGCCAGAAGTAGGGTGGCCTACTTTGGGGTGCATGGATTTGAGCTATGACTCCAGAGAAATGGCTTCTGTGCCTAGCTGTAGCACTGCCTGGCTATGTGATGTTCACCAAGTTATTTCATCTCATGGCTTCTATTTTATGCAGTTAGACTGCAAGTCATTTAAGTTAAGACCTGATATTTCTTACCCTTACATAGAACATCTTGAATGCCTGCAGGAAAAATAATAATCAAGAAGAATATATACTAAATCATCGAGAGAATACCTCCCCAATCACAAATTTGAGTGGTGTAATGGTAAGGGGCCCTGGATATAGTCAGTTCTCTTATAGGGAGTACCTGTATTCACTTTAGTGTTAATCCCTTTCATCCCTGGGGCTTAGAAATGATTTTTCCCTTCCTGTAAGAGTCACTTGTAACCTGTCCCTTTCTACATGAAAGGCTGATGTGGGTCCAGGCTGTGCATCCATGGTCCTTTCCAGCTGTGCTGATGCACCACAGGCTCTTCTCTCCCCTTTGCTCCAGATGACAACCTTTCCCATTCTTCTCCTCCAGCATCTGCTGTCTATTTTGATCAAACCAAGCCTGCCTCTTCCTTTTCCTTTAATTGTGTTGAAGAAATGAAAAGCATTTGGCTGGGAAATGTTTCCTCAAAAAGGCAAAAATATGTTCCATAAGCAATACCGAGCTTTTGGTTTCCTGCACAAAGCAGGGCAAGATCTTTTCCTCTTCTCCTGTCTGTCCCTTGAGAGGTGATCCGAGGGTTAGGCACTGCACATGATACATCACAAAGGGAACATCTTGACTATACTTCTGCCCTAGGGACTGATCTGCAACAAGAATTTGAGAAAGGATCATTTCTCATAGCATATGAGAAGTGTGCCTGTGTGCAGAACATATGCCTAGTGCCATGGGCCACCAGGCACCAGATTTGACAAGTTCTCCTCCACATTTCACACCTTCAGGTAAATTTTATTGTACAACTTTCCACAGACAGTAGATTAATTCCTGGGAAGGTAATTAAAGTTGTGTCTTTGGGGCATTTTTAGGTTTCTTCATTATCACTGGAACTGTGACCACGTGAAGGTGAAGAAAAGATGTCTTGATGTCTTGCGCTAGTGTCTCCCAAGGTTGTTTAGTTTTAAACTTGTTTGGTTTTGAGATTATTTTGCTGGAGAACTTAGATCATGATATTATCATTGTAGGCCTGGGTGACTGATGAAACTAGAATTGTAAGATGGAGGTTTTGCCATCAAGGTCATTGTCTTCAGTCCAGGCTCTACACTGTCTGTCTTTCTTCCAGTGGATCTCACAGGATAGTTTTCACTGGTGGGGACCTTGGATGGTTGTCTGATGACTTCCCCTGTCTTCACAGTTAGATCAGGCCACTCAGGGCTGTGTCCAGCTGAGCTTTGACTATCTTATTTTAGTCTGAGGTGTCCCTGCCCGTGGCAGGGGGGTTGGAACTGGATGATCTTAAGGTCCTTTCCCACCCTAACTATTCTATGATTCCATGACTCTATGAATCTATCTCCAAGGGTGGAGATATTGCAGTTTCCCTGGTCACACTTTCCAGCGCATGACTGACCAAAAGAGCCTCCATAGCCTTGGGATGGTTGGTAAGGGAATGTGGAGCACAGGTTTTTACCTTTTTCCTTCTAGTTGTGGACAGCAACATTAGAAGAAACAGATGCACCCAGTCTGTTAATACATGGCTCTGTGCCTTGTGTCATCACCACAGTTTTGGGGTTCTGGATAATGGGATGGCTTAAACGGCACTATCTTGCATCAGATAGGATTCATCTTTCTCAAAGGAAAAGAGGGTCTTTGTTCTTGAGTTAGTGGGGTTCATTGACAGAGCTTTCAACTAGGCTTGAAGGGAGAGGGGGATAATACCAAGCTTGTCTGTGACAAGCTGTGGGATGATACACCGAGGTTAGAGGGACTGGGTGCTAGTGAATGCCCTCAGAGAAACATATAGACTGTGAAGAGCTGTCTCCAAAGAAGAGAAATGAGCAGGCTGAGAGCTTATGGGTAAGAAGTAGAGACTGAGGTAACAAAGGGAACCTTATAAAGTTGCTTTCAATCCAAACTGTTCCCTGATTCTATGGTAAAAGGAAGAAGGCTTTTGCTTACAAGCAGACAAAATTTCCCTTTCTGCAACTTGCCTTCATTGTTTCTTATCCTCTCCCTACCATGAAAGGACCCTGGTTCTGTGTTGTCCCATGAAAGTAGCTGAAGTCAGCAGTGAGAAACCCCCTACAGCCTCCTTATCCCTAGGGTACAGGAGCCCAGCTCCCTCAGCCTTTCCTTGCACAACACATGTGGCAGCCTGAGAGGGCCCCTTCAATGGATCTGCTTCAGCTCAGTCAGGTGTGATTCAGGAAGAGCAGTTCACACACCACCTCATCTGGAAGCTCAGCTGGTGAAAGGATAACGATAAGGACACAGATCTGCCTCTATGGGTCTGTTTTCCTACTTTGCAATTATAAAGAGGGTACCTGTGACCCATGAATATCTGTGCCACTATGTGAGAATTGCTGTTTGGAGCAGCTGAGATTTGTTCAAAGAGCTGTGTTTATCCTCACCTATTTACATGAAAGCCAGATATTATCTCCCTCTGGAAGCATGGTGTCACGACAGCAAGAAGTCTGCCCTGTTCAAGGGGTGACACTGGGCTGCATTATTTCTGACAGAGCTAGAAGGTGGAGAAGAGCTGGATATGAATAAGATCTGAACAGAAAAGGTGTGAGAAGAAACCTGCAATGATTTTCCCTGATCTTTGTGCTCCTGAAGAGCTATTCCTCAGTGCATGGATTACTGTGCAGAAAATGCCTCATATGTACTGTCACCGTAGCCATCCAGGCAATGGCAGATACCTGACAGTGGGATCGGCTGGAGGAATGGTTTTCTATATGCAAAAGGAGCAAACAAGACTGTGATGAGGCTCATTGAAATGGAAACTAACTGAAGGAGATAAACCGGGAGGGAAGGTTAACCTGTCTATGAACCCAGAAGTAAAGGAGAAGCACCAGAGCAGGATGGCTTAGGAAGAGCAAGAATGACCATGGAGCCACTGTCTTCCCTGTTGGCATTGTGTGGTTTGAGGATGTCCAGACTGGAAGTGTCTAGTGGAAGGTGTTCCCTGCCCATGGAAGGGAGTTGGAACTGGATGAGATTTAAGGTCTCTTCCAACCCAAACCAGTCTATGATTACATCTGTGATTACTGTGGGTATTGGTGGCTTCAGATGCTCCAGCCCTTACCTCCATGGTCAGTGCAATGGTAGCAAGGGGCAGTAGCTGAGGGCAATGCTCTAGAGGGCAGACAGTGACCCTGACAACAAGGGCACATCCCAGGGGAGGCAGATTCCCTGAGGACTTTTCCAGCTCACTGGTGACCCACTGAATTGATAGCCACGCTAGGTAAGGTGTGCCCTCCCCAAAGTTGGAATGAGGAAAAGGAGAAAGGAAGCAGAGCTTCTCTGTGGTTTATGATACAGTTGAAGTGGAAAACAAGCACATAGTTCTGTCTGTGCTGTCCCACGCATCTACACCCTCCCTAGCACTGCTTATCAAAAGGATGTTACTTGCCTTTCCCGGTCGTGTGTAACCTTTGGGTTATATTTTGCCTTGAATTCAGTGATATAATGCACAGGCCGCTTCCCTTCGCGCATCTGAGGATTTCCTGCTGGCTGGGGCTGCACTTCCCTGTTTTGTTTGCTCTCTGTATATGTGCACTTTTACAGCATAGGGTTATTTCAGGCAGAAAAAGACATCTCTGTCGGGTGGCATTTGTAACTGTCGTTTGGGAGGGTTGTTGAGAGTCTTTATTAGGGCTCATAAAATATTCTATCGCTCCATGGCACTAAAGACAGCTTATCAGTTAATGCTGCTCCTGGATCTTCCCCTTCCTTTTCCAGATGGGTCCCTGCCTTCTGCTCACGCAGGTTTTGTATAAACTGTATTTCCATCTGTTTGGCTTTGTGGACATGGATCAGACTCCCTTTCCCATGCTGAGTTATAGAAGCTCTCCACTCAGCCCATACTCACATCCTACCTTTGAGCTCCATAAGCTCGCCAAATAAAAGAGGGGTTTGATCCGTTGTCACTCCCACAAACCCTTGCAATTTCCAAACATTTTCAGCAAATCCAAAAGTCCCTCCTCAAATATTGCTCCTCATACGGAGAAATGTTATGACAAGATCAAATAAGAACATAGCTGATATTTCCCAGATCAGGAAATTGAGTGATGGCCAATTTGGCTTCTCTCTTTCCTCGACAATTTGCAAGCAAAGCAGCCCAAGGGGATCTAAGGCCTGGAGATGCAGTTTGCTCATTGTGGGATGTGTTTATTTGCCATTAGTTGATAGCTAATTAAGTTAGCTCTGCTTCTCTGCTTCTTCCCTGGGAACTGCCTTGAGAGGTGCTGAGGAAGCTCATATGTTCCAGACAGCCCTGCTAGCAAGAGATTTATCTTCCAGCAAGGCTATTCAAGGCAAACAAAAATTACCATTCAAACCAGTCAAACTCCAGGTTTGCACTGAGCGATGGATCAACAAACTACTAAAACCAGAGCGCTGTGCTTGGGGAGAGCAGCCCCAAGCCCTGGTATTACAACAGGGGCAAGGAGCAGTGCTGTGACTCAGTTCTGGAGGTGAAGGATGCACCCAGCTATCTCCCTGTGAGTTAGGAACTGGCCCCGTAGGACAGCAACCCTTCCCAGTAGATCCCACTGGCTTCCCAACAGGCACAGGGTGCTCGGGTGTGTGTTATCTCAGTGATGCCTGTTTTGCAACATGCTTTGCTGAGAGTCACCTTTCCTTACTGCTGTGATGTGATGTGAGGGCTGGAGCATGACACAGACCTCTAACCCTTCCCTTCTCTACCACAAATATAGAACCATAGGCTGGTTTGGGTTGGAAGAGACCTTAAAGCTCATCCAGTTCCAACCCCTGCCATGGGCAGGGACACCTTCCACTAGAGCAGCTTGCTCCAAGCCCCTGTGTCCAACCTGGCCTTGAACACTGCCAGGGATGGGGCAGCCACAGCTTCTCTGGGCACCCTGTGCCAGTGCCTCAGCACCCTCACAGGGAAGAGCTTCTGCCTAAGAGCTCATCTCAGTCTCCCCTCTGGCAGGTTCAAGCCATTCCCCTTGGCCTGTCCCAACAGGCCCTTGTCCAAAGCCCCTCTCCAGGTTTCCTGGAGCCCCTTTGGGCACTGGAGCTGCTCTAAGGTCTCCCCTTCAGGAGCCTTCTCTTCTCCAGGCTGACCCAGCCCAGCTCTCTCAGCCTGGCTCCAGAGATATCTCTCAGAAATACCTTTATTTTAATAATTCTTCTATTAGCTATCACATATTTACACTGCACTCCTGTTCTATTGGAGCTCACAGAGCTGTCACCCATCGCTTCTACAACTGGGCTGTGGAGGGGTGACAGTTTAATATAGGCTTTTTAAAACTCTTCTCCCCATTGAATAGCTCCCCCAGCGTGCCATGGGCTCCTGTACAGAAACCAGGTCTAGGCCAATTGACAGAAAGTGTGAGAAATCTCAGCTCAGAGCGATGTGGGCTCCACACAAAGAGGAACCGAATGCTTCCCGTAACCACTGTGATGCCAGAGGAGGAGAGTGGCAGATAAAGTGTTGTGTGCCTCCCTCCAACAGTTCATCCAGGATTATATCACCTTCCAAATCTGACCCAAAGAAAGCACGTTGCTGATGGTAGGGTATTAGTTCTATGGCGACGCACGTTATGAGGTGACCATATGTGGTGTGAAACCACCTGCCATTTCTTTGCTCTGGGAATGAAATCATTAAAAACATGGGTGGAGGGAGAGGAAAAGTATATTTCCTGCAAAGACCTCGCCTTTCTACATACCAGATGCATATATCCTGCAAAGACTCTACAACAGGCACTTCACTAAGCCTCTTAAGAGGAGATTCAAGAACATAAAACACAACTTTCCCCTTTTGGGGCTCAAAGAGGCAGTGAGGGGATGAGTTTCACTGCTCACATCCTTCCAAACAGCCTCACATCCTGATGTCACTTGGAGAGCAAGCAGCAGTAGCCATGAAGACAGGCTGAGAAAGCTGGGGCTGTTCAGCCTGGAGAAGAGGAGGCTGCGTGGAGACCTCAGAGCAGCCTTCCAGTATCTGAAGGGGACCTATAGGGATGCTGGGGAGGGACTCTTCATTAGGGACTGTAGTGATAGGACAAGGGGTAATGGGTTCAAACTTAAACAGGGGAAGTTTAGGTTGGATATAAGGAAGAAGTTCTTTACTGTAAGGGTGGTGAGGCACTGGAATGGGTTGCACAAGGAAGTTGTGAATGCTCCATCCCTGGTGGTGTTCAATGCCAGGTTGGACAGAGCCTTAGGTGCCATGGTTTAGTGTGAGGTGTCCCTGCCCATGGCAGGGGGTTGGAACTGGATGATCTTAAGGTCCTTTCCAACCCTAACTATTCTACGATTCTATGTGAGTGAAGAAACATGCTGAAGGAAAAGGAGGGATGTGGTCACAACTGAGATTATTAATTAAGAAGGCCACCACAACATCTTCCTTGTCCCCTGCTTATCTCATCCCTTCTCCCTGTGCTTCAGGTTGTGTTGGCACTGAGCAGTATATCTAACAGGCTTTGAGAATAAAACCAATGTCTTTTTCTGTGTTACTTGGCATTAAAGAGTGAGTGGCAGCAGCAGCAGCAGCAGCCTGCCTGGAAAGTGCTGCTCCATACACCTCTCCTGTGGCACCCCACAGAGAGTGGGCACTGGCATCTAGCTGTGCTTGGCTGACCCTCTAGAAGCATGAGGATGGTCTTCATCCAGCCTCCAAGGCATCACACAAGTGATGGTTTAGCTCTGCCTTTTAATCCATCTGTGTCAGCAAGGTCTTATGTACTGCCATCCTCCTAAGTTTGCAGTGTGCGCCCCTTTGAGACAGCTACAGACATCCTCCAGGTCTTCATCACCCACATTTCCATCCCATAAACCAGATTATCCCACAGGGTCAGAACACTGTAATGGACAAAGTGATGGACAGCCTGGAAGCCACCACCGCAATGTCCTACCTCTCTGAGTCCTGCTTCCTTGTCACCACCAAAAAAGCATCAAGCTTTCCCAGCCTGAACCAGTCACCAACGGCCTCATGCAGATCATCAAAGACACTGATGGAGACCTGCAAACATTCATCTGCATGGCATGGTCTGCTGGCTCCCAGCGCTGCAAAATCAGCCTGGTACAAGCTAGAGGAGGTGGGGGCTATGCTGGCTCATATGGGAGGTAGCTGGTGAAAAAGGAAGGTGACCAAAGTGGGTTTTTCCATTGTCAACCTACACGGAAATATTGCAAACACAAAGAAAGAAAACCCCAGACCACAAGGCAGACTGAAAGGAAACAGCGTGGCCAACAGGGGAGGTTGTTGGGGCTCTTCTGTAAACCGAAATCTGCACAAATCTAAAAAGGCTGTGCTCTGACACATGTGTATTTTTCCAGCCTAAACTGCTGCACTAGCTGCAGGTCCTTGTATGTGACTTGGCATGGTTTTCTGCCTTTTCTTTCTGCTGGACAGTGCCACTTCCAATTGTCAATGCCACATGTCAGCCATGTGAAATAGAATCACAGAGTCATAGAATGGTTTGGGTTGGAAGGGACCTTAAGGCTCATCCACTTCCAACCCCCTGCCATGGGCAGGGACACCTTCCACCAGAGCAGGTTGCTCCAAGCCCCTGTGTCCAACCTGGCCTTGAACACTGCCAGGGATGGGGCAGCCACAGCGTCTCTGGGCACCCTGTGCCAGCACCTCAGCACCCTTAGAGGAGAAAGCTTCTTCCCTATATCTAAACTAAATCTCCCTTGTTTAAGGTGGGTTTTCTTCAGTAGGTTTGTAGCTCTTGTGCACTTGGTAGCTCCCAGTTACTTTCCTGTATTAGGGAAAAATACTTGCCTAAATTTCAGTACTATGAAAAAATCAAAGCAACACAGTAAAGGAGCTTGTCTCCTAATTGCATTTAGAAACAGAGGGTGAGTCTGTAATGTGGAAGCAAAAGCCTCATCCTTTCCTAATGACCTTTACAATTCATGTGGCTATAGATTTCCGAAATTAAAATGAAGAAATATAAGTACCTGGATGAGAACGTGGATGCAGGACCTGAGGCCTAAGGCACAGTTTTCCCCAGTGGATTCTCTGCCACATCCTGCCTATATAAGAGCAGTAATCAGTCCATCTCCACACAAAATACATGTTTGTGTCCAGAGCAATGGAAAGGGATGGGGCTGTGACTGTGCCTGTTGCCAGCCTGGTCAATTGGACACATCCAGTCTGACCATGGGATGTGATCTGTGAGTGAATGAAAGAATGAGCATGTCAAAGCAGGATGCACCAGATTGACCAGGCATGAATTGTGATTGCAGGGTTCCTATGGGCTAGATTTCCCAGGTGGGGCTATCATAGAATCATAGAATGGTTTGGGTTAGAAAGGACCTTAAGATCATCCAGTTCCAACCCCCTGCCATGGGCTACGAATATGAATAAGTCAGTCCCTCAAATCCTTCATAGAAAAAGATGAAGGTGACCTTGATGGTAGGAAGGACAAAGTGTACTGACTGCCATTCTGGATTCTTCTCCTTTGGTACTCCCACCTTAGTTTGAAGCACAGACTACTTTCAGTAGCACTGCTACTAGCTGAAGTAGTACTGGCAAGAACATTCTCACATGGCATTTTCCAGAGTCAGTTTTAGACTCAGAAAAGGTGCCATAAAGATGATAAGATCTACTGGTGCACTGTTGGGGATCAAAGTCCAACCATGTTCCAACAAGTTTCTCTAGTTTTCACACTTCTGTGATATCAGACATGCTTTTCTAACCCCAACTTGTGAACTAAGCACAGCCTGATGGGGAAAACCAGAGGAAGCAAATGCGTATTACATTTAATTCTGTTTGTCATTAACGTGGCATTTTATGGTGAGTGAAACTAATTTCCTCCAAAGATATTAGATATGGGAAATGTAGCTGACAATTTAATGCAGTAGGAAAAATGGTGCATTAGAGGAAAGCTGGAGAGGTGTTGATGAACTGGTGTCTTTACCCTGTGTGGCAACAGCTGAGATGTGTAACTACATAAATCACTACCCTGTTCTCGTGGGCAGATGCTCCATTCTAAGATGGTTTAGAGATACAGTTTACCGCTGTCTCAAGACATTGTTTTGCAACCAGAGATGGTACATGCCATAGATTTGCAGCTAAATTATGCTAACTAGAGCTGGGTGCATGTATTTTTGCCCTTTCCCATGCCAGCTTTCACGTGTAGTTATTAAGTAAGTAACCTTCCCTCTGCACCAATGCAGCCTGCTCCTGCTCTAATGCATCATACACCCCATTATTGAGTGCACTGAAACGGTGCATCTGAGTGGCCCACATATGATTCCTTTCACTACATCAGCCACACTATATTTAGCTTTTCTTGCTGTTGTTTTTTTTAATTAAGACTTGTCATGGAAGAACAAATTGTGTCAGTCACAAGAATAATCTCTCCCACATGGAAGCACTTTGAACAACGAAGCTGCAGCGACTGCTGTAATTATATAAACTGCAAACAATCAGATCATATCACACCATTAGCTAAAACAATCAGGGCTAAATGACAAAGAGTACAGGTGCATAAACCTCAGCATCTACTAAGCATATCTATTCCAGAGTTGTTTGAAGTTTTCACCTCCTGCCTCATACCCCTTGCACCAAAAAGTGTGCTACATGGACCCCAGACCTAGCCCTAAATCAACCTTTACAGGGGCTGTCCAGGATAAAGACCAGTAAAAGATAATCACAAAGATTTTACCATCTCCTTTGTTGTATTTGTTGCCTGGAGGGAACTTCGAGTGGTGACAGCAGTGGTGCTATTTGGACACAATGATATAATTACAGTTACACTATAATTTCAAGCCAGAGTAGGTGTATCAGCGGACACCATCTCCACACCTTGACTGTGTATTTTAGAGTTATCTCCAGCTCTGGAATGCTCTTTTTAGGAATTTTCTATTCCTACCAGTCCAAGTGTGTGTCAATATGTCTCTAGCAGTCATTGAGGTATCATGGAATCATAGAATCATAGAATGGTTTGGGTTGGAAAGGACCTTAAGATCATCCAGTTCCAACCCCCTGCCATGGGCAGGGACACCTCACACTAGACCATGTTGCCCAAGGCTCTGTCCAACCTGGCCTTGAACACCACCACGGATGGAGCATTCACCATGTGCTTCTTTGGGCAACCTGTGCCAGTGCCTCAGCGCCTCAGCACCCTCATAGTAAAGAACTTCTTCCTTATATCTAACCTGAACTTCCCCTGTTTCAGTTTGAACCATCACCCCTTGTCCTATCACTACAGTCCCTGATGAAGAGTCCCTCTCCAGCATCCTTGAAGGCCTGCTTTAGATATTGCATTGTCTTCACATACATGTTTGTTTCCCAAGTAGACTGATAACTTATTGGAAGTAAGGAATGGAAGCTCCTGCCCACTTAGAGATACTACATTTGATGCTACCCATTTGTTTGCTAGGAAGAAGCAGGTTTCAGGGGCTATTTACAGCCCAGGAGGAGGTATTTGCTTTGATCTCAGATTTGCTGAGATCTACCCACCTGGGACAGGCATTATTTTACCTGAAAATAGCAAAACTGTGTCAGGCAGAGCACTGTGAGCAGAGCAGAAGGGCTAAGTGGTTCAGTTAGCAGGACCAGGTCTTGCAGGAAGTCCCAAGGCAGGAATATATTCAGCAGGAAGCTTGCTGGAAAATGTTTAGGGGGTATTTCATGCTGCACAACCAGCACTTTAGGAGAGGACAAGTAAGTAGAAAAAGTAGCATAGAAATAGGACTGAGCTTTAGGAAGTTATTGGAATAAAAGGCTTTACTCTGAAGCTTTCTGAGCTGGAGTAACTAGCTACATAATTTGGTGAGCAGAAGTGCCTTGCTGTGATATTGCAGCCATAGGAGTCTGTCTCTAAATATAGTAACTATTTCATTAGGCCTTGCATTGCAGTAAAGTTAATGTGATTTTTTTTTTTTTACTTAATGCTTGCCCATTGCTAAGAATGAGATGGGGGTTGGCAAAGTATCATCTCTCCTTTCTGCTGGGAGCAATAGGCTAAATGGGGCTAATGCTCCACTCCCAGTGTTCAGCTCCTCGGGCTGCTCTCTGGCTAAGCAGCAAGACCACTTTAGGGAACATAAACTCCATGGCAAGGCCATCACAAAGCATCTCTAGGTTGTAAAGTAACCACTTTCCAATGCAGAAGATGATGAAGTGTTTTTGCATTGATGGCCTGTCTCCCAGGACCTCAGGTTATGTCTGGGTTGGCTGCCCCTGTAGACTATCTTGGCGTTTGAATGCATGCTTCATGCAGATGTGCAAAGAGAACAGCTGTTTTTCCCAGGCTTTCTTCCTCTCTTTTGTCCATGTAAAATCATCTTTCTTTCTGAAGAATTTCAACAAGAAAGAAGAAAATGGCAAATTTAAGCTCCTTTCATTTTTCTTTTAACCCCGACATAAAAATAGCTTCCACCAGTGCCTGCTGTGCAGTCGTGCTTCTCCTTAATACGCATCCTCGGAGACATGGTGGTTCTTTTAGGAGGGAGAGAATACAGAAATTATACCAGTGTGGACAGGAAACAGGAGAATAATCGGGTTTATCTCTGAGTCTTGGCTTTTTCTCTGTTCTCTGCCCTTTAGACCACAAACTGAGGTCCATGGGGTGTGAATGCTATGCAGAGACAGAGACAGGCAACAGGGACAGGCCAGAGGACAGGCAGTGAGATAAAAAGCAGCCCAGCAATGGCCTTCAGAAATAGACTTATTTGCAGCATAAACATAACGCCAATGGGAAAGATGACTTTCTCTGCAGTGCTTAACACTGCTCACCTCCTGCCTTGAAGAAAACACTTCAAAACATGAGAGCAGGTCCTGCCTTCTCTCACAGGACCACCCAGAAATGCCTGTTCTGGTTTCGCATCAGGGATTGTAGTGATAGGATGGGGAGAATGGGTTCAAACTTAAACAGGGGAGACTGAGGTTAGAAGTAAGGAAGAAGTTCTTTACTGTGAGGGTGCTGAGGCGCTGGCACAGGGTGCCCAGAGAAGCTGTGGCTGCCCCATCCCTGGCAGCGTTCAAAGCCAGGTTGGACACAGGGGCTTGGAGCAAGCTGCTCTAGTGGAAAGTGTCCCTGCCCATGGCAGGGGTTGGAACTGGATGAGCTTTAAGGTCCCTTCCAACCCAAACCAGTCTGGGATTCTATGACAAGGCAGATCCATGAAGGGCTGAACTGCTGGGCATCAAATTGTCCTCACATGGGGTACTATACAGGCCCCTGAAGCAGTAATTTGTTGGTGTTATTTATTCTAGGCTGATTTTGAAGCAACCATTTTTACTTGATAAAGCTTTGTACTTTGGCTTCTCCACTGCTGCTCTTTAATAGAAAGCCAGGCAACACACTGAAGTGAGCAGAGCTCAATCATGCTTTAATTTCGCATAAAGCAGAAAGCCTACAAGGGCCAGGGCTGGCAGCAAACCCGAGGTTTCCCAACATGTAAGCCTGCTTTGCCATCTCCTGCCATCTGGAAGACTTTTTAGCTTTTCCCCTGGTTACAGATATCCCATGGATTTGGGTTCTGGCTCTGAGCAAACTGTTCCCTTCTCCCAGACCCAGTTGTGGGTGAAGGTTTCCTTAGCGGCCTGCTTTATACTCTGGCCTTAACTCCTGCAGTCACAGTGCTGTGCAGCCTGAAGCCAGTTCTATCTCTTAAATTAACTTGTCTCCTGGCTTTACTCTTTCATTCCTTTGTCTCTATGCTTTGATTTCTCTCTTTTTACATTCCTGTCTCCGGTCCAAGATACTCTTTCTTGTCAGTCTGTATGTTTTGGGTTTAATTCAACCTCAGGCATGCTCTGTTTGTCACTGGTGAAGCCTTTGCAGGACGGGTTACTTCATTTAGAGGAGTCTCCTGGGAGACAGAGATGAGATTTATTTCTTGCAATATCCAAACTAGTGCTGCTTGTACTTTAATCATGAGAAAGCAAACTGGTTCTGATGGACTTGATGCTGACAGATTGCAGATGAAGGCTGCCAATACTGGGCAGGCTCTCAGCCCAGGTAAAGAAAGCAGTGTCCTCAGGTGTGAGCATTCTCTTGCCTTTCTCAGCATGAGCCTGAGTTGTAGTTGTGAGCTGTACTGATTCATACACACTGTGAATCAACAGGGGAATCACCAGGCAGAAGAACATGAACATCTAGAGTTGGTGCTTGTCATACTGTATTTGAGGAAGATGAGGGTTGTTTTCTAAATAACAAACCAATTTAAATATTAATTCAAACTTTTAAAATCAATCCCCTTGATTATAGACAGAACAACTGCTTGAATGGTGCCTTTCCCTCCTCCACAGCATCCTCAGCAGATCACCAGCACATCCTCAGTGGTGATGTGGGAATGAGCTCACAGGATGCTGTCATCTGGAGGCTTTCAGCTGGAAGAGGCTGAAGACAGCATCATTCCTACCCAAATGTCACATCTTTGGGTTGCTTCTTCCTCCCTTCCTGCTTCTCAGTGACATGAGAAAGAGGGTGATGATAGAAACAGTGAATGGGAAAAAATAGGTCTCCCCATAAGTTCCCAAATAATGCTCTAAGAATGTGCCAGATGGGGATGGGGACAACAATTAGTGAAGGATGAGTGTAAGTATTTTACCTCTGCAAAGGCAAAGCCTGAACAAGGATGGCATATAGGATGTCTGCAAAGGGTCCTATGCTCGCCCTGTGCTGAGATGTGGTCAGCATGGGCTGGCATCTGTCACTTATTGGCCTGACCTGCAATTCTCATATCTCTAGTGGTCACTGCCTTCCTCTGACACGTATCAGGAACCCTTTTCAGTTCCTCAAACACCTGGGTTATAGTTTTGTAGCTGCATTTTACTTCCTGAATGGGCTTGTTCGAAGAAAAGCTTGTTTTATAACTGCCCCATGGATTGCAAATGCCTGCAGAGTCTGGTTCACTGTTTGCTCAGCACCCTGGCAGCTTTGGCTGTACTTGCAGCAATGCCCACAAGCATCTTGGCAATGATTCATGCAGTGTGCAGGCACATTAGCCCAGTGGTTGCTGAAGCCACCACAGTGCCTGATGACACCTTGCCTCGATGCCACAGCAGGAAATTATAGACCCTGTCACTCATTCAGATTTTTTTAAGGGATTAAATGTTTGTATGGATGGGATTTGCATGTGAAATGATACTCCTTAGGAAATGATTAGGAGATAGCACCATCATTGTGCTTCAAGGCAAGGCTGATTTCCATCTGCACTGGGAAGAAATCACTGCCTTCCCACTCTTGGGAACACTATGATGATAAGGTCAAGCTTATATCACTGATCAGTCAGAAGGAAGACATATATCATAGAATCCCAGGCTGGTTTGGGTTGGAAGGGTCCTTAAAGCTCATCCAGTTCCAACTCCCTGCCATAGGCAGGGACAACTTCCACCAGGTCAGGTTGCTCCAAGCCCCATCCAACCTGGCTGTGAACACTGCCAGGGATGCGGCAGCCACAACATCTAGGACTCTGCAGAAAACAATATTAGCTAGAAAATCAGAAAGGAGAGACACTTACAACCTCCTGCAGGTGAAACAGCACAAAAATCCACGTGAAGGGAATACTGCCACGGTTCAGAACACACAGTGAGTTATTGATACCTGAACTGTTACATCGGTGTGATTGAGAATCACTTTGTCTGCTCTGGCAGGCAAAAATGTATTGGCAAAGGAAGCATACAGGTAATGTTATTATGCAGCAAAGTAATCAAATACAGCTCTTTGAAGCAGAGCAGTCTTGGGGCCTCCTGGCGCAGAGTCCTGCTGTCAGCAGCTGCCTCCTCCACTGCAGCAGGTACCTGAAGGCTCTACCACCCCTGGGAAATGCTAAGTGCTTGGGAGCCTTCCTGTCACCTCCAGTGACCCCCTCATCTTCCCAGCCCCATTTCAGCCCCATTTCCCTGCTCCAGAGGGCAGAGATATTGGGATGGAGCAGCCTGGCCTCTCTGGGTCCCCTTTGGTAAACATATGCATGCTCCTGGCACCACAGTGCAATCAGGGACTGGCTTTGCAGCCCCCCATCCCTGGGCACTAGGAATGATTCATCTCCTGTTGCAGCAATGACAGCCAGCTCGATGGCTGTATCAGTTAATATTTCCACTTTGATCCCCCTTAGGATCCTGGATGCACTGGGCAGGCACAGCCTTTATCTGCACCTCTTTGTGATGTGCCTTCCTCTTCAGGCTCCAGCACCATGCAAGAAGACTGAAACCCCCCAGCTCCATCCTGCCTTTGTTGATTCCCAAGATAGCAGCTATTGATGGCTCCCTCAAACAAAGATCTCCATGTGTGCCTGCAACAAAGCCTTCAAAATGGTACAGATGATGGCAATGTGGGAAGAGAGAAATAAAGCCTGTTTTGCTCCCCCTGTGTGTTTGCATATGATGGAAGAAAACAAATTCAACATAATTTAGCAACAGCTCGAACGGCATGGAATGAGCAATTTCTGGCATGGGCTCTGAATTCCAGGTCCGAAAACTTGGATACAGAAGGTGCACTGTGCAATGAGAGCTAGGGGAAGTTGGACAGCATCACAGTGGGCAGTGAGCTGAGCAACAGGAGTGTCATTTGGGGCACTTCACCTCTGCTGTGCACATCAGCTCAGAAGTGCTGTCTGCATGTCAGTGACAATGCCCATTGCCCTGCTTTTCTCTTGCAGGTATTACCTGTGACATCAGGAGCAATTTAGGTATTAAAATGTTTCACCTTTTGTGCTAGGGGAAATCCAAGAGCAAAGCAATGTGGAATTCGGCCTGAAGAATTCATCCAGTAATTAAATTAGAAAAGAAAGGATTGCTTTTCATTTGGAGCACACACATTACCATGACAATGCAGCCACAGAGGCAGAGGTAGGAGCAGCCTGGCAATACAGAGGATCTCTCTCTAGAGCAACTTCCAACCCAGCATTGGAGTGTGTGGATATATATAGTGAACATAGAACCTGGGCACCAAGGAGTGAGGGTCGGGGCACATGTGGTGGCTTTGGTGGCCATAGGGTCAGTGGGACAGTCACCTTATGCTCCAAATACATTGCCCCTGTTCAGAGACAAGCAAGGCCAGGCAAAACGAGCATCCCTCTTAATGAGAGGAAAAGACTGGGGAGAACTAAGCCAGGACCTTCTGCCATGAAGGGAATTAACTCGAGAGCAAGGTGCCACGTGTGACTTCTTCACATATTTGAGCCTTTGCTGCCAGTGAAACCTGCCGCCAAGCAGCCTGAGCAGAAGTAAAACAGTTTGGATGTCTCTAGGAGAAAAGCAGACCGCAGCTTGGCACGAAGCTACTTCTGTTGGCAGTGCATAATTGATGTGAAATGAATTACGAGCCAAAAACCAAAGAAATCAGGCTGTTCTTTAGGGCACTGCCTCTAATGGGGGCTGAACACTTTCTATTTCTGGCTGAATTATTCTGATGTGAGAAGCGTGACAGATTGAATTGCTGCCCAGCATCTTACTAGGTTTATTTACTAAAAGGCAAGAAGCATGAGAAGACAAGATAATCATACCTGGAGTCTGCCGACCCCTTTCTACTGCCTCCCTCATCTGACAGGACACTGATTGATACTGATCTTATTGAAGATCCATAAGACCCTTGGCAAATGGACCACTGAGCTGTGTCACTGCAGCATCACCAGCAGATACCCTGTGGCTGTTCCAGCTTCTCTGCTCATCCTCATCTTTGAGAGAGAATTCAGACTAAATCCCTTCTAATGGGAGGCTGTTGCTTTGCAGACCCAGCACTCCCCGTCGGCAGTGTCCCCAGGCATTTCAGATGCACCCTCACAGCCATGCTCTGCGTATGAAATTACATCTGCATGCAGACACAAAGTGCCCCAAATGAGGAAATATGCTTATTAAAAACATATTTCTTACTTTAAAGGAGTCCTCGAGCGGCGTTGTTATCAGCCTGTAATACTGCTGTTTGCTCCCCATTGCCTGTAGCTCTCTTTCAGAAGCCTGAAAAGAACGTTTCTTTCCCTGCCTATTTCTTCTTTTGGCTTCACTAAACACTTAGAGGTTAGGAATGGGTCTGTTCAGGACTGCATTACATTGAGGAATTCAGCACTGTGGCAGGAATGGCACTTGTGCAAGCTCTCGGGGGATGCTTTCAAACAGCGTTGTTCCAGGCTGTACCTAAATGAGTTGCTTAGCTTGGAAAAAAGGGATGGGTCTTTTCCTTTCCCATTTACAGCTGCCGTAGCAGAAAGGTGACTCCTGGCAAAGCAGCTCACCCAATCTGGGCTTTAATCCATAGAAGAACTACAACAGATGGATGCTGGGGAGGAACTCTTTATCGGGGATAGGTCAAGGGGGAATGGGTTTAAACTGAAACAGGGGAAGTCCATGTTAGATATCAGGAAGAAGTTCTTTACTGTGAGAGTACTGAGGCACTGGAATGGGCTGCCCAGGGAAGCTGTGAATGCTCCATCTCTGGCAGTGTTCAAGGCCAGGTTGGACAGAGCCTTGGGTGACATGGTCTAGTGTGAGGCGTCCCTGCCCGTAGCACGGGTTTGGAATTAGGCAATCTTAAGGTTCTTTCCAATGCAAACCATTCTATGAGTCTATAACTGAGCCCGCTTTGTGTGTGTAACATCCTGGCAGAGCAACAGCTCCATCCCCTGCTTCACCTCCACAGCAGAAATGGGAGCAGAAAACAGGACTGGGCATATTACAACCTGCAGCAGAGAAGAAAAGAGCAGGCAAAAACCTGACCCAAAGGGAAAATGTAGGAGCTTTTTTTTTAAATATAATAAAACCCAATCAAAATGAATTAAATTTCATTTCATCCCCACTCAAGACTTTCACCCTTGTGCGGTTCTGAAAAGATTCCCCATTTTACACAGCTGATGAAATGCTGTTGGTCAGCTTATGTGCTTGTCTCAGAGAGATTAATGCATTACCAGCATAACCAGCTGTTCTTCAGTTCTTGGGTTTAGGGACTCAGATCTCTCATTTCATTCCAATGATGCCGGGTACAGGATTCAAGTGAAGATGCTTTAGGATGACAGCTAAAGAATAAAGCTGTCTTTTTCATCCAGACATTGATCCCCTAACAGAAATCAGATCTCAGGCTGCACTCAGTCTATCCTATCCCAAAACAAATACAATTAAAAACATCAGCTGTAGAATCAACCAGAAAGATTAAAGGTCTTTACGCTGGCTTGCCCATACCTAACATAAAGGCTGTAAGCACTGGGCTATTTGGATACTCCTGTGGGATTTATAATTCCTGGCTGTGGGTTGTGTGTTTGTGGGAGGAGGAGATGTATGGTTTTCTTTCCTGTGTTAAAAGCCTTTCTCTCTGGTCATCTCTCATGGGTAAAGTGGATTTCTTCACTATTAAGTTACAAGAAAAGCCCAGAAGAATGAATCAAAGACAGGCTAAGGTGAGCAGTGAAAAGAAGTGATGTTTTTACAAGAAAATAGAGCCCATTGACATCAATGGTTTTGGGACTTTTGGTCACTTTTATGTATCTAAAGGTTAGGAATGTAAATTTAGGTGCCTACATTCAAGCATTTGAATAGTCACAGATTTCAAAAGCCATGTCATCCTGATGTGGCAGTTTGGGTTGGCAGGGACTCCAATCAACCAGTCCCAATCCCTGTTCAAAGCAGGGCCAGTTTAGGTTGGGTTGCTTGCCCTTTGTTCAGCCCAGTTGTTAGTATTTTCAAGGACAGAGATTTCACAACTATTTCAACGTGCTCCAGTGCTGCGCTATTTATGACTTGTGAAAAGGCCACAGCAGAAGTGGAGCATTCAGCTCAAAAATTCACCTCTTGTGCTCTAAATGTAAGTCCCATGTTTAAGATCCATCCTACTGCTCCCTTCCCCAAGTCTTGGGAGGCTGACATCCCAGGAGACTTTCATTTAAATACCACCACCAAGGAAGTATATCAGGCAGGTACATACGAGGATGACCCAGCCCATACGTGACATCTCAAGATAGGGTGGATTGGTTGTGTTCGGTTTCTTCCCTCCCTGTCCACCCCAGGAGCTGGTGCTTGCTGATTCAGGAGCAGGAACTGTGTGTGTCCTGCTGGCAACAGGGCTCCTCTTTGGCAGCCACAAAGTGACTTATGTGTACAGCCAGTTCCAAAATTCCCTGTGGATTATTGAGATCACCCTCCTCTCTCACCAGACTGCAAAGCAGCTAATGGGCACTATTACACATCAAGCAGCAAGAAAGTGGGTTGCTGCTGGGGGCTCAGTGTAAGCTTGCCTAGTCAGGCATTGGAACAGGCTGCCCAGGGAAGTGATGGTATCACCATCCTGGAAGTGTTCAAAAGCCGTGTAGAAGAGGCCCTCAATGCCATGGGTTAGTGGTGGCCTTGGCAGTGTTGGGGAATGGTTGGACTGGATGAGCTTAAAGGTCTTTTCTAATCTGATTGATTCTATAATTTGATGATTGCACCTACATCCAGCCCAGCCCATCTCCCAAGACAATATGAAAGAACTTAGCTGCAGGATGGAATCAGTGCTCACCACAGCAGTATGTTGAGCATAATCCAGGCATCCAGCATAATGAAGAAACAAACAAGCATTGGTTAAGCTCCTGTACTATCCTGGGTGGTCTTCATCTGTCCAGACAGAAGGCATCCAGCTAATCGACCAAGCAAATGCCCAGCAAATTCAGTGTGGTTTGCATTGTTCTCTATTTACAGCTAAATATGAGGTCTGAGGGAGGATGAGTTCAGCAGCCAGCATCCCTCCTGCCTCATGAGCAAGCCAAGATCTCAGCATCGTCACTGATATTGAACTGCATCTACAAGCATTTGGGCAGCCACTGCTGCTCAGAGCGGAGGAGATGATGCTCTGTGCCACTGGGACAACCTCTTCCTTCCTTCCTAACTGAAACTTCTCAGAGACCTTCAAAGTCTGCAGTTGGGCACAGTGTATTCACATTGCAACCCAGCAGCCTGTCTCAGCCTCGCTGCTGGGAGGGACGCAATGAATTTGGGAACAGAAAGGGACCCCTGAGGGTCTGAGTTTCTACAGGGAACTTGATGTATTGTCTTTGGAGCATCCCAGTGCACTCTGTTTATGAAGACATGAATTAAACTGCTCTCTCTGTGTAGTTATTGCCGCACAGTCTTGTCTGTATGAGGTGGGGAAGCAAATCTGAAAGAATTTAAACAGATTTTTGCCTTAAACTTACATTTCAATTTCACGTTTGTGTACCCAGATGGTGACAAGGCAGTGCTGGTAACGCATCTCAGATCTGCCATCTATCTTCACATTAACATCTCTTAGCCTTTCCAATAGTATTTCAAGAGTAGAAGAGATCAAATATATGCATATAAATATGAAGCTAAAAAAAAAAAGGTCCACAAAATCATTCTACAGCATTGTGAACGTGGATGAGGTCTGAGCGAAACTGCCATCCTCACAAGCATTTTCATTCACTAGTTTTGTTGGTTGCATGTGCAAAATGGTGGGGCAGCAGGAGAACAAGGGTCCGTGTCATCTAGTTTGACTCTATGAAAGACAAAGTGGCTGTGGCTGTTTGTCCAAGTGTTCTTCACATGGACAAAGCAAGATCAGGACTTAAAACTTACTCCTTTTATATTCATATACCATCACATGGGGAGCCAGCACTTGGGGGGTTACTGTGCCAGCATTTCGCGTAGGTTAGAGTCATAGAATCATAGAATGGCTCGGGTTGGAAAGGACCTTAAGATCACCCAGTTCCAACCCCCTGCTATGGGCAGGGACACCTCACACTAAACCATGGCACCCAAGGCTCTCTCTAACCTGGCCTTGAACTCTACCAGGGATGGAGCATTTACCACTTCTTTGGGCAACCTGTGCCAGGGCCTTATCACCCTCACAGTAAAGAACTTCTTCCGTATATCTAACCTTATATCTAATCAGTCCAAGCCCTGGATTCAAGTTTTGTGGCTTTTTATGCCTGCTGGCACATGTAGGCTTAAGATTAGTTTTCAAACCTGAGAGCCATCTATGAGATGAATTGTATTTCTGCAGTGAGGAACTAAGCTGCGTTTTCCCATCCTTTGTGTGACCCTGGAGATTTACTCTCTTCCCAAAGCAGCTGCCACAACAGCTGCCACTTCATACACCAGGAAGTATTTCCTAATAATTTAATTCAGCTAATGCAGCTTTTACAGTCATTGAACGCTATGGCATAGGTATCCACCTGAATATTACGTTCACCCTGGGTCCAACATTGTATAGGCTAATTCCTCATCAAAGAAAGGACCTGAAGAAAAGCAAGTACCAGTGGTTGCTGATTGTGAGCAGTCAGCACACGGGGTAAAAAAGCAATGTTTGTAATTACAGTGCCAGCCTGCACAGCTGGGGAAAGATTGCTGCCACTGCAGATGAATAGCATTAGTAATATCTCATTTCACACATCATGGTGAAGGCTGCTAGTGATAGAGAGGCAAATACACCATATCCTTTATGATCTACTGATAGCACATATTCTGGTCCTACATTGGGTGTAGTGATTATCCCAGATGTCCTTGCAGGAGAGCTGGATTTGCCACTGCTTGAAACTAAAGGTTGTGTATCTTGCTCATGCCAAAGGGAGCCAAGATTTCACCCCATGTCTCTAAATTCCTGTTGGAATGGATGGATGTGTTTATTCCCACTGTGGATTGGCCTCAGTGATTTAGCTCTTCCAGTCTTCCTGCAAGACCAAAAATGCATTATACTCCTTGGACACTGAGGTAGGAATGGGAAGTCTGTAGTAAGCTTTATGGCAGCAAAGGGAAAGTACTTGTGCCGTTACCCCCACTGCTTCCATCACCCATGCAAACGGTGGTGACTGATCAAGATCACTGCCTATTGACAGCTTGAATATGCTCTAATCTGCATCTGAATGTCGGAACACTTCTTGCAATGGACTCTGAGGACCAGGAAAAACAAGAGAAATTATAGGTAGTGGATCTCAAACAGATGTTGCTGGTCTGAAAATGAGATTGTTGGTAAGACAGCCTGGCCAGCCTGCTTAAACAGTTGATCAGGATGAATTATCCTGTGCCTGCTTGGTTTAAAAGCTTGGAGTGTATAAACACAAGAGAAAACAGTGTATGAATGATTTCCAAATCATATGAGGAAACTAATTATCCTTGCAGCAGAGCAATACTTCGCATATCTCATGTGCCACACTCTAATCAGATAACTTGCATGAGAAACTGGACAATAAAACGGCACAGGCAAGCAGGACCCAGCATTTGCAGATGTCTTCAAGTGGACATTTGGGCTGGAGCCAAGCATCATGATTATTAATGCTGCCATAACTTTTGGTGAGATTATGAACAGCTCCAAGAAAACCAGCACATCGGGGTCTGTTTGAACTGAGATAAGAGTCTGCTTTGACATCTAAGGGTCTGTTTTCTGAAGCAAGTGCCAGCTGGCTCCAGACTGATTTTCTTTGCTTGGATTTGATTCAGTCCTGTTCAGTCATCTCCTTGTCCAAGACACCTCACTCAGGGAGGCATTTCTTGCTTTTCTAACTAAATCTGTGACGATCTTCTTAAGGTCTTTCCAACCCTAACTACTCTATGATTCTATGATTCTGTTGCTATGGGTGTTTTATAGCCCATTGTGCTTCTTCAGTCAGTGCACTCTTCCTTCTCATTCCGTATGCCCTGGAACTTGCCATGGCACATTTGTCTCTCCACTGTCCTCCAGGTCAATGTTATATCATGTGAACTCCTTCCATCTTTCTTTCCACTTACCCAGCTCACTGATCTTTGTCACTGCTGTTTATTATGAGGGTGCTGAGGCGCTGGCACAGGGTGTCCAGAGAAGCTGTGGCTGCCCGATCCCTGGCAGTGTTCAAGACCAGGTTGGACAAGGCTTGAAGCAAGCTGCTCTAGTGGAAGGTATCCCTGCTCATGGCAGGGGTTGGAACTGGATGAGCTTTAAGGTCCCCTCTAACCCAAACCAGTCTGGGATTCCGTGATTCTTCTACAAGGAACATGAGACACAACTGTAATGGTACCAATTCTCAGCTCTAAGAGACTTCCAAAATTAGTGGTTTCAATCCCCTTGTCCATACTTTTAGCAACCCAAACGGGGAGGAACTGCCAAGGCTGAGCACACAGCGAGCTGCCAAACGGTGCCAAGTTTTAAGGCTGCTTCCTTGCATCTCCACTCCAGATGTGTCCCTGCCCACATCTCAGCAGCGTTCAGCACAAGCTGGGGCCTCATCAGTCACCCACGCAGCTTCTGCATCCTCCTGGATATAAGGAGTTGCTTAAGCACAACCTATCTGATGAGGCTTAAAAGTTACATAGAGCATCTCTTCATGTCCCTCCTTTATTGCCCCATGCACTTATTCCATATTCCATAGAATCAACCTTACTGCTGGATGCTGTTAGGATTTGAAGAGTAGTTTCATTCCTAATATGCTGGGAGAGTTGTGCAGCTCTGGAAAAAGCAAGGAAAACTGATCTTTATTGTGGCTTGTGCTTGTTTTGCAAAAGCCACTGAAATTGTTGTTCCTTCTGTGCATGCAGCCAAGCTCCTGAGTCTCCTGCAGTGTGGCAAAACACTCACCTCATTGGCAGCCCACAGAAGTGTTCAGGTGAATCCATCACCATACACACGAGCTGCAAAAACCTGTTCATAAAGGGCTAGTTCAGCGTCCGATGGGAATTTAAAGAAGAGTCTTGATGGCTGCAGCTGCTGGTCTTTGATGGAGGGCTTGAAAATGTCATTTTAGGTCTCTTTGAGTCCATAGTAGGTCCCTTGCACTGCTCCAGTGCCAAAGACAAAAACGGACTGCTTCTCTTCCTTATGCTGTCAAAAGGATGCTGCTGGTGAAGAAGGCCTTTAGGCAGCTGTAGGATGCAGCCCTGCTTCATGTCCCCTCTAGCCCCAAGCAGAGGTCTGGCTGCTGCTGGTGTGAGAAGGGTCTGGCCTGAAGCTGTTTCAAGTTCTTCCCTCTTCTCTTCTGCCTTTGCTGGTTCTCAAAAGTTCTGATGCTCCAGGGCAAGAAAACAAGGAAGCACTGCTCCTTAGCGGTACCAGTCACCAAAGGTGCAGGCAGTCTATTTCCTTTCTAAGTACAGGGAGTGCAAACCCTGTTATTATTTTACTCCCATTAAATATAACATTTGTTGAGCATGGAGGCTGTGCCTGGCTTGCTGTGATTACCCAGCTGAGCTCTCCAGCTGAAGCAGGGCCAGAATTGCCCTATTCCAGGTCCATAGGCTTATGCCTGGCCAACATCACTTTGTGCCAGGCTCCTTGGCACAGGGAGAGCCAATGGCTGTCTATGTTGCCAGGATTGCACCAAGCCAGGTTGGACGGGGCTTGGAGCAACCAGGTCTATTGGAAGGTATCCCTGCCCATGGCAGGGGATTGGAAATGGATGAGCTTTAAGGTCCCTTACAACCCATCATTCTATGAAGCCAGGAGCTGTGATGCTGTGCTTCACAGGGCCACGCAGCCTTATAGGGTGGTCCAGGGCAGCAGCAGCAGATGTGGGACTCTTCTGACTTAAGGGGAGATGAAATGCAGAGAAGAGCTGTGTGATGAGAAAGTCAGGCTGGTATCTGAGTACAGCACAGGCAAACTCAATCAATCTCATGGAAATACAGGTCCAAGAAGCCAAGCACACACTGGAAAGGAGATGAATCAGAAGCAGCAAAAGCATTTCCCAGGAGTTGCTTTACTATCATCCAAAGCCACCAGAGCAGAGCCTGTCACACACCCACCCATGGCTTACCCTTTGCTTTGCATGGGTGGAGAAGTTCCTTTGCTTGTTCTTAAATCTCTCAAGAGAGCCTGTGTCAGGGAACTCTGCATTGGATGGGAGATTTCATTAAACAAGCCTTTTTGGACCAGTGGGAAGGGCACAAACCAGCTGAGTACAAAGAGAAGCCTTTGGCTGCCACAGGCTGTGTGTGCGGAGGGATGCCAGCCTCACTGAGACAGGATCTTCTGACCTTGATCCAGCGAAAAAGAACAGAAGTACATCTTTAATTCTTAAAGGTCTTTTTCCTCAAAACAAACTGCACACAGGAGGCTTTTCTGCCTCCAGCACTAAGCACCCATCCAAATACAGTCCTGTACCTGGATAAGTATGGGGTACTCTTGAGTAAGGATGAGTGTTGTCTCTTTGAGGCAGGAGCAGACTGACCATGCCACCTCTACTTACACCACTGTGGTGAAGTCCAGAGGGATACATGGGAGGAAAAGAGAACAAAGATAGGCCTTAGGAGGCCAAAATACACAACCTGCATTGCTGGGAATGCAAGAAAATAATGGAGGAGAATAAAAGAGCAATTACAAGCTAAGATGCTGAGTTCCTCCTGGGAGGATAGAGCATCCCAGGGGAGATGGGCCTTAAAAAATGATTTGCCTTTATCTCTTCCAGAAGGTATTGGCTTACATTTGCCAGCAGGAAAGCAGCCTCCCAGATAATTCCATGGCCTGAATTTGCACAGAGTGGAAGCCCAGCTGGGTGGCTTCCCTTTTCAGCACATTTCTTTAGTACGTGGGTATTTTTTCACCACTATTATCACTGCTTAGTGTATGACAGATCTGCTGGAGTGCCTCGCAGGCAGTTCTGATTCTCTCAGGGACCAGCTCTGTTTCCCTGCTAGGGACAGAAAACCCCATTTTCTCCATCTGTTGGGCACAGAAGGGCTCTTTTTGTACCCACAGATATCGTTTCCCCACATTTAATTGCTTTGTTTTATAAGCCTGACATGATGAGGATGTCCCTGGTCCCCTGTGGTCTGCTGTCAACATCTCAGAAACATCTGGCTTTGACTAGACCTAAGATTTCCAACTCTGGACAAGTTCCTTGGCCACACATTAGTGCCTCTTCAGGCAGTGCTGCTCTCACCAGGTGCAGCATTAACACTTTAAGTTATATCTCTCATTCCTTTGCACCCACTAGGATTTTGAGGTGTTTACTGGACTCTAATGTATGAGAACCACTTGTGGATTGTTGAAATAACAGTGTATCTTAGCTCCTTCAGAACAATTTGCTGCGGTACATCCCACCTCCATTTCAAAGAGGATGAGGATGCCAGCTCTGCCTTGTAGGCGGGGAAGCTGATGCGCAAAGATACCAGCACCATTGTGGAACCAGGTCTAAAAGCAAAGTCTGAGCCCTTGGAATCCTTTGGCCATGCTCTGTCCCTCTGACCCCTCCCCAGGCCTTGGGAACCTGCTTGTCTCTCGTGCCAGACCATGATACTCCTCCGTTTCCTCACTCCATGACCAACGGTGTTAATCTCTGGTGCTCCCTTTGCCCATGTCACACAGCAATTTGTCCCAGTACCAAGCCTGCTGTTTGCACAGGCCATTCATTAGGGATAAGTAGAGCAGGGAGCAATGAATGTTGCTAATTGCATATAATTACAGATCCCAATTATCTTATGCTGTATGTGTGTGTCTGTTTATAGGGCAATTACACAATAAATAGCATGCAATTAGAGTGATCTATGCTGAAGGGCTGCACTTGTCACTGAGTGCTGAACTGGATGGACTCCAAATGGGGATGCCACCTCTTTTCATTGGATTTTCCCCAGAATCCAGATCTTGTCAGGTTCTTCAGCTTCAACCCTGAGCATCAAAGGTGATTTTCACAAGCTTGTCGTGTTCTGCTGCCCTTGCAGCAAACAGATGTCCCAGTAATGCAATGTCTCTACTAGCTATCCCCTTCTCCTAGTTTTCCTTCTCCTGTTGTTCCTTTTCTCTTGGCTTAAGCTATGTCCTGCTCAGAACTATGTGTCAGAGCTTTAGGTCAGGGTCCTACTAAAACAGGGTTTTGATGACAGCCTAAGGAGCTGGTGAGTGATTAGCTGATGCCAGATGTTCACACTGTTCCCTGCATGAAATGAGTGTGCAGATCTTGGTCTGGATTATGTATGTGCAGTTACATTGGGAGTCTTAGGGGAGTTAAAGTGGTTTCTCTCCTGGTCCTGCTTGCTAGAATGGAAGATGGTATCATCTGTTTTTACAGTGCCCTGAAGAGGGAGGGTAAACTGGTTGGATCTCCAAAACACTGGTTCAATATGAAAGGCAGGAAGGAAGCATTCCTTACTGCTGTCTTTTTCTCTCCATTCAAAGAATAAGCAAACCTCAAGTGCCCACAATTGGCAGTCTAGCGCTTTAGCACAAGCAGCATCTTTAAGCAATAGAGATGATGTTGGGTCAATAAAGTCTCTGCTAAGAATAGCTGTACAAATATTGCTTCAGGCTTCCTAGAGCGTTTACCTGTGAGCTTCTCACATCCTATCTAGTGAGGTTACTCAAACAGGCACATTGTTGAATACAGCCACTCTTTTGTCTGGCTACGAAAGCTAAACCCGAATTCACATTGGACTTTGGATGCATCACAAGAATGTGCCAGGTGAACTCTGGCTGTTAAAACCTTCCTGCCTGTTCCTGAGGCTGGATAAAACCATGATGTGGTTTGAAGGGGCTTTGTTTTCTACTCTGAGATTTTACTGCATAAATCAGTATCTCAGTTGAGTTTGTAGCACAGAGGTGCTATTGTTGGCAAACTGAATGGCGCTGAGAGCTGGAAACACTTCTCTGCCCAATGGAAAGGCGGTACCCTACTATCCTCAGGGAAGTTTTATTTTATAAGCACTGACTGGCTGCTGATCCTTCAAAGATTTGCCAAGCAGGAGAGAAAATAAAAGGGCATTAAAGAATGTTTTAGAAACTGAGAAAGCCTTACTGAAGATACCATTAGAGGGTTTAAAGGACACCGGAGCAGCTCCTGTCATTGTGTACACCAGAATAGGAAGTGGGTTAATATCACATGTTAGACTGAATTTTCCCCTTGAAATTCTCTAGACTGGGGGTTTCCTATCCCCACCCCAGCCTGAGCTGTTGAGCTGGAGTCACCATCCCTGCAAGTGCTCACAAACCGTGTAGACGAGGCCCCCAGTGCCATGGGTTAGTGGTGGCCTTGGCAGTGCTGGGGAACAGCTGGGCTTGATGAGCTTAAAGGTCCTTTCCAACCTGGTTTATTCTATGATAGTGCCATGATTCTATGAGACATGGTATCATAGAATGTCCAGCCCAGAAGAGCTGGACATAGGAGGCTCCATGGATGTAAAAGATTTATGGTCTTGCCAGCAAATGTCCAGCAAGGGAGTTATTCATGAATCCTGAAACAGCTAATGTCCCTCTTCAAGGAGCTTATATTCACTGATTATAGAGGGAGAAACCAGCTTTCTTATCCTACCTGTAGTGTCCATGCTGCCATGATTTTAGTGATTCAAACACCCACCCTCTGCTGCAGTGATGCCTTCTCCTTTGCTGCGCAGGCAGTGGGTCATTATCTGATTGGAGCCACTTTGTCACAGCTCAAGGCTGGAAATGGCAACCTAGACATGAAAGGGTTTATTGCTCATGCCCAGCAAAATGTCACACACCTATTTGTGCAGTGTGCATTCCCACAGCTACCCCAAAAACCTTGGTTTGGGGGGGAAGCTGGGTGATGCTTGTCTGGGAAGAAAAACAAGAGCATTCTCACATTCCTACAGTGCAAGTATTTGAAAGTCATTAAAGTGTCAGCTAGAGACTGTGTTGCGCATCCACACTGACGTGTTCGCAGGGCCCATTTGGCAGGCATTTCAAAACAGGGGATAAAAAAGGCATTTAATTTTTTGGTGTGTCACAAATCCCAAAGGAAAGAAAATCCTGGAAATAAATGTTTCTTAGAAATTAGCTTAGGCTGCTCTAAGCCTGTGCAGCTTTCTGAGTTTATAACATCGAAGGGTTAGGAAATGCCTATGGATTTCTCAATTTTGGAGACAAAAGAGACAGATTTCATAGAATCATAGAATAGTTTGGGCTGGATGGGACCTTCAAAGGTCATCTAGTTCCTGCAGTGAGCAGAGACATCTTCAACTAGACCAGGATTTGACAGGAAGGGCTGAATACAATCACCCTGAAAGTGAAGCCCCGTGAAGCTGTGCTTGCTAGGAGCTCAGAGATTGTAGGTCCCTCTGAAAGGGTACCTTCTTCTTGCACCTCAGCTTTGGTCTTCCACAGTGAGAAAGGGCAACAGCTCTTGCATCGCATTGCTCAAACCCAACTCTCCACTGGGTGAGAAAGGAATCCCTACAGCATCCCAGGCTTTGCCCTGGCACCGGTGCTGGTGATTGGTCATGTCCCATGTCTCATGTGCTGGACTTTTGTTTAATTTTAACTGTTTTAGTAGGCCTAAACCCAGTCACAGGTAGCCCTGTATTATAGAGGAAAATCTTTATAACCATTAGAAATAGAACACAGAAGGTTCCAAGGAGACCTTATAACAGTCTTTCAATACCTAAAGAGAGCCTACAGAAATGTGGAGAGAGACTTTTTACAAGGGCCTGTAGGGACAGGCCAAGGGGAATGGCTTTAACCTGCCAGAGGGGAGACTGAGATGAGCTCTTAGGCAGAAGCTCTTCCCTGTGAGGGTGCTGAGGCGCTGGCACAGGGTGCCAGAGAAGCTGTGGCTGCCCCATCCCTGGCAGTGTTCAAGGCCAGGTTGGACACAGGGGCTTGGAGCAAGCTGCTCTAGTGGAAGGTGTCCCTGCCTGTGGCAGGGGGTTGGAACTGGATGATCTTTAAGGTCCCTTCCAACACAAACCATTCTATGATTAATATGAAAATGAGAAGTGGCTTACCATGAGTGAGTAACTATGACAGGCATCTTATGTCATCCTTGCTTTAGTTAAGCTAAGTGGAATTCAGGTGATGGACAAATACCGGAGGTGAGAGACAGAGATGAGTCAGGACTTTCCGTGAGAAAAATGTTAAAAGGCCCAGATTGCTGCTAAGTACCACCAGACATACTCTTCACCTTATTTAGACTAAGGTAAGGTGGCAGGAACATAATTAGTTTATCTGGAGTTCAATATTTTGTGTAATTGAATAAGATCATAAAAAAGGGGGTCTTACACTGAGGCTGAGTTCCTCTAACCCATGTCATAGAATCATAGAACGGTTTGGGTTAGCAAAGATCTAAAGATCATCCAGTTCCAACCCCTGCCATGGGCAGGGACACCTCACACTAGACTCCGTCCAGCCTGGCCTTGAACACTGCCAGGGATGCCCTTGCAGAGATTCTTATTTGCAGCATCTGATCCCTTCCTAAATCCTAATCTCTGAGTTTAACTGATGCAAGGCGTTCTTCCTCAGCAAGGATTCCCTTTAACGTCTCTGCATTCATCTTTACTTGACTTTATGTCTACATTCCTTCCTTATTCTCATTATACAGCCACACAGACTCCATTTGCATTGATTCCCGACAGAGCAGCACATCAACTTGCTGTGTCGCATCCACAGCAAGTTGCCCTTTGCTGTGTGGTCAGACCGTTAGTTAATCTATTCACCTGCTCCCATGAAAGCCAGCTCTCTTTGTGGTGGTTTAAGTGAACTTTGTGGCTTTCCAGCTAACGTTTGGGGGTTAACACATCTCTTGATGCCAACCTCCTCGAGGCAGGAGACAGTCTTCAAGCACAGGAGTCTGAGATGAGCACGCAGCTGCATGTTTCTATTCATACAGGCACTGCTGTCTGTCAAACACACATAATTGGATATTTATCCATACATTTGCATGAGGAACCACAGGAACTGTCTCCAGGAGCACAGATCCTGCTTTTCAGGAGCTTCCTTGCACCCCTTCTCCGAGCCTCCGGAGCTTCCCAGAGGATGCCTCTGTACCCAGATGGTCACTCTGTACCCAGAGCAGTCATGGCTGCAGATTCAAGTGAAAAGTGAATTACATTTAATAAAGACAATGGAGAAAAGAACAGTGCTTTGTCCTTGTGGCATTAGGCAATTACTACCCAGTTCATTTTGGAGGTATATGCTTTCCTCCTGATGTGGAACTTGAGAGCATCCTATACCATCAGTATTCACCTTTCAGCTCAGGAGCTCTCTTTTAATCCTGGTGCTCCATGGCTGCCTCTGGTGAATGTTTAATAAATATTGAAATGCTGGAAGAACTTTGTGCACTTCGTCTTGTAAAATCCTGTTGCTGTCAGCATGCTCCTCCCATGCAGTGCTGGTGGCAAAGTGCCTTATCTCCTCTGAAAGCTTTTTTGACTCCCAGCTGTATTCTCTCTTGTTTTTTAGCCAGGCTTTCAAAGAGACACACACAAACAACCAGCTGCTAGATATTTATGTGGAACATTAGCCTTGCAATTAAAGAGAGATAAAAGAAGCTCTATGTTGGGGTTCTTCGGAGTTTTATTACTGCCTGTTCTGCTCCATTGCTGAGTTTCTTTGGAAAGTGACCTTCATTAGGGGGCTCAGCTGCAAGCAGGTCCCATTGATCACCAGCTGCCTAAGGAATTATCCATGCTAAGCCATACCAGTAAAGTCATGCTGGAGGTTATAAGTGACTCCCAAAACCTATCCACAGCTTCTTCCTTCTGGGCACATGAGCATGGTGGAAACAAAGGCTGGAGTTGAAACCCATCTACAGAGACAGAGGCTACACTCTCATTGTCCTGCTAGTGGGTTACTCGTTATGTCTTAGGTATGAGGAGGACACAGTGTTGGTACCTCCTGCTTGGGTCGGACTGATCTATATTCCTATTTCAGTCTGTATCCCTTCTGGTCAGGATTTTGCCTGCCAAATTTCAGTGTTGGAAGCACTTTCTAAGCAGTTATCACTTAAGCCTAACCAAGTTCTTGTGGGCTCAATAAGCAGAGGTAGAAGGAATGAACTTTGAGGACCATGACTTGCAATGAAGTGCAGAGCATAGAATATGCTATAATGTGAACCTTATGCCAAGCAACTAAGGAAGGCTTTAAAAGACAAATAAAGATTCTGAGGATTAGGATATTTCTCAAGATTCTTGTGGTAACCGCATTTGCTGTGATGCTGTAGCTGAGGGATCAGGAGTGAACACATCTCCAAGCAGTGGTTTATATACCCTATGGCAGTGGGGTTGGAACCAAATGATCTTTTAAGATCCCTTCCAACCCAAACCAGTCTATGATTCTATATTCTAATTTCAGGGAAGGGAGTGGGAATGGCACTGCCTTGCTCAGTACTCTGCATCCAGCTGGTGAGCAACCAGAGCTCGGGAGGAAAGGGATCACCAAGGAAGCAGAAGAGCCTGCTGTTATGCTTCCAGCATGAAGAGCAAATCCTCCCATCTTCTACCCAAAGGATGCTTGAAAGGCTCACTAAGGGTTGCCTAGCGGCTGGCAGGAGTTCCTGCGGCACCCAGCAAGAGCCAGGAATGCAAATGACACATTTCCTTAAGCCAAGAGACTTGAGGATCTGTTAGTGTTCACTGCGGTCAGTGGAGAAGGAAAGCCAATGCAAAGCTGAATGTGGGGAAGGAAATGTTTTCCTTCCAGCCTTCCAAAGCATTTCACCACCAAAACCTCACAACGCTCCCATGATGATTTTATTATTTCCATTATAACCTATGAGGAGAATGAATGACACTGTGGCACAGAGAGTGAAAAATACGTTTCCTGGTTTCTATTTCTAGTTCTGTATCTAGCTACTTGTCTGATCTCCAAACCAGATACTTACCCCGACCAACAGCACTTCATTATATCTCTCTGCAAAACAGGAGTAAAAAAGAACTGCTCTGTGAATATTCCCTTCACTGCTTTTAAAGCAGTTCTTGATCAGTTTTGAACAATAATGTATATATCAAAATCATCTAATTATTATTAATTTGTACTTCATAAAGAGAGAGCTCACATGGCAAGGAAACGAAGTCAGGAACCGCTCGAGATCTCACACCGTTTGATGGGCTTTCTCTGCCTGGATGCACAAGTAGTTGGTGGTTGGACTCCAAGAGCTTTGCATCTGACAGGATTTAATTAAACTCTACTTCTGCGCATCAGGGTGGATGCTCCTACCCGACTGGCATCAGCATAGGCCATAGAGCAGGATGGAGAACTGGCTCTGCAAGGCCTTTTTGGCTTCCCTTTCTCCCTTGGTCCAAGGCCAAGACATCTCCCTAAGTGCCTGACAACTGCTGAGGATGCTCCTCACTCACAGGAAGGCTGGCAGCAGTCATCAGGCTTCCCGCTGAGCTGTGGATGGACAAACAGTGTTGACAGCACAGCATCAGAAATTGCTGCCTCATGAAAACTGAGATATCTCGTGGGAATAGTTGGTGTCAATTTTAAGAAAACATGTTGACTGAAAGGGTTTTGTAAGCAATGCTCTGATTTCATTTTGGTTTGAGTTTTGGGAACTCCTTTGCTGTCTTGTCAAAGAGTTTTAGCTATTAATTGATTTTAATTGTGTGAATATACAACAACACATATGAAGGTTTATTAGGAAATACATGTTACGTTTTTATCTATACTATTGATAGAATCATGGAATGGTTCGTGTTGGAAGGGACCTTAAAAGTCATCCAGTTCCAACCCTTGCCACGGGCAGGGACACCTTCCACTAGAGCAGCTTGCTCCAAGCCCCTGTGTCCAACCTGGCCTTGAACACTGCCAGGGATGGGGCAGCCACAGCTCCTCTGGGCACCCTGTGCCAGCACCTCAGCACCCTCACAGGGAAGAGCTTCTTCCTTATATCTAATCTAAATATACTCTCTTTCAGTTTAAAGCCATCCCCCCTTGTTCTGCCCACAGCCCACTACTCATTTAGCTGGGTTACAGAGAGTGAATACTCTCCAGATGAGACTTCAGTGAAAAGCTGAAGGAGGTTTTAGCAAGTGAGTTCCAGGACAGAAATTGTTCCCGTCACTTTCTTTCAGAGTCATTATCTCCAATTCATGTGTGGAAAGCAAAGCTTCTAATTAGACACTGCAATGAGTGCATTTTTTATAAATAGCACCAATTGTTCCACTGGGACATTCTCATCTGAATCAGCTCCTATTCAGCTTTGCAGGCTCTGTCTTCCATGTGCAAGGAGGATGTGTTTTACTAACAAAACCCAAGTGGATTGCATGTGACACAAAGGCTGAGGAGTTAGAATGGCATTGGAGAAATCTGGGTTCTGCTGCTGGTTGACATTGGTTTCACCTGCTGTGTCATCCTGAAGTTGCTTAACTTCACCGCAATTCCACCCCTTTTCCATTCCTGAGTCCCTGGGACAAAACCACTGGATGAGGGTTGTTGCTACCATGGACCAGTCCCACTCCACATGGTTGAGTTACTGCGATACCAAAAGCAATTTCAGAGGCACTTTTTGGTGCACTTCCAGCGTGGAGTCGTACAGCAGATACTCAGTTCAGGCCAGGTCATCACTGGCTCTGATGCATTTGAGTTGTGGATTGCTTTGCTTCTGGAGTGCTTTGCTTCTCACTCTGCAGGAGAGAACATTTAGATAGAACCATGGGATGGTTTGGGTTGGAAAGGACCTTAAAGCTCATCCAGTTCCAACCCCCTGCCACAGGCAGGGACACCTTCCACTAGAACAGCTTGCTCCAAGCCCCTGTGTCCAACCTGGCCTTGAACACTGCCAGGGATGGGGCAGCCACAGCTTCTCTGGGCACCCTGTGCCAGCGCCTCAGCACCCTCACAGGGAAGAGCTTCTGCCTAAGAGCTCATTTCAGACTCCCCTCGGGCAGGTTAAAGCCATTCCCCTTGGCCTGTCCCTACAGGCCGTTGTCCAAAGCCCCTCTCCAGGTTTCCTGCAGCCCCTTTAGGCACTGGAGCTGCTCTAAGGTCTCCCCTTAAGGAGCCTTCTGTTCTCCCTAACCAGCCCAGCTCCCTCAGCCTGCCCCAGGGAAGCTCTTGAGAGCCCTGACTCTGAAAGCCAATGCAGCCCAGTGTCAGAGGCTGTGTTTATGTGGCAGTGAGTCTGTCACAGAGAGGAACTCTCAAGCGTGCCTGGGGCAAGCGATTCACAGGCTGCTCAGTTTATGAACACATCTCAGCCGGGAGCGTGCGGTTAATTGCTCAATGTACTGTAACACCCGTCGCTTCCTGCATTATCCACTTGCTCGAGCTCTGGAGCTGCCACCTTCTCAAAACAGTCATTTCATGGAGTGAATTGCCTTGCCGTGATTATCTTTTTATGCAATTAATATTTTCTCAGCAAATCATGGATCATGCTGCCTCCTCAATAGCTAAAGCAATTAATGAGCCCCAGCCAGCAGCCATGGCTTGAATGAGTCACTCTGCTGGAGGAAAAGAGATCATCTTTGCATATTCACCCCTTATGCTGTCATTTGCTGGTTGATGTTTTGGGCTGCCGGTACTTGTCTGTTATTCCGTGATGGAGCTGGACCAGGTCTCTAAACCTGCCAGGACAAGAGGCTGCATGTTGAGGACTTAGTCATAGAATCATAGAATGGTTTGGGTTGGAAAGGATCTTAAGATCTTCCAGTTCCAACCCCCTGCTATGGGCAGGGACACCTCACACTAAAACATGGCACCCAAGGCTCTGTCCAACTTGGGCTTGAACACTGCCAGGGATGGAGCATTTACCACTTCCTTGGGCAACCCATTCCAGTGCGTCAGCACCCTCACAGTAAAGAACTTCTTCCTTATATCCAACCTGAACTTCCCATTTTAGTTTATACCCATTACCCCTTGTCCTGTCACTACAGTCCCTAATGAAGAGCCCCACCCCAGCATCCTTGTAGTCCCTTCTCTCATCCTGGCGATCATCTCTGCCTCAGCCTTGAAAATCCCAGACTGGTTTGAGTTGGAAAGGACCTTAAAGCTCATCCAGTTCCAACCCCCTGCCACGGGCAGGGACACCTTCCACTAGAGCAGGTTGCACCAAGCCCCTATGTCCAACCTGGCCTTGAACACTGCAAGGGATGGGGCAGCCACAGTTTCTCTGGGCAACCTGTCCCAGCAGGCTGTCTCCCAGCCAAACAGTGGATGGGGAAGGTGCCTGCTATAAAACCATAGCCCACTTGACTTCTCCAATAGGGTTTATGAAATTCAGAGAGCTACTCTGTGCTCTGTATCTTATTAAATGAGTGCACTTTTACACCCTTCTTCAAAACAGAAAAACCAAAGTGGGACATTCCTGGAGCAAATTCTGGGTCTTTTTTTAAACACATATACATCAGCCCAATACGCTTTTCAGCACCTGTGTCACAGGCACATTTCAGTTCATTCCTCCCGGTCCAGCTCCATCATGGGAATGACGGACATGTACCCACAGCTTCTACAGCCTGCCACAGTTGGTTTTGCTGAGTGAGGTCAAAAAGGCTTTCTGAAACTGTCTGCAGTGCTGCCTTGGTATCTTCCTTATCTGAGAGAGCTAGTGTGGAAACTTACAGTGTACAAAGAGTTGAAGTGCTATGAGCCGTTAAAGAATAACCCAAACACTGAATCTCTTTTGTCTCCATTTACCCGTCTGATTCTATGTGAAGTTTCTTTGAGCCCCCTTTCATCTCTGACTAAAGAGATAGCTTTGTCATCAGCATGTTGTTTGGTCTTTCTGTTCACTGTCTTTCCAAGCAGCAAGAAATACGAGTTGTAAGGGGGGCATCTGAAGGACTTGAAGGCTTCTGGCTTAGCTCAGGAAAGCAGTTGTGTATATATCTTAAGAGGGATGGAAACCTTTGTACATCTGCAAGAAGCAGGCAAGCAGAGAGGAGAAATATCCTGATGTGTTGTGGTTGCTGAAGAGTGGGATAAACAGAAGCTTAAGGAGCCTTGGAGGCAGGGGTCAGGATTGGGAATTTGAAATGCCAGAAAAGAGATTAGGGAGCAGGCATCAAGGGCAGGAGGCTAAGTGTGGCTGGAGAGTTTGGAGAAAGCAGCACTAAAGCCTGACAAGGAAATCCAGGCAGAAGAGGCACAGGTTGCTTGGATGGTTATTTAGCTGGCAAGCGGAGGATGACCTGGAACTAGAAGAAATTAACAATGGAAAAAAAAAACCAAAATCCAAGTATTGATTGTTCAAATTCCCTTCGTGACCCAGTTTTGTATCTTTTTGTCGTGGTTTAAACCCAGTCAGGTAATTCATTCGCTCACTTCCCCCCCTTTCTTGCCCTCCCCCTGCCCTCGGAGGGACGGAGAGGAGAATCAAAAGAATGCAACTCCCACGGGTTGAGATAAGAACAGTTTAGTAACTAAGGTATAACACAAATCACTACTGCTACCACCAATGATAATAATGATAAAGGAAATAACAAGGGAACAGAATACAACACCTCAGCACCAGCTGACCGATAACTTGCCCCCCAAGCCCGATCAAGCTCCGACCGATACCTCCTCCAACCCTGCAGTCTCCCAGCCCTTCCGGCTCACTCCCAGTTACATCCTGGGCATGACGTGCTGTGGTATGGAATAGCTCTTTGGTCAGTTTGGTCAGGTGTCCTGTCTCTGCTTCCTCCTGGCTTCCCCCCCTCCCTGGCAGAGCATGAGGCTCACAAAGTCCTTGGCCAAACCAAAACATCTCTATCAGCTCTGTTCCCGAGCTGAAAGTCAAAACACTGCACTGCACCAGCTACCAAGGAGGAGAAACATGACTGCTACTGCTGAACCCAGGACACTTTTTTATTCTAAGATTGTAATGTCACCTCTCCAAAGTAAAAATTGAGGAAATGGACCTAAAAAGGAGGTGGCAGTGAGCAAGGGGCCCTCACAAGCTACTGATCACATCATTCATGTGTTGAAGCTTTGATTTCAGCCATGAGAACGCTCCAGGTCCGCCAAATTGTTGTGTGGCTTTTAGTCTGAAGCTGCTGCCCATCATTTTACTTAAAGAAATCCCTCTGGATAGTCGGGAGATTGCTTTTGTAGATGGGATTAGTGCTGAGTCCACCTATATTATGGTTTCTTCCACTCAGGAAGCTTGTCTATAGACTCACTTCCGCATACAAGGCAGGGCTCAGGAGGCCTTGTGATGCCCTTCCCTGGATGCCTTTATTGCTGCCTATTGAACCAAGGATGTCTAAGAAAGACACAGACCATGCATTAGCCTCCTCCTTTCCCCAGCAATAAGCAAGATCCAGCAGAACAATACAGATTTCTGCTTTCCACGTGGCCCTTCAGTTCATGTTTCTTTTGGGAGGGGAGAAAATCAGCCCACCATTATCATTTATTAACATCTACTTCATGCCACATCTGAATTTCTGACCTACATTGCGCTTGCACAAATAGCTCATGGAAGGAGAATAGTGCCTAGAGTAAGGACTTCAAGTTTAGGTCTATTAATTATTAATTGCTCTATTTATTTATTCAAAGGCCCTGGTGAAATGGGAATATTAGCTGTGTTCCTTCCTCATGAGCTCATTTTCTTGCCTGCTCTCATCTGGCTTTGCACATGTTCTTCTCCACAGAAACCAGTCAAAAAGTGTGTGTGTGTGTGTGTTTGTGGAAGGAAAGGGTCAGTTTTTTGCCAGGCAGGTAGGGGAGGGCCACATACATGTTTTTCATACACCACTTTGTGGAACAACAAGCTGGCAGACAGAGTGAAATACTAGCTTCATTTCCTGCAGGTCTGAATTTAAAGAAATAGAAGCCAAGGATGAAGAGGCTGAATTGAGAACAACAAACACCAAAGCTACAGAGGCTCTGCCAGTCAAAGAAAGCCTTCCACTGCAGTGATTTATTAATCTGGAAGATGCTGAAGAAGATTCTTTTCCATCAAGGCTACTCACCTGTAAGCCCCCTTGGTTGTTCAGGGTTTGGAGGATGAATCTGTGCCAAGCAGTGACACTCTTATGTCATCCCAGAATATTCTGCCTCTGTTGTGTTCTCTGTTTCTTGGTAACCCAAAAGAGCAGGAGTCCATAACCTTCCCTTTTATGCTTTCCTTCGCATCATCTGCAGCAGACTGGTGTGTCCAACAGCAGTGGGTGAAAACAGCCCTGTTCTGTGTGTGCTGCAGACAACAGCCACAAAGAGCCGCCCAGCTCAGGCAGGACTGGGAGCAAACCCTGGTTGCACATCTCTGTGAGCCCAATGCTCCTGCAATGTGTTGCGTGAACACTGAAGGGAAGAAACAGCTACTTCTGGACAAGGCTTCAGGGACTGATCTGAGCACACATCACAAAATGGAACAAAAATCCCCATAGAAACCAAAACCTCTGGGTGTTTTCAGGGAAGAGGGGCAAACCCACATACCTTGGCAGGGCTGTATTCAGACCTGCTCTGACTCTGCTCAGGTGGAACCTACTGATGTTGATATCCACACACATTTCCTGAGACACAAGAGCACTGTATTCCTGTACTTAGCATCACCTACAAATCCAGGAAGAGTAAAGAAACCTTCTTGTGTCTCTACATGCATGTAACTTGATTTAGCCTCAAGGCAGACAGCCCAGCGGCAGGCTGGTGGCCTTCAGACACTTATGAGGCTGTAGGCATCCATGTCAATAATCTTCATCTCTCTCCTCCAAACAGCTCCTGGAACATCATCCAGCATTTCAACCCAGCATCACATACACTCCTTTATTTTGGGTTTAGGGATGACTTTTCTTTGGATGCATTGTATTTCCCCTCTTGTAAACGTTTAAGTATTGCTGCTGCATAAATACTGCCCCAAGGGCTTTTCCTAACACGTCCTGGGATATAGTTATTTTCTTCTTCTCAAGCATTGTCATACTGAGGAAATAAACATGAGGTTTCTATCCAGAGTCCTGTCCAACTCTTTGGGTGTTCTGGCAGCTCAGATGAGAGGAGATAGAAAGTGATCCTCTCCTCATCGTGCTGCTGACAGCCTGAACTCCTCTCCTTCCTCTCCCTGCCACATCCTGATATGCTCATTGACCCCAATCCCCACCAACTGCTCCATCAATAAGCTGTTTGCTGCCTGTGGCTCAATGTATCATCGTGCTGTGAGGAAAAAAGAAGCAGCCACACATCCCTTTAGCAGGCTGCTTGTGTCAGTGTTTTAACTGTGCACAGAGATGCTCTGATTAAGTTAGGGGATTATATCCATCACCCAGTGAGAGTGCAGATAAAGACATAACTGCAGGTAATGGCAGTGTGAAGATGTGCAGACAGGGCAATAGACAGGAACAATAGCCTCTGAAAGCAAAGCAGGGGAATAATTTCAAGGCTAAATCACACACATTTGCCTCCTTTGGAGGTAGTTAAAGCAAATGATGTGGTGGGAGCAGGTCTAGAAGACTCAGAAGCAGATCCTGGCTTGTTTGGTGTTTAGGCATGGAGCTGGGTCCTCCCTCAGCTCCAGGCTTCCTGCCCCATCACAGGACTGTGGAAAGGCCAGCACCCAGCCACCCAGTGCCACAGCAGCTCAGGCATCCCCTCTGCAGAGCCGTGTCAGGAAGGACACAGGGTGTCTCACAAACCTTCACCCGCTGCATTGACCCCACTGCTCTGCGATGCTGGAGGTAAAAATAACCAGTGCTGACACGCACTGGAAATACAAAGAGAGGAGGAGGCTTAGTAAAGGTCAAAGTAGCAACAAGTAGCAGCAAACTCCACACCATCTCCTTACAGTCTACAAATAAAGATGACTTCTTCCAGGCCTGAGTGGTGCATCTTCTCCCTGCTCATCTTGCAGCTTCCACACTTCTGCCCATCAGCAAGCTCCAGCTCCTCCATTGAATCATAGAACCATAGAATCAACCAGGTTGGAAATGACCTTTAAGACCATCAAGTCCAACTGTTCCCCAGCACTGCCAAGGCCACCACTACCCCATGGCACTGAGGCCTCATCTCCACGGTGTGTGAACACTTGCAGGGTCGGTGAGTGCAGCCCTGCCCTGGGCAGCCTGTTCCAATGCCTGAGCACCCTTAAGGAAGGAATTGTTCCTCAGCTCCATCTAAACCTGCCCTGATGCAGCTTGAGGCTGTTTCCTCTTGTCCCATCCCTTGCTCCTTGGGAGCAGAGCCCAGCCCCTCCTGGCTCCATCCTCCTGTCAGGCAGTTGTAGGCAGCGATCAGGTCCCCCCTGAGCCTTCTCTTCTCCACACTGAACCCGCCTTCCCCCGGTCCCTCAGCCATTCCCCATCACACTTGTGCTCCAGACAAGCCTTCCCCCCCCACACCCCTTCCCCACCCCTGCATGCTGGTACCTCCTCTCACTTCTGCAAACTCAGTTTCCCTCTTGGTCAGTGCAATTCCTCCCTATGCCCAGAAATCACCATCGGGCCCAGAATGTAACCACCAGCACCAGGGAGCAGACACTCACCCATGGAGCACACAGCCTGTGACAAACTGCAAACAGATAAATACACGAAGCATCACCCATCACAGCAGACAAGCCCCTAACGTCTGATGCAAGCATGTGCCTCTATGCTTTAACCCAAAGGCAGATGGTTGAAACGTGGGGATGTTGGATGCGGCAGTTCCAGTTCAGACCTATGCTCATTTCTGAGGATAACAGCACTCTGCAGAGCTGTTGGGCTGAAGAATTCCCAGCCCTTCATTTCGTTTCAGATTGTTTTGCATCCACACTGTTCGGGCCTGTGGATGTGGAACTGGTGAGTAGGCGTTCTCCCTCTCGCTGCCTGTATGCTTGAGACGTTTAAGCTGAAGAATAATGACTAGCAGAAGGTGAATATTGAATCTCATGCCTCTGGTATCAGCTTCCAAGCAAGTAATAACTCATGGTAGATAGAGTGCATCTCCAAGAGGTTCTAAGTATTTTCACATTAGGCTCCAAGGTAGAATTGCTTTTCTTTATGGGTTTTGGTTGGGGTTTTAAGGCTTTTTTCTGATGGGTTCATGTTTTACTCAGTAGGTTTCAGGTGGGAAGCAGGGGTTGGAGTTTCCCTTGCCACCACTACTGCATGGGGGTGGTTGCACCTTCCACAAACTAAATCTGCATGAAAGCACATTTCTTTCACAGGATTTTAAAGAGAAATCTATGAGCTGTTCTCTGTATGCATGCATGGATGTGCACGAACACACAGGGAACAAGGCCAGTGGGCGGTAGGAGCATGGCACTGCAGTGCTTGGCCCATATGCAGTATAACCATGTAGGAAAGCAGTTTGATGGGCAGAGGGGAGTTGGATTTGCTACACTTTAAATGTCATTTTTTAGCAGGGAGGGGTTTTCAGGCCTCTGTGTAGGCTACATAGAGGAGAGAGCCAGGCACAGGGGCAGTCTGCCTCTGGGGAACATCAGCATTCCATGCGCCCTGCTGGGAAACAGGGAGGAGGAAGCCCCTGAAACAGAATAGGGTTTCATCCCATATGTTACCAGCTCTCAGCTCTGGTGCAGCAGCTTTGCCTCTAAAGGAGAGGCCACAGAGTTTCCCATAGCAACCTTTTTCAATAACAGCCAAAAAGAGCATCGGCTGCCCCTGAAGACACCAAAAGAAGGTCAAGCTGCAGGAACAGCCTTCACGCTTCACCCTCCTCGCCTGCAATTTACTTCTGCTCTCACAACAACACATGCCTCAGCTCTGCCTCTTGTCCTGGTTCCCATCTCATCCCCTTACACAGCAGCCTGTCAATGTTGCTGTGGTCGGGAGCAAGCCTCAAAGCACCGAGTGGTACAACATCTCCCTTCATGCCTCCTCCACCCCTAAACCTCTTGGACATACCCCATTTCTTCCATTGTGGGTGCTCACCCTTCTCTCAAGGAGAAGCAGGGGCCAAGCTCAGTGCTGACAGCCTGGAGAAGAGAAGCCGTGTAGAGACCTCAGGGCAGCTTCCAGTGTCTAAAGGGGCTATAAGGATGCTGGAGAGGGACTCTTCATCAGGGACTGGAGTGATAGGAAAGGGGTGATGGGTTCAAACTGAAACAGGGGAAGTTTACAATGGATATAAGGAAGAAGTTCTTTCCTGTGAGGGTGGTGAGGTGCTGGCACAGGTTGCCCAAAGAAGCTGTGGATGGGTTAAGGGCCATAATAGAGATCTGGATGGTACCAAGGGGAAAATTAGCAGAGTAACTGTAACTGCTTGGGATGAAACAAAGCAAAATACAAACATCTTTTTCCCTTCTCCTCACATATGTACTTTACATTTTTAATAAAGACTGGCTTAATTTTTAATTGTCTTCTATTTGCTTCCTAAGCCTGAAACTCTACAGAAAATAAATGCGCCATCCAGACCAGACTGCCAAGTGCTGCTGGCTTTATTTATATAGCCCCAGCACCCTTACTGAGTTATTACTTTGGAGCAGAGCTGGTTCTGAAGAAGCTGTTACCTTGCCCTTGGTGTGAGGGCACTGATGAGCAGTCCCTATGTGTATCCAAGGGCAATGATATTGGTAGTGTGGGTTGAAGGATAAGTTCTTTCTGAAGCCCTAGCCTATCCAGGGGCCTCCTCTGCATTCAGCTGCTGACGTGGGAGGGCATTCAGGGGCTGCCTGGACCCCTGAGGTTTAGAGGACTAATATCCAATATATTTCATGTGTTGGCTAGGGATGGGAAAATCTCTGTCTAGCTTCCCCAGAGGAAACCTACTGCATTGGCACACAGCCTCCCTTTGCCAGAGAGTGAAAATGAAACAGCCCTGGTAGGTCCCTTCTGGGCCATTTCCCTGAGAAAATCCAGGGGGAGATTCTCTCTTCCAGCTCTTTTTTTCTGACGCCTTTTCAGTCTTGAAATTTGGCTACCCACCTTATCCCTGTGATTCTGTCTCACAACCAACCACACATCCAGCGTCCATATGTTCCTTCCTAAAGCTTTTCGGTGCTTCCCTGGTTTAGTGCTGTCATTTCCAGATGGAGGTTCCCCTTCCATTCAGTTAGATGCTCTCCCTCCTCCCCTGCTGTCCCGTAGGCTGATGGATGCTGTACTGGTGCTCATGCAGAGCTTACACAAGTGTTGTAACTTGGCCTCTCATCATAGAATCATAGAATAGTTTGGGTTGGAAAGGACCTTAAGATCATCCAGTTCCAGTCCCCTGCCATAGGCAGGGACATGCCCCACTAGACCAGGTTGCTCAAGGCCCTGTCCAACATCTCACCTCATATATTCATCCCTGAAATGCTTTTGCAGCTGCTCTCTGAGCCCAGTCCAGGTTGCCATCATTCTTCTGGTACCATGTCTTGGTACTCAGGCAGCAGCTCTCATTATCCCTTCCTTCACATCAGTGTGGCTCCTGCCCAGAGGGTTTAATCTGGGCAAATCCAAGCAGGAGGCTCTGAACAGACAACTGTCAGCCCTTCCCACGCTGGGAGTGAGCAATGGGACTGCCGTTAGCTGCTGGTAGATATGACACATAACAAGTAAACCCAGTGATTGAAGAGATTATGAGCAAAGGGTTGAGCTGGGAAAGAATTCCTTTGTGGCCTGGAGGCAGTTCTGTTTGCCTGTGTGTGATCTGTTGACTGCCGTGAGGTCCTGTGGCTATATAACTCCTTTGCCACCATCTAACACTCACAACACACAGGCAGTTGCTGCTGTGGGCTGAAAGAGCCCAGAGCTTCTCTGCAGCTTGAGGAAGGGGTGTGTTGCTCCCCACGGGGCACTGCCTCTTAATTACCTCTGTTAAAATGACTTAAATGAACCCTGTGGCTTGTAGAGTCAAGAGGCCCCTAAGGATGCTGTGATGCAGAGGTGGACAGGGAAATATTAAGATAGCAGCAAGGAAAGATAGCACATTCTTGCCTGGAAAGGAGAGAAGAAAGCAAAGAAACAGAGCTCCCAGGGGCAGATGAGATGCACACAGATGGGGTCCACTGCCTGTTTGAAAGCGCAGCATCTTTCCGCCTGTCCACCCCACAGGAGCAGGGCAAGAGGTGCTGACAGCCAGTCACACCTCTCCACTGCTGCCACCAGCACCACACTTTGCTGTCAGATGCTGCCCGGGGAGGAGCTGGTCACGTCACTGGTGCAGCAAAGGGAAGCAGAATTGGTGCTTTGATGAGCTGTCCCCAAGCAACATGACCTCAGAGCAGCTCCCAGTATCTGCAGGGGGCCTACAAGGATGCTGGAGAGCGACTCTTCATCAGGGACTGTAGTGGTAGGACAAAGCTGAATGGATTTAAACTGAAACAGGGGAAGTTCAGGTTAAATATAAAGAAGTTCTTTACCATGAGGGTGGTGAGGCATTGGCACAGGTTGCCCAAAGAAGTGGAAAATGCTCCATCTCTGGCAGTGCTCAAGGCCAGGTTGGACAGAACCTTGAATAACATGGTCTAGTGTGAGGCATCCCTGCCTATGGCAGGGGGTTGGAACTAGATGATTTTATGGTCCTTTCCAACCCAAACCATTCCAGGATTCTATGGCAAGGTGGGATGGGGCTGAGGACCACCGCCAAATGCTCCTCCCACAGCATCACAGCTAGACTGCTTCATTTTTTGGATGAATCCAGGAATGGAGGTTTCAAAGCAACCTGTGAAATGAGGTCATATCTCATGCAGGGGTTTTAAGAGGAGCTGTGTGGATAAATCCCCTGGTCTGCTTTGAATATCATCAAAAAAAGAGATCTGGAACAGTGAGTCATCAAAGGGTTTGTTGTATTTCCCACAAGAATTGATTGTCTGCTGAGAATTCCACATCAAGAAACCACATTTTGCTTCTATTTCTCATGTCAACCATGTGCAAGATTGGACTCATGAACCTCTGCTGGGTATTGTTAGCCAGGCTCTGTGATGTGCTCCAGCTGCAGGGGATGGAATAGTGCTGGTGTATCCCTGAGCTTCCCTTTGGGATGCTGAGGCTTTGTTCTGGCAGTGGAGCAGTCCTGCTGAAGTCAGCCTGACCATGGCAGCAATGCTCCTGCTGCTCAGCCCAGCTCAGCAGGTGACTCTGAGCTTCTTCAGGCTGAGAACTGCTCAGGAGGGAGCAATGTGCTGTTAATGCTGAGGGTAGTTTTATGAGTTGCTTCCTGCTAGAGCCCCATCCCTGTCTATTAGCCTCCAGGCCTCCCACAGCAATAAATGCTTCCCTTTCCTCCACCTTCTCCAAGAGGTTCACTCGGTAGGAGCAAGGCAAAGATGCTTCTAAATCCCTTTAGTGTTCATGAAAGTGGATCACATCAAAGACAACCTTCCCCTCCATTCCTGAGAAGGAAATGGTGTCACCCTGCAGGCTGGCTCCTCCTTACAGTTCTTTAAATCCTCAAAGAAAGGACCATTTCTCAGTGTTTTCCACTCAAAGATTCACACTTTTCCACCAGCCTTAATCTGTGGCCCCTAAATATCTTCAGTTGCCAGGGCAGAAACTGCACAGGGACTACACAGGCTTAGTTCTCCTTTGCTTCCTTTCATGGGTCCCTCAGGAGCAGACCATGGGCTTCCATGTGCCTGCAGAACTACAGGCAGAAAGCTGAACCATCCTAGTTTGCGTCATATATTAGGAGGCTCCTTCACACAGCACATCCAAGCCTCTGTTCCTCAAGAACAGGGAATTGTAAAGGCCAAAATGTACTTCCATTTTAATCCCATCATCATTCCAGTAGGTGACTGTGAAGCAGAAAAGAATGGCTTTCTTTCCAGCATAGAAAGCTGAATAATTCAGACACCTTCTTTAGGCCTCCTCCTCTCTTCCCAAGATAATAATCATCCCACATTATAGTGCTGCCACAAAACGAGCCACTCAGGACTTCATCGTATTCACTAGGCTTTGCACTGACAGGAGGAGAAAGCACAGATCCTCTTGCTGTTGGAGTGCAAAGAGAGGGAGGATGTTTATGCAGCCCAAGACTAGGGGATCAGCTGGAACGGGAAAAAGACTTGCTGCATCCTTCCCATGTGATTTTGGCCACATCTCTTCATCTGTGACTCCTTCCTCCTCCTGCAGAGACAACAGTGAAAACACAGCAAGCCTGCAGATGACTGCTGCGAGTAGTATACGGAGTGGGTGTCAAGGACTCGAAGACCACAGTGATGGGGAGTGTTAAAAGAGTTATTCCACATCCTGCATAACTTGTTCCCAAACCTCCAAGAAGCACGGGATGGGCCAATGGTACTGAGGACCTCACTGAGCCCTGCCTGTAGCCAATGCAGAGTAGGTTGGGCTAGGCGCAGCATGAATTGGGCTAGGAACAGCATGAATTGGGCCAGGCATGGCATGCACTAGGCTAGGCACAGCATGGATTGGGCTAGGCATGGCATGGATTGGGCTAGGCATGGCATGGATTAGGCTAGGCACAGCATGAATTGGGTTAGGAACGGCATGGATTGGGCTAGTCATGGCATGGATCAGGCTAGGCACGGCATGAATTGGGCTAGGAACGGCATGGATTGAGCTAGGCATGGCATGGATTAGGCTAGGCACAGCATGGATTAGGCTAGGCAGAGCATGGGTTAGGCTAGGCACAGCATGGGTTAGGCTAGGCACAGCATGGATTAAGCTAGGCACAGCACGGATTGGGCTAGGAATGGCATGGACTGAGCGAGGCACAGCATGGATTGGCCTAGGCAGGCTCTGCTGCAGCTTCCTTTGCTCCCACACCAAGTCTTAAACCTGCACAGCCAGAGGTGAACACCAGCACCATGTGCTCTCTAATCCCTGTAATGGGAAGCCTTTTTCTGAGAAGCAGGGGTTGATTTAGCCCAGGAGATGAAAGTCTAAGTGCCATCAAATTACATGTGATCAGAACCAGGTCAAATTCATAGCAAGTGTACAGATTACAGTCCATACCCGACAATTTAAAATCAGTTGATGCCTCCAAAAGAAAGTAATTATGAGGAACAAATGATGAACAAGGGAAAAGTGGCAGTTCAAGGCAGAAGCACACCCTCCCTTGATGTAAGTTACCGTAGCTTTACAGCAACTGAACAACACTTGTGCCTTTAAAATATCTTAACCGAGGGGAGCTCTATAGACAGACAATATCAGTAATATGCATATAGGGAGTCTGTGAGTACCTGCACAAGTGCATGAAAAGGGATGAAGAGGCTCTAAAGGGAGCTGGAAGAAGTGTGACTCAACACTATGAAGATGGTTAATGTGGATAGAAATGTTCTGAGAAAAAAAGAAATCCTATAATTGTTATAGATCTTTTATCCGAGGACTATAATAATGTATCTAATATTCCTGCACAACAGAACCCCAACAAAATAGCAGTATGCAATAACTATCTTCTGTATTCCCAAGGAAACTAGGTGGCATATTAATATCCTATGAGAGCAATGTATTATTCTACTCTATTTGAATTACTCTATTCTACATTAACGACAAAAGTTGTTGAATATCCTTTACTAGAGATGAATATTTCTAAATTAGGACACCTAGATAACAGTCAAAAGGTTTCTAAAAGCTCTCTGAAGACCCCTCTAAATGTTTAGTATCAAATCTAAGTAAAAATTTGGGACAACTGAGAAGTGCCTGCAAACTGTAAGGAAGGCATTGTTCCATTACCACTTTTACAGCATAAATGGTATGGCAAGGGGAGAGAGATGAGCAGGACCATCTTCCACTAGAGCAGGTTGCTCCAAGCCCCTGTGTCCAACCTGGCCTTGAACACTGCCAGGGATGGGGCAGCCACAGCTTCTCTGGGCACCTTGTGCCAGCGCCTCAGCACCCTCAAAGGGAAGAGCTTCTTCCTTACATCTAACCTAAATATTTCCTCTGTCATCTGCATGGAGTAATCTTACATGTGTCTGTGCAAGATCCTGGCCAGACCTGCAATTCCTGGGAATTATGGGCAGCTGAAAAGCCGGCAATTTTTCTGCCAGAGCAGCTCTTCAAAAAACCTCTTCTTGTTTGAACGATGTTCCTGGGGTGTATTTGAAGAAGGTAGATGTTTTTAAGCATGATCTGAGCCAGCAGGAGAAGCAGTGTGTGCCCTGGGAAGGACAAGGGCATGGTGACAAGTTGGGACTTTGGTTCTCTGTTACCAAGGAAAGCCTAAGTAGCCCGCATCAATGCGCACAGTCTCTGCTGGCTGGAGAGCTGCCCACGCACAAGCACCTCTGAGAACTGCCAAAAATCTGGTGCCACTTCTTCCTCTGGCTATTGAGACTGGATGGTTCTCAAGCCACTTGGAGATCTTTACCCTTGCAAGGGGTAAAGAAGGCCAATGGCATCCTGGGGTGTATTAGAAGGGGGGTGGTTAGTAGGTCGAGAGAGGTCCTCCTTCCCCTCTACTCTGCCCTGGTGAGACCCCATCTGGAATATTGTGTCCAGTTCTGGGCCCCTCAGTTCAAGAAGGACAGGGAGCTGCTGGAGAGAGTCCAGCGCAGGGCAACGAAGATGATTAAGGGAGTGGAGCATCTCCCTTATGAGGAAAGACTGAGGGAGCTGGGTCTCTATAGTTTGGAGGAGACTGAGGGGTGACCTTATTAGTGTATATAAATATATAAAGGGGGAGTGTCACGAGGATGGAGCCAGGCTCTACTCAGTGGCAAACAATGACAGGACAAGGGGTAATGGGTACAAACTGGAACACAAGTGGTTCCACTTAAACTTGAGAAGAAACTTCTTCTCAGTGAGGGTGACAGAACCCTGGAACAGGCTGCCCAGGGAGGTTGTGGAGTCTCCTTCCCTGGAGACATTCAAAACCTGCCTGGACACATTCCTGTGTAATCTTATCTAGGTGTTCCTGCTCCGGCAGGGGGATTGGACTAGATGATCTTTTGAGGTCCCTTCCAATCTCTAGCATACTGTGAAACTGTGTAAGGTAAAAGGCTGGGGCCTTTTCTTCCCAGGAATCTGACTTTGCATGGTCCCTCATAAATCAGGATGTCTGGAGCTGGGCTCATTGATTAAAACAAAGATAAATAAGGTAAATAGGTTGCCTTCAGTTTCATTGCTTAGCCTGCAACTCCAAACAGATGAGATGAAACCTTTCCTGTCTCTACCCCACTGTTTGGTTTGAATCCCTAGTGACCATCCCCTTAGGCAGCATATGGCTACTATGGATTCTGCCACAGAAGAGGCAGAGGTTGTGCACCCAGACCTGAGAAAGAAGACAGTCCTCATCTCATTTTCCATGATGCTGGGAGCAGTTTTTGCTGATGATGGAAGAGCTGCCACTTGAAAAGGATGCATGTAGAGGTATGCTAATATACTTGCACAGAACAGAGAAAACATCAAGTTTCCAAAGCACAGGGAGGAAATAATCTGTGTTTATGCGTGCAGCACCGCTAGAGAATATGCATCAATCTCTTTCATATATGAGTTCACTTCCTATTTCTTTTGATACTTGCTCTTGTCAAGCTCCAAACAGAGTTTTTCCCGTTTGAGTGCAGGTTCCCTGCTCCCCCCAGGGTCTGAGGGCTGACTTATCTACATGTTACATCAGCTTTTCCAGGCGGAGAGATAAACACAGGCCTAGGGAAAAAGCTTTGTCAGCTTTTGAAGGAAAGATTAAATGCAAGCGGTTACCGAACCTCAGGCAGCACCGGTGCCCAACGTGAAGCTTGATAAACAACACAAATCTCTCTGTTTCAGAGGCACCAGTAGAGTGAGAAATCTATCCCACTTAACTGTGGCAATTGGTCTGATCCTAAGGGAGAGAAAGTCAATCAGACACAGCGCTTCCAGTTCTCTTGCTGTTTGCATGGTGTGTCCAATCTCAGCAGTTGCTCAGAGCTGTCCTTTCTGGAGCTACAGAAAGAGCAGCCACCAAGCCTGGTGCTTCTAAATGCACAGTGGAGAGATGCTTGGCTCTTTTGCAGGTTACCCGTCACCCCTGCAGCACCATCCAGGTTTGAGCTATACACACAATGCTCTGTTGAGAGCACATGAAAAGGCAACCAGAAATGCCTGTGTCCTTGGATATAGTGGGGATGCTTTCCAGTGCAAGTGTGTCACTGGGGAGCTGGAAGGATGCAAAGGAAGGACAAACTGAAAGAAACCTCCCATGAAAGGTTGCTCAGAGTGGGATTGTCCAGGGCTTCCACTGTATTCATTGACACTGCTTTGAGAGGCTGCTATAAGACTAGAGAGGTCAACTTGCTGCTCAGAAATGACAGCAAAGACATCATCCCTCACTACCAGTGTCTGTGAAACATGACTTTATGATACACATAAGATGTGTTATGCCACCACAAGTACCCAGGAAGCCTGTAAGTGCATAAACAGTAATGAAAGAGGAATACTTTATTTTCACACCTACTCCAAATCCATCAGTCTTTTGACTCAAACTGGTGCCAGTGATAGCATGGGGTAGCACATTGAAGTATCCTGCTAATGTATCTTGAGCATTCATTTGTTTCAGACCTTCTAGGTGGCTCAGAGATGCACAGGAACATGCAGTCTCTGGACTTTAAGTAACAGCTTTGCCAAGAATCCAGCCACGGTGAAGCAGCTTCAGGCTTCAGCTGAAGATCTCCCATGCCCCTTGCTGGAGAAGCAGCGCAATAACAGAGCTCCGGACAGCAAACCTGTGAAAGCAAACGGAAGCCAAGTAGATGATGAATCTATATCCCCATGGATACCGAGGTTGCCCCAAACTCATTTACAGTAGTGAAAATTGACAAATAAAACCCTACAACTTAAAACGTAAAGTAGTACGGGCCTCTCATACTTTAGCACTGATGAAATACAGTGCGTATTCTTCTATTTCTAAAACCAGAATGACCGCTTCAGAGACTGCGGTACATCAGAAATCACATTAGATGCTCATATGGCATAGTGGGAGATGGCATAAAATGACAGTGTTATAGCATAAAGGTACCAAAATCAGTATCAAAATAACTAGCTATGTCCTGATAGCCATTTACTGGTCAGGTATCCGAGATAGTCAGACCTTCTGAGTAGCTCTTGCACTGAGCCAGTCAATGGCAGGAAAAGAGTGGAGAATAAGGTGAATTCAGCAAAGACAAATGTAAGGCCTTGTACTTGGGAAAACATAACCCAGGAGTGCAGCCCAGGCTGGGATCTGCCTGGCTGGGAGGAGCTCTATGGAAAAGGACCTGAGGCTCCTGATGGACAACAAGCTCAATAAGAGTGGACAGTGTGTTGTTGTGGCAAAGAAAGCCAACAGGATGCTGCCAAACACCAACAAGGGTATCATAGCAGAGACAAAGAAGCCATCATCCCCCCCAGCTCTGCTCTTGTCAGGCCACCCCTGGAATACTGTGCTCGGTTTTGGTCCCTGTTATGCAAAAAAGAGAGCTGGGCTTGTCAGCCTAGAGAAAAGAAGGCTCAGTGGACACCTTATCACCATGTTCCAGTATTCAAAGGGTGGCTACAAAGAAGATGGAGACTCCTTTTTGACAAGGAATCGCATAGAACAAATGAGAGATGATGGGTACAAGTCACTGCCAGGGAGATTCCAACTGGACAGAAGACAATTGTGGATAATGAGAAGAATCAGCCATTGGAATAATCTCCCTATGGAAGTGGTGGATTCCCCAGCACTGGACACTGTTATATTTCAGCTGGATAATGTGCTGCGACATCTAGTCTAGGTCACGCTCTTGCCAAGAAAGGTTGGACCAGATGATCTTCAAGGTCTATTCCAACCTGGTATTCTATGATTCTATGAAGTTAAAAGAGAAGTGATTTTGACTTGCTGTAGTTACATAGAAAAAGCTGTGGTTCAGTTAATACACTGGAGGGAAGGAATGACATCCAGAGGGACCCTGACATGCTTGTGAGGTGGGCTGATGCCAACCTCATGAAGTTTAACCATGCCAAGTGCAAGGTCCTACACCTGGGTCGGAGCAATCCCAGGCACAGCTACAGGTTGGGCAGAGAAGAGATTCAGAGCAGCCCTGCGGAGAAGGACTTGGGGGTGTTGGTTGATGAGAAAATGAACGTGAGCCGGCTTCAGTGTGCGCTTGCAGCCCAGAAAGCAACTGTATCCTGGGCTGCATCAAAAGGAGTGTGACCAGCAGGTCAAAGGAGGTGATCCTGCCCCTCTACTCTGCTCTTGTGAAACCTCACCTGCAGTATTGTGTGCAGTTCTGGTGTCCTCAGCATAAAAAGGACATGGAACTGTTGGAACAAGTCCAGAGGAGGCCACGAGGATGATCAGGGGACTGGAGCACCTCCTGTATGAAGACAGGCTGAGAAAGTTGGGGTTGTTCAGCCTGGAGAAGAGAAGGCTGCGTGGAGACCTCATAGCAGCCTTCCAGTATCTGAAGGGGACCTATAGGGATGCTGGGGATGGACTCTTCATTAGAGACTGTAGTGATAGAACAAGGGGTAATAATAGGTTCAAACTTAAACAGGAGAAGTTTAGATTGGATATAAGGAAGAAGTTCTTTATTGTGAGGGTGGTGAGGCACTGGAATGGGTTGCCCAGGGAAGTTGTGAATGCTCCCTCCGTTGTGGTGTTCAAGGCCAGGTTGGACAGAGTCTTGGGTGACATGGTCTAGTGTGAGGTGTCCCTGCCCATGGCAGGGGGGTTGGAACTGGATGATCTTAAGGTCCTTTCCAACCCTAACTATTCTACGATTCTATAAGCTAATGCTACATTAGCACAAGACAGATGACAATTCTCTCTCCCTGTGGCTTGGCTTCCACCCTCAGGAGCTATCTTCCTTGATAGGAAAAATATGGAAAGCCCATATTTAGAGACACAACTTTAGATTAGAGACACATATCAATTTGCAATGGCTGAGACACTAAAGGTAAGAGAAATGCTGTCCATTGTGGGAGGAATACTACACTTCTCTTCCTGTGCTTCAGGTGTAGAAGGAGCTGCAGAGAAAGCCCTGCAAGACCCTGCTCTAAAGCTGCTGTTCTCCCTGCATAGTCTTCAGGAAGCCTGAAGAAAGCCCACTTTTGTTTAAAATATATTGTATTATTTGGCAAACATTTAATGTGTTCCTAATGGAGCATGAAGTGAGTGGACATATCACTTAACATTTCATTTCTTTCTTCATGCTTTGTCGGTTGGTAGTGATGGCAACTAAGTGACCCGGTGGGAATTGATAATGAAATTACTGTAGCAGCCCAAAACAAAACTGTTTTTAATTTAAGTCCTGCATAAATTAACTTTCTGACATCCTTTAGTTTAATTCTTAATTTTCCAAAGATAAAAGCAGCAGCAGCAGCAGCCACACGTGTCTGACAACTGCAAAGGTGAAAACAGGTTTTTATTCAAAAGCAATGTCTGCATTCTGTGAGAAATTAACAGGTTTTCTAGTTTTATCTGGTTGTAACAAACTCAAGTAATTAAGTAAATAATACAAGCTTGTCTCTGGAATAAGGATATCAAGTAAGAAATCGGAAAGGTGAAAATGTGCCTTAAAATGGCATTGAAAACCAGCTAGATGCAAAGGAAATAACCACAGAGGAAATGCTTAGAAACTGCCAGAGATGCCTCTGCATAAGACTATAAACTGTTTTAAGTCAGTACGTGACAATCACAACAGAAGGATCATTCCAGGGATGGGGCACCCACAACTTCTTTGGGCAACCTATTCTGGTGTCTCATTAGTCTCATAAAAAAGATATGTTTTTTTTTCCCACTATATCTAACCTAAACCTACTTGCTTTTAGTTTAAAACAGTCACCCCTTGGCTTATCACTATGGGCCCTGGTAAAAAGCTTCTCTCCATCTTTCCAAGGCCCCCTTTAAGTATTGAAAGACCACAATAAGGGAATACAGCAACCATAGAATCCCAGACTGGTTTGTGTTGGAAGGGGCCTTAAAGCTCAGCCAGCTCCAACCCCCTGTCACAGGCAGGGACACCTTCCACTAGAGCAGCTTGCTCCAAGCCCCTGTGTCCAACCTGGCCTTGAACACTGCCAGGGATGGGGCAGCCACAGCTTCTCTGGGCACCCTGTGCCAGCGCCTCAGCACCCTCACAGGGAAGAGCTTCTGCCTAAGAGCCCATCTCAATCTCCCCTCTGGCAGGTTAAAGCCGTTCCCCTTGTCCTGTCCCTACAGGCCCTTGTAAAAAGCTCCTCTCCATATTTCTTATAGGCCCCTTTAGGTATTGGATGTCCAGGTACCTCTTAAACACAGAACACAAGAAGCCGATTCTTGACTGAAATACAGAGCCATTAGGCAGGAGTGCTGCCAGCCTGCAGAGTCCAGGGAAAAGAAAAGCCAGCTACTGGGCAGCCAGAATTAGCTTTAAAATCCTGATACTTCAAGTAATAGCAAAGGGGTAGCTGCCTCTTTCATTTACTTCTAGCTTAGGAATCTTTAAATCATTTGTACACAAGCTCAGGCTTTCCACAACCTCTTAACCAGAGGACAAGAAAGCACTATTTTTAAAATGAAAGCTGAGAAACCCATGCAGTCAGAAGCTTTAAGGAAAATACCAAGTGTCATGAGAGTTGGCACCACTCTAGTTCCCTACCACCGTCTTTCTTTAGATCCTGTTCTTAATGCAAAATTAAAGGCTATTTTCTCCCTCACATTCTTCAATGCTACAGTTAAGTGCAATGTGCTGCCCTTTAACTGAATGCTCTTTTTACAAAGCAGTTTGATTATCTTCAATTATGCCATTATCAACAGCTGAGATTAGTTAAAAAAGGCGAAGGTTTATAATTATACCCAATTTTCTTCTCATTTCAGACAATAATGTCTGGACAGTCATTTTGCTTTGTATCATTAGCTTCCAATCACAATGATTTTCTGACTCTGATGCATTAGAACAACATGAAATTTTTTGAACTGCAAAAAAAAACCCAGGCAAATTAGTTACTACAGAAGTCTTTTCCTTTAGGACTTCAAAACCACACGGAAGTATTTATTTGATGTAGATTAATTGGGTTGCTTTAAATAAAACTGGCATTCAGAGTTAAATTTGATCTACAAGTCTCTCATTTGGAAGAGAGAACCCTGAGATTTATAGGCCGTGTTCTCATGAGGTAGTGCTGGTAACAAAATCCGGTGGTGCAGCAGTGAATGGCAGAGGCTTTGCCTGCAAGTATCTGTTGGAACTATTTGCTTTGGAGCTCTCTGCTCTGGTTGTGAAGTGGAATTAATTTATCCTAATGAAATAGCCTGTTGAGGATAACATCAACTAGTAGATAACTATAGCACAGACTGTAATATACCCTGTTAGCATTACTGGAAGTGGAACACTCCTGCTGCCCCCTGAATACAACGAAATATGAATAAATGAAGTGTGCAGGAGGCATTCCACCCAGCTGTCTTAAAGTCAAACTGTAAGAGTTGCCTGACAAGGGTTATCTTCTTACAGTAGCAAGCAGCAAAGGGGTCCCCCAGCCTTCCCAAGGCAGCATGAAGTAGCTGCAACTCCCTGTTAAGATGAGTGGGTAGAGGGTTAAGCAGAGGTTGATGCCTAACAGAACTATGTACTGCGAGACTTGGGCTGGAGCAATGGCAACCTGCTCCCAAATTGCGTCCCCTGCTCAGGAGCTCAGCCTCAAAGGTACTGCAGTAGATAAACAGCTAGTAATGAACTGATAAACATCCTCATACCACTGAGAAAACCACACAGCAGCATCTGGGGCTCTCCCCATGCCACAGATGATGCTGTGGATCTCAGTAGGGAGCTGAGAGCATTTCCAGGTCTCCTCTTCATGATGTGCTGGCCCCATGGGACAAAGGAGCAGAGGATGCTGTGGTCATACATCCCAGGGTGCAGTTGAAGAGGAGCAAATATAATCTCAAGGGTTGTTGAATAGCACCTAGTATGGAGCTGGACAAGGGCTGAGCCTGGGCAATGGATTAGGCCAGGCACTGCTATGCCAGCTGCATGGAAGGAGCTGCCTTTGGAGCATTGGAATATGCACTCAATCCAGTGTACCCTGAACATATGAAACCCATGTAGCTCTGTATAAAAGAAGAATTATTTCCTCTCCAGCCTAGAAGCCAATGGAAGGAGTTTGCACCCCTGAGGTAGAAACAAACTGCGTATTTATTGTCAGCATTACAGAAACCTGGTGACACTTTAATCCACTCAGAACAGCATGGTTTATATTAATAATGCACCCACTAACTGGATTAATAACAGGCTCCTTTTAGATCTCAAATCCAAATTGTCAGCGGAGAATCCCCAGCAAACACAGGCAGCGATGTGGCAGGACTTTCTAAGAAGGAGTATTTACACCCAGCCTCTTCAGTAATTTAATCAGTGACCAGAAAGTTAAATATAAAATTACTGCTGATAAAATTCACAGGTGAATCATCAAGATTAGCAAAGGAGGGAAGAGGAGGTGCTGCATTATCTGATCTGAGGGTACTTGATGGCAGAAGCATGCCAAGAAAAGAGTTTTGCAAGCGGTGCCATGCACACTGGTGCAGGCATGGGCAACTCCCACAGGGTGGTGGAACATCCCCTGTGTAACTGCAGCTCTAGAAAGGGTAAAAGGACAAACAGTTCATGGAGATGCTTCAGTGCTGTGATACAATGAAATACGAGGGTGATCCTGAATGCATAGCTGTAAAGAAGAAATCTGTGTATTTTTGGTTAGGTGCATCCTAGATTCCCGGGGCCATTCATACAACCATATTTTAAAAGGGATGTTGAAAACCCGAGCAGGGTTCACAGGAAAACAATGAAGGACTGGTAAAAATGTCTTTTGTTGAGAGGTTTAAAGAGATCCATCTGTTAGCCAGAAAGAAGAATTTGAGTTGAGTACAGCATATATAAAATCTTCCCAAGAAGAAAATATCAAGAATGAAGTATAAAGAAAAGTATAAAAAGACCGAGTGGCTACAGGGGAGATGCAGCCAAATTCATACAGAGAATCCAAGCCCACGTTCATAATGAGGAGGGTGAGGACAAACGGAAAGATAAATTCTTTACCTCTTCTTTTCTTCAGATCTGAACTGTTTCTTAAAGACAGCTTTATAGTTAAACACAAGTTATTTGGCTCAAGACAGGGTAGCTGCTTGTGATATACAGAAGTGCACATTCCTATGGACTGCCAAAACATGTGACGGATGCCTAGAAACAAACCACTGAGTTTTGAAGTGCTTGTGAGCGGAGACATTCCTTGCTTTGGGCCAGCTACAGAGAGAGCATTTCATATGGAAAAGCACTTCTGGTTATCCATTAAAAACACACCAGTGCAAATTCTCAAAGCCCAGTGTTTGAAAAAGGCACTATTTGCACATGTCTCATCAAGCCCTAAAGAATCGGGATGGTCTTGGGCAGGTGATCTGGGTTTCTGGCTATGGTTTGAGTGCCTATTTGTCGCTGCAGCCCAAGACACAGGCACTGATCTGGGTAAAAGGCAATCCACATGCATGCATCAATATTACAATAAATAAGCAGCTTTCTTGGGTATTTTTATGGATTATTTTTAACCCAGTTCAGCTCTCTGCAAACAGCCTTGTCAGCATCGCTGGGCCCAGGCAGCCATGGCAGCACCCACCCATCATAGAGCAGGAATTCCCAAAGCCAGTACTGCCTGAGAAGTGCGGATGCTGAGGCTGTGCCAATGGCTCATTGCTGCCATGGGAGAGATCCAGCTTTCCTCCTGTCCCCAGACAGCATGGTAGCACTACCTCCTGTTGCTGGCGTTGGCAACTGGTGGCTAATTCTCTGCTGGATTAGCCAGCCAACTCAGAGAGAGCACCAGTACCAGCCTAAGGGACCATGCCTGCTGGTCTATCTACCTGCTGCGTCACAGCATCTTTATCATCAAACCATAGCCTTAAATTCCTGTACAGCTCTGGCCTATATATAGCCATATATAACTATATATAGCCAGGAGGCCTCCCTGGCTCCACAGAGTCATCTAAACCCCAGGCAGGATCATCCCACCCTCCCCACTGTCCATGGGGAGCCAGGGGGTAAGAGCTCCACTTAGCTGCAGGGGGTAAGCAGGCTCCACTTAGCTCTTGAGATGAGCTCAGCAGATGGTGGCTGAGGTCTTAGAGAACAGAGAAAAAGGGAGAAGGTTGCACCCAGAAGTTTTGTAGAATCAGACTGGTTTGGGTTGGAAGGGACCTTAAAGCTCAACCAGTTCCAACTCCCTGCCATGGACACCTTCCACAAGGGCAGGTTGCTCCAAGGCCTGTCCAACCTGGCCTTGAACACTGCCAAGGATGGAGCAGCCACAGCTCCTCTGGGCACCCTGTGCCAGGGCCTCAGCACCCTCACAGGGAAGAGCTGACTAATGTCTAATCTAAACCTCCCCTCTTTCAGATTAAAACCATTCCCCCTTGTCCTGTCACTCCATGTCCTTGTTAAAAGTGCCTCTCCAGCCCCTTTAGGCACTGGAGCTGCTCTAAGGTCTCCCCTTAAGGAGCCTTCTCCAGGCTGAACCAGCCCAGCTCTCTCAGCCTGGCTCCAGAGCAGAGCTGCTCCAGCCCTTTTCATGGCCCTTCTCTGCCCTTTCTTGCTTTCCAGTTGATCACAGCAATGCTTATCTGCCTCCTTGGGGACTGTTCATTAGGCTTAACCCAGAGACACCCATAAAATTCATGGAGAGCATGGCATTGCTAAAGCATTCATATTCTCCTACTTGTAATAATGAAAGACTCATAGGGCACAATGAGGAAGAAGATGGATCACTGCTGGGTAAAGGTCATCACTACTTCTATTGTAGAGCAGAAATAAACACAAGCTGCAGCCCTGCACAGATACGTGCTCTTCAAAGAGCTCTTCCCCTGTGCCTCTTTCGGGGCCTGTCCCACCCTGCTACAGTCATTTGTTACTATGGGTTTCTGGCCGAGTTTCCTTCTCAGTCATGTAATTTCCTTTTTCTTTTCTTTTGTGGGACGTTTTCAGATTTTCAAAGGGAAAAATCTGTATTCCGATTCACCATCCAACAACCCATCAGTGTGGAAGAGAAATCCTCCTGATTTTCTTAGGGAAACTTTCCAGCTTGCTAAGACAGACTTAACAGCCAACTAACCTCATACTGATTGCGAGCATCAGCGTGATGGTCCTGCAGATTGCAATCTTTTCTGTGTGCAAGGAAGGTGTTGTAGGGGTAATGGCAGTAAGATTTTCCTTTCTGCTTGCAACCTTTCCTGGAGGAAGAGGCAGTCTGGCCTCAAAAAACTCATTCCTTGAAGCCTGGGAAGCAGATGCCAGCCCCCTGGTATTGATGTGGTTATGAAGGATGCCGACAATCTTAAACAAGAGGATATTCAGTAATGTGATGGCTGCTGTGCACATTAGCTTGCAGAAGAACCCAAATGCTTTTCTACCTTTCCTTGGGCACCCTGTTGAAGACAGCCAGGGGAGGCAGTCCCCCAAAGCCTCACCTCCAGCACAGGTCCTGACTTTCCTCTTCTTGCAGTGCTGCACCTGAGCCCCCGGGTGTTTTTAGGGAATAATATGCCCATTACACGCCATCACTTTTGCTGCGTTGGACGTCAGAGCTGGCAGAGGTACCTGCTGACTCCCAGCATCTTGCGCTCTGAAGCCCATTTAAGTGTAGTTGTTGACAAGCTGGATTCTGTTTCGTCCGCTTTTGCACGCATTATTTTTTTATACCATTGGCTAAAAGCAGCAGAAGAACCCTTTTGCCTCATTGGGGCATTATCCAGCATTTCATGGAGGAGCAGATTTGACAGGCTTAACACTGGAACATCAACTCCTAATTACATCATTCCTATCTGTTGTTGTCATTTTGCTTGTTCTGAGAGCCAGGCAGACAGAGAGAAATTGCTGTGGGTGATGGAGTGAGGGATGAACACAAGGCAAAAGTGCTGAAGCACTCTTTAAATTAATTAATCCTATGCTTTCTTAGTAAGTGAGGGGGCAGTTTGCTAAGAAAGAGGGAGACCTTGCAAGCCCCAAAAGTCACATATTTGAGAGACAGCGCAAGTTAGCACCATGTTCCTTCTGTAATGAGTTTCAACGCAGAAAAGACACAAAATCTTCATTGGGATTTTATTGCCTGATGTAGTGGGTTGACCTAGGCTGGACTCCAGGTGCCCATCAAAGCTGTTTCATCATTCCCCTTCCTCTCAGGAGAAAGAAATATAAGGAAAGGCCTGTGGGTTGAGATAAGGACAAAGAGAGACCACTCAGCAATTACTGTCATGGGCAAACCACACTCAACTTGGAGAAACTAGCTTAATTCATTACTAATAAATTTGTATTAAATTCCTTCCTCCTGCCCCTTCCTCTTTCCAGGCTTAACTTTACTCACAGTTTCTGTTGGTCTTTCCTCCCCAGCAGTGCAGGGGGATTGCAGCAGTGAACGGGGATTGCAGTCAGTTCATCACACGTTGTGCCTGCTCACACTTTTCCTCTGCTTCACTGTGGGTCCCCTCCATGGGCTGCAGGTGGAAATCTGCTCCAGCGTGGACCTCCATGGGCAGCAGGGGCACAGCATCATCGTGGTCTGCACACCAGGCTACAAGGGAATCTCTGTTCTGGCGCTTGGAGCACCTCCTGGCCTCCTTCACTGAACTTGGGGTCTGCAGAGCTGTTTCTGTCACATACTCCTCTCTTCTGTTGCAATTGCTGTTGTGCAGGTTTCCACACCCCCCACACCTCCCTTAATTATGTTAATCCCAGAGGCACTACCAACCATCACTGATGGGTTCAGCCTTGGCCAGTGGTGGGTCTATCTTGAAGCTGTCTGGCACTGGCTCTATTGGATATGGGAGATGCTTCTAGCAGCTTCTCACAGAAGCCACCCCTGTAGCCCCCCCACTACCAAAACCTCACCACGCAAACCCAAAACACCCATTCAATATGTACAGACAACAAGCACACATTAAGACAAGGCAACTCCCAATAAATTAGCATGCCCATGTTTGCAAGGAGACATAATAGCTGTTATTTATACTGCACTTACATATTTAATTTTCTTTATAAATAAAAGCTTTATGCCTCCCTTTGAGCCCTCTCTTACAGCCTTTAGACTACAACAGCTCCAACCAAACTATTACCCCAAATTAGCATGCCATTCTGCATGCGCTTGTATTGCTTCCATGATTTTTATTGTTTTCTTAATTATTATTTTTCCTCTCAGTTCATTCATCCATCATCTTTACAAGCCCATTGTCGTACTTGCTGCCAGTTTAGTGCTCTCAAACATTTCAGCACACAGAAATGGCAAACTAGGGCGGCTCTATTAGGATCTCTAATATTTCTGAGGAGTCTGAAGGTGCTGACAGCTTATGGTATGTCTTTCCCAGGCAAGTGCAAGTGCCTCAAAGTCCATCTATCTGCGATTAGTAGGAGTAAAATTACACAGCACGCTTACCCTCCAAGCAGGAATCTGCTCCCCTGAGGTTAGAAATGGGGGACAAAAAGCACATCACAGCTGGAGAGCTGGCCAACAGCTCGAACTTCTGAATAATCACCCCTGCCTCTGCAAGGTGAGCATGTGCTGGACCTGAGTTGATAGCCTTTGCCTTGCTGTTCCGCCAGACAAATGATCTTCTGTTCACTTAAGTGATGCATCAAGACCCCAAAGTCCTGTCACCCCCCAAGCTCTCGGGGACAGCAGCTCAGGGATGGCAGAAGTGGGGCCTCTATTTTTGCCCTATGCCCTGTTTTACTTTGCGCCCTCGCTGCTTTTTCTCCACTCCACACCATCCTTTCATAGTAGACGCCTCAGGGTGGTGGATATTGGGAAAGAATTCCTCTTTTCCCTTGGGAATGCAGAAAAGGGTATTTCTCAGGATACGTTCCAAGTATCCAAGCATGCACATTGTCACCACTGCCCTGTTTGCATACAAGCCCATTGTCAACCAAAGGAACTGGAAAATTATGGCTATTTAACCATCCCTTTCTTTACCCCCTGCTGCGCCTCTTTTGGCAAAGCAGCGGAGCAGTTCGCATTGTTTCGCATTTAACGCTCGCAGATGGTTTTATTTAGAATTTGGTTTATTGGTGAGACATGCTTCCTCTGCTTATTAAATTATGCCTACTTTTTGTCATCCCTCATGTAATCCCTGCGCGGAGCTCGGGGGAAGGGGCTGTTGTATTGCCGTTGGATGGATTGCTTTTTAAGGCGGGGGGGGAAGGTGGAAGAGTTAATACAGCCTTGCTCTAAGCGCAGTGCAAACACCGCGTTTCCACATCCACTCCTCGCTCGCACAAGGGCATGAGGCTCCGAAGAGGCGAGCGCAGCCGCGCACCGGCGGGGCTCCACCGGGGGGAGCGGGGCCACCCGGGGGACAGTCGGACTCTCCCCCCGGCTAGCAGCGGAGCCCCGGGGCACGTCCTGGCGCTGTCCCCACAGGCGGGCGGCTCCATCCCGCTCCCGGTCCCGCTCGGGCGGCTGCCGGGCGGCGGCAGGTGGTGGCCGCGGCAGCGCCCGGAGGGGAGCCCCGCGGGTGTCTCCCCTCCGCTCTACCCCGGGGCCGCCCGGGCGGCGGGGTTTGTCCTTCACAGCCCCCCCCGAGCCCCCGGCCGCAGATCGCCACCGGCTCCGCGCGGAACTCGCCGGCTCCGGAGCAGGAGGTGGGACCGGGTTGGGTTCGCTCGGCTTTTCCCTTTTATTCCCCTTGCTTTGTGCGGCTTTTGGGGTTTGTTGTTATCATTTCTATCCCCTCGTCTGTTTCCACCCCGGTGCTCGGAGGCAAGGCGGGAGCACCGCGGCCCCGGGAGAGCCCTGACGGGCCGAGCCGGGCCGGGCCGGGCGGGCCGGCGGCGCCTCCCCCCGGTTCGGGGGGTCCCCGGGCTCGGCCCCCGAACGCCCCTCTCTTCCGTTCTCCATGTCATTTCCTGTGCTAATAAGATGGTGGTCACGGCCGGGAGGGAGGGAGCCGCCGCCGCCGCCTCCGCCGAGCCCGGCCCGGCCCCGGGACCCGTCCTCGCCTGGGACTAGCCAGCGGGGCCGGCGGGGAGGGTGGGAGGGCGCAGCCAGACGGGCTCTCCCCGCTCCCCCTCCCCGGGCCCCCCGACGCCGAGGCGGGCCCCCCGCGCCCGCAGCGCCGAGGTGAGTCAGCCCCGCTGGTAGCCAAGGTGGCCACGAAAATGGCTGCGGAGTGCGGCGGGGCGGGAGACGGGGGAAGGTCCGGCCGAGCCGTGCCCGGCCGAGCGGTGCCCGGCTGAGGGGTTGCCAGCAGCGCGGACACGACCCGCGGGCTCAGGTAGCGCTGCCCCCCTCCGGTCCCCCCCTTCTCTTCCCCTGCGGCGCTGGGCCTGGCCCGTCCCCGCCGCTCCCGCCCGCGCCGCGGCTGCGCCCGCCCTTCCCCTCAGCGCTGTGTGTGCCCCCCCCCCGCCCCGCTCGGCCGTTAACGGGGCCGGTGAGTGACGGGGCCGGCGGCCAATGGGCGGGCGGGGCGGGAGCCACAGTGGAACGCGGGGCGGGGCGGCGGGAGCCCGCGGCAGCACCGGGGCGGGGGGTGAGGGGCAGCCGGGTCGGCGGCCGGGGCCGGGGCTCCCGCAGCGGAGCGGGACGAAAGCCGGGTCAGTGGGACCGCCCCCGCGGCAGCGGAACCCTGCCTGCAGCATCCCCCGGGGCCACGGCGTTGTTGCTGCCCTTGCGCCGCTCAGCCAGGGCGCTTCGTGTGGAAAAACTTCCCCAAATTCATGGGTTTTGGCGTTTTTCCCCATTAACTTACTGACTCATTCTGGCTTCTTTGCAGACGCTCCCGAAGACCGTGATTTTTATACCTGTATTTTTTAAGCCCGGTTCGTATATCCCTTGGCATATTCCAAAGGGGAAGGGAAGATGCCTTCAGCATCCCGTATCAGATCCCTTAAAAACCAAACCCAAAACAAACAGAAAACTGGCCCCTGGGCAAAACTGTTGGCTCAGGGTTGCTTCCTCTTTTCCCAGTGATTAATGCTTCTCATTAATGGGAGGAGAACTGGCAGAACCAGCTTAAAAACCACCCGGACCTGGCGGAGAGAGGGTTGTTTTCGAGCGCTGCAGGTGCTGCTCCGTGTTCTGTTGAGCAGCTGAGGAGCCCCAAATATCCAGCAGCCCCCTTGGATCCGGTCCTGCTGGTGACGTTTGATTCCCTGTGAGATCAGTGGAGCCAGGCTGGGCATATTTATGTCCCCTAAATTTCCGTTCATGCACTCAATGGAGATTATAAGCAATGAAAGTGGAAAGGGAAATGACTCTTTCAACTTTCTAATGCCCTGTGTATAAACCCCACCATGGACGTGCGTGCCTGATGAGGATAGCACGGTTTGTTTGGTTTCAAGCGCAAGCTGCAATCGGAAATGGAAGTATTCGGGTGATGTGTGTTCGTCTCTTGCAAGCGGTGCTTGGAGCAAAGGTGCTCCTGCTCTAAGAATAGCCGCTTAGTGTGTGGCTGGGCGATGTGGGGCTCTTCAGGCACGTGGAGTCTGCAAAGAGATCAAGTGTTGGGGCTGCTGGTGTGGCCAGTGGAAGGATGGTGACATTGAGGAGCTATGGGAGATGCTGAGGGTTGCCCTGGCTCTTGGCTAGATGCTGAGTTGTCTGGTCATGCAGTGATGTGGAGAAGCAGGACCAGGGGAAGCCGCTGTTCCCTCATGCTTTAGGGTCTGTAGAATTGTGCAATGGTTTGAGTTGTAAAGGACCTTAAGACCATCCAATTCCAGCCCTCTGCCATGGGTGGGGACACCTTCTACTAGAGTGGATTGCTCCAAGCCCCATCCAACCTGACCGTGAACACTGCAAGGGATGGGGCAGCCATGGCTTCTCTGGGCACCCTGTGCCAGTGCTTCACCACTCTCATAGTAAAGAGTTTCTTCCTAATGTCTAATTTCAATCTCCCCTCTGTCTGTTAAAGCCATTCCCTCTTGTCCTGTCTCTTACATGCCCTTGTGAGAAGTCCCTGCCCAGGTTTCCTGCAGCCCCTTTAGGCACTGGAGCTGCTCTAAGGTCTCCCCTTAAGGAGCCTTCTCTTCTCCAGGCTGAGCCAGCCCAGCTCTCTCAGCTTGGCTCCAGAGCAGAGCTGCTTCAGGCCTCTGATCACCTCTGTGGCCTCTTCTCCACTCGTTCCAACAGCTCCACATCACTCTTGTGCTGTTGCCCCAGAGCTGGTTGCAGGACTGCAGGAGGGGGGTCTCCCTAGAAAGCAGTAGAGGGGGAGGAATCCCTCCCTTGACCTGCTGCTTATGTTCCTTTCGATGCAGCCCAGGACACAGTTTCTAGGCTGCAAGAGCTCACTGCTGTCTCGTGTTGAGCTTCTCGTAAACCAACACCCCCAAGTCCTCCTCGGGGCTGCTCTCAATCTAGTGTCTGCCTGGACTGTATTTGTGCTTGGGATTGCCCCAACCCAAGGGCAGGAAAAGCACCTCAACACCTAGTGTCTAAAACTGCTGTTCCCTCAGGCTGTCCATGGGAGGTGAGGGGTATCCTGCGGTTCCCAGCCCAGGGCTGGCTTTGCTGTGGAGCTGGCTGGTTTGGGGAGATTAATTCCTCTAGCATCTTTGTGGACCGTGCATGACGCACAGTGTTTTCTGGGCCAGTTTGTGGGGGACTTCCCTCATCATGAGCCTTGCTGGTAGCAATTACTGGTGCTTTCTGACAGTTTAAGGGGGAAGGATTACTATGAGGGTAATTCCTGGTTTTAAACACTCAGGACACTGCTGGAGGAGCCCAAAGCAGGAAGGTTCCTGCTGCAGCAGGCTGGGTTTGTGATCAGGGTGCCAGAAGCCTCTCAGTGAGTGGAGATTGCAGCCCTGAGTCAGGAATCAGAGTAAAGTATGTGTATTGAGGAGAAAAGCGACAAGCCCAGGCAAGACAGGCCTTTGGTCTTTTTATAAACAGTACCATGTACGCTTTATCCTTCTGCTTGTTGGGTTTTTTTATTAATACACTTTTTTCCTTTCATAACTTCTGTCTCATGCTGGTTAATTCCAAAGCAAAGCTGGGGTTTATTTTAGTTTCCCCCTCCCCTTGTCCATTTATGCAAGAGAAATACATGCTTTTACCTATGTCTTTACTCTTAAATTTGCTGTTAGCAGGGCCTCTCTCTTGCTGGTTTGGCTGCAAGTGCTGCTGACCACTTCCAGAGCTCTTAAAATTCATGACATTTTGGAGTAGCGTATTTAAAATTGTTATTACCAGTTGTTGACATTGGGACAATTTGCATGGAGAAACTAAAGATAGTCCCAAAGACAAAATGCTGTTTGTTTGATTTGGTGTTTTGTTTTGTTTGACAGTCAAATAATAGTACTGTAGACTAACTGGGAGACCTCTAGAAGAAGGAAATAAGCTGCTAAAGCTTGGTCTGAAGATACAAGGCTGGGTGACTGTAAGAAGTAATGACTCTTGTTCCTGGTGGCATGAGGCAGACATGCAGAGGGGCTTTTTACAAGGGCAGGTAGTGACAGGACAAGGGGGAATGGCTTTAAACTGACAGAGGAGAGATTTAGATTAGACATTAGTCAGCTCTTCCCTGTGAGGGTGCTGAGGCACTGGCACAGGGTGCCCAGAGAAGTTGTGGCTGCCCCATCCCTGGCAGTGTTCAAGGCCAGGTTGGACGGGGCTTGGAGCAACCTGCTCTAGTGGAAGGTGTTCCTGCCTATGGCAGGGGATTGGAACTGGATGATCTTTAAGGTCCCTTCCAGCACAAACCATTCTATGATTCTATGAACACAGGCGGAAACTTTTGATGCCTGCTTTGTGCTGGGGACGTGTATCTGAGACTTACGAGCAACTGTTTTTCCTAAGAAAGCCAGAACAAGCAAGACATCCCTTTTATTCCTCAGTTTGGATTGCAGTTTTCTAGCATTTTAAGAAATCTGGAGTCATTTGGACGCACGTCTGGGTATACTTGACATGTCTTCTTGCATCAGTGTTGAGTTCTGTGGGTTCTCACCTGAGCACAGGTCCTTCAGAGCCCAGGGCTGAGAGCTGCTTGGGGCAAGGCATAGCTGTTGAAGGGGGCTCAGCACATGCAACATCCATTGGCACTGAGCAAGTGGCAGAATTCCTCCTTGACTGCTGGTGGGCAGCCCTCCCATGGGATGCTGGCTTTTCTGCTCCTCGTCTTGCCCCTTGTCATGCTCATGGTGTATTCCATTGCAAGAGCTTCTGTACAGCATTACTGCCTGAAGATCTGTCATAGCGAGTGATGTTTCTTGGACCAGAGCTCCTGTGCAGCTGCAGTTTTATTGCCTCCTCTTGCACTGCTCTCTGCAGTAATGGATTGAAGAAGGCCTCAATTTCACAGGCTCTGTTCTCTCTGTCACCTCCTCTCTGCTACTGAAGGTGTCTTTAAATAAAGCTTCTAGAGCAATGCTCCTGAAGCTCCATTGTGAAATTGTTGCTTTCTGGGAGTCCCTGCTAGTTCAACTTCACCTTGTAAATGGATTCCAGAGCAAATCCAGCCTTCCAAAACAAAAGCAGAGAGAATAAGGTGAGAGACAGGTTCGTGTCTCCGGGCCTGGCATCTTCAGGAAGGTGAGGGAAAAGTGCTTTAGAAAGGGAGGAAGTTTGTGGGCAAAATAAGGCAAATAAAGATTGATGGAAAACACAGAGTAGTCCTGTGGCTTCTTTGGAATGTGAGAGCATCCAAGGTGGATGGAGGAAAAGCCTGGTGAGGAGGGCAACACAAGCATCCCGTGTTAGAGAAGTTTTTCTTTGAAATGCCCACTGTGTGATAGGCACTACATTACTAATAAAAAGGACCAGGAAGATTTAGAGCAAGGAGGAAAAGCAGCACTTCCCAAACTGCACATAACTGCAGGAACCCATGTTTCTGCTGCAAGACAGTCAAGCAATTAAAAATACCAACGCTTAAAGCTTTGCTGTTGTGCTTCCTGGTCACGTTGGCCTGTTTGTGTGAGCAAGATAGCTCATATCCTTGAGAGCTGTTGTTCCAAGGCCTCCTCTCCCTGCAAATCAGCACTTTGGGGTTTCAGACTCTCAAGAGTTTCTCTGCAGTCAGAAGGTAAAAACATTATACATATAATTTAAAGTTTAAGCTGCAGAAGCTGGCAGCCTCCAGAGACAGATCAGTAATGCATACTGCAGAAGACTTCACTGCAGACCCTTGGTCATGGACAGCCATCACTAAGGGGCCCATCAGAAGGGTATTGTAAGCAGAGCTGTCCAATTTGAGCACACTCTGATAAATGGTTTCATTTCTCTACCCCCTTTTTTCTCTCCTCCCTTAGGCTTTGGCTTTTCAGCAAGGGTAGTTTTACTCCAGCTGTAGTGACTTGTCCTGGAGGAGGGATTGCTGTTCACAAGCGAGTGTTGGCATTGAGCCCTGCTGGGGCTGGCACTCTTGGAGCTTGGCGCGGCTGCCTGTGTCACTGTCAGCTGCAGGTTGGCTTTTGTAGTATCATAGAATAGTTTGGGTTGGAAGGGACCTTAATGCTCATCCAGTTCAAAACCCCGACCATGGGCAGGGACACCTTCCACCAGAGCAGGTTGCTTCAAGTCCTCTCCAACCTGGCTTTGAGCCCTGGCAGGGATGGGGCAGCCACAGCTTCTCCGGGCACCCTGTGGCAGCACCTCAGCACCCTCATGGTAAAGAAGCTTGGCTGTGGGTACTTTGGGTGATGTATGAGGGCAGAGAGGTGAAAATGCATGGAGGGTGATGTGGGGAATTAGCAGCTTTAGAATTGCTTTAATGAGCTAACCCTGAGAGCATCCTGTCCCTACAGGCCCTTGTCCAAAGCCCCTCTCCAGGTTTCCTGCAGCCCCTTTAGGCACTGGAGCTGCTCTAAGGTCTCCCCTTAAGGAGCCTTCTTTTCTCCAGGCTGAACCAGCCCAGCTTTCTCAGCCTGGCCCCAGAGCAGAGCTGCTCCAGCCCTTACAGCATCTCTCTGGCCCCCTCTGGACTCCCTCCAACAGCTCCATGTCCCTTGTGTGTTGGAGGCCCCAGAGCTGGATGGAGGACTGCAGGGGGGTTCTCCCCAGAGTGCAGTAGAGCGGCAGGTTCACCTCCTTTGACCTGCTGCTCATGCTCCTTTTGATTCAGCCCAGGACACAGTGGGTTTCTGGGCTCAAGTGCATGCTGCCGGGTCGTGTTGAGCTTTAATGAGCTAACCCTGAGAGCATCCTGTGCTGGTCCCCAAGCCAGGGGCCATCCCTGGGCTGGCTCCAGGCTCCTGAGTACAGATCAGGGCACTGTGGGCACACAGCCTCTGTGGCCCCAGAGTGTTGAAGGCCAGTAATTGGAGCTGATGTTAGTCAGGGACATCAGCTGTTTCCAGGCTGATAACTGACGTGACATATTGCGCAGTACATTCCTTTTCAGTACAATGAAGCTTTATTTTGAAAATATATCATATAAACTCTATCATAATATGCTGAGTGGAGCTAAATGTGGTCCTTCAACTGCAGATTCAAGCAGCTGAGCAGACTTGAGTGTACATAGCATCTTCATTGAAAATAGATTTCTTTTCAGCTGGGATTACCTTCCCACTCCTCACATGTTCCTTTTTACACCCTTCATTTGGATAAACCTTGACTTCCTCGTGTGTGGGGGGGCGGGGATTGCTCTTCTGTTTTGGTTTGATTTCTTTTGTTCTGAGGCTGCTGCAGTACTTCATGTGGTCTGCTGCTCTCATTAAATTGGAGGACTTCTGCTCAGAAAGGCTAATGCAGATGTTAAATATGCCACAGTTTGCAAAGTTCAGACCTGTTATGCCTTCAGGAGAAAGGAATGAAAACACTTGGAAACTGACTGAAGGAAAATCAATACTGATGGCACATGGGTGTATTTTTGTGTCACTGTGACCAACAAAATATGTCCTACAGTTCTCCTGTGTACATACCTAGGCACGCAGATTATCTTTTTTGAGCTTGAATGAGTTTAATCAGCTTCCCATCAGGACTGGGAGAACATTTGTATGTGCAGAATGTGTGTAAGTTGCTTCATTCATTGGGAAACTCTTCCTAAATGATACAGTGAGGGACCGCTGGATGGGTGCAGTGGTACCTGACCCTCAGGGCAGAATCCCACCAGCTAACGCTGCATTGCTGTTGCTAATGCACTACTTCCAGAAACGTGCGTACTGCGTGTCCTGGACTTGTTGGGAGCTAGCTCCAGCTAAATCTGATGCTAACATAACCTCCTTAGGTGTGGTCTTTGCTGGTGGTTGATGGTCATGAGGCCCCACTTGGAGCACTGTCTGCAGTTCTGGTGTCCCCAGCGTAAGGAGGGCATGGAGCTGTTGGAGCAAGTCCAGAGGAGGCCACAAGGATGATCAGGGGCTGGAGCATCTCCTGTATGGAGACAGGCTGAGAAAGTTGGGGCTGTTTAGCCTGGAGAAGAGAAGGCTGCGTGGAGACCTCATAGCAGCTTCCAGTATCTGAAGGGAGCCTACAGGGATGCTGGGGAGGGATTCTTCATCAGGGACTGTAGTGGTAGGACAAGATGTGATGGGTTAGAGCTTAAACAGGGGAAGTTTAGATTGGATCTAAGGAAGAAATTCTTTACTGTGAGGTTGGTGAGGCACTGGAATGGGTTGCCCAGGGAGGCTGTGAGTGCTCCATCCCTGGCCTTGTTCAAGTCCAGGCTGGACAGAGCCTTGGGTGGTATGGTTTGGTGTGAGGTGTCCCTGCCCATGGGAAGGGGGCTGGAACTTAAGGTCCTTTCCAACCCTGGCTGTTCTATGATCTTCTTAGGGGGGTCAGTGATCTGTTGTAGTTCCTTGTGACTTGCACACCTGAAGTCGCTATGATGTGCTCCCTCTTATTTCTGGACTAGAACTGAATGAGTTCTTGGGCTCTTTCCACTCTTCTGCTAATCAGTACTTTAAAAACGTCCGCAGTGTAGAGGACCAGGTATTTCTGGTGCCTTTACCCAGTACCTTTATATAGAAGGTGCACAGGGGATGGTTGAAGGAATGGACCAGGAATGCTTGGCTGGAAATCTGTTGTAGTTTGCTGTGTTAGAATATACAGGGTCTGAACACCCCTCTCTGTATGGAAGTGAATGTGCAGGTCATATGGTAGTGATGGTGAATTCAGCACACGGATATCTGATTTCTTGGCAGATTGGACACTGGGAGTATCTGGACTGCTGCCTGCCCCAAGGAAAAGAGGGTCAGCATGACCCATGCTCAGCCAGTACTCATCCAAGCTGTGTAATGTGAACCCCTAACCTGTAGACAGATTTACCAGCCCTGAATAATGTCTGTTGTGCTGTGTGATCTTATCTCCCTAATGGCCTGCAAGAGGGTACAAATGAGGAGAAATAAATATGGCTTTTGCTTTTGCTTCCTCTGCATTTTATGAAACAGTTGATTTGTTCTTGTTTTGCCTGGAGTGTTCACCAGTGCCTTTAAAGGACTGAGCTAGGGTTTTAGGAGTTTCAGAGCAAAGGAAAATATGATTTGCTCCTGTCTTCTTGTTTTCCCTGCAAATATTCTTCCCCTTTTTGCTGAACAAGTAAAAATAAAGTTTGCCATGTTCTGATGCCCGAGTAGAGTGAAACTACTGTAAGAGACATAGAGGAACCATAATGTAACATCATTCAGCAGAAATGAACAGGCACCAACTGGACAAATGGCAGCAAAGCAGGATTTTATCTTTATTTGGTGTCTGTACCCATAGTCCTGCCTATATGGGCGTCCCCCAGCTGCTGAGACACCCTGCCTGGGTGCTGTAGAGGCTTTACGGTTTGATGTTTGGCTTTTGAGCTGGGTGGTGGGATGGGGCATTGCTCAATAACCAGATGCCTACTGGAGGTCCAGAGGTGTCCTGGTGGGGTGGGAGTTTCTCATCTGCCTTTGGGATACAGGATTCTGGATTGTGCTTTGTAAGCAATACCATCTGCTCAAGAAACTTTCTGTCATGTGGCTGTATTGGGTGAAATTGTGTTTTGTGGTTTGTGCTTCTTATGTGATAGAATTTAAGGGCAGTCTTATTTAAACCTCATAGTGTGTATAAAGGCTGACAAACACTTGGTTGTCACTATTGCGTGTGTTAATGGCTTTGTGCAGGACAAGGTGAAATGCACTGAGCTTTCTGACTCGGGGGAACAGTCTGAATGTCGTGCTTAGCTTGGCCGTGGTTACAGATGTGTTTGCAAGCCTGTCATAGAGTCATAGAACGGTTTAGGTGTCCTGTCACTTTGTCCTGTCCTCTCCTCTAGCACCACTACACCTTCACCAGTGCAAGAAAAAATCAAGACTACTGTAGGTAGTCTTCTTTATTAAAAGATAAAGAGCTGGAACTTGTAGAAAAGCCTTGAGTGAAAGGCTGTCTTGTTAAAAGATGGATTGTGTTCTCCAGAGGGGCTAATTTAGACACTAAGGAAATATGTGTGGAGCTGATTGCTGGCTGGGTGCCTGTCACTGAAGGGCACCGGAGGCTGCAATGCCAGGCAGGGCTGGTAGTGCTGGCACTGCAGCCCATGACTGTTGGCTCGCGTGAATTCTCTCTCTGCCTTCCAGCTAATTTTATCCCGTTGATTTTTTCATGAATCATTTCCCATCTCTGTTGGTTAGAAATTGAAGTGGAACTTTGCTAGCCAGAATAGCCACATCTGCTATTTAGAAAGTACTGTCTGGGGTTTGCTTCCTGCCCACCCCCCCCACGCCTTCCCTTCCCCTTCTTTCTCACATCCGTCAGTGCTCACATACATGAACCGCTGGTATCGCTCCCCCAGAGGCATTTTTAGGCTGGCACAAGCGCAGGGGTCCTCAGGGTGGGTGGCTGGGCAGCAGGTGGGTGCTGAGTGCTATGTGGCAGGGTCCCAGGCGTGTGGCAGGGCTGGCAGGACCCCCCTGGGGTGGCTTGGGTTTCCTGCACGTGCTTTGTACAGCATGAAAGGCGCTCCTGTGGCTGTTCCTAGTGCAGCAGAAGAACAGGAGTGTGCTGCAGTGTCTCAGCCAAGTGCTTCCTCGCTCCAGCCTTTTTGTCTGCCCGTGGATGAGTAGGTGATACGGGCATTAAATTCACATCTTTCTATAAAGGCGTCTAAGTGATGAAAAACTTGACTTTTCCAGACCCAAAGATAACTTCCCTTTGTTAAGCTGTGCCTGCTTGATTGCCACTGAGGCTGCTGTCTGGGCTAGCAGCAAGGAATGGACAGAATCATAGAATCATAGTATCAGCAAGGTTGGAAAAGACTTTTAAGATCATCAAGTCCAACCATTACCGCAGGACTGCCAAGGCCACCACTAACCCATATCACTGAGGGCCTCATCTGCATGGTTTTTGAACACTTCCAGGGATGGTGATGCCACCACTTCCCTGGGAGGCTGTTCCAATAACTGATTACCCTCTCTGTGGGTAAATTTCCCAATAAGTTGATTATCCAAAAGTTGAGCCCTGTAAGTAGAGATCCAGGGAGTCTCATAGGAGTTGCATAGTGTAGATCCTGTGGGTAAGCAAAGTTTTGCTGGCAAGCTATGCTTAGGAAAAAGCATGTTCCCTTGAAACAGCGAGGCCTAGATAGATAAACAGGAGGAGGTGTCTAGCTTGTTGCTTGATGTTCATCTTTAATCAGTCTTGGTGGATTGCAGCAAATCCAGGAGACTGGAAGCGTGGTTGTGTTGGGATGGTTCTGGAAATGATAGATTGGGTAGCAAGACACTGATTCTGGGTAAATGTATAATAATTCATGCCTGAAACTTGATGTTATGGAAAGTGTCTTCCACTTCTCCAACAGATCTGATTTAGCTTAGAAGATTTTGTTGGTTTAAAGAAAGATCCATAGATGTGATATACTTGGATCTATAAGGCGGTTAACTCAGTGCATGAGGGCACAACTAATATCTAATATCTGATACCATAGAATTTCAATAAAGTACGAGTGGTTAGGAAGTCAAGGTAGTGATTGATAGTCTGCATCCAGTAAATAAACTGAAGTGGCCGTATAAAGAGTAAGGGGGGTGAAGGATACTCAGAACAAAAGGACAGTATTAGTGTACTAATGAATTTACTGTTTGTGTATTAACTTTAAAATGAACTTAGAAAATCATTTTTCAGCATCAAAAGATCAAGGCTCTGGCATTGCCATGTTAGACGAGGGGAGCAAATAATCCAGCTATTTTAAGATAGAGCTCGATCATTTTACAGAAGAGTCTTTGCAACATGATATGTGGAGACTGTGGCTTCAAAGAAGTGGACTCGGTGATCCTTCCCTCCAAAGGAGGCGAGGGAAGAAGCCAATTCTGCCTCACATTCAGTGATGCAGAAGAAGCCACAACTTGCCGCTGGCAAAACGTGTCGATGAGGCAAGTCTGGTGAAATACAGCTATTGATAGGGGAAGGATGGAGTTACTCAGTTTGTTTGGTAAATGGAGCCATTGAAACAGTCATTTTCATGCAGACAAGTGGAGAGTTATGGACCTGGGAAGGTATCTCCTGAAATCCGTGAAGGGAGGCCTGAGCAGTCCCGTGTAGGGGTCAGAATGGGCAGGTGTTTTCAGGGAGCCTCAGTGCCAGGTCCTGCCTGGAAAAGATAACTCTGATTTTGGACATACAAACAGGGAGGTGATGAATCAGGGTGAGGAGGCAGTTTTATGTCTGTAGTGCTTATATTTACTTCAAGCTTAGTCTGACACCAGCGTGGCTTTCTGGTGCCAGCATCTTGAAGTCATGCAGAGAATACTGGAGGAGTTACACAGAAGAATGACAAAAAACTGTTGGGAAGTTGAGAAGATGCTGCATGGGTTCATATCCAGGACTCTGCTATGTATGTGTTTTTATTCAGTGCTGATCACTGTTGCTGTCCAAACACCTTTCAACAGTGCCTTAAGAAACAAGACTTACGTCTGCCACTTGCTTGTACCCTTGTTCTGTCCTTGGGGAGAAAAATGGTGGTGTAACAGCATCTTGTCTTAGCACTGGGGGTTTGTGTATGTTTTAATTTTGTAAATGTATATATGTATATGTTGAAGAAGCCTAAGGCAAAAAAGTGCAACTGACCAAAGATGGTGAGGTTTGTTACATGGGAAGCAATTCTTCCCATGGTCACAAAGCAGCATCCCAACATGATGGCTATTTCAGCCTTTCCCATGGGGTTGCAGGGCCCTTTGGAAGAGCTGTTGACTGGTACCCAGAGCTAGAGAGATCCAGATACAGCATGTCCCTTGTTGGGATTAACAGTTGAAATGAACTTCTAAGAAGGTGTTGGCTTCTCTTCCCCTTGCTAGGCTTGGATGGAGATTTTGTCCTGTTTGTAGGCTAAAGGGCATGTGACGTACAGGGGATCAGTCAGGTTGACCTAATTCTCCTTTCTACCCTCAGACTGTGAATCTGTGAGATCAGCAGAAGGAGCTGAACAGAGTAAAAATAAGAAGTTTCCAGTTTAAGGGAATTATTTTTAATATATTTAAAAAGTGCAAGTCACTTGCTTGTTCTTCCAGCTGCAGTGAGTAGCTGCCTTGGCTCCATGGCGTGTTTCACTGTTTCACAGGCTTTAAGGCTTCATGGAAGCTTTACATGCACAGCATGCTGCTGTGCTGAGTCCTTACTCAACGCTTAATGCAGTTGCACCAAATAGTACCTGGTTTGCAGGGGCTTGTGCTGATCTATGATTTTTTACTATGAGGGTTCTGAGGCGCTGGCACAGGGTGCCCAGAGAAGCTGTGGCTGCCCCATCCCTGGCAGTGTTCAAGGCCAGGTTGGACGGGGCTTGGAGCAACCTGCTCGAGTGGAAGGTGTCCCTGCCTGTGGCAGGGGTTGGAACTGGATAAGCTTTAAGGTGCCTTCCAACCCAAACCATTCCATGATTATATGATACTAGCTTCTTACTTCATGATCATCAGCAAAGGGCAAATGCTTCCAGCTGACCATAATACAGAATTTTGTGTCAAATCCTGTAAAATCAGCATCATTTTCCACCTTTGCTAGAAGCCACTGTAAGACAAATTTAAGACTAGTTCAGGGATTATTTCAGAGGTTCTTCTTGCTCTGAAATGTGTCTGTCACAAAATAGATCATGGCAGGTTTTGATGACATGTTTTGCCAGTAAACCATTTAAAAGTGACATTGTGAACACATCTTGCATCCACTTGAAACGACAGGAGGAATTCCAGTTTGGCAAACGGGAATTTCCCTTTCCCCAGCCTGTCTACAGTGCGATGACACCAGGAACATAGTGGCACCCTGATGCTGTTTGTCGTGTCAGTTGTTGGTCTTGAGCAAGTCATTGAAAACACTGAGAACAGTCAGCCTTCCCTGCAGTAAAATGGGTTTAAGTGCTGTGGTTTTGAAGGTTTCTTGTAGTCCCGACCTTCTTTAGTGTCTTCAGAATTCAAGACTCAAAATGTTTCCTATTTTTTTTGGTGAATTTACAGCTACTGACTGTAGTGGAGTGATTGGCAATGATTTAACCAAGTCCTAATCATAGCCCGTGATGCTCAAAAACTTATATCATCCATGCCCTGTAATTTCCACTAATTGAGTTTGAATCTGTGACTAACCCAGCTTGTCTCCAGCTGTGCTGGCTGTGCTCAGCCCTGCTCTTTGGCTGTCAGAGAGCCTTGACCTTGCATCAAGCTGGGAGACAGGTCATCAGGTCTTTCCCTGACACCAGCTTTCAGGATGCAGAACAGCTTTGCCCATAGGAACATTAAGGGGGAAAGTTAAGCCAGCACTGTGGCAACTGTCAAGGCGAAAGCTCTTTTCCCAGTGGAGCATGGGTTTGGTTCTGTCCGTGGACAGTGGTCCTCCTCTGGGCAAACTAGTTCTCCCTCTTATTTTGTGGAATCTCTTGGTATTTGCACTGGTGGTGAGCATGAGCTGTGTAGCCACCTGGTACTTCATATAGTGACCTGATATGGTTAGCATGGCCAAGGACCTTGGTAAGTGAATTCACCTCGAGAAGAGCAGTCAGCTTGGGTCTTTCTTGGCTGTTTGGGGGGAGCTCAGAGCCTTGAATGCTTTGCTTTATTCCCCCTTCTTGTCGCATCAGTAGCTGACTGTTCTGGATTCCTATTTCTGATAATAATATGCAACTGTAGAAGAAGCATATGAATTCAAGTCCGTCTTTCACCATGGGCCTGCACTTTAAAACATGTTACAAGCTACACAAGATCTTTCTTAAAAGCAGAGGGGATGACCTCCAGAAAGGCGGCAGTGAGAAACTGAGTGGAGGAGCTGTGTGCTGAGGAGGGGATGGATTCCTATATGGCTGTTTCACATGCAAGAATGTCCCAATCTGGGAAACGTGCCAGTAAAATGTAAAATTAAAGCTCTGTTTTGGAGTCTGATCCGTGCAGATAAGAGTCTGAGGCTGTTAACTAGTAACTACAAGAGGGGCAATGATAAAGGCGGAATACTTGGAGACAGGAATTCACAGGTTTGTTCATGCTTAACCCCATTTCTACGCTTTTTTTTCTGCATTAGAGATTAACAGCTCCCATGTTCTTTTGTTTTCTACTTCCCTGATTGTGAGCAACATGGCGAACCCACTGCATGTGTCATGAAGATATGTGACGGGTCCTTATCTACTTTGTGAAGAAAGTGGGAGAGGTTATGTGGCACTGCCTGTGAACCCAGGGATGACTTTTGGGATGTGTAACAGTCACGCTCGTGTCCAGAGGACTTGATGTTGCATGCAAACAACACCTGGATCTTCACAGCATCCCTCTCACCTAGGGATCATCCCAGATGTTGTGGCTGCCCCATCCCTGGCAGTGTTCAAGGCCAGGCTGGACAGGGCTTAGAGCGTCCTGCTCTAGTGGAAGGTGTCCCTGCCCATGACAGGGGGGTGGAAGTGGATGAGCTTTAAGGTCCCTTCCAACCCAAACCATTCTGTGGTTTTATGACTTTGCAGTAGGCTGTGTGCACAGTGACACTTGGGAGGACTGGCTGTCCTGGTAGGCACAAGGACATGCACATAGCAGGCAAAGTACCTGCTGAAATATCTTCAGCAGTAACCAAGGAGCCTGCTCTGCTTATGCGTACATGGTGCTTCTCCACATCATCTGAAACCTTCAGAGGATCTTCATATTTAGGTGTTAGCACAAACACAGCAATAAAAATTGCCCCCAAAAAAGAGAAAAGAACAATGAATTGGAGGAAGTGTAAAGTACAGAATGTGAACTAGTCTCTTGTAGCAGTGGGAAACTGAAAGGGGGGGGAGAAAGGGCAAGAAGGAGGAACTAATGGGCAGTGAAATTAGCGAAACTCAAAACCAGCTTTAGATACATCAGAATCTAAACCAGTCCTGAAAGCAGTCACCTGCTGGTGCCTGGAACTGGAGAAATGTCAGATATTCTTTCCTGTAGCTGCTAGAAAAGTTGGATGATGGTACCAGTTGTAGCAGCAACGTGATGCTCTCTGCTGTAGCAGTAGCTTGGGGAAATACCAAACAGCAGCTACTGCTGCTTCCATGCATCCATGGATTTTAAAAGGGCTGCTGAGCAACACTCTGGGCCATAAATGCTGGTTTAAAATATATATATATATATACATACATGTAATGTGAGTTAGACTGAGTAAAAAGTGTGTGTTAGTTGCCAACAAGTAAGCTAATATCAAGTCTAATCTGGGCAAGCTAGAATAGTTGGCAGTCTGATGTTGGCTTCCAATAAAATAACACTAGCAGATAGGGGGTGGATTGGTCATGATTTAAGGGGGTGTTAATTGCAATAATCAGCCTGTTCAGATATTTTAAAATAGGGGTTTTGTGTGATTTTCTGATGTTGCTATAATTCTGCTTGATGAAGGTTAAAGCTTTGGTATGTGTTGTGTGTTTAATGCACTGAAGTTGTGCCACAGATCATCGGAATAAGCATCTAGAATGATTCAGTGTGTGGCATTGTTGGAGCAGGCCCAGAGGAGGCTACAAAGATGCTGCGAGGGCTGGAGCAGCTCTGCTCTGGAGCCAGGCTGAGCCAGGCTGGGTAAGTCTGGAGAAGGGAGACTTTCTTGCAGCCTTTCAGCACTCAAAGGGGGGTTGTAAGAAAGATGGAGCAGGATTTTTAGTGTAGGACCTGTAGCGCTAGGACAAGGGGTAATATTTAAAACTGAAAGAAGGGAGATCCAGGCTAGATAGAAGAAAGGAAATTTTTCAGTATGAGGGTGGTGAAGCACTGGCACAGGTTACCCAAAGAAGTGGTAAATGCTTCATCCCTGGCAGTGTTCAAGGCCAGGTTGGACAGAGCTTGGAGCAACCTGCTCTAGTGGAAGGTGTCCCTGCCTGTGGCAGGGGGCTGGGACTGGATGAGCTTTAAGGTCCCTTCAACCCAAACTCTTTGATGAGTAACAAAAACCTGATTAAATGAAAGGTCACAGTGTGACAAAAGGAGAGCCATTGCTGATAAGTGTATTTCTAGCAGTGTCACGTGGGAATTGTTTCTTTGGCTTGATTCTAATCAAGTGATGGGTGTTGGTCTCTTTTCCTCCAAGTGGTAGGGTGAGAGGAAATGGCCTCAAGTTGGGCCTGGGGAGGTTTAGATTGGATATTAGGGAAAAATTCTTTACTGAAATAGTTACCAAGCACTGGAATGGGCTGCCCAGGGAAGAGGGTGAGTCGCCATGCCTGGAGACATTTAAAAGATGTGTAGATGTGGCACTTAGGGACATGGCTCAGTGGTGGTGGCAGTGTTAGGTTTACGGGTGGACTCAATGGTCTTGAAGATCTTTTCCAGCCTAAATGATTATGTGATTTCTTAAGTCTGTTCTTGTCCTGGAGGAAAACTGAAGGGGGCCTACAAGGATGCTGGAGAGGGACTCTTCATCAGAGACTGTAGTAAGAAGACAAGGGGTGATGGATTTAAGGTTAACCAGGTGGAGATTCAGGTTAGATATAAGGAAGAAGTTCTTTACTGTGAGGGTGGTGAAGCACTGGCACAGGTTGCCCAAAGAAGTGGTAAATGCTCCATCCCTGGCAGTGTTCAAGGCCAGGTTGGATGGGGCTTGGAGCAACCTGCTCTAGTGGAAGGTGTCCCTGCCCATGGAAGGGCATTGGAACTGAATGATCATAATGACCCTTCCAACCCAAACCAGCCTGGAATTCTATGATTCTAAAGCATGAAGTTAATTTGGATTATGTTTGTGGGCAACACAAAATCTAAGCAAGTCACAAGTAATGAAAAGAGGCAAAAAAGTTAGTGGTGGAGTTGTGATCTCATGTATGCTGGGTGGGACCAGAAGGAGTTGTAGGAATGCAGGTACCGAGTCTCAGAGCAGGAAGGAGGGAGCTGTTGCAGGAGCTTGGGCTCTTAAAGCAGCACGGTTGTTCAGAACATAAACCAGGCAGAAAGTAAATGGGTTCTTGGACGCAAACATGGAAATCCTGAGCAGGGCAGGGAGGGTGTTATCGCCGTGCAAGGTGCTGCTCCCGTCAGCGCAGGAGTGCTGCGGCCGGTGCTGCGCAGGAATGTTGCTGATAAGTTCAGGGAGGACCATGAAAGAGGGGGAAGGCATACAGTGAAATGAGCGGCTCTGCCTGTAAAATAAACACTGGATTTCTTCTTTTTCCCTTTTTCCTTGTTGGAGACACGGCGTAGTTTAAAGGAGTTCACTGGAGGAAGCGCGGTGGCCTGCCTTGTGCAGGAGGTCGCACTGCATCATCACAGGGTCTCTATTGCTCCATAACAGGAATCTCTAGGAGGGAAGAGTAGGAAAGGAAAAGCCATTGTCTCTTCACAGACAGATGTCTGCATCTCTTCCTACTGAAGCCCTGGGGGTTGTGAGTGTTTTACCTCCAGGTGCCTCATCCACGAGGCTTCCAAATGGGTTGGTTTACTGACCAAGAGCATCTCCCCGCCAGCCAGCACCGTTGCAGTCCCCACAGCTAACCAGCTCTGGGGCAGCACCCATCTTTTCTCGGTTTTAATAATTTCCTTCTGCCCCAGCTGTTGCTTTTTGCCTTTTGAGCTGTTTTACTGCAGACTTCCCAGGAAAGGCTTCTCCTTTGGGAAGGGCAGGTATTCCCTGCCTGCAACAGTGGCTGGTGCATGGGGCCATGACTGGAGAGCTTCCCCCTACAGAGAGTGCAGACCAGGGGTTCAGCATTGCAGAATAATGAGTCCCTCCTTGCCCTTACTGTCACTTTCCTTCTTACTGGCTGTGGACATGGAAAAGAGGGGTGGGTCACAGGGAATTTTGGGGGCAGCAGCTGTGAAGTCTGTCCAATCTGGTATGGTGCCTGGGGGCAGCCAGTGTGCATGCCTTGGAGGAAGTCTTAAGACAAATGCAAGCAGCGTTCTGTTCCTTCTGTCAGTCTGGGATGCTGTGAAGCTTAATGGCTCTTCCAAAAATCTTGAGTCAAGCAATTCAGAATTATCATCATTTGCTTTATCAGTATTTTCTCTTCAGCGCCATCCCGTGAAGGGGGAGGAAGGAATTGTTATCATTCTGGAGTTTGCTGTCCTCAGATATCGTTAAGAGGTTTTCCTGGCTCTTGCATTGAGCTGAGAGAGAAGCATTTTCCCTGAAGCAGCCTGTGTGCCGGGAGGGCTGTGGTAGCTCAGGTCAGGTCATTGCAAGGGATGGGAAGGTTGAGAGCATGACTTGTGCAGTTTGGTGGAGTCCTGCAGGGCACTGTGGGCACTTACCTGTTTGTCCGAGGTGTATGGAGCACACTGAAAGCTCCATCTGCAGAGGTCATGGGAACTGGTATATGTTATATTAGAATCATAGAATCAAGTGATGGTTCATAGAATCATATTTGTAAATGGATCCTGGTTCATGCTACAACCTGCATTCCTCTTTCTTGTCATTCAGTCTCCAGACGCTTGCTCTGAGGTAGTGGTGCTCCGTATTTCCATAACACATCCCACCCATCCATCTTAAATTCCATGCATGACATTTTTAATGGGTGCTGTGGTGCATACTTCAGATTCCCGTGCCTCAGGTCGCTCCATGGTGTCTCACACACTTCACCTGACCTGCAACTGAACTGCTCTTTCCTCCCCAGCACGGGAAGGGGTTTCCATCTACTTGTGCCCTGGATGATGACAGTGACTCTTGGTGCAAACTTGCTCTGCTGCTGCATCCTGGAGGAGAAAGGCTGTGATTTCCTGGGGGAGGAAGGCTGCCATTTCCTGGGTGCTCATTTTTCTCCTCCCTCCCTTCATTCTCTTTCAGAACATGAGTGAGAACTTGAAGGACTGTTTGATCCAGACCCAGGCTTCCTTAGGGGAGATGGTGACAATAAAAACAGAGGCCTGCTCTCCGCGCCGGGACCAGGAGTATGGACAACCTTGGTACGTGGCTGAGCTGCAGTCCCGTGTACTCTAACCTCTTTCTCTCTACCTCCACCCGCCCCGAGCTTAAAGTTGGTTGTGAGGGGTATACTTGAACTTCTCAAAGTTATTAAAACCCTCCCATGTGAAGCTGGAAAAGACCTTTAAGATCATCAAGTTCAACCGTTACCCCAGCACTGCCAAGGCCACTGCTAAACCACGTCACTGAGAGTCTCATCTACACTGTTTGTGAATACTTCCAGGGACAGTGATTCCACCACAGCCCTGGGCAGCTTGTTCCAGTGCCTGACTACCATTCCATGAAGGAATTTGTCCTAATATCCATGCATGGAGGTGCTGTAGCTGAAGCTACCTGCTGTAGTCTGAGCCTTAAGCCATCTCAGGTACCAGCTTTTGGCAGGTTGGGCAGCAAGTGGAGTCATTTCTCTGCTGTAGGTGTCAGGACTAAGAGAGTTGATCAGGCCCCATTGCCTCTGCTCCTCTCTCTGTGCAGTCCCAGCATCTTGGTTGGTTAATGTCATCTTTCTCTTGTTCCCTCCCCAGCTCTGGAAGGCCTGACCCACAGTCCATGGAGGTGGAACCCAAGAAACTGAAAGGGAAACGGGATTTGATCATGACCAAGAGCTTTCAGCAGGTGGATTTCTGGTGTAAGTGTCTTGTGAGTGAGGGGAAAAACAATGCTGCCACTTGCATAGGCTTTGGTCTTTCCTAGTTGATGCCCTGCTACTTTAGGTTGGGAAGCAGGGGACAAAAAAGCTGGGGCAAATTTGTATGCTCCTCCAGCACATTTGCTAGGAAGCTGTTGCACAAAAGCAGTTTGTCTGTCGTGGGGCTCTGCAGCAGTAGGGAGGCGAGTGGAAAGTGTGCTGGAAATGTGAAAATGCACAGGAGCCTGCAAAACCCAAAGGCTTAGATTCAGAAACTGTGAAGGGACAACTCTTTTCCCCATATTCTGGGAAACGGTTGTAGTCACATTGGCATAGCTACAGAATACCAAACTGTAGGCCTGAGTCCCTGTCTGGACACAGGGCAAGTACCTGGGGCTGCTGTCTCTCTCCCAAACACTGAGTAAAGGCTGTATGATGAGGGTAATTGTTTTCAGGGTTGTTTGGTTTAGTTCCCCGCTGGTGTGTGGGGAATCAAACCTTTTGGCTTGAGGACACTGCTGCTATCCAGGGATATGCAGGGAGCTGCCAGCCTCTGTCTGTGCAGATGGTGGTGGCACCTTTCCCTGTGTGTAGCTCTTGGTGGTGAATCTGTATAGGACACCAGGGCTCATGCAGGCACAGGCGTTGGTTGGGCAGGCGTGGGCTGGGACAGAGCCCTTGTTGAGAGTTGTGTGGTGAAACAAGTGAGCCCTTGGTGAAGTGTCTGCATGGAGGCCAGGCTTTGGGAAAGGGGCTTAGCTAGGCTGGAGAGAGCTGGGGTGCACTGGCCTGAGTACTGTGTGTCCTGTGAGCTGCATGAGCTTTTACAGACATCACATCCTCCCACCCTAACCCCTGTACCCTCACACCCACAGTCTGTGAGTCCTGCCAGGAGTACTTTGTGGATGAATGCCCGAACCATGGCCCCCCAGTGTTCGTGTCAGACACCCCAGTGCCTGTTGGCATCCCTGACCGGGCAGCGCTGACCATCCCGCCTGGAATGGAGGTGGTGAAAGAGCCCAATGGGGAGAACGACGTGCGCTGTATGAACGAGGTGATCCCCAAAGGGCACATCTTCGGGCCGTACGAGGGGCAGATGTCCAGCCAGGACAAGTCTGCAGGATTCTTCTCATGGCTGGTGAGTGACTTGTCTCCCCAGTGAAGTGATGCCCCAGCCATTCAGCTCAGAGCTGGGGGACTTGTGGAACTGAATCTTAGCCATCTTCCCCCATCTCTGAAGATCTGCTGACCCACAGTAGGCAAACATCTACTGCCATAATTCTTAGCAGCTTAAGGGTGTAGATAGTGAAAGGAGACCAGGTGCCATGGCACCAAGTTCATGGCTGTAGGAAGCAGTTTGCTTCCTCTTGCCCCCTGGCCATGTTTTCCATCCCCACTCAACCCTGGGAATCCTCCAGTACCTTTTCCTGCTCTGGTCATTACTTTGAGGATAGAGGAAGGACTGTATCTAGAGATTGCAGAGCTCTCTCATGGACATGCAGCACTCCTTTCTGAGCAGAGTAGGTCATCCAAGAGGCCAGGAGAGAGGAGATCCAGTCCATCAGGAAGTGATCTATATGCAGACTCCAGCATCAAAACCCATAATTTTTCCCCCAGTACTACAGGCTTTGCTTAGCCTAGGAGATAGAGATGTCACTGGATGGACAGGTATTAATTATTAGGAGATTCAGGACTTGAGTTATAGGTGGGAAAATAATTGAGAGCTGCTGCTCTGAACTGCTGCTCACGCTTTTCTGTCTGTAAAGTAAATGTGTGTCTCAGCCCTGTGCTGAAAGGGGAGTTAATCTTCTGTATGTGAGGACTGTTAGCAGTTTTGTCAGCTGCATTCATAGTTCTGTATTACCTTTGTGCATAGGAGATGCTTCTTAGTTCTGAGTAGCCTCCACACACATATCCAGGGCAACAGCCTGTAGTACCAGGACAGCTGAGATTCATGTCCTGACTTAAGGCAGGAACTGAAGCAGTGATTTGAGAGTAATACACCTGCTGTCTGGACCAGCTAGTTGACATACTCCATCTGTTCTCTTGTTTCACAGATCGTTGATAAGAACAACCGCTACAAATCCATCGATGGGACAGATGAAACCAAAGCAAACTGGATGAGGTGAGTCCATTTCTCTTCTGCCTTCCCTTTTAGGGTTTTGTCTTCCAGAGAGAGGCCATCAAACACTCCTTGTTTTGTGTGACAGAAAACCAAACCAAAATGCCACTAGCCCTTCTGTAAAGGGTGTGCTTGTGGTCTTCCAGTGTTTATTGTGATGAGAATCCTTTGGAGGCACATCAGTGACAGGGACTAAAACAAGGATGAGTGTACATGGAGGATGGCTGTTTCCTGGAATGAGGACAAATGATAAAGATGATCCTATTTGTCCAGTCTTTCAAATACTGACAGGTCTCACTCCATTGTTTTTTTTTAACTTAGTTCAAATATTTGCAGAATGCTTTGCATTACTCCCAAGGTACCATCTGATTCTGTTTGGGGTTTTTTATCCTTTCCTATTTGATGGACATTGGAAAAGGTGCTTTACTTGTTTTCTTTCTGGGCTTCACTTGAAACAATTGTCAGTGGTGACTGTCATGAGTAGTGGCAGCTTTATTGTGTTAGGAGAAACATGGAGTGAGTTGCCTCAGCTCTGAATGCAGGAATGCTGCTTGTTCTTGCACTCCCTCTGCTGACCCAGCAGAGGAGAACCCAAATACCAGTCAGTGGGGCGGGCTCTGGTTTACCTGCAGCAGTAAGGGAACATGTTTAACCATGATGCAGTGCTTCAGGTATTGTCATGTACCTGCAAAGGATGTAGGTCACTCTTGCAGCCTCCCAAGACAGAGGCAGAGCACTGAAGTGCCTCCTGTGTATGGTGCATCACCAGGATGGGGCGTTGCGCACTGAAGCCTGTCCGACATTCAGACCAGTCCTTATTCAGGGGTGAATTTTGGAAGTGGCTGTTATCAGGAAGGCATTTCATAAAAGAGTAAAGCAGCGTGGGAATTCACTGGTTTGTTGGCTTGGATGTCTAGGATTTTCAGTTGGATTTTAGGAAAGAGAGACGGTGAAGTGCAGGTGGATGGAAGCCTGACCTCACTGGTCAAATGTGATTGCACCACTTTTGCTCCATGTGAGCGTTCACATGGATAGCAGCAGTTCTGGCCACTACCTTCACAAAGTTCAGCAAAGGATCTCATTTTTCTGTAAGAATTCCAGCTGTTTCACTACTGAATGAGAGAAAATGCTAGGCCTGGGTTGAGGCTGGAGTTGTCACCCCAAAAAGAGGCAGCGGTAAACAGATAGGTTTGGGGGCATTGAAACTAAATGATCTTAAGGTCCTTTCCAGCCCTAACTATTCTGTGATCCTATATATCTTGAAATAAAGAGTACAAAGTTCAAAAATCAGAGTGAGATTTTTCTGCTTGGATCTGGATCTCTATGTGATCTGGATGATAAAGAAGCCAGTGGGAAACATGGTCTTGGAGAGGAAAAATCCAGTGATGAACTCATCTTGCTGACATGAACATAAGCTGGATGTCTGGATTTATATGGGCACTACTCCTGGTCCCAGTACCAAGGAACAGTGTTCTTGTCTAAACTTGTATTTGCCATGGTTAGGTCTCAGGATGAGTGTGATCTGGGCCATTCTGTGCAATCTGGAAAGGAAAGGAGGTTATGGCTTTGTGGAAAGGGAATGTTTGCAGCCCTTCTGGGAAAGGATGTATCAAAGGACCTGTGCACGCTGTACCAGTCTTACTGATCTGTTTTCACTCTTGAAAATTGCTTCTAATAGCAGTGTAATGTAGAATCTGACAGATGGAGATAGTGGTCCTCAAAAAGCCTTGGTTTTGTTTGTAACCAGCTTTCAGAGGTGCACTGGATACCCTGTGCTAGGACATTTGATATGGAGATTACCCACAGAAACCCCACTGCCAGGATGCTGTAGACAGTGCTTTTTGTTTTTCAGATGGTGCTCTTTGCCATCACTCACAGGTGGAGTGCTTTGCAAAGCAGATGTACTCACCCTCTGGGTAGGTGGGTATGGCAAGGGGAGGGCAGCTTGGGCTGACTCCTCTCTCTTCTTGTAGATCTGGCTATTGTTTTTTGTTGTTTGACTACCACATCTGAGTCCATTTTCATGTTCCTGCTGAGAACAGTGTGTGCTCTGCAGCACTTGCTGGTTTCATTTCAAGTGGCTGTTTACCCAGGGCAGTGGATGACAGGGAGGAAGGAGCACAGAGCACAGCAGATGGCATGGCAATGGGAACATCTTCTTGCCCTTTCTCTTGTCACTCAGTTGACACAAACTCCTGATGCTGGGAGCATGTTCTCCTAAGCTGGCTTTGGCACAAGATAATGCACCCTTCATCCCTCTGTAGAGTATTGTGTTTCCAATACTTTAGGAAACTCCATGGCTTTTACCTGCAGGGATGTGTGCAAACATCTTCCTCTGGTTTTCTTTTCTGGGGGATCAGGGTGACCTATTACTATGGATTGCAGCAAACCTCAAGCAAAATTGGTGCTTGCTTGGACACAGACCATAAACTGCTGCTTATGGGAGTTCTTGGGGCTTCTGAAGGACTGTGTAGATCCAGCCTGGTTGTTCCTGATTATTTATAAGGAATTTCTGTTATTCAGTTGTTGGGACCTCTAAAAAAAATAATGGATCAGACCAAAAATGAAAGTAATTCAGGAAGTCCAGTTAACATCCCTCTGAGTATCTATCACTTCCTAGCTGAAGTGCCTCATGTGTGGGGTTTCCAAGCTAGTTGGGGCATTTATAGTCTGTGTCCTTTCTTCCATGTGATTCCCTGAGTTCTCAAGCTTTTGGCACAGTTCAAATTCATCCTTTCCCTCAGCCCATGGGGAAAGGGCTGGTGCAAGACTTCCTCATTCCTTCTCCTTTGCCTTCCTTTCTGCCCCTTTCCCCTCCAAATGCAGTAACAAAAGAGGTTACAGAGAGCAAGGCTGTTCTGTAAGTCTTCCTGTACGTATCTTCTTATAGTGGAGATGTCTGTGATTTGATCTTCATACAATAATAGAGCTTGGAAGGGAGCTTTGGTTGGGTCCTCCAACAGCCTGCTCAAAGCAGGATAAATAGGTCTTTTAAGTTGTTGGTTTGCCTTTAGAGGACCATTTAAACGTAACACCTTTAAAAGTCAGGGTTACTGTGTCTGCCCATGTGTTTAAGGGCAGTTAAAGCCACCAGCCTCTGCACAAGTCATTTTGTCGAACTCCATAAACTGCTCTCTGTTACCTTGCAGCAAGGGGAGCAAATGTTCTTATCCATTACTGAAGCTTATGCAGAGCAAAGGGATCCTAAAGTACTGAAGCACTGTGATCCCTGTAAAAAACCTACTGGAGAGCCCTGGAAAAAGTATCATGCTTGTTTCTTAGAGGCCAGGAAAAGTGGAGTCGGTTGATGCCTTTGTGTGGTGATCAGTAAGTGTTCCGTGTCCTCATAGTTACAACATCACACGTGTTTTTAAAGGAATAGCTGTGCTGCCTTGCACTTTCACATTGACCTGGGCTGAGGTGTGAATTCACAGCCTCACAGCCTGCTAAAGCCCACACAGCATCTCCAGAGAGATGTTTCCAGGCATCAGTGACTGCTCCTAGGGACATTCTGCATGCTAGAGAAAATGCTTGAGGGGAAAAGATCTCTCTGCCAGTAATGCTGTCTGCATTTTTATAAGGAGGAGGTTAATGTGCCTGCTGGGAACCTCACCTTAATTGAATTTGTAATTAAAACTGGCCAGAACTCATTACTCTTTGCATGGTGAATTAGCTATTAGAATACTTAAGTTCTCTTAAATCATTTTGACTCAACTCATGCTGGAGTAAAGGAGTGGAAACGCTCAAATCTAAATATCCAGGTCTACCACATGTTGTCCTATGTGCATTTAATGGAATACCCTGTGTGGGAAGAGCAAAAAGGGCTCTAATTCCCCATGGGGGCAGCTTTGCTGCTGAGCAACCATAGGTTCAGCTTAGAAGAGGGGGTTCTTGACCAGATCTGGAGAGACTTGGGTTGTGCAAGCTCACCCCTACCCAGGGGCACTTGGCAAATACAGCTACTCCTTTTCACCAGGGCAGCTTGTCAGTGGAGGTGTGTTTCCACCACATGGAGGCACTGATGATACTCTGGTTGTAGGTACCATTGAGAATAGACGTGAAGCCCAGTTTTACTGAATGTGATAAAAATCAAACAGTAAATGTTCCTTTGCTCAGTGTTCTTTGCCTCCTTCCAGTGTTCAGGTGGGAGAACTCCTTTTCACTTTTATTTATTTATTATCCCCTTGAGGTCAGTGTAGCAGGTGCTTTGCTGGCTCTCCATCATTTCATTACCTGGCTCTCCATTGTTTCATTACATCTTCTCTCCATAAATGAAGCTCCACCAACAGTCTCTCAAGGATGCATTTACATTTGTCCTGGCGAAATGCATCTGTGCACTTAGCTCCCAGCCTGGATCTGAGCAGCATTTCCTACTGTTTTTCCAGCTTTAACCAAGGTTAGCAGCTTCTGACACTTATCCCAGTGGAGGGCAGCAGTGTCAGTGAGATTCATTAAGCAGCAGTGTGACAGCACTAAGGAGAAACCAGAATGATACCTGACAAGGGGCACTCTGCCTTTCTGTAGGTTCTTAGTCTGCAGCCCACAAGCACGTGAGTGCATCCCAGTACTTCTGCTGGGTCACAGCAGTGCTGGAAGGCACCTATCTCTGAGGAGATACCAGCAGGGCCATCACAAACGTGGGGCAAGTGGGAAAAATGCCAGGGCCTTTGCTTATACCAACCTTTCAGGAAGTATTTTGAGGTGGCTGAAGCCTGCCTGTGAGAGACAGGGCGTTCAGCTGAGATTTTGGAATTAAAGGTAATTTAAGATAGCATGGTAGTAGCAAAGTAGTAGCAAAGATGCTATTGCTATTACATAGCATCTTTGGTTTCATTTAATTTGGGACCATAAGCAGAAAGCAAGCTAACACACAGGAAAGCCAATAGGTTTTCCCTCGCATGGTGTCACTTCAGAGTTACAGTTGTTAGGTGTCCCAACCATTAAGATGTCTTATTTCTTGTATGTTACATATTAATATCCCTTTTAAACATTGATTTTCTAGGCTTGTGGTGACAGCTTTTGGAGGCACTTCATAGTAACACTGAAGCCGTCTACCTCAGATGACCAAAGAGGTGGTAAATGCTCCATGCCTGGCAGTGTTCAAGGCCAGGCTGGACAGAGCCTTGGGTGACATGGTCTAGTGTGAGGTATCCCTGCCTATGGCAGGAGGTTGGAACTGGATGATCTTAATGTCTTTTCCAGCCGAAACCATTCTGTGATTCTGTGAATGTTGTGTTCTCCCCCATAACTCCATGCTGATGTAATTTCCTAGCTGAGAACTTCCTTGATGTGAGGACCAAAAAAGTTGACCTCTTTCAATATAGCTCCCAACATCCCTGCTTTTAGTTGTGTTAAGATGTGTTAAAGCAAGTCTTTTCTAATGTATAGCACTAGAATAACCATTTTGGCATTTTCTTTCTCTCTGCTCTCATTCAAGTCAAGGCATACACTAAGTTTTCCCAGCAGTTCTGCTCCTCCGTGGCATCTGCTCTCTTCCATGCTGTTCTCCATGCTCATGCACAGCATTGGCCAGGGTGTTCATTATTCTCCTGTCTGCAGTCCCACCTTGTTTATGTGCTGGATGTTCACATAGTCTGTTTTCTTCTTCTCTGTTGAATAGATCTGCCACTGCCTTTGTTCCCCTAATAAAAACCACAGTTAGGACTAGTGTTTTGTTTAAGTTTCCTTTGACTGTGGCTGGAAGAATTAACACCCTCCCCCTTTGGACAGAAGTGCCTCTTCTCAGGATGCTGCCTCCTCTTCTCAATGGGCTGAGGCTACGAGTTGTTGATTTGAAGCACCGCAAACTGGGTGCAGGCTCCTGTCAGCACCAGTGACAGCAAAGCCTAGCCGGGAAAAACAAGTGGGTGGCCTCATTCCTTTTGAGAACAATGGGAAATGACAACCATTTCTGGGTGGAACAAGGGTTTGCAGTGGAGCGGATGAATGCTGTATGTGCCGTACTGCTGGTGCTGAAGAAGAGACTTTTCCTTAGGAAAAGCAAGTTGCAGAAATAGCCCCTCAGTCTAGTAGGAATCTCCCTCCCCTGCAAAACATCTCAGTTTGATGTAGTCCCTACATGACGTCCTGCAAGTTTTAACAGAAAGGGTGATGTAAAAGTTTCCATTGCATGTTGTGCCAGGCAGAACAATAGGATATGCTTCAGGCCTCTAGATTTCCTCAAGAGCTCATTTCTGAGCAGTGTCACTGTAGAAGCTAATTCACCACCGTGGTTGTGACTTCTCATGCTTATTCCAGAGCACAAACTGCAGTAGGTGATGTGAGGCTGTGCTGAAATCCTCACAGCTGAGCCAGGGCATCAGACAAAGTGTAAGATTTCGTTGTAACTGTAAAGCTGAAGAGGCTCCTTTTACACTGTAGTGTCGCTTGGTGTTTTTTTTTCTTAAGCTTGGGAATTGCTTCTTAAATCATGTGCCTTTTCCTGGTGCAAGTGAGGAAAACTGAGAGGTTGTTGCAGGTTGGGGGGGGAGCTGGATCCCACCCAGCTCCTCTGCCCCAGTGCTGCACTGGCCAAGTGGCTGGCTGCAGGGGGATGCTTTGCGTTGATTTCCTTTTACCCAATTGTGCTTTGTGGGATGTTCAACCCAAGGAACATGGCTGAACGAAAGAGGAAGCCCAAGTTTTCCAAGGAAGAACTGGACATTCTGGTCACTGAGGTGACCCGAAATGAAGCCATGCTGTTTGGGAGGGAGACAATGCGTCTATCCCATGCTGACAGGGACAAGATCTGGGAAAGCATAGCCAGGCAGATCACATCAGTCAGCCAGGTGCCCAGGTCTGTGAAAGACATTAAACACAGATGGGACGACATGAAGAGAAGGACCAAGGACAAACTGGCCTTCATGCAGAGGTCCCTGTCCAGCCCCGGCAGCACGGGGCGGCCCTCGGCCATCGTCCTGACTGCCCACGAGAGAGCCATCGAGTCCACACTGCATTCGACACGCCAGAGGCACAGCTACCGGAGAGTGGATCCAGATGTGGTTGACAGCCCGTCAACAAGCTGTAAGTATCACTGCCTTAACACCTCTTTGTCTTATGCTTGCATATCTCAGTGTGACACCACAGGAGCGTTGTGTGGTTTGTGAGATGCTGGGTTGCCTTGTCAAGCCAGGTCCTTACTGCTGAGTTTGGTTTCAAGACAGCCTGCTCTGCTGGGGTGTTGAGATGGATTGAGGGAAAGCTGTTTCCCAGTTAAAATCATCTTTATCTGTTTATCTAGTCCTTTTCCATGCTTCCTTCTAAGGGTAGATGCTGTTCAGATTCCACTTGCTTAATGGGTCATAAGTCTGAACTAATCTTACAAGTGAGGGAACATCTGTAGTTGAAGTGCAACTACCTCCAGGTCATGAAGAAGTGTTTGTAAAGGATTAGGAGTTCTTCATCTTGCATGCACCCCAATAAAACAGCAGTGCTATCAAGCTGAGAATCATGTGCCAGTTACTAATGGACCACTGCATGGTAACCATCTTCCAGGAGGGCTGTTGAGGGGGCTCAGTGCTCTTTGGTGTTGATGCTCTGAGGCCCGGCCACTAATGATTTCTCACTAGTGTTCTGAAGAACTGAAGTGTCTGAAATAGGTAGATGATGGCTCTCTTCTTCCTGGCCCTGCCTTCCAAGTTAATCTTCTTACACCACAACTCTCAGACACCTTCCAGTGCTGAACCACAACCTGCTTTTTGCGGGTTCTTTCCCCACTTGCGTACATATGGTTGTCTTGCGTGGAGGTGCAGCTCAGAGGTGGTCTCTGAGCTTCTAGGGATAACAGAGGAGAGAAAGAGGAGATAATTTCTTGGGAAGTGAGCCAACTAACACTTCATGGGTGGCACTGTCCTACCACATTAGGTCTTATATCTGAAGTAATGTTAATGGGAAGGAAGGACAAAAGTCTTCAAGAGCAAAGTGGGACTTGATCATTCTTTGCACCTATCTTGGAAGCCAGTTGCGCTATTTCAGAGGTAAAATGAATACAGCTTGTGCAAGGAGGTAGTGGGCAGTTGCAACAAGTGAAGTGTCTTTTGCCTGTACCTGTGAACTGGCACATCATTAGACTAATGAGAACTTCCCCATGGTGTTTTGCTTTGGGTTTGGTTTTGCATCAAGTATACTTGCCCTATTAATACAGGGTTTTGCTGCTGCTGTACCTGACTGCCTGGTTATCCCAGTGATGCCAAGCCACATTGTGGCTTTGCAGTTCAGACTTCATGAGCAGCTAATACTACATCTGTGCTTTGCTCAGAGGATGTAAGAAATGACATGGGAGGAGGGTTTTGACATGAGGAACCAAATGTGTCAGGGTGTTCAGAGACTGGACCAAAGGCCAGGAGCCTTTGTCCCTCTAAAATGTTCTAGCTGCTTATGGTTTTGGGGAAGGGATTCACTGCTACTGTCTGAAATAGATTTATGTTCTAGTAATGAACAATGCTATGTACAGGCTACCTTGGCAGCTTGGATTCCTCCTCTGTTGACTGGGTTTGCCTGCTCTTGAGGCCTCTTAGGGCTAAGCTTGTCACCCAGATGCTAATGTTGCAGCACTTGCATGCTGAGCTGTGCATCAGGAACTACAGGCTTGTGTCAACTGGCAGACTGTGGAGGGGAAGGGAAAAACTCTTTTTCCCTGTGCTTTGAGATACCATGAAACAGAAGTTAGAGCTGTGAGAGATTCACATCAATAATCTGTGCTTTCTCTTCTATTCAAGCTGATGAAGATGAAGAGATGCCAGGCACTTCTGAGGGACACTGCTTCTCATCGCTGCAGAGGGCTGGTGCAGGAGCCAACCAGCCTTCCACGCCCTCCTTTCTCCACACTCCTTCCTCCTCGGAGCAGTCAGAAGCCACCAGCCAAAGGCAGGAGCTGCACTGTCCATCCCCACAAACCACCTCGTCCTGCAGAGCCCCGCGCTCCCACACAAAGAGCCCTCCCCTCTCCAGCTTCGACCGCCAGCTTCTCCATTCCCACATGCAGCAAACGGAGCTGTTCAGGCAGTTCTGCCAGGAGCTGGTGGCTGTTCACAGGGACATGGCAGACAGCATGCATGTCATCGCTCAGAGCACGGCTGACCTCACCAGCCAGGTTGGCCAGTTGTGTCAGACCCTATCAGAAATCCGTGATGGGGTCCAGGCTTTCCATAGGATGCAGGATCCTAGTGTTGTGCAGCGCTCTCCTCCTCAAGCAGCTTGCTCAAAACAGCCCCCTGAGCCCAGTGCAGGGTCTAACCAAAACACCCCAAAACAGACCCCTCCTGCACGGGTTACTAGGTCACGGAAGAGAAAACACCATCTTTAGTCTGATATAACATAAAGAAGGGTGCCCCTTCCTTGAGCTGCTGCATGCTCATGTGGCCTCTCCATCTGTATCAGTACTCTGCAGGGAAGGTCAGCAGCTACCCCAACCAGTCCATCCCCCTGCTAGCTAACAGCAGTATGAATTGTGGCAGCTGAATAGTAGGGCTGGCCCTCTGCAATGGCAAAGAGGAATCCTAAATCTTATAGAGCTTGGAATGTAGGACATCATTCTATTCATAGGTAATAGTTTTCGCTGGGCTCCCCATGCTTTGAATTCTCTTTAAACTAAGCAATGCAATAGGAATCATTGTCTTGATCTCTTCTTGTGCCTGTGAAATGTTATTTACTGAGACAGTGTATTCCAGAGCAAGTGTATTTAAAAGCAACCAACAAATTTGCCCTACCACTGCCTTCCCATCATCTTCCTGCAAATTATTATATGTAGTGTGCAGAGTCACATCCTTATGGCTCTAGAGACTCTTACTGTCATTATTACCAGCACGAATGGGTAATCCAGGGCTTACTGTGATTTAGGCATAGGTTTGGGGAGAGGGATGTAAAGCAAAGCTTGTGCAGGGAAGGCAGGGAGGCACAATGCTGAGGCCAGAAGGGCAGGTCTGAGCACTGTGTGGTTTTAGGCTGCTCAGAAGAGCTGCTATGGCATGTGCCTGGATCCTGCAGTGGCACAGGCGCTTACATCAGAGAGTTTAGCCTTTGTCTGCTCCAGTCTAAAACCCCTACCTGCAGTTATTCATAATGTGACAGCATTTAAAGGTAATGGTACCATATTATTTCCTTGCATGTTACAAGCTTTGGTTTTGAACCAGCTCTCCCTCCCCAGAATGTGAGAGACTGCACAGAAACAAGGAAGGATGTAGGGCCTTCTTCTGACCTTGGGAACAGGTTGGTCTGTATCGCTGTAATTCTGTCAACTTCAGTACAGTTACTTTGCACTTACTCAGTGTTACTTAGGGTGGGATCTGTACTTTGTTCTCCTCTCATGAAGAGTTTACAAGCTAAATTCACAGCTGCATAGGTGAAAGTCTTAGATGTGCCGGTTTTGTACTGCTTGCTTTCCCAATACATCTGCAAGGAAGAACTGTGTTACAACATTAGAATTGCTTTAGTGCTGCATGAGGTTCCCATGTACAGCCCCAGTTCTGAAACTAGGCTTGAATAATGCCATGTCAGGTGGTGAGAGTGTGGCACCTTTTTATGTGATCTCTGTCTTCTCTTTGATTTGCACATCTGCACCTTCCATCCCTGCAAACCAAAAATGGACTATTAGTTGATCCTATTCTGTTCTATTCCCATGATATGCTCTAGCAGGGAAAAGCTCCAAGCTAGCACAGTTAACACGCTGCTGCTCTCCAGGCTGTCCTATTGTATGTGGTGGGTTGCAGGCAATGTGAATGCTCATCCTCAGTGTCATGTCTGGGCTACAGACTAGGCCAAAAGGTTGTATAAACGTCAGCAGGTATTGAACATAGGCAGTGCAGGGTATCAGAAGGATGGCTTTATGCGGTCTTGAAGGATCTTCTTGAATCTCTCTGGGTTGTCTGTCAGAAGTATAGTGCACTAGCTTCTCTGCTGGGAAGTTCAATGGATGTCTGCTGTGTCAGGCATTCCTGCTTGTCCTATTTTAGTTGTTCTATAATACTGATTCAAGTAATTTATTTTTAGTGGTGTGGTAAAAGGTTTGCTCAAGGAAGCAGACGTCTGGCAAGAAGAAAAACCTGCTTTCCGAGGTATGACCTGTGCTGGTTTCATGCAGAGGACATTCCTCATAGTGCTGGTGCCAGACCAGGGCAGTACTTGCTCACCTTCCTCAGAGGATGTAGTTTTACTTCTGTTATAACATGTATTCTCTAAAGTCACAGTCTCCCTTCAGCTGAAGGGAAGATTGGGAAAGGTGGTAGAAATGGATCTAATTTATGAATCACAACTGAAATAAAAACCATGATATATTTTAAAGGTTGAGTCCATAGAGTGCTGCTGCTATATATTAAAAGTAGTATTTTATATTTTTATAATACCTGGTCCCTGCTGATGTTCTCCTGTGGATGCACTGTGATAGGATAAGCTCCTTGCATGTTGTCCAGGGGGATCCCTTCCAGGAACCCTCAGGTCTGCAGAGGAGGAGGCTCCCATAGGTGCTGGGCACTGGAGGGAGCTGGTGGTGTTGCTGCCATCAGTTTGCCCACACAGACACGTTCAGACAGAGTTTCCTGGTGCAGGATGTGCAGCCTTCCATCCAAACACCCAAAGGCTGGGCTCTGGTCAGGAGAAAGGACCTTGTGCTGTGAACTGCCTGATGTCTTCCCCCAGTTTCCTCTGTGGACTATTACAGATTGGCCCAGCTCCGGGGAGGTATCTCCTGCCCTGTGTAGACCCCTTGATGGAGTGGCTTGTATGTACTGGCTTGCAAAGGATGCTTCCTCCTGCACCCATCATGTTACCTGACTATTGAAGTAAGTGCCTGTGTCAAAGCAAACTGCTGTGCTCAACCCCAGTATCTCCATGTCTTGTACATGCTGAAAAAGAATTATTTCTTTCAAAGTATTTTTGTTAAGAATGCAATAAATATATAACACTTTTAACACAGCTGCTGAGTCGTTTGTTTCTCTCCTATAACATCTGCCTGAGCTGGTCATAAGCCTGTTACACATGCTGGGGTCTCCTGGAGGTGCTGGGGTAGGGTTTGTGGGTATGGCACCTCATGGTATCTGCCTGGCCTTGTGGCAGCTCTCATGTGGCATCTCCTGCCCTGCCTCTGCTTTGGGAAAGGCCAGTGAATGGCGTTTTCCCTGTGGTGCTCAGCCATGGCAGAGCATCAGCGGAGCACCACCAGAGCCAAGCCAGAGGGTGAGCAACACAGGGGCATGGGGTAGGCATGGGGAGGAGTTGGGTGGGCAGGAGCCTGAGCTTCCTCATTACCTTGGTGTTTTCCTGGGCATGCTCACTGGGCCATCCCAAAACCTGGCAATTGGGTGTCCTGAGTGTGCTGCTGGCTGGAGAGGCTATGGGAAAGGTGGCCCTGAACAGGAAGGCGCTGTGTTTCCAATAGCCATGGAGTTGATCTAAGCCCCAGTAGCAGCAAATGAGTCATTAATGGTCTCCATTGGTGCAGTGGCTGGTCCTCAGTAGCCTGGGCAAGAATCTGTGGTGTTCTTGAGCCTGGCTGAGGGACTGAGCAAGACATGAAGTGTCCTATTTGTAGCTGTTGGCTGTGCTTCCTGCAGGAGCAGGAGCAGCTATGGATGGCTGGGTCTGTTCCATCAGTGATCCTGATCCCACTCCTCCTCCAGGGATCATGCTCCAAGGGAAACTCGCTGCACAAGCAGAGCCATGCCTGTCTGCATGCAGTACTTGCGTCCTGGGCATCTAAACTAAGGGAGCCGTCCTGCCTCCATGCAGCTTGAGTGTTTGGCATCAGGAGGGGGCTGGCTGCTTTCCAGCCTTCACAAGAAGGTTGCTGATGGTGTGAGCATTGCGGTCTCGGGAGGATGTGTCAGTGAAGGCAGGTCCTGTGCTCTGCCCTCAGCAGCAGTTTGTGTCCCTGCCTTGCCAAGCAGGCTGCTCCTTAATGTTGTGACTTCCTCCATCCTCAGCCCATGGTGTGCAGACCTTAGGCCAGCAGGCGAGTTTGGGTTTAATGCAGTCCTTTATAACCCGTGTCATTTGTGCCTCTGTGGTCACCAGAGCAGCACTGGTTTCATTTATGCGGATGATCTCATCCCTCTTTATGTTACCTCAGGGAAGTATCACAGTTGTAAAGCTTCCTCTCAAGGAGTGTAAAGCAGTTACCAGCTGCCATATGCAGTCAAGAAACATGTTTGTGACTGGATTATTCCACTACTCTCTGCTAAGGGCTTCCTACATACCTCCTGGTGAAAGCAGCAGCGCTCTCCTCCCAGCTTCCCGATGCTCCAGGATGGTCTAGAGCTGAAGGATGCAGCAGCAAAGCTGAAGGACACTGCTCAGGCAGAAACCTGGAGGCACAAAGAGAGCAGGGAACAGGAAAAGCATGCTCATTGTCAATCAAGTACTTCATCGTTAAAGTGAGCCCTGATGGGAGCAGTTACAGTTAACCATGCTCTCCCTTTCCCATGCAGAGTTGTGTTTTAGAGGATTCTGTACATCTCATTGTCACATGTGCTTTGATGGGGATGCACCAGGCCATCCTGCCCCTGCCCATTGAATTCAGTGCCACTGACTGTGGGAATGTAAGCCTTGAATATTGCACTAAGGAGCTGTGAGGGACCTCAGGGTGATAAGTGTTCAAGGCCAAGTTGGACAGAGCCTTGGGCGACATGGTCTAGTGTGAGGCATCCCTGCCTGTGGCAGGGGGTTGGAACTGGATGATCTTAAGGTCCTTTTAGCCTAAGCCATTCTATGATTTGATTCTACGATAAATCTATGCAGGTGACCAGACTTCTTTGCAGGGGCACCTTCATCTTGTCATTGCTCTGTTTGGGCAGTGGGATGCAGGGCAGATGCAGGGTCTCTCTCGCTGGTAGAAGCATCCTGGCATTTTGCTTGGACTGGGGAGAGCATCCTCTAGGATCTCCTGTGCTGTGGGGCACCAGGCTGACCACAACAAGTTGCTGCATCTCAAGGGTTGTATTGTCAGGCATCTCTGAATGCCTGATGCACCTTTGTAGTGATGGCTAACACTCAGAAGTGACAGCCCAGCAGTGCTAGCTGTGTGCTCTTGCAGGACCTCCTTCTCACCACGCTGCTCCATGCCTCCTTTCCTTCTCAGACACACATAAGCCGGTGGTTTAAAAGTGCCTTTTGTGCTCAGAAGTAAAACAAGGGTTAACCAAAGCCAATGTTGGGCTAATTTTGGCAGTGCCAGAGCCTGCTGCTTGGATAATGACTGAAGATTGCGGAGCATCCTGCGTCGTTCACATTAGGAAAAATACAACTGATTGCAGGCACATGCACCGTTGCTGACCATTAAAACCAGAACTGCCAGAGCTTTGAGTGGTCTGAGACACTGCAGACTTGTTTTGGGTGTTCTGTGGGAAGCTTCACCATGTTTGTGACCTTACGTGTTTGTGGGCTCGTGTGCAGGTGGGCTTGTGTCTTCTGTGTGTGCGTGCACATGGCTGGAGAAGGGGAGAGCATTTGGATTTCTTAAGCCAAAGACATCCCTGTGAGCTATAAGAGAATGTTTGGTCAAGGACTCGTAGCAGCAGATGTCAGAGGAGCCATGTGCCACTCGCCTTCATTAATGTTACTGCAGCAGGAAGTATATAATGCATGTGTAATAATAATAGAGTAATAGCGGCAAATGGAATAAGAGAAGAAAAAGCTTTTAGCTGTGAACTGTTCAGATCTGCTTGTATGTGCAATGATGGGGCCTCCTGGTTCTGGGTGGGTGTTAGGAGCTCGTGTTGGTGGCAGCTGGAACCAGTCTTACCAAGCCTTTTTAATGTTCTCTTAACAGGAACACAAGGAGTCTGAGAGCAAATGATGTGATCCTAGCTATAGATCTGTCTTAGCAAGTGAACAGAAGGCCAGTTGCTTGGAGTGGGGATTAATACATTTCTGCTGAGCTGAAATCTAGCTGGTTTAAATCAGGAAGATAAATCCCATGCCCAGAAGGCAGTCTTCCTGTCAGCACTACAAAGAGATGCCCAGTGTAGTGCTGTGGTTTCCACTTGCAGGACTGATTGTACTCTTATGTCCCACCCTGCTGAATGCCCAAGTGCAAAACCTTCCAGTTCTGGCATGTCCTTGGTTTCCTTTTGGACAACTCGTGAATACCCCCGTGCACATTAAGTGTCCATGTTTCTGTCCTGAGTATCTCAATTCTGCTTGTCCAAGAGGAGAGAAGCAAGGAAATCTGGTATCTACTAAAAAGAGAGATGGTGTTTTGGGAAAAGAGACTGGCTGAGGAAAACTGCCATATTCCAGATGTTCCTGAGGACAAGGGAGGAGTCCATGGGGTGTGAAGTGGTAGTGAGGAGTCAAGAAGTCCTTGTTTCCATCACCAGGCAAAGATATTTCTGCCTGTAAGATTCTGTGTCACCCTCACTGGCAGATGCTCCTTCAGGTTGGATGGACATTGTTGTTATCCCTTCCCCAGCAGAAATGGATCCATTGGCTTAGTGTTCCCTGGGTGTTTGTGCTTGTTGTCCTGTATCTGGCAATTTGCACACCATTACTTATTATTCCATGCTTTCCAGTGTGGCTGTGTTGATGGCTCTCTATGAAGGTCATTCTGGCTCCATCATGGTTGTCATTTTGGTGCAAGGGAAGGGCACAGGGGAGAGCTTTGTGCTTCACACCTGCCTTGTCACCTTGCTTCCAGGTACGTGATCATCTCCCGGGAGGAGAGGGAGCAGAACCTGATGGCCTTCCAGCACAGCGAGAGGATTTACTTCCGTGCCTGCCGTGACATCTGCCCTGGGGAGAAGCTGCGGGTCTGGTACAGTGAGGATTACATGAAGAGGTTGCACTGTATGTCCCAGGAGACCATCAACAGGAACCTCACAAGCGGTGAGTCCTTCCCTTTCCACCCTTTTCCCTGCATCCCCTTGGGCTGAGACACTTGTTGGACCACGTGTGATGGGTGAAATAGGTAATGCACAGGCTAGGTGAGGAGAGCTGTGTTTCTAGACACAGAGCACCTCTAGGCAAGAGTCACCAGTTGTGCATGGCATGGACGGATGGGTGGATGTATGGGTGGATGAATGGATGGATGGATGGATGGATGGATGGATGGATGGATGGATAGGTGTACAAGAAGAATCAGATAACCACTGTCATGGACATCATGAACGAGATTTGTGCTACGTTGTGTCATGTCATGTGTTATGTTGTGTCATGTCATATGTGTGCAAGAGCCTGAAGCAAAGCCCAGGGATCACAGAGCATCTCTAACACAAGACTTTCCAGCCTGAAGATTGCCAGGCTGAAGATCCTACAGACAGCATTAGTTTTTCCCTCTGAACATGCTGCTTCCTCTGGCTTCTTGAGTAGCCTGTCTGGGGGGGCTCCATCTGGTTTTGTGTGCATAAGAAAGAGAGATATCCTCGGTGTGTTTGTATGTCCATTTTCCTCGCTTAATTTATCTCCTCTTTCTTCAGAGAGATAATTTGGGATCAGCGCGACATCAGCTAGAGACTCCTTAGTCTCACAACCTTAGAGTGCGTGTACAACATACAGGAGGCTTTGTTCTTGTCACACTGATTCCTCCCTGGATAAAAATTGTTCTTATCTTAAGGAGTAGCCATTCTGGAACAAACCCAGCGGTCCTTTAGGTCAGTGTAATGTCAGCAATATAGGAAGCTTTAGAGGAAGGCAAAAACTCTTAATGCATCTCTCCATTTATATAGTGCTGATACCTGAACTTAATTAAGGGCATTTCTTTCCAGGCCTGCCCACAGAATGGCAGGGCCTCAGAGGAGCAGCCACACTAAATATAACTTTCTAATTAAGATTTCCATGTATATTATTACACAGCTGCTGTTGCTGCCTTGACTTGGTAAAAGGTGTCTCCTCTTTAATCATGGAGTGGACAACGTGTCCTGACAAAGCTGGTTATCCTCTCTCACCTTAGAGTCATTATGCACTTGCAGTGTCACATCTTGATGACTATACTTGGGCAATTCCCACTTCTGAAGTAATGTTGATGTGAATGTGGTTTTCTATGTTAATGGACATGACTGAGTGATTAGGTCCAGCCTGCAGTGATTTGGCTGCACAACATGCACGCGTTAGTGGTCCAGATGGCTTAGTGCTTAGAATGGCAGAGAAGGACCATGCCCTTGGAGCAGCTGCTCTGGATGGGCACCAAGGCTCCTGCCCTGCCACACAGACATGCCTTTGGTCATGGTTTGTCATGGTGTCGTGGTTTGAAATGGTCACTCACAGCCTGCTCTGTGCTACAAGTGCAGTGAAGATCTGCTCACCAGGACCCGCCATACCACACACTCGGGTAGAAACCTACATGGCCATGCAGAACATTCTAGGAGCATCCTGCGGCATGTTGGGCTCAGCCTGCATTCCAAAAAGCAGCACAGGGATGTTGTTAAACAGAGCATCACTTGGGCCATTGCTAGACTTGCAAGAGACATCACCAACTCAGCCAGAAGGGCACTGGGAGGTGGTCAGCGAGCAGCACCAAAACCTCTCGAGTCACTTTCTATTGAACAGACTTCAGATCCCCTGCAGATGAGCCCTGTGCATGAAGTGGCACACTTTAAACTCATAGGGTTTTGTTTCTGTTGGCAGTTTCTGACCTGCCCCACCAATGGAGTTGAGAACAGTAATGTGAGGTAACATCTTGTGATTTATATCTTTTCCATGGGGCTGAACCACTTGGGTGGTTGGGGGAAAAAAATCACTGGGGAAGAAGAACCCATTCTCTAAACCCCTATCTCTGCCAGCCGTTGTTTTAGTCTGTAACAGGGGAAATACCAAGACTCAAATACCAGTACTCAAGGCTCAAAAGCTTTGCCCATAGAAATCATTATCAGTGTGTTGAAAATGAGATCTGTTGTTACAGATTCACTCCAGAAGAGGCTGGGGTTGCCAGCCAGCATTCAAACCCAGTGCAAAATCCCTGCCTTTCGGCCCAGCCTTTTTTATAGTGCCTTACTCTAACTGTTTCAAGTCTTGCATCTTTTCTGCATTCATAGCATTGCTCTCCTTAGAGAGGGAATGGTAGCTTTTGCTCCGTAACAATTATGAAAGCATGAATACACTTTAAAAGCAAACAAAACCAAAAATCAGCATAAAGCAGCGTCTTGTTTGGGAAGCCATCAATGCTTGAAGTTATTTACAAGATAGAAGAATGATGGAAATTGAGGCAAACCTATCGTCTTTTGAATTTCCAGGTAAGGAAATCTGGCTATTCCATTTATTTTAAGCAATTAATAATTTGTATGAGGTTGCTTTTATTTTATTTTCATTTTATCACTGAATGGCCACGCTCTTAGACTCCACTGATGCCCCATCCTTGGAGGGCATTCACCCATTGTAGCTCAGTTGACAATGAGTACCTTTGGGGTTTAAGAGTGCAGGTTGTTTTTTACTCCTTTACCTTTGCATTTCTGGAGCAGCCTCCAAACTGAATGAGAGTAAAGGGGCTTGCAAACTTTGTGCCATGGTTGTCATGAAATGGTCCAAATCTCTCGCTGCACCGCTGTACACTTGATACCTTTTACCAAGTCAAAACAGGCATAGGTCTTCCAGCCAGCCAAAATAGTGCTTGGGCTCTGAGTGTTAGGTTCCACTGCGATCAGTCATTCACCTCGTAGTCCTCTTCCAGCTCAGGTTGGTTACACCTTTAGGTTAAACGAGCTGCCTGTAGTTGCTCTTCTCTTTAAAGTGTGTGGGTTCTACTCTGCTGTGGCTACCCAAAACTGTCTCTGTTTTTGCAGACGTGCCCATTAGCAGGGCTCCTTCCTCTCGCAAGCCTTGGTTTCCACTGGGTTGTGTCAGTTCCCTGGTTTGGAACACAACGTGCAGACCTGCAGGGATTCAGCCTGCCTTTTTGTTCTATTTTCTGTTTGAGTTTTAGATTGAGGGATGTTGCTGGGTTCCCAGTGATAATCCCCACCCCTCGTTTTCCTTTCTAGGAGACAAAAGGTTACAGAGGGAAAAGCTGGAAAAGAACATGGAGAACCAAGAGGACGCGAGGGGGCCACTCCAGCTCGCCACCTTAAAGCAAGGGAAGAGCCCTTACAAGCGCAGCTGTGAGGAGGGGGAATCCCACCCCCAAACAAAGAAGAAAAAGATTGACCTCATCTTCAAAGATGTCCTGGAGGCTTCTTTGGAGTCCGCCAAATTCGAAGAGAACCAGTTAGTAACAAGTACACCACTTGCCATCAGAAAAGCATCTAAATACCAGGCTGAAGACATCTTTGAGCGGTGTGGCAGTGCCATGCAGCATGGCTCCCTGGGCCTCAGCAGAAACCTGAGCGAGGGGGAATGGAAGGTCCCTCATGGTTCCTCTTTCAGCTCCGCCAAAGAGATGGGAATCCTTGACGATGAGGAAGAAGAGCCTTTGTCACTCAAAGCAGACAGCCCAACGGAGCTGTCACTGGCCTCTGCACAAGGCAACTCCCATGAAATCCCCACCACCTCCTTCTGCCCCAACTGCATCCGTCTGAAGAAGAAGATCCGGGAGCTGCAGGCTGAGTTAGACATGCTGAGATCTGGGAAGTTACCCGAGCCACCCGTGTTACCGCCCCAGGTACCCGAGCTCCAAGAATTCTCAGACCCCACAGGTAAGCCTTGCCGAGTAACAGCGTTCTCCAAACCCTGCCTAAGGAGAGTAGTGAGATGCCTGTGTGCTGTGTACCCATCTAAAGCGTTTTTGCCCTGAATATTCAGGTGAACACGTTGGTTCCATGGAAGGTTTGCTGTCAGGTTTTGTGACCGGGTGGGCCAGGAGCTGATGCTGTGGGCACAGTGGAAAACACTGTCTTGGGAAAGACTCTGTATGACAACTTGCTCTTTGTTGCCATTGTAATTGATAATGCACTGCCAATAAAAAAGACATTCCATTGCAGACAGTTTGTTTGCTGTATTTTTGATGCCTTCTCTTCCAGCGGAAGCCCCTCTGCAGTGCCTCAAGGGCTACCAAACAAGTCTGAATGACTGTGGTAACAGTGAAATGTGCGCTCTTTGTGTATGAAATGATGTCCTGCTGTGCCCTTTGTTGGAAAGCCATCTCTGTTTCTCCAACCTTAACACAACCATGTGTCCCTTTCTGAAGATACATTTCATTTCCTTCAGGAATGTGTTGTTGAGCAGCCGGGAACCTTCACCAAAGGGAATATGTGGGTCATAGCATGTATTGTGTAAGTGGCCAGGATGTAGTATTCTTTCTTGCTGTCCATTGTGGCACGGTGCAGACGAATTTCCTATGCAGAAAGATTGATTTGTTTTCCCTTCAAAGCCATGATTCAAATTCTACCTGTAGTGCACTGTTGGGGCAGGAGAGGGCGGGTTGCGGCCACCTCATCAGGCAGTGCTCTGCTGTCACCAGTAGGATACTTCTCTAGCTCAGCAACTTTGTAAATACCTTTCCTATTTGTTTTTGTTCTTGTTACAGCTTCAGAAAGCATCATCTCTGTTCCCACCATCATGGAGGACGATGACCAAGAGGTAGATTCTGCTGATGAATCAGTTTCCAATGACATGATTGCTGCTACAGATGAGCCTTCCAAGATGTCTTCTGCGACGGGCCGAAGGATACGGCGGTTCAAGCAAGAGTGGCTTAAAAAGTTCTGGTTTCTGCGGTACTCCCCGACACTGAATGAAATGTGGTGCCACGTCTGCAGGCAGTACACAGTGCAATCCTCTCGGACTTCAGCCTTCATCATTGGCTCAAAGCAGTTCAAGATACACACAATAAAGCTTCACAGCCAGAGCAACCTCCACAAGAAGTGCCTGCAGCTTTACAAGCTCAGGATGCACCCAGAGAAGACAGAAGAGATGTGCCGGAACATGACCCTCCTCTTCAACACAGCCTACCACTTGGCCCTGGAGGGCAGGCCCTACTATGACTTTCGGCCTCTGGCAGAACTGCTGAGGAAGTGTGAGCTCAAGGTGGTGGATCAATACATGAACGAGGGAGACTGCCAAATCTTAATCCATCACATCGCCCGGGCTCTTCGAGAGGACCTTGTTGAACGCATCCGACAGTCTCCCTTCCTTAGCATCATCCTAGATGGGCAGAGTGATGACTTGCTTGCAGATACCGTGGCAGTTTATGTGCAGTACACAAGCAGCGATGGGCCTCCGGCAACAGAATTCCTGTCTCTTCAGGAACTGGGCTTTTCTACAACAGACAGTTACCTCCAAGCATTAGACAGGGCTTTTTCCAGTCTCGGAATACAATTGCAGGATGAGAAGCCAACTATTGGCTTGGGAGTCGATGGTGCTAACATTACTGCCAGCCTGAGAGCCAACTTGTTCATGACAATCAGAAAGACCTTGCCCTGGCTTCTCTGCCTGCCCTTTATGGTACATAGGCCCCACTTGGAAATTTTGGATGCAATCAGTGGGAAGGAACTGCCGTGCCTGGAGGAGCTGGAAAACAATCTGAAGCAGTTGCTCAGTTTCTATCGTTACTCTCCCCGACTCATGTGTGAGTTGAGGGTCACTGCAGCCACTCTGTGTGAGGAGACCGAGTTCTTGGGGGACATTAGAGCAGTGAAGTGGATCATCGGGGAGCAGAATGTGCTCAATGCTCTAATCAAGGATTACCTTGAGGTTGTGGCCCATCTCAAAGATGTCAGTGGCCAGACCCAAAGAGCAGATGCTTCTGCCATTGCCTTGGCCCTTCTGCAGTTTCTGATGGACTACCAGTCGATTAAACTTATATACTTCCTACTGGATGTGATTGCTGTGCTTTCACGCCTCGCCTACGTCTTCCAAGGGGAATACCTTCTTGTGTCACAGGTGGATGATAAGATAGAGGAAGCCATCCAAGAAATCAGCCGTCTTGCAGACTCACCTGGGGAATACTTGCAGGAGTTTGAGGAAAACTTCCGTGAAAGCTTTAATGGCATTGCTGTGAAAAACCTCCGGGTGGCTGAAGCCAAATTCCAGTCAATCCGAGAAAAGATCTGCCAGAAGACCCAGGTGATCCTAGCCCAAAGGTTTGATTCCCGTAGCCGGACATTTGTGAAGGCCTGTCAGGTATTTGACCTTGCAACGTGGCCCAGAAGCACTGATGAGCTCATGAGCTATGGGAAGGAGGATATGGTACAGATATTTGAACACCTGGAGACGGTCCCATCCTTTTCCAGAGAGGCTTGCCGAGAGGGGATGGACACCCGCGGGAGTCTGCTGATGGAGTGGCGAGAACTCAAGGTGGATTATTATACCAAAAATGGTTTTAAAGACTTGCTCAGTCACATTTGTAAATACAAACAGAGATTCCCCCTCCTCAATAAAATAGTTCAGATCCTCAAAGTCCTTCCCACCTCATCGGCCTGCTGTGAGAAGGGGCGCGCTGCCCTGCAGAGAGTGCGCAAAAACAACCGCTCCCGGCTCACTCTGGAGCAGCTCAGTGATCTTTTGACCATTGCCGTTAACGGGCCACCCATTGCCAACTTCGATTGCAAAAGGGCACTAGATAGTTGGTTTGAGGAGAAGTCGGGCAATAGCTACGCTCTGTCAGCTGAAATGCTGAGCAGGATGTCGTCCCTTGATCAGAAGCCGATGTTGCAGAGCATGGACCACGGCTCTGAGTTTTACCCCGATATTTAGGAAGGAATGCCTCAGATCAGAAAGCTGTTGAATAATTTTTTTAATCTATACTCTAAACTTTGATATATTATATAAAATATATATATATTATCTATATTAAGGAGAAACCCACACTGAAAGTTTTAAAGTTTAAGACGATGTGCGTCTGATAGAAGCTAAGCAGAGTTTTAAAGATTGAGACAATGTTTAGACTTTTACTGGTGTCTCCAACCATGGCAGCTGCAGTGTAGGTGGCAACATTTCATTCTTTAGAAGCATGTGCTGGGGCCATACTCTACATGTTCAAACCTAACTCTCTATAAGCTACACAACGGGTCTTTGTCAGCCTCATCCTCCCGGCAGTTTCTTTTGTATGTGTGTTGTTGTTGGGTTGTTTTTTTGTGTTGTTTTGTTTTGGGGTTGGTTGTTGGGGTTTTTTATCCTCCTCAGTTTGAATCTCTGCCTCTCTTTCCGTTGTTCAGTCTGGTTATTGAGCCATTTGAGCCTTATGTTGACAACCCTTTGTTCTGATTCCTGACAGAGTATCCCGTGCTTTTCTGTTGTCCCCAGTTCTCCAGCTCCATCCAGTTCTCTTAGCTGAGTGGGAGATATCTTCACTCACAGAGATTACTGGCAGGAGGGAGAGGCTGGGGGTGTGATTTTGGGTTTTTCTTCTGATTTAGCAACAAAACTGTGATGCCTCTTTCTCAGTCTCCTTCCTTTTGGGCTGTAGAGTAATACTTGGCTTTCAGCTCCTTTTCTGATTACAGTAGTACCAGTCTATCATGCATATATTCTAACACAATGTCATGTGCAGACTATAAAATAGCAAATTAGAGAAGGCAGGGGGAAATTTTTTGCATTTATATTTTTATATTGTAGGAGATAAATATATATATATATATATATACAACTGTTCATTCGAAAACCAGGGCTGCTGTGGAAGCTAGACAGCCAATGAGTCAAGAGCCATCCATGGGCTTTGAGATTCAAAGGCTTAAAAAGTATATTCTAATTTACATTATTTATACTATGTCTTTATAATCCTATATTGTTGTGGGGGGTTTTGTTCTGTTTCCTTTTGTTTTCTTTTGGAATGACTGAAAGAAAAACCTGCTGCGCTTTGGTGGCAGGAGCTATCAATGCAAGATTATCTTGGATTATATTCATGTGATGATGTTCTACAAAGGTTCACGTATTCTCTTGTGACCAAGGTAACATGTTCCACAGCACAGCAGAACTGATGACAGCAGGAAGAAGGGATTGCTCTGCTTTTTCCTGTGAAATACTTCTTCCTTTCTTGAAGGGATGCAAAGCCCAGCTGAAATGTGAATGGGGGACTTGCACCTTCCATCACATAGAGATTGTTCTGTGGGCTTGGGGTTCTTCTTTGTTTTATTCTTTTACAGTAAACGAGCTCCAGGTATTCACACAATATCACTTCAGGTTAGAAAAGCAAAAAAAAAAAAAAAAAAAGAGAAAAAAAGATAAAAACTAACCAAAAAAAAACAACCCCACACAAACAAAAAGGTGCAAAAACTCCACAGATGCTAGTGCCTTGCCCTGCTGATGTGGCATGGACAGCACCAACCTGACCAGATCATCATGGGGGTGAGAACATGTTGTCCAGAAGGTGTCCGACACGTTCTCACTCCCCAGAGGGATGAGCTTTGTGCCAAGCTGTGTTGTTTGGAAACATGATGGTGGTATCAGCAACACTGAACCTTTCCTTTCTCCTGTTACCCCCCTGCCCTTGGTCTTGGTGCTAAGATATCTCTAGAACCGTTGCTGCTAGTTGATAGCTTTTCATTTATATAAATATATATATATATATAAAATATTATTTTATTTTTTAAACTTTTTTGTTTGTTTTCAATGGAGATGTAGCATGTTTGGAACCGATCTCTCTCGGAGTCACTTTCACTGCCAGGGTTCACGCACTGTCTTCCCCGGAAAACACGCACTTCTACCTAGGTCTTGCTCACCTCCTGCTAAACCCCTTTGCCCCCAGCAGAACCACACAGCCAGCACTGGGCAGAGATGTGTGGCCAAGCCACTGTGGACTGGATCAGCTTTCAGATCCCATGGGAACAGCTAGACTGGTGTTGGTCAGAGCTTTGGAAGCGTTTTCCCTCTATCCCTGTGGGACTGAGCCTACCCAAAGCACTAGTGGTGGCCAGTCTTTGTGTCCTGACTCTGCCTCCTTTGCTGTAAAATGGGGCCAGATGGTCCAAGGGGTGTAGAGCAGACCCCACCTACCTTCCGTAGCACTTACTCCCTGTCCCCTCTGCCTTACCTCAGATGGCAACGTCGGGAGCTAGGTCAGGGCATTGCGCCGTTGCAGAGCAGGGGCATCGATGCGCAACACATAGCAAGCAAAATAATAGGTGTTGTTTGCATTTTCTTCCCAATAAATGATGTGATCAAATTGACCCGTTCGTCTACAGGAGTAAAAATTAAACCCTCTGCAGCTGGGCAGGCTTGGGCTGTTGTTTGACTGATGGTAAAATAGGGATCTCTCCACACAAGGTGCTTCAGCTCTGCTCAGGGTGCTGCTCCTTGGTAGGGAGGAGGCAGGCTCCCTCCTTAGCTAACATTTTGGAGATGTAAAAAGAAAGATGGAATTGCTGCTCCGTTAGTCTCTGACCTGGAGATGGGCAAGGTGAATGTAGATGCTGGAGACAAGAAGTGATTGGATGCACCAGAGAGGAATAGGGAGGCTGGAGAGAGTCTTCCTTGTCGAGCAGCAGAAGAAACAAGTAGCAAAGATAGTTGATGCAAGCTGTGTTGGCTGTCAGAGGGGCTGTAAAGACAGTTTTCCCTTCTCCCTTTTTCTTCCATTTTCTCTTTGTTCAACTCCACAGCTCTTTGCAGGGGGAAATAATCACCTGCCTTGCTGTGCCAGGAGAGGTTTGGATTGGATATTAGGACAAATTCCTTCCCCAGAGGGTGCTCAGGCATTGGAACAGGCTGCCCAGGGCAGGGCTGGAGTCACCGTCCCTGCAAGTGTTCACACACCGTGGAGATGAGGCCTCAGTGCCATGGGTTAGTGGTGGCCTTGGCAGTGCTGGGGAACAGTTGGACTGGATGAGCTTAAAGGTCTTTTCCAACCCGATGGATTCTATGATGCTGTTTGCAGCAGTGGAAGCTTGTGGGCACGTGGGCCCACCAAAGTGCCTGGCCTGCATGGAGGGAAGGGACACTTGAGTTTCCAGACACCTTGCAGACAGGAGTGCTCCCCAGGGCTTGTGCTGAGCCACCTGAGAGGCCCGTTTACAACTGCTCTGAGCCTTTCTGCTGTTGCCACTGGGGAGTAAATGGTGCCTTGCCTTGTTGGCAAGTAAGAGCTGCCACAGGCTTGTTCAAGAATGATTCCTCTAATTTGTCACTCCTTTGCTTCATTTGCGAATCCTATCCTCAGTGACAGCTCTCACCGGCTGCTCTCATTCCTCATGGCAGAGCGGAACGTGCACCAGTGCTGGTTTTTCCTCCAGGCAGTCAGCTGGCAAAGGGAAAGTGCTTGTTTCTTTTGCAAATGACTTTGTGTGCATCAGTGAGTGGCATGGGTAGGAAGCGTGATTCCCTGCCATGGGATGTTATGGATACCTACAGTGGGAAAGGTCAGGGATGGGGGAAAAAGCCAGCCCAGCTCCCCCAACACAAACAATTCCCAGCTTTTGTCCTAGACAAATGCAGGTGCTTTGCCTATCTCCCATCTGTAGCTGTTACTCCCATGGATAGGCTGTGGATGGAAACGTGACTGCAGGCACGAGCAAGACGGGGAGGAATACCAATGCAAAGTGCCTCTGGCTTCCCTGCCTGGCCTTTCCTAGGAGCAGATTCAATTCTGTGCCCTGTTTACAATCCCCAGGGCCCGGCTGGGCAGCAGCAGGCATGGGGAAGGCTCTTTGGATCCGAGATCACCATGGTTTTGGTTAAATCAATGCCTTTCCTGCTGTGCTGAGTGAGTGAGAGGAGGTTGTTTTGAACGTGTTGCTTACAGCATCTTGAACTGCTTTGGCTGCACAGAGAGAAGGGTTTAATTTGTCTCAGATGAGCTCTTTATGTTCTCCCCCCCCCTCCCTGTATCTTTGCTATGGCATTGGACTGTGAATGATGCACACTTCTCCAGACCCTCGGGTTTCTGTTGCCAATCTCCCCTCCCCTCTCTTTGCTCAGGCTCTTGCCTCTTTCACCCTGCTGTGAAGCAGGAATCCGTGAAGCACATCCAGACATGTCCTTCTGCAGGGCTCGCCTGTGGCCGCAGGGGTCCCTCTGGCCACGAGGCCGAACTCAGCAGGGATAATCCTCACAAGAGACCAAAGCTCTTCCCATACCAGCAAAAGCACGTGGGAGCCACAGGGGGTTGAGAGGGGACGTGATGGGCAAGGTCCTGATGTGTTGCCTGCCTTGAGTCTCGTCTGACCGCGGCGATGTCCCCCCTGTGCTGTTGTGCTTTTGCTGATACAGCTCCTCAGACGTGATTCAGGCTCAGTCCCATCTCTTTCTCACAGCACAAACTCAACCAGGTCACCCTCGGGGTCCTTTGGGGTCCCTTTTCTTTCTTATCTCATGAGGATTGCTGTTTGTTTGACCAGTGGGTAAGACAACCTAGACAGCCGGCTTGCAAATAAGCATCAACAGCCTCTGCTTTTGCAGATTGCCCTCTGAGCCCTGTCGAAAGAGGTCTTAAAAGCAGAGAAAATGGTACGTTGCTCCCCCAGCCATGGTATTCAATGCAGTAATGCCTATGCAATTCCTGTCTCCCTTGGAGACACGTATGATGTGTGTGCATGTAAGCTAGTGTATGTATACAGTACATATGCATATGGTCTATATATTGTATATACGCACATCCCAGTACATATACACACAGTACAAAAAAAAGATTAAAATCACATGCTTATATATCTATAAATAAAATCCTATATATTTATATATTTCTATGTTTTCAATAGATATAAAGATATAATATAGAGATAGTCTCAACCACCCTTGTGTAAGGCTGGCCCTGTGTTCTGGCACAAGGCACGTAACACTGAAGACTTTGGACTTTGGGATAGTTTTAGCCATACACTGAGGCCTGCTTTTAGGTGTATAGCACTCTATGGAGAGGGGCTTTGCTGTGGTTAGGGCAAGGGGTGTCCTTGCTGGCATGTTAACCAAGTGCTAAATAAGGTTTGTGTCATAGGGGAATGTCTTGGTGGGGGGAAATTGCTTGAGTGTCCCTGTCTTCTCCCAAGTGAGCCTGTGTGTTCGCACTTGCACAGATGCATATCCCGCCTTCATATGCACTTTGCTCTCTCTGCACGGATGCAGCTGGCAACTGGTGCCATGAGAATGGGGCTTTCTGCTGTTGTTCCCAGTGCTCCTTGGTGCTGGCAGGCCCAGCGAGAGCATGGCTTTGCTCATGGGCATCAGTCAGTGACACAGCCACGCGCTGGGATAAAGGCAGCAGGAAAGCCAAGGCATTCCTAAGTAGAGGGAGGGTTGCTGCTGCGCGGTCGGAGGTTGACAGGGATGGTGTTTGGAGCTGGACTAGCATGGATGAGAAAGGACCGCGAGCTCAGAGCAGTAAGGATGGGAGTGTGTAAGCCCAATGGTGCAGCTCTGTTGGGCCAGGCTGGCTGCTGCTGTGCTGCAGGAGCCACTCCGCTCCCTCAGGCTTCATGGATGCTCCTCATTGGTGAGCATCCTGCCTGGGTGGGGGACCTGGTGGCTTTTCTGGAGGAAAGGGAATGATGTTATTGAGCAGAAGATGTGGTCAGTGGCACATGTGGCCTTTGGGCCCCAGCACACTGTGTGCTGACCTTACCAGGCTGAAGCACCAGAGGGTGCACCCGTCTTGCCCAAGCTGGTTTTGCATGACAGGCGTTTCTGTGCCGAGACTGGGGATGGATCCAGGCATTGGATCAGCCTCCCCTGTGTGGCCATGTCTGCGGGATGGACAGCAACCTCATCCCTCCATCCCTCCCTTCACACAGCCACTGTTAGGACACTGACCCTGCTGCGGGGTGCAGTCCCTGGCTGGTGCTTGAGGCAACCCAAGAGGTTCCTCTGGCCGGGCTGGCATCACCATGCTGCTTCCCCCTAAGCATTGAAGGGGAGGCATGGAGGTTTGGCTTTGCAGGTCCACCCCACCATGCGCTCCTCTCCATTGGTTCTAACTGCTGGGAAGAGGATGGGTTGTAATTCCGCCTTGCCGAACGGAACGACTCATTACACTGGTATCGCATTGAGCTCTGCAAGCTCCCCCCAAGCCCTACCACACACCTCAGTGCCCTCTCCCTGGCCTCTCTCCTCCACACAACTGGTAATCCACCTCACCACAACCCGCCTGCCGGCAGCTCCCCATCCCGGCCATGCAGCGCCGATGGGGAGCCCTCCCCGGCTCCTCATGAACCTCAGCGATGGTTTTCCTCGCTCCCAGCCCTCTCCTTCGGATGCCACTGACACTCACGGAGGCTCAGCCCGGCGAGGGGCTCCCCCTGCACTGCACCTCATGTCGAATAAGCTCGCTGGGCCTCGTGAGGGAACCATGTCTCATATGCTGTAATGTCCCGAATGCTATGGGAGGGCCACGGAGTTTTTCTGCCAGTCAATGGCATCCTCATAAACTCACCCGACTGTTGGCAAAAAAGGCATTTTCTACTTGCAGAAAACAGGAGGTTTCGCCTCGAACCTCTCCATATCCACAAGCACAGCCCTGCTGAACTGTTTCAAACGATCTCTCACCCACCCACCGCACACACACAAACACATGAAATGAGAGGAAAATATCTAGACGTCTATTATTACATATGTATTAATATGTTAATATCACTCTTTTGGAGAACATTAAAAATGTTATTACTTTACAGACTATGCTTTATAGTACCTGTGTGAAAGGACCTAGGACACTGGATACGAATAGAGCTATGTTGATATATCATAGTATGTACACGAGAACCTTCCTTTTGTCATATTATCCTTGTAATGTAAAATGTTTGTTAATAAAAAAACATTTAAATTTATCACATTGGGTTGCTCATTCTTTACATTGTGTGTGGGGGTTAATGTTGTTTTCCCAGAGCAAGGGTTATGGATGAGGATGAGGATAAGGGTTACGGTTAAGGATATGGATGCCCTTGCAGTTCCCTTTCTAGCTGGGTGCAGTGGTGGTATTGTTTGTTGTAGTGGGCTGTGCTTGTAACACACATTGACAGTTGAAGGATGGAGACTCTTCTGCTGAGCTCTACGTGCTCCAAAGCCTGGGGAAGTTGGACTTTTTCTAGCCTTAAAATAAAGGGCAAGTTTAACTTGGTATTCTTGTTCTTTGACATTCGGGTTATGGTTGAGGCTGAGTCCACGAGGGGTGAACTAAAGGTGGGATATTTAACACAGTTCAATGAAATAAGAGCCATTTTGGACATGGAGGTTCTTGTACCTCCTAAATCTGCATGGGTGTGAGAGGCAGCATCTTCAGTTGGAGTATCCATGGGTTAGCGCTGGGCTGTGAGTTGTGTTTCCTGACCAAACACTGTCAAAGCTGAGAACGTTGGCTCCTTTTGGGTTCACTTTGGGTTTGCAGGGCAGTGCAGGCAGGGAGGACATTGCAGAGGTTTAGGCCAACCCCTCTATAGGGTGTCAGCCACAGCTAGAGAGGAACATAGGCAGGAAAAACACCTTCCAGCTCATTCAGTTGCTCACTCAGCTGTAAATGTGTCTGTGGGGGAAATCAGGACGTACAGGAGCAAAGCAGTGCAGCCGACTGCACGGATCCTATATATGCACTGTAAGTATTGATGCTGATGGTACTGATGAGCTTCAGTACATACAGGTGAAAGCTCTCATAAACAGGACTGGCTCTTTAGTTTAACTGGTTCAGGAGGGATCCCAGTTTTCCAATTGATCTTGGGCATGGATGCCTGGGAATAGATGGGTGCCAGCGGGTAAGTCAGTGTTACATGAAGTGGGCAAGCAGCTTAGCCCTGTAGCAAATGTTTAATGCCAAAAAAGGGTTTTGCTCCCCCTTTGAGGTTCTGCTGCCATATGGATGCTCACAGTGTTGGACTTGAGCATCCATAGATTAGGTGCCCAGCTGTATCCCACTGTTGCAAGGTGAAATGCTTTGCACCTTGCTGGTGCTCCCAAACGAAAGGAAATTTGGGTGGAAATTCTGGCTTTCATGGAGATTTGGATTTAGAGGTTTCTGGTCCAAGGGAAAGCATGTGTATGGATGCATCAGACCCCATGGGTGATGGACTGTGCAGAAGCTTTGATTTCAGACTGAATGCCCCCCAGTTTTAACTAAGGGACTTGAAGCGAGAGGTTATTTCCAGACTCAGAAGTGGAAATAACCTGAAATCAGTGATCCAATAGAAAAACTTGCTTTTAGTGACTTCCTCGAAGTCATTGAGCAGGCCAAGTATTACAAACAACTTGCCATTACCTGGCAGCTTTCACTGTAGTGGTTTAAAATCACTTCTTTCTGAGCAGTAAGCAAAGTCCTGGTGCTTGTCAGGGCTCCAGCTTAGGCTCCAGGCTGGTGGAAACCTCATCTCTGGGGTTTTGCTTTGCTAGTCAATTGGCAGCACACAAAGCAGGGCAATGCTTCACTTTCAGCAGCTCAACCATGTGTAAGTCAGGGCAGTGTGTGAAGTGCATTGATAAAGTGGTTTTGTGCTGTGGACACTTGACCAACTGGGTTGGCAGTGATCAGCTTCCTGATGATAACTTCAAACCAAGGTCTTAAAGCAAGATGCCTTCAAGCAAAGTGCATGAGCCGGTGTCAGGAAGGGAAGCTTGCACAAGTAAATCTGATGTAGGGCTAAAGGTGCCCTTGGTGTTTAGGGCCACTGATTGTCACGTTAACAGGAGTGAAAAGGAAATTGAAACACTCCTTTGTGATGGTTGTCATAGCACTAAAGCCTGGTGTGCTCCTCCTCAGCCCCGCTGGTGTCCTGGACATGGTCCATGGAGATGGCTGTTGATCAGCAGCTGGCATTTACAACTTGATTTAGCAAAATAACCCCAACGTGTTGTTTCTTCCTGGAAACGGGAGTTGTGATGCGATGCTTGCAGGCACTACAGAGAGGTTTGCGGTGCTTCCTGGGTCTGTCTTCCCTATCTACATCTCCTGAGGAAGGAGGGGAGCATGGGCAGCCAAGCACATCAGTGACACGAGTGGGTTTAAGTGGATACCCCCAAGGTGTTTGAATCAGAGGGATGGGGCTGGCTCTGTGGTGACACAGAGCAGTGGGCACAGGGGACCAGAGGCTGCTTCTTGCAGAGCTGTTCCAACGGATGGAGCCACAGCTCATTTACAAGGGGCTCTAAAAATATCTGCAGGATAATCAAAGCCTCCTGCAGAACAGCATATGTGCCAGCTAGGCTTCTGAGCTCTCTGAAGTGCCCTGTTTGATGTTGTTTTGATCCAAGGGGGAAAACAAGTGTGCTGTCTGTGCTGCTGCAGCTGCCCCACTTATGGGGACACTGATGGTCCCTCCAGAGGCACAGAGGGGTGGGAAAGCAGCATGGAGGTGCTGGGGATGGGATGGAGATAGGGAGCCTTGTATGGCACTGGGATGGGATTTGCAGAGCTGCCTCACATTGTGATGCTCGGGAGAGCTGTCCTGGAGAACTGGGTAGGCTTCAGGTCTGAGCTGTCTTCTCAGGGGCATCTTGGAGCCCCTTCCTCACTGGGTTTATTCTCAGTACATCTGAAGGGGGCCTACAGGGATGCTGGAGAGGGACTCATCATCAGGCACTGTAATGATAGGACAAGGGGTGATGGGTTCAGAATTGAACAGGGGAAGTTCAGGTTGGATATAAGGAAGAAGTTCTTTACTGTGAGGGTGCTGAGGCGCTGGCACAGGGTGCCCAGAGAAGCTGTGGCTGCCCCATCCCTGGCAGTGTTCAAGGCCAGGTTGGACACAGGGGCTTGGAGCAAGCTGCTCTAGTGGAAGGTGTCCCTGCCGTGGCAGGGGATTGGAGCTGGATGAGCTTTAAGGTCCCTTCCAGCCCAACCCAACCTGTGATTCTATGATCCCACATTCAGCAGGCACTAAGTTCAGGGAAGCAGAGGAACAGGCTGCAAACCTCTATGGCCATCACTGTCAATGGCTGCACAGTGGTGGATTAAGTGCCACTCTCCTGGCACACAGAGGATTAGGGGCCAGTCCCATTTTAACGTTTAAATACCGTGGGAGGAGGAAAAGCTTCTGATAACTCCAAAGTGACAACGAGCAGCAGCGTTAAGAGAAGAATGGTTCTGCAGCAGCTATTGCTGCTTCTCAGTGCGGTGGGCTGGAAATTACTGAGTAACCCCGTGCTAATCCCGTGGGAAGGATTGTCCCTGGCAAATGCACTCCCTGTGCAGCAAAAACACAGCTCCTTTGCCCCCACTTCTATGGGTAATGCTTCAGTAGCATCAGCCTCACTGTGCAGCAGACAGGCTGGTGACATCCATTTGAGAGGGCTCTGGCAGGTTTGCTTTGTTATTCCTCCTTGCGCTTTAATGCAGACTGTGATGGGTAAGAGGGTGCCCCCAAACTGTCAGTGAGGTAAATGCTTCCCACTCCTGCCCCCAAAATCTGCTTTCTCTTTTATGTACTGTTTTTGATCTCTATGTCTTGTTAGGAATCAGCTCGTTGCAGTGATGGTATTAGGTCAGCTAAGTAGGTGTTCCTCCTTACTGCAGCAGTTACTTGGAAGTATTGAGTGGCAAAAAGACTGAATCCAAATTCACTTCTTAGTTTTGTTTCAGAGATGGAGCCAGTATCTGGGAGGAACCTGATTCCCAGATTCTATTCCCTAACCTCCTTACAGTGGCAGGAAAGCCTTTCCAACACTGTTTAATTGCCACCTTGCTGGAAAAGCCAATAGATTCCCTGTGCTTGGCCATGGTAGGACTCCATAACTGACTGCTCCCCTTCCCTTCATACACCCATCCTTGGTGACACCATTCTGAGGACTTTCTGTTGGCTCATCCCTGTCCTTTGTACCCCTGACGTGAGCTGCAAGCAAGGGGGGAAACAACACATACACACTGTTGGAACGGTTTGGAATCATTTACTTGCAGTGATTTACATGTTGTGCTCTAACACTGAACGCAAAGGCTGAGCCTCATGCTCTGGTTTGTGCTTTGGACTGTGTGAACAATATAGAGTATTGACAAACGATATGTGGCTCTGTACAATAAACACTGGGACACCAAAGGACCAAGTAAGCAGAAAAGCCTTCTCATGCTGGAAGGCTACAAAACACTATTTCACTTTGCTACTGTTCTTGTGCAGTTTGATTATTACCGATAGAACAAACAATATAAGGTGTCAAGTACTGGTACTTACGCATCATGCTTCTCTTTCAACAAAAGAATCAAATACACTTGAGACTTAGTGAAAACCAGAAACACATAAAAAATGCTGTGAAAGCTCTGCCCTTCAATTCAATCCAACTTCAAACTGACCTTCAAAAGAGTGCAGGGAGCATGGTCCAAGCCACATTAGCTCCCAACTCTTCCTAAACATCACCATGCCCAATGCATCTTAGACATGAGGAAAATCTGGGAAAACCTCGGGCTGTATTTCTAGAACCCAAATTGCAACCTCCTGCATTCTGGAAGAAAACCAATCTGGGTGTCTTTGGGCACCACTGCCAGATAATACCGACAGCAGATGCTAGCAAAATGCAAAGTACTTTTGCTCAAGGTGTTGAAAGCACAGTGGTGCCTGGGAGAACAGTTAAGCCTGAATCTTTTTCCAGCCCAGTTGAAGGGAATTTTCCATTGATTTTGATGTATTCCCTCTTTGCAAAGCAAACATGGTTCCTATCACTATGTGAGGATATTTGGGATGCGAAGTGAGGGGAAAACTGCATTGAAATAGTGTTATCCTTACAGGAGACCAGCTGCAACTGCTCCCCCTTACAACTGGGGAAGGGGTGAGGGTAGTAGTGAGTCTAAATCATCCCAGAGATGTCTAAAGCATCCCAGAGATGTTTTAATAACTATCAATGATTGTGCTTTTAGATCTCTTCTACTGCAGCACAAATTGCCTAAAATCAGACTAAATCACTTCTCTAGGAAGATCTAGCTCTGAGGGCAAGTCAAGGCAAAGCAACATATGGTTATAATCTATATTTTAACCAAGTAACTAGCCTCAAGTTATCTCCTCTGGCCTCTCAGTCCTGTCCAGAGGCCTCAGCATGAGACCACCTCTCCCAGGGCATGCTGGATGCAATATGGGAGCTGCATTTCTCATTCTGTTTTACAGTAGTTGTGTTGTTTGGGTTTTGTCTCTGGACAAGGGACTGTGAATCCCTGTCTTTAAATTTGTTTCTCTCTGTCCCTTGGTGACAGGACTGTTCATTCTGACCAGGTAGATTTCCCCCCACCCTCTGTTTTCATTTCCTTCCTCCCTGCAGTCTCTTGGCTTACAGCTTCTTCATGTTAATGGGTTTTTGCTATAACCCATTAACATGAAGAAGAATAATGAGACGAACAACATGAAGAAGAATAATCAGTGCAACCACCAAATAGCCACTGCGGACTCTAATGCCTATTTTTGGTCACACACACAGCTAAAGAACATTAATTGCCTGTGGGGGTTTTTTTTGCTGCTTCTCTTATGATGCAGTTTATAAGCAGCACCCTTTGATTGAAGACATTCGTGACGTTCCTGGATTTAGGAGCTGAAAACCAAAGGGTTGCCTGGCTCGGTTCCCTGTCCCTCCTGCACTTGGGTGATGCTTCACCAGCTTGTGTTGCTGAAGCTGCTGGATATGATGGCAGGATGCATTTCCAAACACGTTGCATTTGTATTCAGGACGTTGTCATCCACCACAACAGCTCCCTGCAGTTTGTCTGCTTGGACCAGTTTAGCATCTCCAGCCCTTGGGGTGCTGAGGCTTAGGGGCATACAGCATTGCTAAACAGGGATGAGGGCAGGGCCATGGCAGGCAATGGAATGCGGCGACAAACGGCTCCTATTAACAGAGTTCAAAAGGGCCTGAGCTGAGGGTCCCTGCCCCTCCAGTACCACACGTACGCAGCATTCCTCCTGCCCAGGAAAACCAGCGCCCTTCCCTGCTCCCGCTTCCAGCCCCAGCACATCAAATGCTGCCTCATTAAACAAGCACCCGTCAGGCTTTGTTCAGGTTGAGCTGAATGGGAGAAACATTCCTACCAGGATAAAATGCCCGACAACAGAAATGATCCAGCTGGGAAAGATGCATGAGCTTTCCCTCTTCCTTTTTTCCTATTTAAATCCCGTTGCAGCAAAGTGAGGCAACACCACCATTTGTTAACAGTGATGGCACCACTTTGCTCCTAAAACAGATTTGTAGTTAAGCAGTGTGTAGACACGTAAAAGGGACATTATGAGATTATGTGAGGGGCTGTGCCTTTAGAATGCCATAGGATTGCTGTCTAATTACAGGGTGTGCCAAAATCTCTAGGGGCAGATAATGCTGTTTACCATCAGTCACCAAGATGTTATAAAGGGTTCATTAAAATAAGCAGGAGACAGAACTAAAGAAATCTCTTGGCAGCAAGGCAAATATTTCGCCCTTTAGGCTTTCCGGTGCCAGCCAAATAGGTTCATACCGGGGGATTATCCTTATCGTTATCCTAAATAGAAGGGAGAATCACAGTGCTGCCAGGAGCCTCTTTGTGGAGTAGGCCAACATTACAATGACTTTTGCACTTCAAGGAAATAACGATTCCAAATCTGTATCTGCAGGCACCTATGAACAGAGCAGCTATTAAGAATGCACTATCAACCTGAAACCCTGTGTCTACTTTGCTTGCAGCATCCTACAGCTTTCAGTTAATAAACAAAGCCCCACAGAGCAAAACAAGAAGTCAATTATTTCTTGTTTAATTCCCCTCTAGCCAGTGGAGCAATACCAGAGATTGAAACATTAGCTCTAAGGTCCATTGGCGTACTTAGCTTGTCTGTTTGGTTGGCTGATCGGAGCTGTTTCTATCACTCTCTAAAATGATCCTGTAACTCCTGGCTCCACCAGCTTTAAAGGGAAGAGCAGTTTTACCTACAGAGGGTAACAGACTTTTCAGTGTGCATCAACCTTGTCAGTCTCTTCACAGAACCACAGCATCGCCGAGGATGGAAAACACCTCTGGAGATCATCTTGTCCAAACCCAGAGGGGTAAACTAGATCTGGTGGTTCAGTGTTGTATCCCATCAAGTTTTGTTTCCAAGGATGGAAACTCACAACATCCTCTCTTGACAACTTGTTCCAGTGTTTGGCCATCCTCAGAATAATTTTTCTTTGTTTTTATCAAGTGTTCAAATGGAATTTCCTTTATTGCAATTTGTGCCCTTGCCTCTTGTCCTGTTACTGGACAGCACTGAAGAGTCTTCTCCTAGATCAGGTATTTATATATATTGCTAAGCTCCCCCCAGTGTTTCTTTTGACCAGGCTGAACAGACCCAGCTCTCTCAAGCTCTCCTCATGCAGAAGGTGCTCCAGTCCCTTCATCATCTTCATGGCCGTTTGCTGCACTCTCTCCAGTAAGTCCATATCTTTCTTGCACCGGGGAGCTCTGAAGTAGATGCAGCACTCCAGATGTGCCCTCACCAGAGCTGAGTAGGGAGGATCACCCCTTTGACCTGCTCACAATGCTTTTCCTGTTGCAGACCAAGACACTATTGACCTTCTTTGCTGCAAGAGCGCATTGCTGGGTCATGTTCAACAGAATGCTCAGGTCCTTTCCTAGGAAGCTGCTTTCCAGATGGTCAGCTCCAGCCCTGCACTGGTGCATGCAGTTGTTCTTCTGCAGGTGCAGGACTTAGCTCTTCTTGTTGAACTTCAGGAAGGTCCTGTCAGACCATTTCTCCAGCCTCTCCACATGCCTCTGAATGGCAGCACAACTGCCTGGTGTATGAACCACTACTCTCAGTGTTGCACCATCTGCAAACTTGTTGAGGGCATACTCAGCCCTGTTGTCCAGGTCATTTAAGAAGATGCTAAACAGTGCCATCCCCACTACTAGCTCCAGTCACCACTTAGTGACTGGCTTCCAGTTGAGCTTCCTTGCCCTGTTTGTAACTGTGCTGTCACTTCAGTCAGTTTTCAGGCACTGGTTTTGGTGTTTTCCCTTTGCCAACAGGATAGCAGCATGTGCTAGACTTGTTTGACTAAGCCATCAAAATGGGATGGGTACTAGATAAAGCTTAGCTTATATTCTGAATTGAACAGAGGATCAAGTTGACCCTGCAAATATGAAGTTCTCTGAGTTTTTCAGTGCTACAAACTACATGGTTCTGTTTTCAGACTGTTGAGTGCCTTGTCCCAGTTGAAGTCCTTTAAAGCTGTTGTCTACTCCTTTAAATGAAGTGGTAGGACAAGCAGTGTGCTTATGGGGTCATAACATCATCACTGCCAACGCCAGACTTTCAGGCCATCGAGACACAAAAGGACAGTAAACAGTAACATTTAAGCTACATCAAGTCTTGAATGTGCACACACAAAAAAACAAGCCTTGGGGAGTCTGTCTGGTCAGTGAATTCCTTCTGTCTGGAAGTGATGAAATACATGGCAGTTCTTAAGGGTTGGTTTTGAGTAAGGCTGGTATGAGGATTTGGGTGCAATAGTTAACTGTCAAACCAAAACCGTCAATCCACTGCTAAGGTATGAAATGATCTCATTTCTCTTCCCTCGTCTTAAATGTTGCCTGGAATAAAAGTATTTGAAATTTCCTAGCTCAGAAAAAAAAACAAACAGAAAACATGGCAGTAAGCAGAAAGATTTGGTCCAGGTTTTTGGAGGTGACTTCTTGTCTGTGTTTAGGGTCTTCCTGCGTGACAGTGTGGAAAGATAGAAGATATAGGTATTGTGCTGAAGGATCCTGAAACATTCACATTTTCAGTGGTTTTCATGAATCCTAAATATCAAACACTCCAGGAAACAAAAGTACATGAAGGTATTTGACTTCTTGTTTGGCAGTGTTTGCTTCAAAGGCTACATAGGATGATAGTGTTGACTGTCTCACTCTCTTCTTCCTCTGTTTTCTCTCTTAGTTCTAGATACCCATTTATTGCACATCTTCTTCACTCTCTTTCATATTGATACTTCATGTCTGCAGTGAAAGTCACTTCTGTGATCTGCATTTCTCACAGTCTTATAAAGTATTACGGAAAATAATGACTGGTAAAACATCCGCCACATGTTTGTGATTATGGAGCCAGCACTCATCAAGGACTTGAGTGACAGAGCCAGATGCCAAGGATGATCTCACATTTCCATGATACCTTTACTCCTCTACAGAAACAAGGACCTCACACAGATGACAGTGGGAATTAATTCAAATCATCCAGGCAGCCAACCCCCTTGTTTGAGAGAACCACTTGATCAGATGAGACATTGTCCTTTAAATACATTTTCCAGGCAGTCTCCCTGGCTAGGATGAGGCAGGAAAATCAGACAAGGGGGTATAAGAAGGATGCTGTGCTGGTAAGCTTTGTGGAGGGGAAGGTGAAATGCAGCTTATTCGCCCAGGCTCAGAGGCAGGAATCACCAGGAGCCTACATGTGGAGCTGGTGCCACATGGCGATCTGTCTCCTGGGGTTCCTCAGCATTTCTTCCCAATGGCTCCTCTCCGTGCCCGTGGCATGTAAGCCCAGGCTGCACTTGCCAAGCACGTGGCTCTGCCCAGCACCAACCTGGCTCAGCATTTCCAGCTCCACACTGGAGGCACGCAGGAGCTCTTGAGGCACCTCGAACATGATCATCTCGTTCCACACAGGGTTGATCTTGTGCTTTGCACGTTTGGTCTGCTTCTTCTTCAGCTTCAAGGACTGATGCCTCAGTGTCACCTTGACAGAAACATCTGTATAGGGAGTGGAAAGAGGCACCATGTTAATGAGCATGAGACAAAATGAATGCAAGAGAATTCTAACTAACTGGTGACTGAGAGAGAGAACAGGAGAAACATTGATCTTGGTTTTGGTTTTCACTTTTTAGCGATTATTCAAATCTCTTTGGCTTTCTAAGACAAACATTTACTTTTTTTCTGCCAAACAACCACACTTCCCACTTTCCTTCTAGATTTACATAACAGCAGAAACAACAGTCTCTGTTTTCTTGCTGTTCTACTCACCATTGCCAAGTAGATCTTTCAGCTGCTTGGAATGGAGGTTTTTAGCCTTGATGATCACCACCAGCAGGCGGTTCGCTGCTGGCAGGTAGCTGATGGAGAGCAGGACCTCCCCATGGCCCGTAGATGGCTCCTGGAAACAGAGATGAAGGAAGGGTTCCTTTTATATACAATCATGGCCATAACGTGGAATACTAGGGTACTATTTAGGAGAGCTAAATAGTATGAGGTGATGAACCGACCAAGTTGTCTCCGTGTCTTTGTACAGGGGATATCTTTCCAGTTACATTGGATGAGAATAAACTTGACAAAGATGTCTGTCCTCCACATTTAAGTTACTGCTTTCTTTTGTGAGTTATGCTTTCTTTTGTCATTGGAAAGTAACTGCTTCCTTACATCTACTTTTAGTGGAATATTTAATCAGAAGAAGAGGATTTGGGGCTGAACTACATGCAAGTAGTCAGATACTAATTTTTTGAGATTATCTAGCTGCTCTTTATTTACATCCCCTACTTCCATTATTCACTCTTCATTTCAGCTGCTACTGTGGATTTATATTAGATTCTAGGAAAATACCTTTACTATGGGGGTGGTGAGACATGAGAAGCTTGCTGTCCAGAGGAGCTGTGGCTGCCCCATCCCTGGCAGTGTTCAAGGCCAGGTTGGACACAGGGGCTTGGAGCAAGCTGCTCTAGTGGAAGGGGTCCCTGCCCATGGCAGGGATTTGGAACTGGATGAATTTTAAGGTCCCTTCCAACCCAAACCATTCTATGATTCTATGATTCATTTTCTCAGAAGGCCCTGACCTCACATGGACCGTGGTCCACACTGCCTAGCAGGAGTGTAGGTCTCCCTAGGAAAGAGTAGGAGATACCTACTGCCACAGCCAGACCCTGGAGCTGGAGCTGGAGCTGAATCTTCTCTGACACCCTCACTTGATATAGTAAAAAGCCCACCCATCCTGAAATCCTCCATGAGCTCCACAGTGCTTTATCTCCTCTTCCTTTCCAGCAGTCTTCCCTCCAGCTTGTGGGCATCTCTCCCTGCTGCCCTGCGGGATTTCCTCCAGGACAAAGGCTTGGAACCATCGGTCCTCATTCAGCAGGGCACACTTTTGTTTTTCTTTCCTTTTCTTCTCTTTTATTCTTTTCTTCCCATTAGTGATTGGCCTCTTAGCCTCCTGACCTATCCTTCCCCCTTGCCTTGGGCAAGCACCCCCGGAGGGGGAAGCAGAGGGACCGCATCACCCATCACTCTTCCCTGGGAGAACAGTGCCATTTCCTCCTCGGGAGCTGGCTGGGAAGCAAGGGAAGCCAGGAAAGCCCATGCTGGTACATGCAGAGCTGCCAGCCTGTGGCAAGGAGCAAAAAGGGAGCAGTAATTCTCTCAGTGAGTAGGAGCTTGTGACAGAAATCTGCTTTAGTGTGAGGTTAATGACCCAGAAGAGCCCCAGAAAGCCAATGTCAATTCAATAGACTCCCTTTGGACTCCTTAGCATGATCTACACGCTTCAGGACAAGCAGCCCTTCTCCAGGCCATTTCTGTACTCTGCGCTATGCTTCTAAGTGAGCCATAAATATTTCAGATTGAGTTCTCACCCGGTTACTCACAACAGGCAGGGGCAGGCCCCTGTGTGCTCCCCAGGAGCCGACTGACTCTGCAGCAAACACGGTTGTCATCGCTGTCTGGTTTGTCATGCACAAATCAGGGGGGAGGCCATTAGCAAGGAAGCCTGAAATCCAATCCCAATTCAGCCCCAGTAAATCTCCTTCTCAAGAGCTCAGGTAGAAACAAAGGGCTCGTGTGCATTTCACTCGCATAAATCCTGCCCTACGTCTAAGTAGATGCTAAAAAGCCCCACAACACAGAACCAAACAGAGGCAGATTCAAATAGATGCATATTCACTATGAAAGAATGGGTGTTTGTACAGGAATGGACAAATACAAATACCACCTCAGTACACAACCACAGTTAAGCCAGGTCATAAGCTGCTTTTGTTTATTTACTCCCTCTACATCTCACCAGGTCTCACACTATAGCTCTTGGCTAGAATTTGGTTCCTGTAGCTCCAGGCACACACAGATAACGTGGAGATTGGAGATAGGGGTCGGCAGGGCTCTGTAAACGTGCACACACACTCATGCACGTACACAGACACACACACCACATCTGGTGCTTATGGCTCGCAAGCTCCTACTATTCTCACCAAGTTTTTGACCAGTCTGTATCCACATGAACACAAAACCTACAGTGGTTTGGTGCCTGCTGGAGTTTTGTGTGAGGAGACCAAGACAAAGGTAGTTTTCCTTCCCACTCCTTCTGGGATCTGTTTTCTGTATTTTCCTTTTTCCTATTAAATCCATAACCTGCCTTTTGTGCTACAATTCACACAACCACCAGAGCCTTTCAGTCTTCCCTTCTGTACAACAGGACAGAAAGCATCAGGGAGTTATCAATGAATTACGTGTGCATCACAAAGGGGAAGGTGCTATTCGAGGAGCCACTATCATCACTGTCATTAGCAAGGCAGTGGGAGGGAAGGAAGACAAGATAAGGATATCAGCCCGCAGGATCTGTGTTTGCATTGCTCACAGAACTCACTGAATTCCTGAATACGAATTGCGCTACCTGCTTAGCTCTGAGCTCCTTCCCTTGTGTGTGGGAGAATCACTGGGAAGGCAGGGATGAGATTTCTGCCTCTCATGGCATCTCAAGGAAATGTCAGACTTTGTTTAAAGCCCAGAAACTTTGTTCCTGGATGGATGCTGTCAAAAATAGCTCCTCTTTTTTATCAGCTCCTCCTCACTCCCTCCCGCTCTGGTTCTCAATGACTGATTCAGGATCTGTATATAAGCTCTCTGTGCAATGGTTGGCTCTCTCAGGTCCCAGATGACGCAAATTCAGCTTTCACTGCACATCCTCAGCTCAAACTGGGGCACTGCTCAGCAATGCTGTGAGTGTTAACCTTGTGCTGTCAGCCTGGAGAAGAAATGAATGCTGCCCTGTTCCTTTGCAGAGTTGTGGAGCTGGACCAAGGCAGAATTCCCAGCGTGTCAGGACTCCATCGGGTGCCCTTGAGTGACAACTGACCATTGCTGTGCACAGGCTGTTCCTTGGGTATTGCTTACAAAGCAGAGATTGCAGTAGATGAGGGGGAGGCTCCATCTATCTCAGTTTAGGAATTTAAATCATTGGAATAATTACTTTCGGACACCTCTTTTTGCAGCAGTGGATTGGGAACTGAGTTCAATTTACAGCTGTTAGGCTGCTCATTATTAATATGCAGCTATTTAGCCTGGTTCTTGAAGCTTATTAAACCTCTCATTTGTTTCTGCTGCCTCTCTCTCTGCCAGAGGATTTTTAAAGGCCAGCACTGTTAACATTCAAGTGGTGATCAGGTAAATGAGCATTGTAGGAAATCAGACATTCTAACTCTGTACTCGGTGCCTGTGGCCATCCCAGTGGAGAGCCCTCACCCCTGATGGTGATAGGCAATCATTTATTTCAGCATGAGTAGCGACAGCGATGCTGTTGTTTTGCATTGCTCACCCCATATACCAGAGTACAATAGGTACCCACTTGTAGCAATGTACTAGTAGCAACAATAGCAGCATGTTGTTAAGTGTATTGCTGCTGCTAAAAGAAGAATCTAGATCATGGCAAGGAAAAGGCTCCTGAGGAGATGTGCAAGAAGTTAGTGCATGTGAAGCATCCCCTGTACCTACTTCAAGTACTGGTGTAATCTTCTCTCCATTTTCCCTGCCTGTGCAGCTGGATAAGGAAGGAAAAGGAGGGTTTAATGTTTTAGACCAACACAATGCAATGAGTGATGTTTTGACATCTACCAGAACATACAGCACTGGATTGATCCCAGAAGGATAAGTTGTCTTCAGGCCAGCATTTCGGTCCCAACAATGTACTTCATTCCTAGCTTAAGGCTCCCTGAGGTGTCCCTATATGCCTCACCCACATCCAGCTCTGCAGAGTCCCTCCATCCTGCTCTGTAAGCACTCATTCTGGTGTTCCAGATCTTGCTACTATGGTCCTGCATCACTAAATCACAGAAGCCCATATAACTTCTAGACATAGGCTTTAAATTAGAGATACCGATGTCAAGGGTCGTGTAATTGAAGGAGGAGGCGAGGGAGTTCTGACACATCTTAACTGCCAGAAGCTGTAGATGGAAGGGCTGGTTGATGGGCCTTTGGTTGTTTTCTGGAATGGTTTTAGCTAGAGACCAGCACAGAGCAGTGCAGAGTGATATCTGCAGTCACACATCACCCCTCTAAACCTTGCTCCAAACAAATACAGCCACCCACTGACATGGAAGAGGCCTTCTCTTGCCCAAACCAAAATCATTAGAGTCCCCGGGTCCTTACCTTCTCTGGGATCTTTAGCCTTTCCCATTGGGCTGTCCCAAAGGACTCCTCCATGTTAGCAAGGCTCAGTTTGAGTTCCCCCACAATGCTGTGTCTGGAGAACTTGTCGCAGTTTCTCAGGGTGAGAGTCAATGTCCCCTCCGGCATCTCCTCCTCTGTTAATGGGAATCGCAGGACCTCCTCCCAGAGGGTGTGAAGCACCTTCTTCTTCAGCTCTGTTTGGGCTTCAGCAGTGCCAGATTTGCTCACCAGCGTACCCAGTACGTAGCAATGGCAGCCAGCATCTTGGTCCCCACTCATTCTGCCATGCATAGCTGGAAGAGAATGATTGATTTTAAGGACCTCTCACAAAAGGCAGCCCTAAAATATCTGTGACTAAACTGCTCATTTATGAGAGCCATAAAATAGAGCAGCTTCACAGACATTGACCCCTGTTCCTGCTTGTACGGGGCAGACTAAGCTGTGAGCCCATGCTGTGGTGTTTTGCTCACGCTGCACAATGTCCTTGTCCTTCTGCTGCTGCAAAAGGATGCTGTTAGTGCTTGGGAGAGTAACAGCTAAGTTCAAGGAAACATGCTCTGTTGAAAGATGCAGAGCAGCAATGAGCTGAGCCTCAGCATGGCACAGGGACTGGCAGCTCCCATTTGCTTTTACACAAAGAAAGCCTATTACAAAGGCTTCAAAAAGCATTATGGTCAGTCACAGACATCAGAGATGGGAGACACCTCGCTCTTGGCACACATCCACCCCTGCAGGCCAGTGGGGGATATATCTAAGGGTTATTACAGTTTGCTTGTACAACCTCTGGTAAATGAGTCCTTCAGAAACCATCCCACAGCCCCAGAGATCTTTGTCAAGAGACGTTTATCCCTAGTTTTATATCCCTTTTATGTTGAAAAGCCTGGAGTGAGAACAGACAGCTCCTCATGAGCTCCCGTGTCCCATAGTCTGTGGGGTCTACTGGTTTCTTGGGGAGCAGAGCTGGATCCTGCTGGGTGACAAAGGGGCTCTAAGGGATGAGGAGGAAGAGAAGGTGCAGGTTCTCCTGCACCGCACATGCAGGAGATCCGTGGTGGCAGCCAATAGTCATGGTGTCCTCCCTGGAAGGGAGCTGAGGGCTTGCTGCTGGCAGGCAACTCACAGCAGTGGCTGCCGTTTAGCACCCTTCCGATTCTCGGCTCAGAGGGTGTGATTTGATGAGGTTTCCACAGAGATCTGCACAGTGCATGAATTATTCACTCAGCTTATTTTGCTTTCCCAGAGGAACTGATGATGCTCCAGCCCTGAGCAGAGAAGCTGTTACAGTTGTCAGTTCCCACTTCAGAGAGTGACACAGAGCCTGGCTGCGTGGCCAGGCGCAGCAGAGGAGCCTTCCTCAGTGGACTACAAGATAAGTTTGGTGTCTCCAGCTCAGACCTTGACTGAAGGAAGAGGCAGTAAGGAGTGGGTCAATCGAAGAATGCAAGTTATAGAGAGGAAGGAGACAGCAACCCTGTTCCCATTGCCCCAAAAGAAAAAATAGAAAGAAGAGGTTGCTTTGTACCCCGAGGAAGGAGAGGCCCATCTTGGTGCCTGACTTCTGCTTTTGAGCTCTGCAAACAATTGTTCTCCATCCCTGGGGACATTCCAGACCAGGCTGGATGTGGTTCTGGGCAACCTGATCTAGTTGAAGATGTCCCTGCTCATTGTGACAGGGTTGGACCAGATGAGCTTTGAAGGTCTCCTCTGACCCAAACTATTCCATGTTTCCATGCTCACTTCAATCACTGCCATCCCCAGGTATTCCTATTCTGCAAGAACAGAACCAGTGAAATAGCCAGTGGTCCTGGGGGCATTTATTGGTTTTAAGGTAGGAGGGGAACTCTCTATAAAATCAATGGTACAAGGTGTCTTGTACTCTCCAGATGGAGAATGACTGACCGGTGGAAGACCTCTGCCCCTTACCTTCCAGAAGGGCCACACGCAGCTCAGCTCTTTCTTGATCATACAGCAGGGAGTAGCGCAGCTCAGGGGCCTGGTTACAGCTGGCTGCCCTCTCGGGGTTCAAGTGCTCCGTGACACACACATCCTTTACTACACCTGCAACTGAAATAACGCCTTTAGCAAGCAGGTCTTTACCTTCCAAGGAGCACAAAACCACCCTGTCTTGACTTGGCTTTTCTAAGCGTCTTACTATTCTTGCTCCTTGTGTGCAGGAATGTCATTTCTATTCCTTCTTCCTCCATCATATCTGCTTTTTGCACCATTTTCTCACCCTTTCAGCTCTTTCTATAGCACTTGGACAAGCCTTCTGCTCTCCACCACTTTGTGCTCTAAGATGGTTCACACACTTGCTCTTTTACCTTGTGCCTAAGCCAAGGTGTCAAAACTACACTCATTACTTGTTATATTGGTTTATATTGGTTTTAACTTGCATTGAGGAATTGAATATTGTGTTCCCTGGAATGAGAACATGAACCTGCTTTTGAGCTGCTGTGCTTTAGTTCAGATCTCTCTAAATCTTTTTATTTTTCATTTTAACAATATAGTCTTTGCCATGTAGAAGGCATCTATTCCCATAACTCTTGACCAGGTGGAAGTTAATGAGCTTGGGAAGCTGAGGCCATTGCTCCATGTATGATTTTGAATTCGAGTACGTATTTTATATTGAAACGAATCAAACTGCAAGACTAAAAGGGAAGCCACAGCTTTTTTTGTCATCAAAAGCTGTTATCTGCAAGGTCAGTTCTGATTCACACAGAAAATAATAGTGGGACTAGCACATTTCCTCCTAAAAATCTCAGCCAGCCACAGTCCAGATCAGTTCAATGTGACACCAAAATAAGAACGCAACAATTCTTGCTTTATTTCAGCAACACTTGAGCTATGAAATCAGGCGCAGCAGGAAGCAAACTTGCTTATGTCATTAGCAGTGCAGGGAGGCTCTTACACCAACACACTTACATAAAGCTTTAGCCCACATGCAGCCATCCTCCTTCAGCCTCTCCACCCTATAATCTTCTCCCTGACACCCAAGGATGTGGCTCAGACAGCTTCTTCCTCCAATGCAGCTGCTTCCAATGGTTCGTACTTTTCCATACTCACAAGTGTCAGGGTGGAGGGGATAATGTAGGAATCATCCTCCCAGAAGGACAGAAATATGACCTCAAACAATTCCAAAAACCTAAACTCTTTTATAAAGCCATGGCAGATGGCACCGTGTCCCTGGCAAATCATCAGGAAGATTGTATTAATTCAGTAACCATAAGAGTCAATTATTCTGTTAAAAGACAGTTGTGGATGTAAAGATCAGTATGGAAGCAATCCAGACATGCTGCCAGAAGTACATAATTAACACTGCATTTTCTCTAAGACCCCAGGAATCTTATGTTCCAGGCTTTGGCATGTTACCCTTTGGGCTGGCTGGAAACAAGAATTCTGTTTGGCAAAAGAACCTGAGGTGTCAGCCTTTGGTTTCAGTGATCATTAAAGCCAAGGGTATCTCACCAAACCAGTGGGGAAAATAAGAGCAGAGAAAATAAAGTAGAAGCTTAAACCTCTGCTGCCAATATCCTTGGTAGGGACAGTTGGCATTTGTCCTGGAGGAGCTACTCTGCCTAGTTTTGGTCAGATACCTCACCTATATTCTAGCAAATGGTCTCAGTAAAACTACACCAAAACGTGCTTTTGTGCAAAATGTCTGCTTCCAGTGAACAAAAGATGTTTAAGTGAAACCAATTCAGAACCAGACACAACTACAGCTTAGTCAACAGGCTGTCATGATCTACATGACTACTAACTACTAAACACATGCATTGGAGACAGAACTCAGTATGTTCATTACAAGAAAGCAAAAAGCACCCATGTCTTTGTTTTCCCATTTACTTCCCTAACTACAATCACATTATGCTCAGAAGCGTTACAGATCTACACTAAGAAAAGCAATTGTTAGCATGAAGACCAAATGCTCCTACCGTTTTGTGGGAGAACAAACAGCTCTTCATTGACTTGGATCTTCATCCTGTTCTCATCCAAACCAGCCTGTTTTCCAGTAGCTGGTTCTTCTGTTGTCTTCAGGGAGTACTGCGTGTAGTTAACAATTTCAGGTGAAGTTACTATGGGTTTGGGGCCATAAATGTTGGGAAACTTCAGGAGTGCTCGAGGCTGGACTGGCTCTGCCGTTTTCTTAACGTTGAACTGCAAATTAAAACCTTGTTTATTACTTTTGTGCTGATTACACTAATTCTTCTGATTCCCTCAGTGCTAACCAAGCTAAGAACAAGGAAGAAAAGATGATGCCTCTAGTCATTCTTACCATCATTGTTTCTTGGGGTGTAAGAACCATTGTCTGTATGCCCAGGGATATTCTTGCCAAAGCCAATACCCTTGTACCTGGTGTATGTCTTTCCAGATTTACCCCTCTGTAGATGTTTGGTTGCAACAAGAAAAAGGTATGTTCTTAATGTTTGATTATTCCTCTGTTCCTGTACCAGTAAATCCTTCTCTCATAAGTCTGTGTTTTCTCTTAGAAGCAAAACCAGCCATGAAGTTAATTTTGCTGTAGAGATGTATGGTATTTGTTTCCAATTCAGCCTCTCGGACTATTTCTTGGCTCTGTGGACCAGAGCTCTGCCTGACCCAGAGGCACACATTTCCCCTTTATTACACCAGGATTGAAATTTGGATTCCAGTTTGTTCCTAACGTTTCAATTCCCTGCTGAATTGTGGACATGGAATGAGAGGAAGGATCTGACAGGCAGTGTCATGCCCAGGCAGCCCAAGCAAAGTCTGTCACAAAGGCATGGCTGTTCCCCCAAAACAATGAAAAATACGTTAGTGGAATATAGCAGTTCCTCTTTCCTTATGTCCCAAGAAAGGATCCTGTCTGCTGACTACTGAAATCATTCCTTATTCATTTATATTTGGATTCATCTACATGAAGGAACAAAAGCAAATGACCCTTGCACCAGATTTTATTAATGTTTCCAAAACACAAAAGACAAAAAGCAGAAGTAAACCTGCCATTTTGCTGGATTATTGTGCAGTGGGATCGCCTCCAACCCTGCCGCCTGCCAACCCATTCTGTGTTAAATATAGATTGAGGGTGAGCCAGAAAATGTTTGCAATTGTAATTAAAGTTTTTCATTAATGTCACTGTTTCCTATTAATAATGAATATAAATGATGCCCTCAAGCACTTGCCTGTGTTGGGATGGTGTGCTCCCAGTTCACATGTCCTGAGGGAGCATACCTATCCCTCAAGAAACAGAGCTGAAGAAAGGGAGCTGTCTTGGATTTTAGCTCTTTAGTCATACTCTGCTTATGGAGCTCATAGCACCATGGTTACATGCACTTGGCAGTGGTAAAGAGCTATTTAGGTCACTGACTCCATGTTCTCAAGGTGCATCAGTGTTTAAGAAGTCCGCTGTGTAGCACAGCGTTTTGTCTTGTTTAATTTGAAGGGCTCTGACAGAGAAGTGGGCTGAGAAAGAAAGACGTCACTGTGTGCAGTCCCCACCTAGCATTCAGCTGAGTTTAGATGTTGTGTAAATCACATGGTGCGGGTCTGTGAGTGAGATCCCTCTTTTAGACATGTGAGCCACATCAGTCATAAAATATTTAGGCAACTTGAAGTTACTCATCCAAACCTTAAATGCAGTTCTCCATTCTTCTGCAATTAAAGCAGACCAACCAAGCAAAATAGGTTAGGAACCACTAGACAACAGCATGAAAAAACAGGCACTTTTGTTCTGCAAAGGCATTACTTCTAACACACACATAGTGCCTGCCATGGTGCTCAGCATCCGCTGTTCTTTCTCTCCTGAAGCTGCTGTATAGGGCTGCTGTCCTGCCAATCACTGACGAATCACTGACCATCACACCTGAGCATTATGCCTGGCACTTTGGGATCCTTTGGGATGAAGAAACACCGTACAAATGTGAGGTATTTTCAGTACAATCTTTTCTTCCACTTGCTAAAAGGCAGACATTTAGTCAGGAAATCCATCAGCATACATCCATACAGCAAGTAAGAGCTCCACTGGGTCTCAGTATTCCTCTTGTCTGTCTGCTCTGCAGAATTAGAGATGAGAGACATATGCAAGCACAGTGGGACTAACCCACCCCCTCTTCCAATTGCATCTGCCTCTGTTTATTATTTTTGCTGCCAGCTCTGTTCCCAAGTGCTGTCTGCTAATCCAGTTACGTAGCAATGCCCTATGAAAGCTCCAAATCAGCAGCAGTATCTTAAAAGAAAGAGATGAACAGAAGAGTTCAGATAGTTCTGCATAAAATGCATGAAAGCAAAGGAACCAAAAGTAGCAAGAAGGCTGCAAATGACCCTTCAGGGTCCCTGCCCAATGTCCCTCAAGCAATGCACCAAATTATTGCCATTGCTGGATGTGTTTAGGAATCCTCATCTGCACATTTTGCTGAGACTTTGCATATTTCCAGCAGTTTTAATGGTTCTGTAGATATATCTTTGCGTTTGAGCTTTTCCTCCTCACATATGCAGGGCATGTCCCTGGGGAGCCTCTGTCTATAGCAAATACAAGCATTGCTGTCATGGGAGACATGACAAGTGAATAAAATGCAGTCTTGCTTCGTCTCTCTTTTGTCAACCCTGTTTATCAGAATCAGTGGCCCTGACAGGCTTCAATAATTATGTCAAGCACTGGCTAGGACATACAGGATATTAATGCAGAAGGGAAATAGTCCCAACAGAACAATTTATAAACGTAGACACAGATGATAAAACTTCACAAGCTCGGAACTCAATCTGAGATTAACGCCATCAAGGTATAGACTGATTCTGAATCACTGACAACACAGGGGAATGCATGTTCCTGGCAAGAAAACTATTTTAACTGGCACAAAAAAAAAACATGTTTAAACATACTGAATATTCAAACTAAGAACATTTTGCACTTTCTGTGACAGAATGTTCATTCGGCTGCTAGAGTTTGTCCAGATTTCTTTAAAAGGAAAAAGGCTAAAATCAAACCCAGTAACATCATTAGAAATAATACTTGTAATTAGAAAGTCTACAGTGCTAAAGGAGTACAATCACTCAGGTAACAGTCATACATGGAGGCCAGGTTGAATAATTCAACCCCTGTTGGTCAAGTACTGGATTAAGTTATGGAGAAACATGATGAGTGCAGAAACGTTGCGAGGACCATAAGCTGATAGCTGCTGGGTATGAAAGCTTGGTTGGACTTCACAGTGACTTAGTGCTTATTTCAGTCGTGCAAGCAGGATGACACCCTGCAGGACAAACTCCAGGATGGATTAATGTTTTCACAAGATACAGTCCAAAAGGTTGTATAAAAGGAAAATGACCAGTCCAAGGGTCGTGGAGTTAAGGTAATGATTTGAGTGGTTTCTGAGCCAGAAGATTACAACGACAAAAGTTCTCTTGTAGAAAGAGACTGATGGTAAAGTTATCTGTGGTTAGCGTTGTTCCAGACAACAGCTAGATAAAATGCTATGCTAAGTGATATGGCTGTCCAAGTTACACAGTTCTCATTCATTTTAACAGTAAACTAGGAAAATCTCAACATTACTATACATCCGTATATACGAGACTTGGCAAATCCCCTGTATGGGTCAGAAAAGACAAGAAAAGGACATGACAAAACTATCAGACACGATAGCAGGTGAAATTCATCCTAGGAAAATAGAAACAGATCCTTGGACATATTCACTGTGCTCATAGGTGAATGCTCTGAATTAGCAGCAACCCCTTGAGAAGTCCTAAACTCAGTGCAGATGTTCATCCATGGTCACTGGAGCAATCCTCCCTCCCCTAAGCAACCAAAAGCTCTGGGAACATGATTCTGTGTATCTGCACCAGATCTTGCAGTACAATTAGTAGATCTGGTCATCTTTTCTCTGAGCAAACTGCAACAGAAACAGGAGGATGCCAGGGCTCTTTTCTAGTAAGAGCCTGAGAGCAGTAGCCAAAGAGAGCTGAATATGTAATTACAAACATCACAGAGTTCAATTAGGACTCCTGCTACCCTCTTTAAGAATACGAAAATAACAGGCAGCTTAGTTAATTAGAAGGCAAACAAAGACTGTTATACAACGGGTCACTGGTCTTTGGAAGTGGCTAACATTTGCTTGAATGGCTAGATGAAAGCGAAAAGGATGTAGGCACATACAAACATCGAGCAACAGGTAGTACTTTCAGAGACTGATCAGCGCGATAGCTCGTGCTAAAGACCATAATTAATGAAGGAAATCAGTCAAATATTTCCTTTTGAAGGAGAGCTTCCCATTAATAAATGTATTAGCAGGGTCATATAATTCCCCTTGCTCTCTGTTGTACTGAGGTCAGGGGTAAATCAGGGGTTTTGGATTCTAACAAGCAACAAAGACCACACAGGCATGCTGGATGTCATCCATACTCCACATTGCTGTTAGAGTAAATGAAAAAGCAATTCACACTGTGATGAGGTTGTCCAGTCACCGCACTACAGATTGTCACATTTTATTATCATTACAGTGCCTCATTTTAACTTCACACATAATTAATCCCCTCAGTCAGAGGGGCAGAGGGAGGAGGAGGGATGGTTTTCACAAGAAACCAGCTATTGACAGGGAGCTATCCTGCAGGACCCATAAGATACTGTGGATAGAGTTAGAGAAATAGCTGCTATAGGAGATCCCAGCAGGAGTCATCTCCTCTTTACAACGCTGCATGCACATGGTAAAGTCCAGTCTTTCCTTAGAAAATCATTTCCTTTGTGATCTAAGCAGCATTTCCAGTCCTCCTCCCCTATTTTTCCCGTTAGCAGCTCTCTCTTTGGCAATGTGGCAGCTGTCTCCTGCTCCAGTAATTCCATGGGTCACTGAGCCCATCTCGGCTATCCCCTCACTCCTCCTCCCATTAACATGCTGCCACATCCTGAACACAGTAAGCAGATAAATAGGCAGCAGAAATCACATGCTGAGAAGCCGAACAGAAAAGTTGCATCCCCACCCTCTGCATTTAAAGGTAAATCAGAGACTGTGTCTTACTTGCTGGACTGGCTGAAGCACACTGGGCTTAGTATTTTCCGTGTCCTCCTCTTGGTCCTTTTCTGAGAGTCCTTTCCCAGGTTGCTTGCATTTGCAGAGGCAGGTGAGACCGCAGAGGGCAAGGATGCTAGTTGCAGTCCCTAAGGTAGCCCCCAGGGCTATCACTGGGGCAGATAAAACCATTGTCCTGGGCTGCACAGGAACAGAAAGCACAGAAACCCTGTGACTCCTTCTCCTCCCTGGGATAGCAGCTCTCTCACATCCACTTTGATTTCTATCCTGGCTTCATTCTCCTTGAAAGTCTGAAAACAATTCTCTTGTGCAGCAGTGAAAAAGGGACCAATCTAGAGACAGAGATAAATCATCCCACCTTTGCTAGGCAACAAGGCTACCTTTCTATCCTAATGATGGAGTTTCTGCTCCAGGTCAGGTAGAGGAAATAGTGATTGTGGTGCCTGCAATCTCCATATAGCTGCAAACAGGCAGTTTTCATTGAAGCCTGTTCTCCAGCTCCACTGGGAAAAGTCTGATGTGTGATAGAGAGGAAAGACGTCAGCAGAAGGGGCTGGGCCTTGCTAGCTAACTCACAGAAAGTGCATCCAGCTCCCTAGCAATATTTCTGAGGGCTAGCTTGCTAATTTGCTCAAAGAGGTTGAATTTTCCTGTCCCATAGCAAAGACAGTGATTGCCAAAAAGTGCTGGCTGGAGAAACCCTGTTAGGGTGACACTGCATGGTAGCACTACAGTCAGAGTAAAGCCTGTGTGTAACCCAGGCAGAACTTTCTCATTCTTCAGAAGCTGGGCAATAAACACATGCAATAATGAAGCACTGTCCCGATTCCACCACCTTCCCCTTGAAGCTCAGGGTCTGAATCTTTTGCAGCTGCTTTCTGTTGCATCAATGCAAAGCAGAGCTTCCATTTAAAAAGACAGCAGAAAAGCCAATCGAACAAGACACACTGGTGCATATGCTGCTTCCTCTGGAGAGGATGAGAGAGCAAACAACATATGCTCAGTATTACTCACACTGCTTACTACACTGTATGAGGCTGACACCGGAAGAACCTACATGAATAGACCTGAAAGGCTAAAAGTCCATCTCAGCTTTCTGTTGAGGTGGTGGAGTGATTAACTTTCTCTGACTCATCTATTTTTGCCTTGTTTCTCAACTGCCCACCTTGGGGAAGTGGGGAATAAATGCCATCTTTTGCTGTGTTTCCTGTGACACATACAGCCATTTTCCAGGTACTTCACAAGTGGTACCTAGTGGCCAGAAGATGATTATAATTCTGGGTCATTATATATCTGGGCCAGAGTGGAACTAGTATGGCAAAAGCAAAATATTCCTTATAAGACTCTGGAAAAAATACTCAGTTCTACTGGGAGTTTCTTTGTCTTTCTATTTTGGAGTACAATTTGTGCCTGTAGATCAGGGGAAATGAAAGGACTATGTACAGAGAAATTCAGGGGTTTTATCTTTATGCAGCTCAGGTTGTGCCATAAACTTTTCTTGCCATTTTTTTGATGCTTCACGTCTCACTGATGATGACTCTCTCAACCTTTGTTCCATTGTAGATGACACGTTCACCTCTCTGGCACAAAGCTTCCCTCACGCATCCAATTCTCACTTTAATTGCTAAAGATTCCTCTTCAACACTGTAGCATCCTTATGGATGCAGTGCACATCCTGTCATCTTGCCTTCTCCTCACTCTACCAGGCTTGTCAAACATGCAACTTGCCCCATGCTGACCTCCATCAGGAAGAGAATCACAATAGACTCCTTAAGCAGAGACAATCCCTCAACATGCTCCTGAGCACATGTGAACTGGCATTTCAGCCAGACATTGAGCTTTGTCTTCTCTCTATACAAGAACATCAAAGTGGCCACAGCAGGCTGGACCACTGGCACATCTCTCGCTGTGCTCTGTACTGGGAAGAACATCACAGAGAGGGGATTGAGAAATCTGACTAAACGCTCCTTTGCTTCTTGCTCTGTGTGGCTCAAGAGCTTCCCAAGCCTTGAGCAGTATCCTTGTGCTTACCTCTGCTGATCTGAACTTTCTCTGCCACAGGACTGTTGAAACCATTTGCTGACTTAGCTAACAACTACTTCAGTCAGGCCATCGTTGAACAGTTACTATTGTAATCGTAGGGCCTTGAGGTGCTATCTTGAATTCGAAGGATGTGCCATATTGTTATGGACTTCTACCACCACTTGAGAAGTAGAAGAGAGGAGAGTCTGACGGATGACAAAAGGAATGGACACACTTTTTGGATGCCTCTGGTTTCCTCCACAGGATGGGTTCTTCCTCAAGATGCTAATGAAGTCAAACACAGATAGATCAGAGGTCCCTTAGATTTGGAAATCATATGAAAAGGAAGAAGTTGCTGTAATCACACTGACAGAGATTTGGAGTGGAGAAGGCATTCAGCCCATCCATGAGAACCAATCTTCATGTGTTTTCTACAAGCTGTGCTGTGAATTTTGCAATGGACTGCTTACAACAGGCTGTGGAAGGAATCTCTTTGCAAGACAATAATTTAATAGTACACCTCCAAGATGTTTTCTAGCTGCTTTTATATGAAGATGAAGTTTTCCTTGCCAGAAATTGTATTGCAGAGAAATGTAAGGTGTACAAAATCATCATCAGATGGCATATTTTAATAGTAATAACCAGGCAGCAGTCTTTTGCTTGGAAAATGAAACAGCTCTTGCTAAGCATGGAATATTAGCACTATGTGAGCTTCTGCAAGTGACAGGCCAAAGATTGTGGAATTTTGTGTGTGCACTGATGCATGCAACTGGTACAGATACATAATTTAACTGTAGCTTTGGCACATACCATCACGCCATGATGGGTGCTTGTTTTTAACACATGCAGTTCTAAAATAACCTGGACCATGAATATATTTGAACCATAAATATATTTCAAAGTCAGCTTTACACTTGCTTATTTTAACACCCCGTGATAAAATCGCTTCTTTAAAGCAGTAGTAGGCTAAAATGGGACCAGGCTGATGACCTTTCTCACTGGCCATTCACACTGATATTGTCCAGAATCACATAGCTTTTTTTATCTGTCACATCTCCCATTGAAAAGAGCCTTGCCAAGGCAGAAAGATGAAAGGCTGTTTTTGCAAGCTAAATTTTATGGGCAGGTTCAGGCCTGACAACGTATTTTACAGCGTCTCTTTTCACATATTTCCTCCAAATTCTCATACAAGTCATGTATAAGAATGACAAAAGCATATAAATAGTTTTCAGCTCCTAATACTTTAGACATCAGTATTCTGTGATGACAAAATACAAGGCACTGGGTAATCTTTGGTGCTTACAGATATCATGTTCCTCCTGTGAGCTTTTCCACTGGCCACTGGATGAAAGAGACTCTCTGAATGAAGAACTAGGAGTACGGATCACACAGAGAATTACAAGAGATTTTGTATTGCCTGGCTGTCATTCATGCCTTACCAGAAAAAAAGCCCTTTAATGCAATTGCCAACCACTTGAATAAGCAGGTCAGGGATTTGCAACCTCTTTTTTCTAGCATTAGAAGACACAAATTAAAGATCTGGAATCCCTCGGTACCACAAGGAAAAGCTGACATACATGTGAAGGAATGATGGTTGGAGACTACTTTCCCTGGCTCAGCCCACTTCATCAGAGCTGCTCTGGTTCTTACTGAGGCATTTCACCAGGCACTAGTGCGAGTTAACAGGCGGAAATGGGAAAGAGGGATTTTGCAGGGAAATCCTTCTAACAGTCAGATTTAGCCTGAAGGTGTAAGCTCATGTTTTCACTTGCATTGACTTGCTATGAGACTCTGAGATTCTTTACTACGGAAACGGGACGGTTTGAACAGGATGATAGTCTAAAATAGCTTGCTAAATCATAGAAAGGTGTTTACACCACCCAACTTTGTGCACTGCAATAGCCAGTTAATGACAGAAGACCACATATGGCTGTCATGCATTTCTAACAAATACATAAAGGTAAAGGGCTTGTGCTTACAATGACTACATCTACCATGTTTTTGTATGCTGTTGCCTCAGGTTGTAAACACTTGAAGAAGGGGATTTTGTCTTCCTCCATGTGAAGTATTCTTCCATCAGATGATGAAGTATTACAGGCCACTGAAATAATCTTTTGCAGTGCTATTAAGACAAAGTAGTTGTCTCTATATACCAAAATAGAAGAAAAAAAAGAAGGAAGATTTATGAGAGAATGTGGGCTTGCCCCCTCCATCACTGTCACTGAAACAGGCCTGTAGATATAGATCAAGTAAATGAAGTAATTAAGAGAATAACAAAATAATTTTCTAAAAGGTATTTATACAATGACTTACAATACAGTGATCAACCTCAAGAAAATGAGCTTCAAAGTGTGATGCTTCAGCTGGTGTTAATGGATGTAGAGCTCCTGAAACCTCTGGACATACAGGAATATCTTCCAGCTACATGTGTAGTCTTTTGCCATCCTCCTCAGGATGATGATGATAAGGATTTAGCATGCAAAAGGGTACGGCTTGTTGCATGCTTAGTAAATTATTCTTTACTAGGACATTACACTGTCCTGAGACCAAGATCTGTGGGATTAAGGAGATCTATGGATAAAAACTGGCTGTGTACCAATCTCAGGAGGCTGCCATGTACCCCCTATCACCAGCAACCACCAACAATCTGGCTGTGGTACAGCTCTTGCATCCCTTGAGGCAACATCAAATGAATACTCTGCAGTACTGAGTGGGAAGCTCAACACTAGGAAGCAGGGAGAAGGAGCCAAAACCCAAAAGTGCTTAGGAAAGGTAAGAAGAAAAACACTGGGCAGGAACAGGGAGGATCTGTGACATTTGAATTGGGCACTGGTGTGGCTGCTATAGAACAAATCTGCACCCCGCTCTGCTGGGCAGAGGACCAGCTCGCTGGGCACATTAGAAGCTCACGAAAGAGCCACGTGAATGAATAAAGAGCTGGAAGGCATGAACTGGAGTGTGACTCAAGGAGATCACTGTTCATTGATGAAAAGGTTAAGGGATGACTGGGTCAAAATCCTGAAGTACCCAGCTGGGAAATAAATCTCTGATAATAGAGGTTCTTTTCTGTTGAGCAAACAGCACATTACCAGGAGCTAATGGACAGAAGCTGATGCCAGGCAAACTCAGAGGAGAAACATGTTGCAGGTTTCCAGCACTGGGCATAGTTTCAGTGGGAACAATTTCCAAGGGACTGCAGAGGGTTCTCCATCATGGGTAGTTTTGAAATCAAGACTACTGTTGTGCAGCTTGTTTTTACAGAGCTATTTTCATTCAGCTACAAGTTAAACTGCTCATAGAATCATAGAATAGACTTGGGTTGGAAGGGACCTTCAAAGGTCATCTATTTCCACCCCCCCTTCTACTAGATCAGCTTGCCCAGAACCACATCCAGCCTGGCCTTGAATGTCTCCGGGGATGGTGCATCCACCACCTCTCTGGGCAACCTGTGCTAATACTAACTCCCAATGTACCCACCAATGTGGTGTTTTATGTTTGCATAGGACCCCCTTGGGATGTTAAAAGAGAGTATTACTGTGTGAGGGAGCTTTTCAGAAAGTCACAGTTCATCTAAAAGCACCAAAGGGCCACCTGCAATGGGAAAGGCATTCTGTGCTTTAGCAAATCACATCATACCACAGAGCCCAGCAGAAAAACAATGTCCGTGTCAGGTGAATTGCTTCAGTGTGAGCTCTGAGCACCTCAGTAATGGAGATTCAGAAGGCAAATGTCTTCTCAGGACAGACCTGGGTTTGTTTTCACCCGGGACAAAGCTGGCTGGGAGAAAGAAAGAAAAATAAATCACTGCAAATGCAACTGAAAGGGAAGTGTTGTGCAGGGAAGTGGCAGGCGCAAGGTTAAGTAAGTTCCCAATTAGCAGGTGGACCTAAGCAAATGAGCAAATGTTTTCCTAAATGGGGGAGGGCGCTTTACTCAGAGCAGATCAACAACCCAGATATTTTGCTTTTCCATCGAACTCATGCGAAGCTGCTAATGCAACGCCAGGAAAACAGGGCTTGTTTTGTGCCTGCCTATCTCCATTTCATCTGAGGATTGCCTCTTGCTGGCTGGAGAAGCAGAGCTTGGTTTTGCACAGGTGGATCCACTGCGAGTGTGCTTTTATTTCTTTTCTAACATATATTTCTTTTATATAATCGTAAGAGATTTGAGAAGCCTCAAAAACTTCTGAAGTGTCAGACGCCGAATTATACATTGTGTATTTGCAATAAAATGCTGCCTCCTAGAGGCAACGGTGGTTTTCTTATAGTTTCAAGAGTTGGTTAATATGCTTGAGTTTCATTTTTTTACACCACCAATGCTGAAAAGAATCAGAGCAAAGCATTAGGATCCTATACTTCAAGCTAAAATGATATCTCTAGCTATGTTAAGGCTGCAAAGCCAGGAAATTCAAGAATTCTAGTTGCCTATAAAGCCTTAGTTCTATGGGCTTCCATGCCAGCCTGGTCTTTAAATCTTTAAGGACAGGATGATGCAGTATTTCACTTCCAAATGAACTCTGAATAGTTTGCGGATAAATTGTACTCATTTTGGGAATTAAATAGGGCTATATATTGAGGGCAGATGGTTTTGATTTGTGTCCCCCTCTATGAAGGTGTAGATAAAGAAAAATAAGATTCCAGATTGCTGGCTGACCTTATAGTTTTAGAAGCTGGAAGTGTGCACAATTATATCTTTCTCTCTCAGTTTCTGTATACCAAACCTTGTACCTCATGGTCTGATTTACACAAGAGCTGAGTGAGTGAATGTGTCTGCAGCAAAATTCCATGAGAGCCATGCTGGAGCATGCACAACAGGTCTTTAGGAGGGAGAAAGCCTAAGGGAGCAAGCAGTCCTTCTGGACATGCAGCAGGGCTTGGGGTTATATATTCTACCCTGCTGTGTTCCTCATCCCACTGCCTCTCAGGCCACGTACACCACTGCCACTGCAGAAGAAACTTCCAGAGAAAGAAAGGGAAGACTCATAAAATGCCTGTCATGTTTTTCACCTCAGTGCAAGAAGCAAACTGGTAACATAATGGCCAAAAAGCAGCATCTGCTTCTGTGTGAATTACTTCTGTTTTGGGAGCAGATTGCCTTTCCCTTAAATCTTGTGTGCAGTTCTTGCCTCTCCGATCTAAAATAAGATGTCACCAAACTGACAAATGTTCATAGATGGATCAGGAGGAATGATCGAAGATGTGGAACAGCTTCTCTATAAGGAATGAATGAGCAAGATGTAACTCCTTGGCCCAGAAAGGAGATGCTGCAAAGGGAGAAGAACGGGGTCTCCGAAATCCTGAGCATACTGGAAACACTAGGGGTCAACTTCCCAATCCCAGTATAAGAACTACAAGGAAGGTTCAAGCAGAATCCAAACAAACAAGAGTGGAGATATCATATACGCTTGCCTTGTTCTCATGTGCTTTCTAGGCAGCCACTTTTGGCCCCTGTCAGAGAGAGGACACAGAGAGGCCAGAACCTGAGGGGTTCTCCTAGCAGACATCATGTGCTGCAGACATCAATGTGCAGGAAACACATTTTGTTTCCTACACCTCTTAGGTAAAAGTCTCAGAATCAGTTTGGGGTTTGGCAATGCTATTCTGAGTCACTGATTCATGTAAAGCAGCAGTTTGGCAGCAGCTCTTGGCTTCTTATTCTTTCCTTCCATGTTTCCTTTGAGTCTTGGTGACAATTTTCACATATTCCCTCCCTCTGTCAAAGAGGTACAGGTAGGAAATCATAGCGAACAGATTAGGAGCCAATCTGCTCCATCTAGTCACTTGCTGTTTGTTGGGGCCTTTTGCTAGGTACCTCCATCAGCAGAAGCTGCAAGTACCTCAGCAGTGTTCGTTCTTACTGCCAAACGGTGAAGGACTTTTTGCAGTGATTTTTGTACTGTTATTACTATAAAGAACACCACAAGAACAGTTTTCCCTAAGATTGATCCTTGACATAGAAAGGAGCATTTCTTGTTCCTTGATGCCAAGAGAGAAAAGAGCAGAGGAAATCATTACAGATAAGAGAGACTCATAGTTCCTAGTTCTGGAGTTGAGAAATTACATTTCAGTTGTGTTCACTTCTAGCAATTGCTTGTGACCCACAGGATTTCATCTGGGTTTGGAACATTTTCTTTGACACTGGTATCATATGAATTTCGGCCAACGTTCTGTTCAAAAAGAGTTGACACCTGTGATCGTGTACCCAGACATTCCAGGCAAGAGACAAAGAGACCTTACAAACACCGTCTACAGAAACATCCTTCTCAGAAAACAGCCTCCAGCCATCAGGGTAGATGTCTTCCATCAAGTTTATTGGCAATGAGTTAAGTGCAAAGAGTGGCATGGGTCCATGCTTACGAGATCCTTACTGCTCCACTGCTGTGGTCAGCCTGACCTCCTTGCCTTCCTGTGAAATAGTTGAGACTGGGAATAGGTTTTGCTGTTTACAGAAACACATGATATTTCTACCTTTTCAGATTCAGATCATAGTGAGACCTGACCTCATCCGGGCCAAGTCTGACACAACAATTGCTACTCAGAATCAATTGGCGGGTGTGAAATAGAACAATATCACACTTCACACTTAAGCCAGCACCGTTATTGACAGTTTTGCAGTCAGACTTAATCTAAATGATCTTGAGATAGCCACCACCTCCAGGATTTAGACACATGGCATTGCCTGTGATTGATTGCCCCAGAGGGCTGTACTTGCTCTGTACACAACTTTCAGCCTGCAAAGTAGTCATGGCAGAACCCTCCTCTATCAAGAGACTGAAAAAGTTACATCCAAACGTGAAAGGAGGCTCCTTTAAGTAGCTCTAGGAAATTGTTCCCTTCATTTTCACAATTGCCCAAATTATACACGGGAGAGGACTGTGCTGTCCCCACTGGGCTCCCTGACTTAAAGCTCTGCATCCTCAATTTTTTCCTAGCTCCTCTCACAAAACTCATGAGGAAGTTGTCTTCCAGCTGCAAAGCTGCAAAGTGGGTCAGGCAAACCTGACACAGTTATGGTGAAGAGTAAAATCCTTGCTGCAAATCCCCTTATTGACTCAGTTGTTTCCTCTCTGCTTTCCATAGTCTCAACTCCACTGCTGTGCTTACACTGGCCAGCTCACTCTGTCCTTTTTTTCCTGGACATATTTGTGACTTTTGAAACTCAGTTATATCAACCATCTCTCTACTTTCATAAACCTTTTCCTTCTCTTTCTCCTCTTCTATTCTTTTTGTAGGTCTTCTAGTCTTGCCTTAACTGTATGAGAATCTGTTATCTATTGAGAGAAGGGAGACTTTTTCCTCTATACCTTATCTCCACCCAATCTTTTCCTGATCTATTCCCACTATCATATTTCCCTATAGCTTACAGAGCCCATGCCAACATCTAACTGATCAGCCTTCTTACAGTGTGAAATCTCAGGCTGACACTGATGTCTTCTCCTGAGAGACTTCATGTGAGCTTAAGTCTAACATAGTCATATTAGAACTCATGATTTTCCTATCCAAGTTGCCTTTGCGATGCAACATCTTCTGTCACACCACTAGTTACACTTTAAACACCCTCATGACTGAGGCCCGTACATCTTGGATGTCCCCAACATGACATACACATATCGTATCAGCAGCAGTTTGCATCTTCTTGGTCAGAGCCACTCTCTGATTACTTCAGTCTTACTTCAGTCTGTGCAGCTGAAGTGCCAATTGCACTGAAGGTGTTTCATGGCATTATCTGACAAAGATATGTGATTAAGATTAAATCACCCCAAAGCTACAGTTTAGGAGAGAAAGACTTCTGTTCCAACAAAGTTCAGATTTTGCATTTCGCCTAAATGGTGACAAAATACATGAATCTTGTGTCAGAATTTCTGTTCAAAGTTGAGACACACTTGGTACCAGACAGTAGGAGGGAAAGGTCGGCTCCTGTCTCTAGAACAAGAACAGTTGTGTAATCCTCTGTGGTTGCATGGCAAGATGAGTAGAAAAGAACCTGCCTACAACTTCTTTTCCCCAGTTTGGCTAACTGCACAGATCAGGACACAGAAACAATTGGGTACAGAACCCACACCATGATTAAATTCAGAGGCTACTTCTTCATTTAAAACAACAATGTTGGTGGTCTAAACACCTTGAAAATCTCAGTAGGGTTGTTCCGGACAGAGTGGAATATACAGTGCCTGCTGGGCCTAATGGACTCTGGGAAGAAGTTCACACTTTCCTTATTCTTATGTCACAGACAGACAAAAGACAAGGCAAAGAGACACCAGTCACTGCCAAGTGTGCCATACACACACACCATATACCACTGGACTCTGCAGCAATACCCAAGTGGTCTACTGGATGGGAAGGAGCTCGGAAGGACTCTCTTCCCCCAAAGCTGTACGATCTGTAGCTTGATCATCTAAACCAGATCTCTGTTGCTACAGAATAGGATCACTTCCACACACAGCAGTGATCTTTGTTTCTGACAAAATCAGACATTCAGCTACGAGTGTGATCACGAGGTTAATGAGGCTACAGCTACCAGGCAGCAAATATTGCCAGGCCTTTCTTGTGCTTCATTGCCAGCACTTGACAGCCTGTCACTACTGCCTCTGCCCAGTGGCACTGCTGATGTGTAGGACAGGATGCACAGCCCACTCCTCAGTTAAGAGCAGGACTCCTTCCGCATGCCCTGCAACATAAAGGGAAAGGTAAGGGGCAAGGAAGGCAGATGCGAAGCAGCTGCTCCCAAGCTGAAGGTAAAGAGGTGGTGGTTTCCCATTTTCTTCCAGCTTTTACTGTGGTTCCCCTCCAGACCTGGGCAGGTGAGCACACATTGACATGAGTGGAGGGCTGCAAATGCAGACACTTATTGGGTATAAGGATCAGCCTGGTGTTTCCCCCTCCTCCCCAGTTTTACTTAACAGAAGGACACACAAACAACATAAGGGCTCTGAACATACACAGACCTTCATTCCCAGCTGTGGTTGATGCCACCAGGAAGAAGAGCTGCATGTCCTTGGCAGCTTCAACAGCATAGGGCAGGAAGATAGAGAGATGTGAGGGAGTCCCTTGACCACCAGCAGGAACCTGGCCAGGGATAGGAGAGTTGCCCGGGGGAATGACCCGTTCTGATGTCTTCCAAGGGGAAATGCACTCAAAGTGTGACAGTGCCTGTCTATCACTCTGGAGAAACACCACTGCTTCCCATTTCATAGGGTTGGTTTATGGCTGACAGCAAAGATGTATCTGTAAGCAGCAGAGTTGTGAGGAATGTAAGTGAAAATACTGTTTAATGAAAGAGTGCTCTAAACCACCCTAGGATAGCAGTCAAACCATCTGCTAAGTAACCATACAACAGAGTATGGAAATGATATCATTGTCTCATAACAGCTCATAATCTGGGCCAACTGCTTTCACTGACATCAAAGAACTTGCCCATTAGTTTGAGTCTGTGAGTGCTTTAATCAAATGTACCCATCAGCAGAGATGCACGCATTCCTGCTCCTGTGAGCACTGGTAGGTCATCAAGTCTGCTCCACAGTTAGTTTCATGCTTAGGAAAAAAATGACTAAGTTTTCCTGGTTAATTGGGTAAAAAGGTTGACTTGATTGTGTGCTACATATATTTCTATTTTTTTTAGCTATGTCATCACGTAAACCAGCACCTTAGTGCTTGTTTCTTCATCAGACCTCAAGATACCAGAACTGCAATGGTCCAGGGGTAGAGCCGTAATTCATCTAATGGCAGACCTCAGAGACTGTTTCTATGGCCCTCATAAATTCTTGAAGAGACGAACTCTCCATTCTCTCCTCCTTTTTATGGTGGTCCAAAATGAGTAACACATGGGCCTTTCTCTCTTCTAGATCAGAAAAGATTACCAGAATGAAGAAAGCAATAAATACTCCTTCTCTCCTTTGCAGTAACCAACCACTTTGAATATTCCACATCACCCACTTCTTCAATTTCCTACAAAAAGAATTTGCTTATTTAAAGGAGGAATACAAATATCCTTACAGATCCTTTTTATGACATTCCTTATCAGAGATAGAAGGCAGATACATATGTAAAGTATGGGATCAGACCTCTAAGTAGAATCTTTCTCGGAGTGCCTTGACCTTGATTTGTTGCTGAACTCACACTGTATCATTTGCAGATCCACAACAGAACCATCCCTGTAAGAAACCAGAGCTGCAGTTCAGATCTTCCAGGATAAATAAATAGTTTTCCTCCATACAAGCCTGTGAACTGAGAGCCAAAGCTGAGCCCACTGAGAATTGAAACTGCAGCAAAGATGAACCTGAAGCCAGAAGACTAAACTTGAAAGCCTTTAGATTAAAGTTGGGCCATGCACGCTTCTATCAGCTAATTACATAAATCCAAAATAAATTAAATATGAACACACAGTGAGGCTTTTCTCTCCAGCAGATCTCAAGGCAGCCATTCCAATTTATTTCAACTGCAATTTCTCTAAGGAGAGAGATATGTCCACTGGGCAACAGAGAGAACACTGGTAAGTGCTTGAGAAATGGTAATCGTAGGTAATGTGGCAATGCTCATTTAATGTGTTCAGTAACTAATGGCAGAGTCATTGCAGATGAGTGGAAAAGAGAGGTCCCCTTGAAAGCTTTTTCTTTAATGCAATCACAGCTGTAAGCCAAGGTTAATGTAGCCACAGCTCCCCTGGGAAGCATCACAGATAGACTGGTCACGGTTTGGGTAGCAGCCATCCTTTTTTCCTATTAGGTCTCCTCTTCCCCAGGGGAATATTGAAGGCATATTGAAGGGATTCTTCCAGGCCCTATGGGAGAAAATCCATCAATTCCTGGGTGACCTGAAGCAAATCAATAGTGAGAGAGAGCAACGCACACATGTATGTACACATTCAGCTCCTCTGCTCGAAACAGGGAAAAAACCATTTCCTTCCCAGATGGGAAAGATGGAATGGTTAATCCCTAATGATTTATACGTACGGATAGCAGGAGCCCTAACATGGCACAAAGAGGCAATCTTCTGCTCCTTGAGGAACAGGCAGCCCTTAGAAACTGAAAGAGGATGAAGGGGGGTTTTCTGTGACGGATGAAGTAATCACAATTTGACTTGTAGATGTAGATTTTAAATGTGAATTATTTCCTTGTAAAAGTTAAACCTCAACACAGAGAGTCAACAGGAAATAGTTTCCTCCCAGAAGAGGAAGCAAAGCCGTACACTAACCTGATAAAAGGGTATAACTCATGGTGAGGTTTTCAATGCAGGGAACTGACAGTCAGAAAAACCCAGTGAGACTGAAACCATCTTCTGGAGCCTCCCATTGGAATAATTCAATAATTCAGAACTCCTGCAGAGAGGACAATTGGTGAGCCAGTCAGTGAATGACAAGCAAGGGTATTGGGATAGGCAGTACAGCCAGCCTTTCTGATGGGGTACAGAGGGAAAGAAATCAAGTGTGATGATAACGAGTTCATATGGGAGCCCAGAACAAGAGATAGTTTGATGACCTTCAAAGGTCTTTTCCAATCTAGTTCATTCTATGATACCATGACTAGGATTACCACTAGACTCTTTACCAGGCATATCTGTGTACCATAAAGGCAGAGATGTTTTCTGCTTACAGCACAAACAGTCAGCTCCCATGCACTCATGTGAGAAGCAGCCTTGAGACCATGTTTCAATACCCTTAGTTAAATCATCCAACAAACGTCCATAAAGTTAACTTCCATGGCACAGTTAATGTGACCAAAAGCTCCCCGTTGGTAACAGGAGACCCTTTCTCACAGGAGGGGAGCTGGCTGGCATTGCACAATCTGTCACAAGGAGCCACAGACAGACATCCTCAGTGCTATACGTGTGCAGCTGGGGCAGCACCGTGTGATGGCATGTCTCCCTTCAGAGGGCAAGGGAGACCAAAGATAACCCCAGGCACCGCTCCAACAGCTCGCACCTTACCCCATCACACAGATTCCTTTGCAATCAGGGCAACATTGTTCTGCAGGCTGGAAGCATCATGTAAAACCTTTGATCCATCCATTCTTCACCTAAGGGCAGCAGACAAATCAGATGGCTTCCCCTGATAAAAGAAAGGAATTTGTTATTCTTTTCTAAGACAATCAGAAGTTCATTACTAGAGCTGTCCAAATTAAAGTTCCAATTTCATCATCTCCAGTCCCCTCCCTCAGCCCAAATAATCATCAGATCGTACATCATTACAGGTACTAGTTTAATTGCTAAATCATCCTTTTGCCAAATTTGGTGTTGAAAGCCGACTTTGGAATTAAAACCAACTTGGTTTCAACATTTATTTTAGAAGGTACAGTATTACTATGACTTCTCTGATTTGCTTCTTTATTGGTTTAGTTTGGTTTTTTTCCTTAAATCCATTTTTTGTAAAATACAATCCAGCAGAAAACAAAATCTTTTTCTTCATTGTCCCTCTTTTTCTGATGACAGACTGAAGACCAAAGTTTCTAGGTTTGGCTCTGAGTAGAAAACTGACTAATGAATAGCAAGCCAATGTTCACCATTTAGGTTTGAGTTCTCTCACAGAAACACTGCCAGGGCTAGGACTGCAGCTGGAGCTAGTCAGTAGTGTCATGTAGGATGTGTAAGTGCTCTGGTAGGGAATTTGTAGACCATGCAGATTCGTTTCTACAGATGGTTTAGAAAGGACATGGGAATCATTTGGGAGCCCCTCAGAAACTGGAAGCGCAACAGAAAGTGGAATAGGAATCATGCTGAACAACTGCAGGTCTTCTCTGAGAGGTAGGATCCAAAGAAAAAATGTAGAGAGAAACATGAAGAACAAGTAAATCTATTAATTCAACAAGTATGCTCCGGGGTGTGGGAAAGCAGCTTCTAACTGCACTTTACCTTATCTAGAGTTGTGTTTTATGACACACGTCAGTCCTCTATATACAGACTTGCAGTCTATGCTGGTTACCCAGCACCTTCAGAAGCTACCAGCACTTCAATAATAGTTTCAACCAGCAAAGTGCAGTACTGGTTGACATGAATTCATGACATGAAATTACCCACTCCTAATCCACTGCATTGCCAAAAATGTATGGGCAATTCGGAAGGAACTAAAATGTTACTGTAGAACCAGCAAGAGCTGAATTTTAAGAAGGACTGAAGGGCTGAAAGGCCTCTAAACCAAGACTGGAAAAGCTTGTGTGAGAACTGATCTATATCTGAAAAGAATCTGATTTATATCTGAAAAGGATCTGATAATGAAGACACCACAGAAAAGGAAGTAAACTCTGTGACAGTGTTATGACACCTGGAATTAGTGAGAGGCAGACTAAAATACACTGAGCTGGAAGCAGTGCACAGGACCAGAGTTCCTGGCCAAAGGATGGGTTCAGAATGAATGAGCTTAGAGCTGAGCTGAAAGCAGAATTTGTCCTCCAAATAAAAATGGGCCAAAATCCCCAGATGTCCCACAAAGCAGACATTCCTGACACATGATATTGAGCAGTTCTGTAATCCTGGGTCAGACTGCCATTAGCCCCAGCCTGTAAATGTAGTTGTATGATGCTTATTTATGTGATGCCAATCCGCAGCAATTTCAGTTATGCATTGTGGACCATACCACTGCTTCAGTGTTGGTTTTGGTAAAGCCAGATTTTAAACCCTGAAGATTTGTTAGTGTCTTATGGTATGGTAGCTTCCACATAACTGCCATAAGATGTTCAACATAAATATGTCTATTTTCTTGTTTCCATTTTTTTTTCCCCTGCATTTTACTGTGCAGCAATTAGTAGCTAGTAGTTACAGAGGTTGGTAGTTGGCTATAATAGACACTTAATTTCTCTTTTGTGACTAGCTCTTGATGGTTTACATTCTATTTTGGGAGCTGCTTACATTGAAACACTCCAAAGAGAATAAGGATTGTGTAGCACATATGACTAATGACACACAACTAAGTAAAATCTGAAAGATGCCTACAGGAGTGTTGTAACTCTTACACATCTGCTGCTTCGATTTTGGCTATGTATGCTTTACAGTGAGCTCCCATATGCAACAGAAAGTACATTTTATCATGTCTGATGTATATCTATAGCATCTTTTCTTGCTTATGCATACAGGTCTCTGCAAATCAGCATCTGTTCTCCAGCACAGCTCTAAGTTTTGCAGTGATCTTTCAGGAGCAATGCTCTTTCTGCCAACAGACTCCTTGTAGACTATGGCACTGTCCAAGTAATTCCTGATATTTTGTTGATTTGGACACTTGCCGATCACTGTTCACATCGGCAAAGTCTGTGTGGTCCCTGCTGTCCACTAGAAACTGGGCTATACAGACAGGAGAACTCAAGTACAATAGAATTTCCCACATGCTTTTCTTCTGTACATGCACAGTTGCTCTTTGCTCAGCCCTGGTTTGGCTCCTAAAGGTTCAAGACAATTTCTGTGGCACTTTTTCTTGCAGCTTTACTGTATCTGGGAAAACCATATAATGTTTTTTTGCAATACCTCAAAAAATTAGGCAATATTTTGATTAATGAGAACGGGACTGCTGACATTTCCTCTCCCATAACACCACGCTTAGGAAAACAGCCACATATTGAATCTAAGTATCAGGCACAAGCCAAAGCTGATGGGATCTTGAGAAGCACAGCAGGCGTGAGTGTCACCACTCCCCGTTACTCTACTGTGTGCACTTTGCCAGATGTAGTATTTACAGCCACATTCTTGATCCTAACAGCAATCTCCCGATCTTGTTAGCATAAGGAAAAGGTGGCATGCAGCAATCTGTCTGATGAACTGCTTAATATGGCAGCATATTACTATGTCCAGCATAAAGCATGCAGCATCCTTTTGCCAGCCCAGTTCCCTCATTCATTCCTAGACATTAGCTAATCTGTCACTCAGGAGGCAGTAGCATTTTCCCAACAACATGCTACCAAGATTCTAAGGTTACCAACCTTCCTAACTTGCTTTTAAGCTTTGTTTTATTCCCTCACTACCTCTGACCTCTGCTTTTCATCCTGGACTGTTTTTTCCTGGGAGTTGTGTGACCTTTCCTTTTCCCCCCACTTAATTCTAAAGAAAGCAGATTAAATGCAAGCCCCATTCTGCAGCGTCTATTTGGCATGGTTTTGGCATGGTTTTGACATTTTGCCCTTGTATTGAGCAAGAAACCTGGAAAACCCTTCTAGGACTGCAGACCAGAGCTACATAGCTTTGCTGCAGCACAAGGAGGATTTTGAACTCTGTAATACACAAATATGAAGAAAGGCACTTAGCAGTGCTTAGTGCAAATGTTTATGCGCACAGAGGACACACAGACTGCCTGTGTCAGCAGGATTAGCATGCTGACAATGCCTGCTTGATCTTTGTTCTTTCATGGTCAACATCTTACCCTGCTTTTTACTTTCTGGTGCCTAATAAGCACCTAGTAAGGTGCTGCATACCTTACTTCAGGGAGAGTGCAGGGACAGAAAGGGAAAAGTGGTACCCTTGTATGCTGCCTCCCTGTGGGTATAATGAAAGTTTATCCCGGGATATTGTCAGTCCAGACTTTCTTTAGTCAGCAGTGTGAGACTGTCAGCTTTCTTCCACTGAATTAATTGTAGAGTAAAAACCACCAGTGCAATTCAGATTACATTTCCATGTAATTCCTAGCTTTGACTGAGTATGATGCTGGATGTGAGGGTGCTGAGGCACTCACACAGGTTGCCCAAAGAAGTGGTAAATGCTCCATCCCTGGCAGTGTTCAAGGCCAGGCTGGACAGAGCCTTGGGTGACATGGTTTAGTGTGAGGTGTCCCTGCTCATGGCAGGGGGTTGGAACTGGATGATCTTAAGGTCCTTTCCAACCCAAACCATTCTGTGATTCTATGATTTTATGTTTTGCAGACAAATGGGTGCAAAGCCCTCAGCTGCTTCTTGATTCATTCACCAAAATGGATAATTTATAGAACATCTTATTCAATATGGAAATAGAAACAGTGTGAGTGGGTTTAAAACTTACCCGGAGGGTACCTGAGCAGTGGCATGGTCTAGAGAGAGAATCTGTATATTCTATAATTCAGTTTCCTTCTCCATGCATGGAAAACGAACTTTGACATGGAATAAGTGTGTATCAGAGACCAGACAATTCCCCAACTACACCACCTTCAGCAAATGGTTCACCAAGCAGAGCTTTGCTGGAAGAAGCGCTTGCAACAAGAGCTTTTTGTGACAAGAGTCCCGGTGCCTGCTGGTTTACCTTTTACAAGCATTTCTTCTGCTCATTTCTTCCTACATCCACTTCTGGACAAGAGCATTTCAACAAGCAACAGGTCTGTTAATCATTCTCAGAATGAGTGAAGTGCTGCTTATGTTGTTGCCAGCTTTTTTCCCTTCTCTGACTGCTGTTCACCTACAACTGTCAGACTGCCAGGAATTATGGAACACAGGAAATATTCCTGATATTATGAATTATCAGGAAACAGAGAGGAAACAAAGGTTCTACTTATAGAACCATAAGCTGAGAGGATGAAGGATGACTTCTCAAGGAAATCAGGAATGACTTCACAGAGTAATGATGTATTGCATGTTCTAAAGCAACACAACACTCTAATGGCCATCTGTGCTTTCTGTGACATGCAGAAAAAAGCCACCTACCATCTGAAATCCCAGCAATGCAGTACTCTGGAAAGTTATCTAGGAACAAGGGCTTCCTAGGTGGTATCAGTCAAACTGAGCACTTACAGAAAGATCCTCCAAGAAACAGAGGAAGTGCATGGCGGCACAAGCATGAGGCTGATCCAGCTCTAGAGAGTATGAATGACAGCATGAAGACAAGGGATGCTATAGATCACAGTGACAGCGATAGCACAACACCAGAGATGCCCAGAGGCTAAACCGGCTATTGAGGCTGCAAAAGAAGTTTGCTTCCTGCTAGGATTCCCATTGGCTGGAGCAGGTTTTTCCCCCCTGGCAGAGCAGGTATATCTAGCGGCAGCGCTGCTGAACGGGCGCTGGTGGTCTGTCAGGACTGGAGAATGGATCTGAAGATGTTCCTAGTCTTCACTGCCTTTCTGCTTCACGCTAGCTTGGGCTTCCCTATTCAGGTGAGAGCAGCTCCATGCAGCTGTGCTCCGTCTTCTGACCTGTTCTTCCTTGGAGTGGTGCTATGGAGACCCATTTTGATAAATTTCCTTCAAGAAAAATATAAGTAATATAATGATATATAAAGCAAACGTAATAATTTAGTTCCTTCCTTTGGCCTGATTTTGATGCTGTTGTTGCTGCATTTATGAGCTGTGGGAGAATAATGCCTTTTACCTATTGGTTTTGCAGGAGAACTATGAAAACAGCACAACAAGTAAGTAGGACTTTTACTGTGTTTTAAAGACAACTGTTAATTCTTGACTGTGTATCATACACTTTGTATGTGAGTGGCTTGGCTTTGGAGCATGTGAAAGCATTGACTCAGGCATTTTGAATAAGGCCATGTTTCTTAATCTGTTCTGGGGCTGATTACAGATGTGTTTTCATATGGAAGTGCTTTACACATACTTTGGGGTATGGCTTGTTCAGTTAATTCAGATGGGCTTTCACAGGCTTGAAAATAGCATTTTAGTAAGATATTTGGATATTTTTCCCTTAAGTTGAGTGTTACAAAACGACTGCTACTCATTTGCCTCCTTGCCTACCTGGTGCAGCATTAAGAGAAAGAGAAGTCAGGTGTCAGAGAAATCTTTGCATTGTGCTGGGATAGAAAACAAATAGTACGGGCTTAGCTGGGAAGCTTTTGTCAATTCACAAAATAGAATGGGGTAATTGCAGATCTCCATAGAAGGTCAATGGAAATAAATCTGTAGGTGGATTTTAACTACAGCAGGGAAGGGGGTGATGAGCTGTGAGAGGCAGAGGCCTTGGGAAAATAGAGCACTGACCAGTTTTTCTTTTGAGCTGTCATTTATGGCATGGAAGCAAAGGGGTGTTGTAAAATTACTGCTCAGCATATTTGGAGCTGGCTGAGGGACATGCTTGAGTTCAAAGTAGTCAGTTGCTGGGACTCAGAGTTGCAGTGTGACTGGGACAAATGCATACCATGAGTTTTAACTTATCATTGTTACAGCTTTTTGTGCCTTTTTGAAGCATCTCTCAGTATTTACAGTGCAGGGAAAATGCAAATATATCATTCTGAAGGCTGTACCACACCAGATGTTTATTTGATGAAGGATGCGGCAGACGCCTTCTGTGATACCTCATCTGAGTTTTAAAAAGGGGTTGCAGGCTTTATGTGCCTAGGAACCTGGAGCCTAATTTCTCTTGACTTTGACTAGTCTATTAATCTACTGCATCTTGAGTGCATGGATTCTGAATCTGGTCAACCAACTCAAAAACATACTTCCCTACTGAAAGTTTTATATGCCGTGGATCTTCCTGGTGGGAACTGAGTGAACTTCTCTATAAAAAACCCCCATCATTACAGTGGACTCCCACAGTCATGTAACAGACGTGACAATGTAGAAAGACTGAAGCTTTTTTGGCTGAATAAAAGCAATTCTGTTGCAGGTTCTACATAGATTCTGAGTAGGAGGAAGTCCACTCAGCACTTTTGGTCAATAACAACTATGAAAAGGGAAAGATGCTTCAAGGTGTGACAGAGCTTGGTACCTCTGTTGAAACTATGTGCTCAGAAAGATAAGGAACATGGGTAGGCTTAGAAATAAGAACCATTTGCCTAAGTGTTCTTTTGTCAGTGTTGGATGGGGGAAAAAACAACAAAAAAGGCTTTATATTTTGACAAAGAAAACTGCAATTATTGGCAAACTGGAGGAGATTGCCAGACAGGTTTGGGGCACATTCATCATACTTAAGAACAGGTCAAACAAACTGTGGACAGGAATAACAGTTTCTGCCTTAGGGAAAGCAGACAAAGAATGACTCCTGGAGGTCCTTGCAATTTTTAAACTTTTACGACATTCTAACAATGAAGATTCTCCTCATAAACCAGATCAGATTTTCACTTCCATGCCTGTATCTAAAAACTGACTTCTGATATAAATCAAAAGATGTTACACTAGAAAGAAATTTCAGGACTCAGAATGATTCCAAGCTGCTGCCAGGTACATACTGAAGCTGAGATTATTTGCCTCATTGCTAAATTATAGCCTTCATCCCATGTTATAACTTTCCTCTTTGACACTGTGGAACCAGACAGGATTGTTGAGCTGGTTAGCCTGCTCCTCTTGCAGTGCAGTCTAGGGGCAGAGCATATTTTGGTCCCTGGTTTCTTTTGTCACTTTTCACACTGATAAAATGCTTTGCTGATTCCTCAATGGAACATGACCAGGTTTCTGTCCCTTAGCAAGATATACTAGGAATTTTCATGGCTCTTTGTCTAAACATCAGTTTCTGTGTCCATGTACCAGTTAATGCGCCCCATTCACCTCCATGCAAGGGGAATTGCCAAAGGCATTCCCATGGCTGAGGAGGCCTGAGCTATTGAGCACTGTGAAGTTGCATTCAGAATCTAATTCACTTCTTTTGTTTGTCTCTTTTCTTCCTTGCTTTTTGCAGCAACAGAACCTACTGAGGTAAGGACAGCTAAATGAGCTCTTTTAATTACTTTGGGGTTCAGCATTGTGGAAAGTGAGCTCAAGACTCATGTACTCCACTCATATCTTCATCCGTGCAGGAAATACTTTTCCAGTCAACACTGCAACAGAGTAAGCGGTTTCCATCCCTATTCCATTTGTTGCTCCACAATGCCCAGATACTTTCCACATTCCAGGATGCTTTTGCCTTCTAGAGAAGGGTCATAGAGAAAAGCCAAACTCCCTTTTTATTTATACAAGGCAAGAGAAGTATGGCAATCTGCTTTGCTACAGACATGACCCCCACAGCTGGGTACCAGCCCCACAGTTCCCTAGAAGCAGTGTGTACCACGGCCTTTCACCACTGTATGGTGAGGTGCTACTGGGAGGATCTGAAACTTACTGCACAAGCCAACTTGTGTTTCCCAAGTCTCCTTGGGAACATCATCTAGTGGGAGATGACCCTGCCTGTGGCAGGGGGTCAGAATTAGATGATCTTCAAGGTCCCTTCCAAACCAAACCATTCTGTGATTTTATGAGTCTATGATTCCCTTTATAATATCCATATTTGCCAAGATATCAAAGAGGAATATCTACCACAACATGGTACTTCTTTACAAATGATGCAGTATATAAAAGCTCAGTACCGCACTGGTGGAAGATAGTTTCAGTGGTTGCCTACACCCTTGTGATCTTTGCATGTTCTCTTATTTAATATTTTTGTTATAATGTAAAGTGAGAAATAACACTAATGCATCATTGTTGCAGGTTACTACACAAGAGGATATATATGGTATGTATTACTCTACCTAAATATAAGTATTTGATAGGAGATACTGATTGTTATTTACCCAAATCCTGCAGACAATAACATGTGCTTAACACAAATTAATCTTAAGGAAGAAATTGTAAATGAATGCACTCACCATATTTCATGCAAAGCAGGGTCTTTTGGTTTTGGCCAATCTCTTGGCCTTACTAAAAACCTCAGCTGTAATTTCTACTGAAAATAGCTCTGCTTAGATAATGCCTTGGCTTAAGTCATTTCCAAAGGTTAGAGAAAGCACAGAGGCCATGTGCTTGTGCTTTTATTGATGTCAAGACTTACTGCATAATGCTCAGTGTTGGCTTGGCTTATACTTGTCCCTGATGCTTAGCCGTGGACATCAATCAACCCCATGGAACAACAATACATTTTAATTTCATTGGTTTCAAGGGTTTTTCAAGAGGTCAGCATGACCAGCAGCAAGCAGCAGGACTCCTTCCATCCTTTTTGCCCTTGGTGTTTTATGTTGGGGGGTTGAGTGTGAACTGTGCATGCAGAAGGAAAACTGTGCTGTTGGGGAGAGAGGGGAAGATTGAAAGAGAATGGGGTTGGGGGCTGGATTAATGCCAAAATAGCCACAGGTGAAGGTTCACAAGACTGTACCATTGGGCAAATAGCTACACGACTGAATCCCATGCCAGTCCCTTAATAGGTTTTGCATCCATCACTGTAATCAAGACCCAGTCTAAGAAAGCTCCTGGAAAATCACCATGCTAAAAATCAGGATTTGCATTTTCCATAGAAATGAGAAAATGATCCTCTTGTATTTCTGTGCAGAATCTCCATCACCTACAGAGTCTGACACTGAGGAAGAAGTAATTTTTAACAGAATTCTGAAAATTAACAAAGGTAATACCACCAAATCCCTGCTTATAATGGGTGTCTCTACTGCTTTTTTCTTGGGTGACGTGGGAGGTACAAGTCTTACCACAATCTGTGCAAGTATTTTTCCCATCTTGCACACCATCATGTAAGAGATGCCCAGAGTCAGGCCACTGTGTGGTCTGCTGAAGCCCCATGGCATCCTGAATCTATAGTGTCAATATGAAGATGATATCAGGTATGGAGCCAACAGAACTATGCAGACAGCTTCTTCAGCTTTAGCTCTCCACATCTTTGTCATTCTTTGGCCATAAAAAGAGAACTTGGATATTTGGATGATTTATTATTTAACTGCTTTTTTCTTGAATGCATGCATCACTTTCATTCAGTCATCGTATGGCTTTATAGTACAGACTCCTAGATAAGCTATAGTCAGTTCCATGCTCCCTGCTCCAGACTTCCTCTCCCTTGATTCTTCCAAACATTCCCCTTTCTATTAGCTTGTCTTTCTCACATTTTCTCCTTCAGCAGTTATTTAAGAAGCTTTACTACTGTCTAGAAACGGACACCAAACCGTCCTACAGTTTTCTCTGGACAACACTCGATTCTCTTTTCGGTTTGCTTGCTTTCTTGGGTTTCCTTATTGACATCTCTCGTTTTTCCCCAGCATCCTTCCTGGGGAGATTTTTGATGCCATTCATTCAGTGTCACATGATAGATGATGATATAGTACCAAAGTACAACATCCCTCTCACTATTGCAACTGTGTTTGGTCATTTCCTGTCTTGCCTTAACCCCATCCAAGAGAGCTGGAGCTTCCCACCTCTTCTCTTAGATGAGGACACAGCAGCAAAAGTAGGGATGCATTTGAAGGCCATCAATAGTCCATTTCTCATGCTAGCCAGGAGAAGATGCTTAGGGAAAAATACAAAAGGAGGATGAGTAGAGTAACCCTTTTCCAAGGATACTTAGTAGATGTCCAGCAATCTGTGGCTCAGGAATTTCCACCCATCCTCTCTCACAACAGACAGCTCTCAGTACTTGCAAGAAGGTGACATAGCTCCACGAAGGAGTCGCAGTGCCATCAACTGTCGCCATTGCAATTGGCCGCAGTCCAGCGATGGGATTGTTCGTGTGCCCTACGTCTTGGATCCTACTTACGGTGGGTGTAAATTTCTATTATTATTTTTACTGGATTTTATTCAATAAGCTTCAGGTAGAAACCTACTTCCAGTGGCCTCACAAATAGTTGATTAAATCAGTTCTAAGGATTCACTTGTATTGTGCAAGCACAGAAAAATTGTAAATTACAAAGACCTCAACAGGAAAAAGAAAAAGAGATCAAATATCCTCAAGAAGTTTGCCTCCATAATGTTTTGGGACTGGTCTCTTGGAGACAAGAAAGATCATTCCTTCTAATAGTACTTGCCAGAATACCTGCCTTTATAAGTCCTATGACTATTGCAGTATGGCTTCAATAGTCTATTTTTCATCAGCAAAAGAGCTTTCTATAACTGTCTCCAAGTGTCTAATCAGAAGATCATAGAATAGAATAGAATCATAGAATAGTTAGGGTTGGAAAGGACCTTAAGATACATCACAATTACTACTAAAACTTATAAAGAGTAGTTGAGAAAAAAAGGGCCCCACCTGAATCCATTTCAACATTTCTGGATAAAGAAGATAATGCAGGGCTATTAATAGCTTAAATGAAATTAATTACTGAATAAATTAATTATTGGTCCTTGTGTGTTCCCCACCCCCCAATTAACCCTTTCTTCTCCAGAGGAGAGCCACATAAACGGGATTCATGATGCCATGGCAGAATTTGAAGCACTGACTTGTATTAAATTTGTGAAGCGTAAGACAGAGCGTGACTACCTCAGCATTAAATCTGCTGATGGGTAAGTTGAATTAACAAATTATGCTACATTGTTTTTCAGTTCTTCACCACATTTATTCCATGTGACCTTAGAGAGGAAAGAGGAATGGATCTCCTCGCATACCTTGCTAGTGCAAGGACTTGGCGGTTGTATCAGGAACTCAACAAAGACACTGAAGTGATGCAGATCATGGGAAAGCACCATTAAGGTGGAAAGAATAACAAGCTCATGTTTTCTGTGTGGCACTCTTAGCACCACATGTAACACGTTACCGGAGGTCTTATTTGGACAGGCAAAAACCAATTTCAACTTATGAAATAAACAGTTCTCTGAATCACACAGTTGGCTGTCAAGGTGAGAATTAAAGCTTATGAGAGAATTGTTTAACAAACATCCATTAGCTTTAAAGCGCTATTCATCTTCTGTCCAGTTTTCATACAGTGTTCAGTGTTTTGGAAAAACAGCTGTTACTTCTAGGGTCTTAAAGACTCTGTGCACAGAAAGTCAGAATGTAGGAGCCTCCATACTAATGAATGTCTTCCAGGATGCTTCAGTAATGATCACACTGTTGTTTCCTACATCATGGTCAGGTTTGCCCCTCTGTAGACTATCACAGTGGACAGGAAGGAATCCTTCCACTCCCACAAGACATGTCTGAAGCAAGGTTCTCTGTTCTGTTCCATTTTCTGCCTGACAATAAAGTCTTCTGTTGGTGTTTCATGCTTCTCTCAGCTGCTGGTCCAACTATGGGAGAGTAGGAGGTGGACAGACCGTCTCTGTGATGAAAGGAGGCTGCATGTGGAAAGGAATAATTCAGCATGAACTGGACCATGCTCTGGGCTTTTTGCATGAACATTCTCGAAGTGACAGGGATAAACATGTAAAGATCATGTGGGAGTACATCAGTCCAGGCAAGTACTTTTGAACTCTTCGATGTAGAAAGTGGTGTAATACATCCTACCATTCCCAGCTCTTCCTTCCTCCTTGAAGGAAGTAGATAGGGAGCATAGACTAAGTATAATATTATATATTCCAGCTGACAGACCAGACTTCAAGAAGTTTGAAAACTCGAATAACCTGGGTCTTCCATATGATTATTCCTCAGTAATGCACTATGGCCCGTAAGTAGCAGCATGGCATTGCTTTTGTTGGAACTTAAATCTTACATTAGGATTAGTTTCTACAATAACTCTTTCCTAACTACCAGTTTCCCCATTTCTCCTTCTGAGACAAACACTGTGAAGCAGTTCAGACAAGCCCCTCTTTAAGATTATCTTATTCACTCCACTCTTTAGCTTTCCATTAATCAGCCATTCACAGCTGAGCTTGGGAACAAAGGAGGACATCTTGAGATTGACTCTACTTACTGCTGGTCATGTTAATCAAACCTATTTGAACGGCACTGCTAGTCACATCAACATGAGCACCATTCTTGTTCTGCCTCCCAAACATTCCATTAAATCCTGAAAGGAGTAATTGTACCTAAAGAACATTTGTTTTTATGGTTTTGTTTTTTTTTCAGATATACATTCACTAATACCACTGGGAAAGCAACTATTGTACCAATTCCTGATGAATCAGTCCATATTGGACAAAGGCAGGGACTAAGCAACTTGGACGTGGCCAAAATCAACAAACTTTACAATTGCAGTAAGTGTCTCGGAGCCATCCTTTCATTGTTTACTCAGACCTATTTGGGCACACTGCAGAGACAGCAGTTTCTCATTAAAGAATGTGAGACTACTCACCTAAATTCATAGTACCCATCAAGGTTGTGCCGGGAGAGAATGCCAAGGTGAAGCTAGAGGCACATCGTGATTAGTGGGAAGATGCTTTCTGCTTCTAAATTAAATCAGACACATTCACTATATCGGCATAAGGGGCCTAATTGCATACCACATTGTAGCTTCACTGGAGTAATTTGCTTTCTTACAGCTCAAGAGACAACTATAAATCCCATAAAGAACCAGACATCTCTGTTCCTCATTGCAGTTTGCATTTAAGACCTGAACCAAACCAGAACAGTTATAGGCTTCTCTGAAATGGAAGCTTCATGAACCCTTATCCAGTTTTCAAATGTTTAAGCTGTCATTCTATATTTGCATGTATTTTTAACTCTTTATTTTTAACCTCTGTTAGAAGATATTCTCCCATACAGAGAAATTTATTTAGTCAAAGGGAAAAAACATGATTACTAAAATATTACCCCTTGCACAGAGGAAAGCTCAAGACCTCCTCCTAAGCATAGAGTTTAAGCATTGCAAAGACATCATATTTGCACTTGACTCTTCTAACATCACTTGACTTTCCCATCTCAGTGGGAAATAACATCACCAACTGCAGTGAGTTGAAACCTCTCACATTTTTTATAGAGGTGCAGAGAGATCCCGTGCTAAATTATAGAGTAATCAATAAAAGCTGATGCTTTTTCTAAGCACTACTTTATTTTCCATTTTGATGTAGATGCTTATGTATCATGTGAAAATTAGGACAATATGATTCTTCATTTTAATCAGGACCTACCAGTACTCTGAAATAAATACTGGGAGATCAGAAAATCGAGACCAATCCATTCTGAAGAGATTTTAATTGCAAATGAATGGAAGTTTCTGCAAGCCTGGTGCTGAAGCAAATGCTGTTTCTTTCTCAGGTCGCTGCAGCACTATTCTTGATGCAGCATCTGGGTCACTGAGATCTGCCAACCACCCAAGAAATTACTCAGATAACACCAACTGTGTCTGGCTCATCCGAACCCGATCCAGAAAGGTAATCACAGGTTAACAGTGATCTTGGAATATGCATGAACTTACTTCTTTATGATAAGCATTTTGCACTTTGTCTGCATGCCAGTTGCCAGATTAAGATCTTTTCCATGAGAGAGTTTTCAGCCTAGTCTCTACTTCTTGTCCTTAAGCCAGGTATGGGCAAAGACAACTGCAGAGTTGTGATTTTGAAAAACTTCCATATGCTGGGCTTCAGGTTTGAAAAATCAAGAGAAAGCAGTCTGAGCATGGGAGCATTCAGTCACAGGCCTGTTAGATCTGAACCCTGCAACTTCAGGGAATGAGTGTTAAGGCTGGGTAAGCAATTCCCATTTGGGCTTGGCTACAGCTTAGATTCTGTCTGTTTTATAGGATATTCCATGAAAGAAGTTACAAACTTGTATAATAAAGGCTGGTTTTCTCTTCCCTTCCAGATTTCATTGCACTTTCAAGCCTTTGAGCTGCAGACAACCAGAGGATGTCAGGGTGATTATGTTAAAGTTTATGATGGATCCAGCAAATCTTCTGCACTTCTAATGGACAAGACCTGTGGATCAAAGTTACCCAATGATGTAACTGCTTCTGGTAATCTCATGCTCGTAGAGTTCGTCACCGATGGTGCTGGTACAGCTTCTGGTTTTGAAGCCACCTTTACTTCTGGTAGGTCTGAGAACAAGGAGAGTGAAAAAAGAAAAACAGTCTGTGTCAATGAGCCTTCCTCTTCACAGAGGAAAAGCATTGTGTGAGGAACTGGTCTTTACAAAAGCCATTACTTTCTACCTTGCCCTTGATATAATGGATCGGTCTTACATTGGTACCATTTAATTCATTCAGGCAGACGGGGTCCATGCTCAGGACCAGTGGGGTTAGCTAGGTGATGTACGGTTCACTTTGCTTCTCAGATACATTGCCATTCCAAAGCATGCGCCATTAAAGATAACATCAATTTAATGTTAATGCTAGTGTTACTAGCACAGTAGAAAGAGAATAAATCATGATGAATTATTTAAATATATTGTTCCTTTGAGAAAAAGATGCAGTTTTTAATCTCACAGTTCAGAGGGCAAGACAGATCTATGAAGAACCAGGTCACCCAGCCCCATGGCAAGAAAAGGGGCAGTATTTCCATGGTCAGGACCCCCCAAATATATCTGCCTGAAACACTTTTTCTTCAGTTCCATTTAATTAAGAACTAAGGCCATGACTATACAATTAAGTTACCACAGGCTTCAAGTTAGCATGTATCAGCTGGAATAAAGAAAAACCTGCGTGCATGTCTATAGCCTACAGCAACTGCACAGTAGTGCAGCTTGCATTAGTATGGAAGAAAGCTCAGCTCCATTGTATGACCTTGTATTTTGCCATGGGATAAGAAGACAGAGTTTGCATAAATCCACTGAAATGTTTAAAAAAACTTACCCACATACCCAAATCAAACAGCAATTTTGCATTGTCTCTATGTAGTATCTATTCCTGTCCATTGTAGCTATGGAAGGAAATAAGAAAACTCCCCATGCCACTTTGATGTGTCAACACCTATAAACCAATCCTAGCTGTCAAATAAAATGTGATTTAATATTCATATATTTCAGAGATACTATGGTTTGTTCAGAGAGCTCTGAAAGCTAAATATTCTTTCATTTCACTTACAGTGAGGATCCAAGGAAAACGCAGCATCCACGACTGACTTCGTGAAGAACTTATTCTGTGAATATTGAAATTATGTATTTCCTCCTTTGCTCTTATCCTGGCTTGGATCAGTATGAAATTTAATTCTATTAAGAATCGAAGTTTTCATCTTCCTGAGAAAGTTTATTCCCCAAGCCATATAGATGTATGAATTCTATACATCCGGCGTGCTCCTCCTTTTGTCTGCACTGTTAAGTTATTACCTCTTTCTATTTAACAATTAAATAAAAAGCTTCATAATAAAAAAAGTTTCCATTTCTATTTTTCAAGAGTCCCTTCCAGCCGTACACACGATCAGTGTGCTCTTACTTCTTAGCCCCCTTCATTCAGCCACAGGGATGACAACGTCACCATAGGTTTAGTTAGTGGGCTGAAGAGATAAGCTGCATGCTTTACAAATTCAGTTTATGATCTTCACAGTCTTGAGCATGAAAAGGTCTTAGATAAAGAGCCTTTCCGCAGCCTAACATGCAAGCTTCCAATAATGACATTTAACAACCAGGTTATACCCTTAAATCACAGGAAAGATGGACAAGACAAAATCATTGCCGGTAAAGGACAGGTCCTTCCCATTGCAGTTTTCCTTGTACAGTTGGGTAGGCAGGGGACAGTTGAGGGTACCTTTTATCCACAAGCACTTTTAGCCAGCAGATACATTAAGCCTACGACACGACAAGAGGTACTAGATAATGCTGCCGGAGTTCATGCACATCTTCAGTTCTTCAGGCAAGGAGCTAAAGAAGATTTGTCAGGCAAAAAAAAGCTGAACTCTCCTCTTCTGATCTCATAAGGAGAACAGAGATCTGCAAGAATGGCTGAGCTCCTGGAGAGTTCATCTCACAGCCTTTACCTGCAATCACACTTTTAAAATGACTTCCTCTGGACCAAGACAAGCCTGTAAGGGAGCTGAGAACAAAATAGGCTGCTATTTTCCTCTTGTAACATAGACAGAGAGTTAAACACGGCTAACCTGGGTATTTAAGACGTGTATGTTTAGGTCTGAAAAAAACAAATACTTTTCCTGTTCTTGCTCTGTAACACTAGGAACCTTGGAATTCCTCTCATGGAGATACATTTCTAGAAAAGAGCAGTGGGAAGTGAATTTGAATCTCAGAGTAAAAATTATACAACAAAGACAAATTATTAATTTATTTTCTTTCATTAAAGGAGGCACCAAAAAGATGTAATTTGCAAGAATTCACTCAAAGCCGTGTCTGTATTCATACTGTTTGATGAAGAATCAGTCACTTCTTGGTGGTGGAGAAACTTTAATACCACTGAAGATTGCTTCATTATCCACAGTGGCTATGCAAATACCTCTGAACACAGTGATTTTGAGTCTGTTTTAGAAGTTCTTCAGACACTGCAAGAAGGGTTCAGTGTCTGCTACGCTCCTCTAGTTACTCTCAGCAGTCAAGTGTCGCTCATCAACACATCTTAAAAGGATTAGTCTTTTTGAAATGTTGTTAAAAATGCAGTTCTAGATAAATACATTTGACAGTTGTGATTCCTGAGCCCCGCAAAGCATTGTGGAATAAGTAATAGTGCAAAGCCAGAATCTGCTGGTGGATCAGTGAGGACCTAGCCTTTTTGATGTGGTGAGGAATTTGAAGTGGAATTAAGGTGTTCCATAGGGTGATAAAAAGGCTGTTTCATGTGATTTAGGTTCTTATGCTTGAAGGAGGGTTGGTGATTTCAGTAGATGAGCTTTGTGGAAAAGAGCTCTGAAATACCGTTGGCAAAGACTGAGAATTTGATAAAGCTGTGATCATCTGCGTGTTGCTAAAAGAATTAAGAGGTTTTCTTTTTAAGGGAAATTAAATTTTTTCTTTTTAAGGGAAATTAAAGTTTTTCTTTTTAAGGGAAATTAAATTTTTTCTTTTTAAGGGAAATTAAAGTTATGTCTGTTAGGCAAAACTAAACCCAGTGGATGATAAGACCCTGCAGTTTCCCCTTCTCATCTCAATATAATAAGATCCATTTCACTGCCAAGAGGCTGCCAGCAGAGTCCATGTCTGCATGGGGGTGGTCTGATCCCTGTTGCATAGGGCAGAGGAGAAGCTGGTCAAAGACTGAGCAGAGGTTCAATCTGAGCATGTGACCATTCACTTGCCCCAGGCAACTCTCCACAGATACCATAATGCTGTGAGCAGCCCAGGGCAGTCACTGATTCCACCTAGCCTGTGTTCCTAACCATCCAGGCAGCCTGTCCATGTCTAGAAATGCTTTCTAGCTTAAGGAGTTTAGCATCTTCTTGCTCTGATAATAAACATCCCCTACCACAATTTCAACCTGAGTGTAGAAGCCAGCCTGCTCAGCAGGATCATGTCTTCACCTATTGCCCTATAGCACAAGTATAACCTCTCCCTTGTGTATGTGGGGATTTCTCTCAAGCTCTAGGGACATGCATTAGGCTACAGACAGGGCAGCAGAACTACCAGTGAGTGTCTTGGCCTAGGAACAGCTTCATTAAATACTACTGAGTGGTCAAGTTGTGGTTCCAAGCACTCACTGTCAGACACACACACAGAACCATGTCTGCATCCTCTCCCTCATCCTTGGTTATCTCCAGAAGAAGCATCAGATAATGCAGCAAAATCATCTCCAGATACTCCATCTTGGTGGAAAAAATGTTTGCTGGGCAGCGGAGTACTTCAATAGTGTTGTAAATCACATCTGGGATTGTCCCAAACCCATATCCATGTGTTTGCACAATCTCCTCTGGGACAGGAGTGGGCATCTCTCAAGAAGCCTTAGTCTGGAAGCTACTACAGCAGGACAGAACACCAAGCATATTATGAGACTACCCTGCAGGTTTTATGGGGTGCTGTCCTAGAGGGGTGAAGCTGGGACTTCTTCTGGTCCTGGAGCAAATCCACTTTGGCATATAGAAACCTTCATATATACAAAGCCTCTTTGGCATATGGAAAGCTTCACATACACAACGCCTCCCACACATGTGGCAGAACATCACTTTTAGGACACTAGCGCTTCCCCTAAACTGCATCCATAGCGATCCAGCCAGGCCAGTCCTTGTGGAGAGATTCTTAACAGAAATACGAAGATTGGCAGGAATGCTGTAGGGATGGAAACGTGCGCGTGTGAGAAAGCACTGGAAGAAGCAGCCAAACAAGGGTTACAAGAACAGCCAGTATTGATAACAAGGGACATCATTCCCACGACACTGCTCCCATGACACTGCACCCAGGAGAATCATGGAGGAATGCATTGTTTATGGCATGACCACGGGGTCTATATTCCATGCAGGCAACAGCACAGATGACTTGTCAGTGGAAAATCCTGCACTCACACACCAGCAAGTTTGCAGCTACATTTTTGGTGTCATTCCTTTTTTTTCTGCTACTGTAGCAGGAAAAGAGAACTATTCTTCCTGCAGTAACAGGCTGTTTGAACACAAGAGGCTCTTCTATGAGGAGGCACAAATAATTGCCATGCTTATTTCAGTGGTGGTTCCCCCTCATGGTCTGAACTCTTCTTCACTAGGCACTATGCAGACATGGGACAGCTATACTATCACCTTGAACCGCAGGTCCCCCATGAGGGTGTTTGTATTCAGTCATGAGGAACATGCATGGGGCACATGAGGCTCTGCCCCATCCTGCTTCACTGCCCATGCTGGCAGGGCCCCTTCAACTGTGTTCAGATCAAGCCTTGAGAACATGCAGAACTCCCCAAAGCAGAGGCATCCATCTCAACCAGAGCCCCCCTGCCCTGTCCCTAGCAAGAGGTGGGCCAAGCCATCTCTGCAACAGCATCAGGGGAACATAAGCAGAACCATTTGCAATTTTGCTTTCCATTCAGTTGCTTAAGTTAGTTAATGTCTTCACTAAATGATAAAGCTTTTTCCTTCAGGCAACTAGTTTCTGTGGAAAGTGTTACCTTATTGAAAGCCACTATTTCTTAACCAGCTGCCACTTGGGTTAAGACGTTGCTTGAAGGGAGAGACTGAAATACTGATCTGTGGAAAGGCAGTGCAGTGCTCTGTGCCTTAGCTTTGACATGCAGATTATTTCTATGAAAAAGAAGTTCTATATTGTAGATCAAATGCTAACCTGTCAATAAACTGAACTAGGGGAAAAAAGCCCCACTACTCTAAATCTATGTAACCGACCAAGGGATTAAGATGTTGTGTATGCTGCTCTGGTATGGAGCACTAAATAAAGAGAGAGCTAGAACAATCCGGATTTTATAGCAAAAATTAAAATCAGTTCAACATATATAGATTGTATTTTCATTTAAGACTGTACTCCACTTTCTCTGTAATCTTTCCCTTGAATTTTTCCCATTGATGCATATTGATGCATGCGTTGATACATCTGAAAGAATTTTAGCTTGGTGCTCAAGGGCTCTGTTCCCTGCTGACTCACAGGCTTCCTGTGTTAAGAAGGAATATTGCTTTACAAACATCTTTCACATCATTATTTTATATGAAAGATATTTGTCTTTCTTTATAGAAAAGTGATAACTTTTAGTCAGCCTTTTCCACTGCTTTGAATGCTTAAAAGGAAAACAAAGTGAAAACAAGTACAATCTCAGAATCATAGAATGGTTTGGGTTGGAAAGGACCTTAAGATCGCCCAGTTCCAACTGTCCTGCCATGGGCAGGGACACCTCACACTAAACCATCTCACCCAAGGCTCTGTCCAACCTGGACTTGAACACTGCCAGGGATGGAGCATTCACAACTTCCCTGGGCAAACCATTTCAGTGCCTCACCACCCTAATAGGAAAGAACTTCTTCCTTATATCTGTCCTGGGTTCAGCAGTAGCAATCATGTTTTTTCCTTTGTGTTAACTGGTGCAGTGCTGTGTTTTGACTTCTAGTTTTGAGAACAGCGTTGGTGAAGCCGATGTTGTCGGTTGTTGCTAAGTGATGTTTACCCTGACCAAGGACTCTGTGAGGCTCATGCTCTGCCAGGGAAGAGGGGAGGCTGTGAGGAAGCAGAGGCGGGGCGCCTGACCCGGTAGCCGGGGAGGTATTCCATACCACAGCACGTCATGCCCGGGGTGGGGGGTAACTGGGAGTTACCCGGAAGGACAGGAGCTTCCGGGTGGAACTCGTTTTCTTGGCCGGTGGTATCGTATTCTCTTCCCTTGTTATTTTCCCTTATCATTGTTTTAGCTGATAGTAGCGGTGGTGATTTGTTGCTGGACTGTTCTTGTCTCAACCCGTAGGAGTTGCACTCTCTTGATCCTCCTCCCCGTTCCTCCGGGAGCGGGGAAGGGGAGAGCCCCGGTGCAGGGAGGGGGGGGAGACGAACACGGACCTTGATTGTTGTCAGCTCGGCACCACTCACTGGGAGTGAGTGAACAAGTTACCTGACTGGGTTTAAACCACGACAGTTCTTTTTTGGCGCCCAACGTGGGGCACGAGGGGTTGAGATAAGAACAGATCTGACTGGATTGATAGTCACTCGTCACAATGCTGATTTATTGGCTCTCAAGGTTTTTCCTCTTGATCTCACAGTTTCAGTATACCATATCTTACGTCCATCCGGTATTGGCTGTATTAGTGTTTTTCAAGTGTGGGGCTTGGGCTAAGGTTTTTATCCCATTGTACTTTATGGTAATGACTTGTAATACAATAGAATCATTGATCATGAAACTGATCTGGTTTATGTTCCCAGTGTGGTCACCACCTTTATACTTTGGGAGGTATATGATGGAGGTGCTTAGCAATTACACATCTTTTTTCTCCTTCTCAGGTGCTCAACCTGTGAAGGAGACATCCTTTTACCCTCCTAGTCGTCCCCCCAGACCATTTACATTTGAGAGTTTTGAATTTTTTAAATGGCCTTTTAATGCTCTTGAGACTTGTTTGCTGATGGTGATGGGAATCACCATGCTAACACGCATACAGAGTGTGTTTTGCCCACTACTGATTTCAAGAGTTAAGCAGATTCAGGTTTGGGTCTTGTCTGGGGTCAAACGACGATGTAGGAGGACCGAGAGATTTTCCCAGAGGCTGGACAGCCATGAGTGGCAGGGTGTGTGGGATAGTATGGGCAAGTATCTAGGTCAGTGGGCCCCTCCAGTATTTTGGAATTTCACTACCGAACAACTGCAAAATCCAGAAGAATTAGTAAAACACTTAAATGAGGTGTGTGGTCATTCTGGCCATACCAGAGATGGACAAATCACGGCAACGTGCTGGGGCTTGGCCTATGCTTACAGGGCCTTGTTCAACACTATCCAGCACCTTCAAAAGGAAAAGAATGTCGGCGGATTTGAGGGCAAAGTGACAGTCGCTACTCAAACTTTGGCTGCAATGAACTGCGCAGCTACCCCAGTGGCAAGTACAGCAGCTGCTCAAACTTCAACTGCAACAGACAGCGCGGTTACCCCAGCTCCAAGCACGGTAGCTACACCACCCCCAGCAACAAGTACAGTCGCCACTCAAACCACAGTGATAATCACTGCAGCCAAACCAGAGGACCAATTCGTACCAATATCAGTTGCCCCTGTACGCAAGAGAACAAGCAAAAAGGAGGCAAAAAGGGTGAAGCGAGATGAAGAACCAATGAATTCACCACCCGGTCCAGAATCTGATCAGGAGTCATCCTCACATGACGAAGAAGAAGAAGAAGAGGTAACTTCTCGACCTCGGACCTCAACCGAGCTGCGGAATATGCGAAAAGATTTTACCCGTCAACCAGGGGAGCACATCATCACCTGGTTACTCCGATGCTGGGACAATGGGGCCGATGGTCACGAACTAGAAGGTACAGAAGCCAAGCAGCTGGGATCACTTGCTAGAGAAGGGGGAATTGACAAAGCAATTGCAAGAGAGAAAAAGTCCCTCAGCCTTTGGAGGAGGCTCTTGGCAGCTGTGAAAGAAAGGTTTCCGTACAAGGACGATGTTACGAGTCGTTCGGCCAAGTGGACTACTATAGACAAAGGCATCCAGTCTCTGAGGGAATCGGCCATCGTAGAGATGATCTATCACATCAAGCCGAATAACGGGGATACACCTATAGATCCAGATGAAGTTGAATGTACACAACCCATGTGGCGAAAACTTACACGGAATGCACCGTCATCATATGCCCATTCATTGGCAACAGTGACCTGGAATGACATAGTACCACTAACAGTGGATGAAATGGTTCATAAACTCCGAGAGTTCGAAGACAATCTCACTCCTTCCATCATCTCAGCTGTGAAAAAACTGTCCCAGGACCTCGACAAATTGAGGGACGATGTATCTGATTTATCCAGCTCCTCACGTGTACCAACACGCGTCTCAGCTATTAACAAAAGACGTCCTATTGTTCAAGAGAGGAGATACAGAAGGTATACGCCACGGGGTACCCTATGGTTTTACCTGCTGGATCACGGAGAAGACATGACAAAGTGGGATGGAAAACCTACTTCAGCTTTGGAGGAACGGGTGAGTGAACTGAAGAGGGGAGCAAGGGCCAAGACTGATCGTCCCATGAGAGCTACGGCTTCAGTCTCTGGTGAGCAGTTTCCCAGATGGAGTGGAAGAGCTGATTTTACTCCAGCTCCTGTGATAACGAAGAATAATCCCTTTCAACACGACTTAAGTGTCCAATGCTGTGACGACCATTAGAGGGGCCCTGCCTCCAGCCAGGTGGAGGTAGGGGACAATCGGATTTACTGGACTGTGTGGATCAGATGGCCTGGCACATCAGTCCCACAGAAGTATAAGGCTCTAGTAGATACCGGTGCACAGTGTACCCTGATGCCATCAAGCTGTCAAGGGGTGGAACCCATCTATATTTCTGGAGTAACAGGAGGATCCCAAGAGTTGACTGTGCTGGAGGCTGAAATCAGCCTGACTGGGAGGGAGTGGCAAAAGCACCCTATTGTGACTGGTCCAGAGGCTCCATGCATCCTCGGCATAGACTACCTCAAGAGAGGGTACTTCAAAGACCCAAAAGGGTACCGGTGGGCTTTTGGTATTGCTGCTTTGGAGACTGAGGAAATTGAGCAGCTGTCCACCTTGCCTGGTCTCTCAGAAGATCCCTCTGCTGTGGGGTTGCTGAAAGTTGAAGAACAACAAGTGCCAATTGCGACCACAACAGTGCACCGGCGGCAATATCGCACCAACCGAGACTCCCTGATTCCCATCCATCAGCTGATCCGTAGACTGGAGAGTCAGGGGGTGATCAGCAGGACCCGCTCACCCTTCAATAGCCCCATATGGCCAGTGCGAAAGTCTAATGGAGAATGGAGACTAACAGTAGACTATCGTGGCCTGAATGAAGTCACACCACCATTGAGTGCTGCCGTACCGGACATGCTAGAACTTCAGTATGAACTAGAGTCAAAAGCAGCCAAGTGGTATGCCACGATTGATATTGCCAATGCATTTTTCTCCATTCCTTTGGCAGCAGAGTGCAGGCCACAGTTTGCTTTTACTTGGAGGGGTGTCCAGTTCACTTGGAACCGACTGCCCCAGGGGTGGAAACACAGCCCTACCATTTGCCATGGACTGATCCAGACTGCACTGGAACAGGGGCAAGCTCCAGAACACCTGCAATACATTGATGACATTATTGTGTGGGGCGATACAGCGGAAGAAGTCTTTGAGAAAGGGAGGAAAATAATCCAAATCCTGCTGAAAGCCGGTTTTGCCATAAAACGGAGTAAGGTCAAGGGACCTGCACAGGAGATTCAATTTTTGGGAATAAAATGGCAAGATGGACGTAGACAGATCCCCACAGATGTGATCAACAAGATAACAGCAATGTCTCCACCAACTAATAAGAAAGAAACGCAAGCTTTCTTGGGTGCAGTGGGGTTCTGGAGAATGCACATCCCAAATTACAGTTCGATTGTAAGCCCTCTCTATCATGTGACCCGGAAGAAGAATGATTTTAAATGGGGCCCTGAGCAGCAACAAGCCTTTGAGCAAATTAAACGCGAGATAGTTCATGCAGTAGCCCTTGGACCTGTCCGGACCGGGCCAGATGTAAAAAATGTGCTGTACACTGCAGCTGGGGAGAACGGTCCTACCTGGAGCCTCTGGCAGAAAGCTCCAGGGGAGACTCGAGGTCGACCCCTCGGCTTTTGGAGTCGGGGATACAAAGGATCTGAGGCCAGCTATACCCCAACTGAGAAAGAGATACTGGCAGCCTATGAAGGGGTTCGAGCTGCTTCGGAAGTGATTGGCACTGAAGCACAGCTCCTCCTGGCACCCCGGCTGCCCGTGCTGGGCTGGATGTTCAAAGGCAGGGTCTCCTCTACACATCATGCAACTGATGCTACATGGAGTAAATGGGCTGCACTAATTACACAACGAACTCGAATAGGAAATCCCAGTCGTCCAGGCATTCTAGAAGTCATCATGGACTGGCCAGAGGGCAAAGATTTCGGAATGTCACCAGAGGAGGAGGTGGTGCGTGCTGAAGAGGCCCCACCATATAATAAACTGTCAGAAAGTGAAAAGCAGTATGCCTTGTTTACTGATGGCTCTTGCCGTATTGTGGGAAAGCATCGGAGATGGAAGGCAGCTGTATGGAGTCCTGGACGACAAGTTGCAGAAACTGCTGAAGGAGAGGGTGAATCGAGTCAATTTGCCGAGGTGAAAGCCATCCAGCTGGCCCTGGACATTGCTGAACGAGAAAAGTGGCCAGTACTTTATCTCTATACTGACTCATGGATGGTGGCAAATGCCCTGTGGGGGTGGTTGAAGCAATGGAAGCAGAGCAACTGGCAACGCAGAGGTAAACCCATCTGGGCTGCTGCACTGTGGAAAGATATTGCTGCCCGGGTGCAGAACCTGGTGGTGAAGGTACGTCATGTAGATGCCCATGTACCCAAGAGTCGGGCCACTGAGGAACACCAGAACAACCAACAAGTGGATAAAGCGGCTAAGATTGAAGTGGCTCAGATGGACTTAGATTGGCAACATAAAGGTGAATTATTTTTGGCCCGGTGGGCCCATGACACTTCAGGCCATCAGGGCAGAGATGCAACATATAGATGGGCCCGTGACCGAGGGGTGGACTTAACAATGGACACTATTGCCCAGGTTATTCATGAGTGTGAAACATGTGCTGCAATTAAACAAGCCAAGCGGTTAAAGCCTCTTTGGTATGGAGGACGATGGTTGAAGTATAAATATGGGGAGGCCTGGCAGATTGACTATATCACACTGCCACCAACCCGCCAAGGCAAGCGCCATGTGCTTACCATGGTGGAAGCAACCACCGGGTGGCTGGAAACATACGCTGTGCCCCATGCCACTGCCCGGAACACCATCCTGGGCCTTGAGAAACAGATTTTGTGGCGACACGGCACCCCAGAGAGAATTGAGTCAGACAATGGGACTCATTTCCGGAATAACCTTATAGATATTTGGGCCAAAGAGCATGGCATTGAGTGGGTATATCACATCCCCTACCATGCACCAGCCTCTGGGAAAATCGAACGGTACAATGGGCTGTTAAAAACTACACTGAGAGCGATGGGTGGGGGAACTTTCAAGCATTGGGATACACATTTACCAAAGGCCACCTGGTTGGTCAACACCAGAGGATCTGCCAACAGGGCTGGCCCAGCCCAGTCAGAACTTTTACATATTGTAGAGGGGGACAAAGTTCCCGTGGTGCATATGAAGAATTTGCTGGGGAAGACAGTCTGGGTTATTCCTGCTTCAGGTAAAGGCAAACCCACTCGTGGGATTGCTTTTGCTCAGGGACCTGGATATACTTGGTGGGTAATGCGGGAAGATGGGGAAGTCCGATGTATACCTCAAGGGGATTTGATTTTAGGGGAAAACAGCCAGTGAACTCAATTGTATGCTGTTGCCTGCTGTGTAATGCTTTTATAGCCCATCAACTAGATGTCTCCAGGTCACCAGCGACTGGCCCTGACTTCCCTCCAGCCATCATCCCAACAGAGAATGAACTTGGAACATCATGGACCGGATGGACTCGGCAGCATTATAGGGATTGGTCCATGCACTAAGAAAATGATTTTTTTTTCCTCTTGGTCTGTATGTATATGGATGTATATATGTGGGAGAGCGATGGTGTATTGAAAATGTGGGATCTGAGCACGACGTGAATGGTATGGAATAAGGGGTGGATAATGTCCTGGGTTCAGCAGTAGCAATCATGTTTTTTCCTTTGTGTTAACTGGTGCAGTGCTGTGTTTTGACTTCTAGTTTTGAGAACAGCGTTGGTGAAGCCGATGTTGTCGGTTGTTGCTAAGTGATGTTTACCCTGACCAAGGACTCTGTGAGGCTCATGCTCTGCCAGGGAAGAGGGGAGGCTGTGAGGAAGCAGAGGCGGGGCGCCTGACCCGGGCTAGCCGGGGAGGTATTCCATACCACAGCACGTCATGCCCGGGGTGGGGGGTAACTGGGAGTTACCCGGAAGGACAGGAGCTTCCGGGTGGAACTCGTTTTCTTGGCCGGTGGTATCGTATTCTCTTCCCTTGTTATTTTCCCTTATCATTGTTTTAGCTGATAGTAGCGGTGGTGATTTGTTGCTGGACTGTTCTTGTCTCAACCCGTAGGAGTTGCACTCTCTCGATCCTCCTCCCCGTTCCTCCGGGAGCGGGGAAGGGGAGAGCCCCGGTGCAGGGAGCGGGGGGAGACGAACACGGACCTTGATTGTTGTCAGCTCGGCACCACTCACTGGGAGTGAGTGAACAAGTTACCTGACTGGGTTTAAACCACGACAATATCCAACCTAAACTTCCCCTGTTTAAGTTTGAACCCGTTACTCCTTGTCCTATCACTGCAGTCCCTAATGAAGAGTCCCTCCCCAGCATCTCTATAGCCCCCCTTCAGATACTGGAAGGCTGCTAAGAGGTCTCCATGCAGCCTTCTCTTCTCCAGGCTGAACAACTTGCTCAGCCTATCTTCATATCTTCTTCTTTCCCCTCCAATTCCAACACATACAGTCATTCATAGAAACTATTCTGTATCGCATTCTAGTTTCAGAGGAATTGGTATCATCCTTTACCAGGAAAATAGTTACAGCTCAAAACACATTCAGAAGTTCATTGAACAATGTCACTCTATATATGTAATCAGTACCTGACCTTTTAAATGAAGTGATGGGCATTAGAGTGAGAAACCTGACAATGGCTATGAAAAGAAAACATTTTTATTTGGCATTAATTCGCAGAATAGATGTTGCCTGAATTTACCTGGTTTACATCTCTTTCAGGAAAATGGTAAAGACAGTATCAGAAAGAATACTCTTTCTCTTTTTTTTTAATTATTATGTTTTCTTTGATTATACTGAAAGAAATCCTAAACATTCTATTTCTCTTACTCTTAGTTCATTTCAGCTTTGGTAATATTAGATAAAACCATTTAATTTGACATAATATATTGCTTATTAGATAGTAGTTGCAATTTTTTACTATTGTTTCTGAATTCTTATATAAAGGAAGCTTTGCTTGTATGCTTAGGATCTGGAAACACTGACAACTATAGCTATGTGACCAGCAAGTGCTCTAATCCACAAGGAGACCATGAATTACAGATGGAAAGTATTATATTAGACTTCATATTTATTTATAAATTCCTGGAGAAAGCATGTGGAAAATCATACATTTTAAAGGTACTGACATAATTCCATTATATTTGTCATATATTACATTTATTATTTAGTCAAACTACTGTAATTATAGAGCATCTAGACTAAACTGTGGCTCAATCCCCAACAGGCATTTCCAGTAAAACAAACAATGACAATAATAAGAATAATTTTCCTTCAAATGAGTTCTTGAAAAGCTGTAAATATGAAACAGCCATTCTGCATAGAAAAAAAATTGCTTTGGAGAAGTGTTTTTTCCTTTTTAATAACCTGAAAATGTGCCTTCCTGGGTATTAACAAGACATTAGTGGGTAAAACATAAAATCATTTCTTATGTTTGTAGGGGGGGATGCGGTGATGATGATAATAGGAGGAATATGGACTAATGCATATATTCAAGATGTCACTTTAAACAATAGAATTGTATAAAGCATTACTTATAGGGAGTAACACTATATATAAATGCCTTATATATAAATAAATAGCTATTTGCCTAAAAAGATATTACTAAAAATTAACCAACTATTTGACATGCCAATCAATAAGCGAAGAAGACTTCCACTTATGCAAAAAGCCAAATCCCATTTTTTAGGATAGATCTAAGAATAATCATCATCTTCTTCACCTCTTAACATGTACACACCAACCTGATGATCTACTGGATGCCACTTGTCCCCGCACGGGTTTCTGTTCTTTACAAACAATACTTTTCTGTGTAGTAATTTGCTTTCCTATCTGACCCTCCTGTGTCTGAGTAGCTGAGAGCTTCGCTTTCCCACCATGTGTTGCAGTAGCAAGGCAAAACCTATCTCGAGATAAATATCATCTTACCTCTGGCACTTGTTTCTGGTTCATAATTGCTGTAATGTTAGCCATAGGACATCCAATTTTAACCCAGTATCATCAAAAATTATGTAATGTTATGAAAATATGAATGCTGTATTATTTAGGCAGATTTAAATGCTTTTCCAAGTAGTATCTCTGTCTCTCATGGCTCCCCACAGCAGCTATGTGACTGTCTCTCACAGCTCCTGCCCTGACACTGCGGGTCCTGCTGGTGTTATTGACCATACCTTCACTTGTTGCCTTCACACTGCTCTTCCCCTATCAGTCCTAACCCAGAATCTTCCCATTCTAACCCAAAATCTTCCAGTCCATTTCATGCTCTACTTTTACCTCATTTTAATTCATGTCTCCCGTACCCATCGCTCCTGACTTGATTCCCACATATATTTCCCAGCAAGATCCAAAGGACCAAAAAAGCTCCCTAAAAGCCCCCCTTCAGACACTGGAAGCTGCTCTGAGGTCTCTCTTTCTCAGCCTATTATCATATAGGAGGTGATTCAGGCTTTGAAACACAAATGTGCATCACTGTGATGGTTGTTACCACAACCAGCATCCTTAGTCTTTTCTTCTCTCCATGTATTTCAGTCACACACAGGTCAGAGTTTTCATGCTTGAAGAGGCAGAAAAAGCAATACCAGGTAAGAGTTTTTAAAACTGCTTTTGAATTCCTAGCTGACAAATATGTATCCTGGTTAGTGCCATAGGAACAGTGCTCCTCCTGCCTGTCAGGAAATGTCCAACTCCTCTACTGGAAAACCCACTTGTGGTTTTCCAACTGTCTTGTCCAAAATCATACGAATAAGGACATGGAACTGTTGGAACAAGTCCAGAGGAGGCCACGAGGATGATCAGGGGACTGGAGCACCTCCTGTGTGAAGACAGGCTGAGGAAGGTGGGGCTGTTCAGCCTGGAGAAGAGAAGGCTGCGTGAAGACCCATAGCAGCCTTCCAGTATCTGAAGGGGGCCTATAGGGATGCTGGGGAGGGACTCTTCATTAGGGACTGTAGTGACAGGACAAGGGGTAACGGGTTCAAACTTAAACAGGGGAAGTTTAGATTGGATATAAGGAGGAAGTTCTTTACTGTGAGGGTGCTGAGGCACTGGAATGGATTGCCCAGGGAAGCTGTGAATGCTCCATCCCTGGCAGTGTTCAAGGCCAGGTTGGTCAGAGCCTTGGGTGCCATGGTTTAGTGTGAGGTGTCCCTGCCCATGGCAGGGGGGTTGGAACTGGATGATCTTAAGGTCCTTTCCAACCCTAACTATTCCGTGATTCTATATGCCAGTAATTTTTAACTCCATTCTGTCACATTTATCTTTTAAATGTGTTTACTTGAGGTTATAGTATCTGAGATGATGCTCAAGGCTCATTCTTTTCTAGCTTTTTATTAAATGAGACTTGTCAGTCCACAGGTCAGGATAGTGTCCATGGCTAAGCAGAAGCACAGTTGCGACATGACTGTAGACAGATATACCCACCAGTCAGTTTAACCAGAGACTAATGGTGTTGATCTCAGCTTAAATGAGGCGTTTGAGCCCATAAGCAGGTTTGTAGGGAAGCCCCAGGTTAAACTGATCAGGGCAATTAAAGCCTATTAGTGCACTCAGCCACCTGAGAGCAGGAGATAAATGGTGTTGGGAAGGTTGCTGTTCTTTAGTATTAGTGTGGTTTGGAACAGGCTTGGCTTGGTTCTGCAGCAAGGTCCTGGTATAACCAGTGGGTAAGTGCCACAGCGTTTCATGAATTGGTAAATGATCTGCTTAGGTAGCTGATTAACTATAATGTTTTGTCCTGCTAGTATTTTATACACCTATCAATCTTACTTATTTTGACTTTTATATGTCAAGCTACTTGATGGAAGAAGCTTCTGCTTTTCTTTAAAGTCCTTTGTTTTGATGTATGTGTATGATGGCTGCTTCTATTATCCAGTTGTCTTTAAGAGCATCTTTTCTGCTACTTTAACTTAGAGTTATTTCCTTTCATATCATTGTTCTGTGGGATTGTAATGATTAAATCTAGTTATGTTTGTGCATAATACATTTAAATTGGAAGAAATATAATTTGAGAGACTGTGTACACAGGGATGTTCATTTTTATTATTATTTTCTCTTGACTTTCAATCTTCCATTTCTGATATACTTAATTGTTCTTTCATATGGCAGTCTTGGAGAAAATTTTCTCTATTGGGCTTAGTCAAAAGGAGTTACAAATCTTACACTTTTTAGGAAGATGCACTGTCATCTTATTTTAGAGATTCAGAAATGATTTTATAGCAGAAAACAGTGCAAATCTGGCTCAAAGCCCTTCAGCTTCTAAATCTCAATGGTTTTTCACTGTCTTATATTTTGCTAGTTTGTATGGATCCAATTGACAAATTTACATTTGGATGTTGCTAATTAGATTTCTGAACACATTCGGATTTATCTCAGTTGTAAGTTGCTATTTAATGTGGGATGAGAATGTAGCCCTGTGGATTAGAAGTTTTAAGACATAGAAACCCACATTCAGCACTGAGTTTTGCCTGCAAATTCAGGGTTCTGTTATGTGGGAGGCATAAAAGAAGCTGTTTACATGAAAATGCAGAGCTGCATGAGACACCAAGACTTGAATTATGCAAGATGTTGCAGGTTAGGCTTGAGATATATTACTAGAATCTGAAATGAGACTCATTCATGGGAAGTGCAACGTAGAATGCCCCAAAGTGAGAAAGCTCCTGGAGTTAAAATAACTGTTGGTAGGAATGCAGATGTGCAAGAGAGATTAAAATACTCCTTTCTGAATGAAATGTAGTTTTAGTTTTCACCAGTAGTAAAATCATCAATTATATTTTAAAAACGACATAAGTAACCCAGTAAGTTTGATCTGATTTTAATCCTGCCTCTTTTCACAAGATATTTTGACAGATGCAGCCCTAAGTGTGTTTGATACAGTAAGACTCGGGCTCCTTTTTGACTTGATTCTAGAAAACATTGTTATTATTTTTAACCAGAGTATGGGTGATATTTAACACAAATTTGGAATTGGATTTTTTTGTACCTAAGCAGTGCACAGGTCTCAGCTGATGGGCAGCAACACTTCAGTTCAAAGAGTTCCAAAGACTGTAATTGCCAGTAATGTTTCTTTCTAGCATCTGTGTTTGTTGGCTAAGTGCATGCTAAACTAGATATCCTTAGTAAATAGATACACAGCATTGGTTTGAAGGGAGATGTTTAGAAAATATCATGTAAATGGAAGAGGAGAGCCATTCTATTTAAACTCACTGCTATTACCCCCAAATTTTTTGTTACGCTCTCTATAAATTAAAACATCACTACCAATAAATACCTTTGCAAAACAAAGCATTTTCTTAGTTTGCTTAGGTATGAAGTATGTATCAGATTCTGTTTCTACCAATTTCTCTTAGGGTGGCCTACACCTAGATTTCACACAATAGAATTGTAGAATAATTAGGGGTGGAAAAGACCTTACTATCATCCAGTTCCAGCCCCCTGCCATGGGTAGGGATGCCTCATCCTAGACCATGTCACACCAACCTGGCCTTGAACATAATAATGAGTCTTACCCCAACTATCCTGTAAGAAAATCTATTTCAAGAGTGATAATAGTGTTCAAGTGGTTTTCAAAACTGAAGAAACCAGTCCCTTCCTTGCAGGGCATACAGTTCTTTTCTCCCTAGAATACTATTAGGACAGGGCTATCCCAATGTGTTAGTAGAGGGTCAAAGTCAACTGTGTCAAATGAGATAGACTTATAAGTTACAGCAATTTCATAATCCACACGTGTTTCCATTGAAATTAGTTGTATAATGAAATGTTGGTACTTTCTGTTACTGTGGCCAATCCAGTCTGTAATCACAAAATAAGAGGCTATTTCAGATAGATAATTTATTCAGAACATTATTCTCCTTCTGTTCACAAAATGCTTGGAAAATTATCACATAATTTTATTGCCTGAGTTTGTAAATTTATTTGGAAAATATTTTCCCTGTGTGAATATTTTATGAACGATTTGTTGGGGATATTCATGATTCAAATTACAGTATTAATTCAGTGCTTAAGTAGTACAGTGCCTAAGGAATACAGTTCCTGCATTGTAATTGTGATTTGTGCTACTTAACCAGCCATTTCCCATTTAGAATATAAAGTGTGAATAATCACATTCAAATATATAGTTTGGGACTGTTTAAGCTTTCATATTTAGATTTATTTTTGCAAGTTAAAGTAAGGTTTGGTTTTTTTGAAAGTCCAATGAATATTAGTGGACTTTTTTCCTCCAGTGCTTACTCAGCTCTAGGAACTGCATTTTGCTGACCTAGAACTTCCCTGCAGTTTCAGTTGAGTGCAGCCTTCTCCCTTCACTTCATCTAGACTATTTTCTAAAGTTCCTGTGGGCTGGGAAGGATTTGTCACTGTGCACTGCAGATATCCTCATTCCAGTGCAATCTGTTAATCCAGCGCAGCCCTTTGGGATACACTGGTGAAAGATACCCCAGATGTAAGGTGTTTTTTTTTTTCCCTATGTTGTTTCCAAAGTATATGGAGACTCTTCTCTAACCCAGCAATGTATTGCTTAAAATTAGGCATCTAAGTATGTATTTATATGGTTGAATATGAGTATTTTTTTTACAGCTCTAGATTGTCTTCTGGCCCTTTTAAAGTCGGTGACAGTTACATACATGTGTAACATAAACTAAAATAAATGCAATATCAAGCTGTGATATCTATACATTTAGATCTAGCATGACTCTGTCTTTTTCCCCTAGCTGTTGATTCAACATTTCCTTCATTTCAAGGTGCTGTGAAGCTTAACTAATTGTTTCTGAACCACATTGAGATAATCAAGACAAAAGTAGCTACACAAGTGCAAAGCAGTTTCTATAAATACTGAGCAGGGGCAGAAGCAGTGTTATCTACAAGTGTTCACAGATTTCTAAGCTTCTTTTAAACCTGTAGGTTGTTAGTGTCTGAAAACACATTTGTTCTTGGTGGTTATAGGTGGGACATACAGAATATCAGGGAAGGTTTTTCACTGAAGATGTGGCTTCCTGGGTGATAAAATGCCTCATTGCAGGGCAGCATTGCTGATTTAATGTTTCTGTGAAGTTCAGAGACCCACTTCTTTCATGTGGGGAATCTGATATTAGCAATGTGTTGAAGTTCTCATGGCAGTGTCATGGCAAGAGTGATGAGAATCAATAGGGAAGGCAAAGGAAGGCATGTGGGATTACTTGGTCAACCATGACTCAATTTTCTGTGGGGGTGACTGAGCATTGGCACAGGTTGCCCAAACAGGTTGTGGAGTAACTGTCTTTGGAGATCTTAAACTGACTGAATGTAGTTCTGGGCAAGCAGCTGGTCCAAGGGTCTTGGACCAGATAATCCTGAGAGGTCTCTTCCAATGTCAAACCATTCTGCAGGTGTAGGGGAGGGAGCAGTGTGCTGAGATAAAGAATCTGGTGGTTGTACTTTAAACGGAAGATGTAGTGAAAAGTGTATAATTGGGAGGGAGAAAGAGTTTCGGAGTTGAAGAACACCTGAAATATCTTAGGACACAGAATAATGCCCAGGAACTGAAAATGTACTCTATCTCTGAATAACATGATTTGGAGTTATTGATTACTTCACACTGGAAATCTTGGCAGCAAGAGCATCAGAGTATTATCAGCACTGCTGTAGAGTAACAGATGAAATAATGGTTTGTTTTTTTTTAATCCTTAATCAAAATCTCTTCTTTCTCTGGCAGTCTCAATTGACACATTATCTGTCTCTTCTTGTCATTTGGAAGGATCATGTCATGTTGATGAAAGGGCTGTTTATGAATCTCACATATTTACAGGGGAGCGGGGCATGATGCCAAGAGTATTTTTCTCTCCACGCGAATGCTTGATTTGACTTCTTCCAATTGTTTTATTATTGATTTGATGACTGCGGGAGCAATTTCTCTCTGTAATGTGTTCTGCAAGTAGAGAAGTTTGAGTACTTTGCTCCTGGACATGTAGGAATATGCCAGCTTTTTACTGGCAAGATCCATCTCTTCCTTTTCCAGAGACAAGCCTAGTCTTAGTGCGAGGATTCTACAAAGTCTGAAAAGGATCAGTTCTGTGAGGAAGAGCAGCTATCTCAAACTCAATTTGGGCACAGCTGAAGTGGCACTATCCAACATACCCAGTATCTCAAATCACTTTACACACAGCTTCTCCTCAAATGTTTGCTGAAATCCCTTACTAAGTCTCACGCCCTTTATAAGAGTATTATAAGGAAGTTAAAGCAATAGACTAAGAAGAACTGACATCCAATAACTGATTATTATGGTAATAGAGATTAATCCATAAAGTTCACTGCATCTCTAACTCACCTGTTCAGCACTGAATATCTCTTTACCACAGTTCATACAACATTGGTCTCACGCTGGAGTTCTCCAGTATGGCCTTAAATCTGTTTTGGCATTCCATGGTTCTAGACACTTTACTTCTTTTAGGGATTAATTCCACAATATACTAGCTTTCACTATTTCATTGTAGTTGTTGTTGCTGCACACTTGTGATTTTTCTTCTTGTAAGTGCATTTTTATGCAGATCAGACTTCTCTGGCAGTGTTTTACTGCCAATAACCATTTTAGATGACAGATTACACAGTTGTTTAGCATGATCTTTGGAGAATTCATGGAAATTTTTCATATTTATAGAAGAAATGTACAGAACACCAACAGTTGACAATGAAATGAATCCAAAAAGTTAGTTTTAAGTTATAGACTTTACAGATTGCACCCATTCACTTGCTATATCTTAATGGTAACCCCAGGCTTATAGAAGCAGATATCCAGCGAAGGATAAAACCACCCTCATTTCATCCTCTGAAAGTTGTATAGTTCAGTGCTCTGGAGGGAAAAGCAAAGGCCATGTATAAGTGTGCAAAGATGCTGCATGCAATGTTAACTGTCCCAATAAAGCTGCTGTATCAATGAATAGGTGAGTCAGCAAAGCATTTTCTCTCTGGAAAAACAGGCATGACTCCTGTTAAAATACCATGGCTGTAACACAAGGAGTGATACTAATTGAATTTCTTATTGGTAACTTATTGCAGCGTATGTAATCATGGCATGTAGGAAAAATAATGGCCATCCTACTTGTACAGCAAGTTAAGCCACGGGATGAAGTGAAGCAGGGCTGGTGATGGCAGCTCTGAGGCTGATCCTGCTGGAAAAATCAGATTAATGAAGAGCTGCCGTGTGCTCATTCTGGGTTTGTTGTCAGTGTGGCTGATGGAATTGGCTAGAGTTTTGCTGGAAAACTACGCATTGTGTCGGGTGCGAGTATCTGAATGTTAGTATCATCTACTGGAAGCTGTCCTAAACTCATTAACCCAGGCCTAGGACTTGCATGGACAATTGATTTACTGAAAATCGTGCTTGTTATAGTTGACTGGAAAGTGGTAAATGATTTCAGACCTGAAACCACTTTTCAGCTGGAGACATTTGCATTTGAAATATAATGTTGCAAATAACGCTGCACTACATGAGCCAATATGCGATACTATTTCAGTAATTGAAAAATTGGGAAATCTGCCTAGCATCCACAAGCAAGCTATTCCTGTTTAATGCAGATGAGGTTTTATTTTTCAGCTCCGGAGATTGAAGAGTGATTTATTCCCTTCCTTGGATGCCTAATCGAAACTGTATGGATAGTAAAAATATTCCTTGCTTTCTTAGAAGAAAAAGATTACTAGTCTTAGGTCTTGAAAAGCGGGGCTAAAATTGTCCAGGTGCTTGTATTCTCTGAGATGACTTGCATTGTGTTCAGACTGATTCTGGTATAAAGCTTTAATGAAAAGTGTGGAACAAGTGGTTTTATTTAAAGAAACCATTTAACTTTCTGAAGTTCTCCTGACTGTTGACTTTCAAAACGGGCAGTGTTTTAAAGAATATAATGGAAGCCTGAAGTAAGTTCTCTAGAACAAGAAAGAGATGCCTAACCCTGAGCCTTAAACTCTGTCGTGTCAAAGAGAAGGTGTGTAAAAGGTTGAACAAGTAGTTCTTGGTTGCCAATTTACATGTGGAAGTAGAAAATACAGAGTCAAAGCAGGGGTGAGTGGGGTGGTGCAGCAAAGAAAGCGAAGAAAAGTGAAGCTTCAGGGGTATGGGAAGTGTTCTTGGACTAGAAGTGCAGTTAATTATGTGTGGATGATTTATCTGTGTTGCAGATTAACCATACTGTGGATTCAGAGACACAATTTGCAGGTTCCATGAGAAGCCAGTTCAGGTCTATGGAGCTTTCTAGCTCTGTTGCAGTGTGGTGCAAACAGAGCTGTGTGGTGGCAGGCACTTTTGGGCTGAGCTAGGAAGCCCAGAGAGAGCTTAGGTAGCAATGGTCTGAGCTCACACAGTGTAAATCCTCTTGGGATTATGCCACACTCCTTAGTGTGTCCTGTCATACCGAGAATACTCAGCTTGTTCTAAGTATCTGCTACTATGAAGATAGGATTGGATACTCATTCAGTTAATCTTTTAGCTGTAAATTGCTATCTTGAAGGAAAAACATCTCCCAGGCTTAGAGAACTTGGTCATCCTTATTTTAAATAACTGCTAAGTACTGCTCAGTCACTTTACGGCAAAGGCTGGGATTGAATCTGTTTCTCCATAGTGCACTTTTACTGCACAAATCATGACTACTGTCTTCTTCAGACTCCTATTTCCAACACTATCTGCCTGTCATTTTCTGTAATGCGTGTCCCACATATAGTCATCTCTCCACTGTATTACCTTGCTATACCCTGAGAGACAAGGCCCTGAGTATAAAGCACATGTGAGCAGAAGTTAGTTTCATATCCTTTATAATGTCACTTTATATTGAGTGTAGGTGGCAAGGTTTTGGTAGTGGGGCAGAGGGAGGTGGCCTCTGTGGGAAGATATAAAGGGCAGCCCTGTGCTGGACACAATGAGTTGCAGTCAGTTCCGTAACAGACCAACCCCAGGACACAGTCAAGTTGGTGGTATCTCTAAAAGCATATTTAAGAAAGAGTATAAAATGCTGAATGTAGTGAGAAGAAGGGAACAAAGAGTGAGGAACACGAGAATGGCACCAAGGTCTGTGGAGGAAGAGGAGTTCCATGGCAGAGAAGTATACTCACTGCAGTCCATGAAGAATCTGTACCAGAGAAGATGGAGCTCATGCATTCTTAGGGATGAAGGCTTCAGAGCCTAAAAATGACACTTTCAGGCTTATTTCAGTCACTTAGGAGCTCTACAGCCTGTATTACCAGTAAACTGGAAAGATTCTATTGTTTGCTATAACTTCAGGTTTTTGACAGCAGGTTCAAGGCTGCAGGGTCTAATCATCATATCACAAAAACAAAGCTGGAAAGTAAGTTTCAACATTCCTTTTAAAGTTGTGCTTTAACCTCAAATACTTTCAAAACTAAAGTTTGTCAGTAACAAGCTGCTCTTGCTGCTGTCCATGACATTAGGCTTTTTGAGAAGCAAAGCATTTACCAAATAAAAGGCATTGGAAGGTGAGGATTGTTTTTTCACCTTATCTGGGGTTCACACAAAGAGAAATGTTTTCTGTCTATCCTAAATATTTAATTATCTCTGCTGTGCAAGTGATCTTGTGCTGAATGTAGGATGGAGAACCCTGAGGAAGAAAAATCAAGAAGAGTCAGAAATTGACCCGACCTGAACTCTCCAAGTGAGAAACAAATCAATGTGTTAGATGCCAGAGATAAGTCAGAACTTTGATGGAATCGGAAGTGAATCTGTTTGTCTTCAGTGCTGTTGAGGCCAGGAAAAATGGCTCGGCAGCCAGTACTTTCATATGAAAAGAAGTCTAGATGTTTTCTTAGTCTCCGCAAAAGCAGGAGCGTGTTTGCTCTACCTCATTTACTTTGTGCTTAGAATTGAGATTTAGAGGGATAATGTCTGAAACTCACACTCGTCCTTATATTTGAATTCATTATGTTTCTTTTCAGTAATAAGTGCCTTGAACACATGGGCAGAGCTGTGATTTGTATGTGCAGGGAGAAGACACAAAAGGCCAAAGCTCAATTAGAGTTGAATTAGGCCAGTGTTGTGTTAGATAACAAGGTATTTTTAAGTACAGTAATAACAAGAGAAGGTCTAAAGAAAACATTGGACAGATCTATGCTTTAGCTTTTGGTCAGTCCTGAAGTGGTCAGGAGGTTGGACTAGGTGATCACTGTAGGTTCTTTCCAATTAATATAGTCCATTCCACTCTATTCCAGTCTATTCTAACATCTCTGACATACCGTACAGACCCCTGTAATCCCAGGGCATGAAGGGCATCATGATTCTTCATTCAGTGTCTTTAGCTCACAGTACTATATTTTGTTCCCTGAGTATATTACCTAATCAAGTCTAGTAGCCTCCATGCATGTCAGCACAACAATTCTTCATCTCATTCTAGTATACTAAGGGTTTACATGTAACTTCATCATTGATTTACACCTAACACCAGCACTAAATAATCCCATTTTCTCCCATTTACTGCCCTACTACTCGGTCCCATATGTCGTTCTAGCTGTATCCATCTGCATCCACAGATGGATACAGCTTCTGTCTTTACATGATCGCATCCCTAACTCTTTCTAGCCGTCATTCCTCATGTCTTTTGTGCAGACAATCTAAACTGCAGATGGTCCCATATACCACCAGTAACACTTGGACTGACTGGTTCCTTTATCCTCTGTCTGTACCAAACACTAAGCTGTCTATTCCAGGAAATGTTTTTCCTTCCCTAACCTGGATTCTTCTTTTATACATTCTGTAACGTGCTGCCTTTATATTATACAAGTAAGATATAAGTACCTGAGCACATACAAGACTAGCATTGAGCTGAGGGCAGGATTGTTCCATGTTGAGCAATTATGCCTCTATATAGAGCAGTAGTTCGAATAAATTTAATTTTTATCAGTTTTGCAACATTTCATAATAGACTAGGTGTATGTTTTGCAGTACTAGAAATAAGCTCACAGGAAGGGCACAGCCTGAAAAAGGGGAGTGAAATAAAACTGCTAACTATAGACCCAATTTACCTTTGACTAGTTTGAAGTTTGACCTTGGATGTATTTGGTCTTTCTGGGTCCAAGTGAGGGTGGTATAAACAAAAGAGCAATCGTGATGGAGTCTGACATACTGACCACAGTGTGGTGCTGGATGGGCCGGTTTCCAGAGGCCATTTAGATTCCCCCAAGTTTACGAAGTTTGGAGTGTCATCAAGGATGAACCCCTGCAGATGGCAGCAGTGCTCTAAACTTCAGCGCCACCGTGCTTTGTTCCATGTTGAGACAGAGCCTGCTACTGAGGACACTGATTTCCACAGACAATCGCTTGTTTTGCTACTAGTCAGCATGTTACAGATGCCTTTTCTTCTCCTTCAGTTTAAAGAAAAAGCTTCAATACTTGTCAAGTAACAGAAGGATGTTTTTGACTCTTGTCAAACACCTCCAAGTTCCCAAGTAGGACTCATGTTCTACTTCTCTGTTTAAATATTGCAACCACAGGGTTTCCTTCCCCCCTCCAACCCCACCCCAAAAAGCCATTTTGCATCCTTTAGGCTTGCAGCAAGTATTTTACCTAGCTGGCAGCATGCTCATACCTCTATAACAGCCAGCTCCGCTGTAGCAACGTTTTAAGAGACTATTAAAAGTCCTTCAGGTGGCACATCCCTAGTTCTAAACACAGTGTCACAATCAGAATAAACAGATGCGTCCAAATACCTGAAAAGAGATCCCTGCTAATCTACTTAGATAGGAAATATTTCCCTTCCTTTTACTAGCTCTGTTGACCTAAGCTGATTTCTTGAGGCTGTCATCTTGCATAGGCTGCTTATTCCTTGCTCTAATGCCTTTATCTCCTTTTTCTCATTTTCTCACTAATGCTAATCCATCTTGTTACTTGTATTACCCATCTTTATATCTTCATAATCTCTTTGCAGTCACTAACATTCAGTTACTAAAATAGAAACAATTCAGAAGAATAATGATCAAACAGAACCTTATGCAGGTAAACCTGCCTTTATAATGTCTTTATATTGTGATAGTCCTTCTGCACTCAAGGAAGAGTTTAGTTCCTGTTATCTGTGTGCTGCGCTTAAATATTCTGGCTGTTCCTCCTCTGTCTTAAGGAAGAAGCTGCTTGTTTTTGCCAGCATTGCTTTATTTCTGTGCTTATAATTTATTCAGGACAGTGACAGTGCATTATGTACAAAGCCTGCATATCATGCTTGATTGAATGACTGTCGGCAAATGGCTGTCGATTTTGACACAGTTTCCTGGCTGGGTTCCTCAAAAAGGCACAGTATAAAATAGTTTAGTGGCAGCCTAAGAAAGCATAGTCTGTGAAGCTTGAACATGGTTTGATTCCAAGGTGTTGATGTCTCAAGCCGTTTTGAAGCACATGGATAGGGGAGCTCTGTTGGGTTGTTCCAGAGGATTTACTTGTCCAAGACATTAAACCTTTGCCTTCTGCTAAAATCTGCTCACTATATAGCAAAATACCTTCAAACTTAGTCTGGGCATGGGATTTTTGTTAGTGTTCTATTTCCTGTCCTGTAATTTTGTATAGCGTTACTGGGTGCTAAAGATTATTGTGTTTTAACAGTAGGGAAAATGATCCCTGTAAAGCCTTTGGGATGCTTCAAGATGAAAGTTATGTAAATCGTTACCGGTTTGGCTGTTTCATATACTGTGAACTGATGAAAGACAGCAAGGGAATGGCAGTTACCTCTCAATATAATATAAGACTTGCCTTAGGTAGGACCATTCTGTTTACTGAGCACTTCATTTAATCCCAGTGGAAAACCAAGGGTGGAATTTGCTGTTTTCATAACAACCTAAAGAGGATGTCGTGTCTCTGACTGGCTGGCTACCCCCATGGCAAGATAGCAGAGAGGTAATGTGAGAAACAACTCTGCAGAAAATAACTTCAGCTACCATCACTGGAATGTGTGGTTTCATTCCCACTATAGGTCTGTATCCCCCACAGCAAACCCCGTCTCACGTAGTGGTAGACTGCTACCATGATTCTTTTGGGTATTCCCATTTTCTGTGTTTTACTGCATAAACAGCATAAAAGGAATAGAATAAAGGGAAAGGGAGAAGCTGTTGAAAGAAGTCTGCCATTATGTGACTATACTGTTGAGTAAATAGGATATTGATGATAAAAAATAAACAAAGCTAAAATACTGGAATCCTGGGATTCAGACACATAATTGTTTCCAGTTTTTCTGTTCATGTCGATGAGAGGGAATATAACACTGCACTTTATCATAGCCACTTTGTTGGAAAGACAGCAGCCAGAATGGCCAAGAAGAAATAAAAGCAAGAGTAATAGTAGCTGTGCTTAGAAGTCTACACAGGCCTAGCAGCATGACCCAATAGAAAATATCACCAAGAGTTCTGAGCAACAGCTAATGTGTGGGCAAACCTGAATACTCTCCCACTAATCAGTCTATTAATACAAAATTAGATGAACCACAGAATTTGAGACCTCTGCAAAACAAAGAACATGCTGTGGGCAAGGAGTTCTTTACTGCGAGGGTGCTGAGGCACTGGAACAGGTTGCCCAACAAAGTGGTAAATGCTCCATCCCCGGCAGTGTTCAAGACCAGGTTGGATGGGGCTTGGGACAACCTGGTCTAGTGTGAGCCATCCCTGCCCATGGCACGGGAGTTGGAACTGGATGATCTTAAGGTCCTTTCCAACCCTAACTATTCTATGAATCCTAACTAATCTATGATCCTATAATTCTATTAAATCAACCAAAAGCTGCCAGAGCTGAAAACTGCTCACAGTTTATGGTAAAGGTAAAAAAAAAAGAAACATTTTCAACTGACATGGATGGAAATAGTAAGCAAGGAGTCAAGTTAGATGTGGTAGCTCTGCGCTATGGAGTTGGGTGGACCAATACAAAGAGCAATAAGAAATTCACAGTGCATCAAGGCAACAACAGCAGTCATTCAAGGGAAAACACAATTAGCTTCCAGTGTCTCTGAACAGTTTCACTTAATTCTGAGGAAATGAAAAACCTCAGAAGTGTACCCAGTAGCGATGCAAGATCTGAAGATATTAATTTGAAGCTACCTGTCAGTGTGGGCAGGAATGATTAAACACAGAAAGATCTGAAATGGCCTTTGAGATGTCCTAACAGTGAAACTTTGCAGCCAGGTGTTTGTATATAGATGTGTGGGCTTGTATACACATACTTGTGTGCATACAACTGCACATAAATACACATAGAGAGATTTTATCCTCACTGAGTATTTAGCAGAATAGCTCGGAGCAGCTGCAAAAGGCATCACACTAAAAGCTGAGATGAAAACAAAGAAGCAGAAAAAAAGTAATATCAGGGTGTAGGTTTTTTACCTGGACTTTTCAGAAATGTGGAAAGAGTCTCCTAGGTTGCAGTGGTGATGCTCAGACACCAGGTATTCAGACAGCAACAGTATTTTGAAAATTATTTGTGGGCAAAGAAGCAACATTTTTAGTAACTTGGTAGTTTGGGGCTTCGTTTAAATGACCGAATATTTAGAATTATTATCATAGAATGGTTCGGGTTGGAAAGGACCTTAAGATCATCCAGTTCCAACACCCTGCCATGGGCAGGGACACCTCACACTAAACCATGGCACCCAAGACTCTATCCAACCTGGCCTTGAACACCACCAGGGATGGAGCATTCACAACTTCCCTGGGCAACCCATTCCAGTGCCTCAGCACCCTCACAGTAAAGAACTTTTTCCTTATATCCAATCTAAACTTCCCCTGTTTAAGTTTGAACCCGTTACCCCTTGTCCTGTCACTACAGTCCCTAATGAAGAGTCCCTCCCCAGCATCCCTATAGGCCCCCTTCAGATACTGGAAGGCTGCTATGAGGTCTCCATCAGCTTCTCTTCTCCAGGCTGAACAGCCCCAACTTCCTCAGCCTGTCTTCATACGAGAGGTGCTCCAGCCCCTGATCATCCTCGTGGCCTCCTCTGGACTTGTTCCAGCAGCTTCATGTTGGGGAGCAGCTTCTGTTGAGGACACCAGAACTGCACACAGTACTTCAAGTGGGTTATTCTTGGGGATCTGTATGGAAAACCATTTTCTCACTTGGTGAAGTAGTCCATGAACTGATTTCACAGCCAGTCTTAAAGGTGACAGTTTCTCTGTCTTAATAATGAGAAAGAAAATCCATTGAGAAACTTTGTTTTCAGTGTACATTTCCAAGCCAAGAGACACAGGTGACTCTTACAGGGGCCATACGAAATGCTACAAAAGCTGTAATGTAAAATCGTTAAACAGAATAGTGTCCAGGGGAACAGTTAAACTTTGTGAAAGGGCATATGGCTACTCCCTGAATACAGAATTATGGAGGAATTACAGGACTGTTGGCCTGAGGTGCACTTTTATCTTCTCAGACTCTATGTTTCCAGAGTTTTGATGAAGTCACTACTGAGACAGAAGAAGCTGGATCCAAAGAAAAACCTGTATCCAAATGCTGTCCAATGTGGTAATGCTCGCACTTAGAAATCCGGCATAGACCCAAACTTGTGTTTTGGAAGTCAAAGAGAGCAAGGTTTGTCTGAACCACGTAGCTGAAATGCTGCTCTGGTGCATCACTGAGCACCTATGTCACCTACATCTTCCTTGAATTGCGTTAGCATTGCTGGGATGCTTGAATACTTAACGGAAAACACATACTGTGCCATGCTTTCTGGAGGGAAAAAAATCCTGGTATATAAGAAAAAGTGGACAGACTGAGGAACAATTTAAATAAAAAGAATGACTGTGAGCAGAAATAAAATTGGGGGAAAAAAATAAGGTATTCAGCATGCCAAGGTGACTGTTAATGCCAGGTTAAACTGAAAGTTATTTAAAAGAAATCTGGTGGAAGGAAAACTGCTGCAGGGCTTGGAATGCCAAATGAGCTGCTACTAGGGACCCTGAGGAAGAAGCTGCTTTCTAACTGGGGGATGGATGCATGTCTGCCTTGTGCCATGTTTACAGCTGCAGGCATGTACAGGAGGTTTCCAAATAGTAAAAGATTGTGTATTGCATCAGCACCACTGAGAGGGAAGTGGACAACAAGGTCCTATAAGCAACCAAATGTAACATGTATTTTTTTTTTCTTCCTAAAATGGCATCCCTAGCAGAATCCACTATATTGGGCTATGCCTGATCATTCACAGGCTGTCTACTTCCTTCCTTCTCCACTGATCAATCATAGAATAGTTTGGCTTGGAAAAGACCTTAAAAGCTCATCCAGTTCCAGTCGCCTGCCAGAAGCAGGGACACCTTCCACTAGAGCAGGCTGCTCCAAGCCCCATCCAACCGGGCCTTGAACATTGACAAAGTTAAGCAGGGAAAGAGGGCAGGTCTTACTCAAACACTTCTGGAGACTGAGAGTATATATTGTAGCTTCCTCAACTGAGTTAATATTGATTTTTTTTCTAGTGGATGAGATTTTAGTGAAGAGCTTCATATAAAGCTTTTCTTCCACAGGGCAAAACCTGAGATTTAGGTCTGGTGGAAGCATGGGTATTTTTGTGTAGAACTGAGAAATGTTGGCAGCTTGTCACTTATCTGAAGTGAGTTTGACTGTCCTGGAGGCAGATAATGATTTAATTAAAAAGTTACATTGTGTTAGGTGCTATGTTGAACCCTCAAACAAAGCTCTTTCCCTGCTGACCTATCATGTTCTTACTGACATACTCTTTTGCTGCAGGAGGTGATGTGTTTTTATTATGATCCCCATAAGAAAGGCTCTCAGACTCCATAAAATATCTCTTAAAACACCACTTTTTTGCGTTAAAACTATAAAGAAAGGGAGGAGAATATAGATAATCTTACATCCTTTCAGCTGGTGGAAACACTTGATTTACATGGCATCAACATGTCTCCGGTCAAGGAACTGCACACCGTGCAGATCCCATCCATGAAATGGTTATCCAGTATTTTGGTCTTTTGAGCTCTTACAGGTTTTTCTTAAAACAGCTTTATTCATCATTTCTGCTGTCAAACAGAAAGCTCACATGAGAACTTGTTGCTTCACTTGTAGATAAAGGCAAGGACACGGAGGTAGTGCAGCTGCTGTTACCAAGCGGGAGCTGCCTATAGGCCCCTCTATTACCATTTGTTGACTGAGTTTCTTGTGTGGCCCAGGGTTATGCACAGTATGAACTGTTCTGAAGGCCAAGCTGTAAGTGCAACAGCACAACACACATCTGTGCCTTCTTGGGATAACTGAGATGCTGTAAAATGGTCTGTTTCTGATCAATAGGCTTAGGATAATGCAGAGAACAGCAAATTCCAGCCTTCCCTCCACCTCTATCAGATCTCATTATTTTCTTTCATTATCAGGGATTTAGCTATCATTGGGAATGTTCACATTTCTTTCTCCTTTGTTAAATAAGGCTTTAGAACAATTGCAGTAGGCAGGCTCTTAAAGAATTAATTCCAGGTTTTACAATATATGTGGTACAAGTCGGGACAAAATGTTCAGAGTTTTAGTCAGTCCAGGAAAGCTTCCAGTACAGCTGAATTCTAAAGACTTTGCAGATTTAGCTGAATACTGAACCTTAGTAATTAATCTTGGTCAAGGTTGGGATGTGGCACTCAGGAAAACTGGCCCCTAATAGTGTTTCACGTGGGTGCTATAGATATCTATTTTTTTCTTAACCTTTCTAGGGTTTGCTTCAGTTTGTTTCTATCATATTAGGCCTTTCAGTTTCTGCTAGGCTCAGTTTTATCTAATGGATTTAAGAAGTGCTAAGTGAAATATGAATACAGATCACTTAAAGTTCAGTTCAGATTTGGGGGCATACTAGTAACTGTGTTAGAAACCAAGCAGCCCAGAAAAAGCAATTAGTTCATTCTTGCTCGTGCCCAAACACTGCCAGAGGTTAATCACAATGTCTAGACCTAAGAGGAGTTTGGCTGCTCTCAGTGTGCAATATTGATTACAGTAGCTCCTCTTCTTCCCACCAAAAATTAACCTGTGTACAATGAAATTGTCCGTATGTAATAAAATAATGTGAAATGTCCAGAAATCCCAGTCTCTTTCCTCTTTATTTCCTGCTCTTTTACCTGTTGTTTTTCTTTAAATCTGACTTCTTTGGCCTTGAAAAGATAAGTAAATCTTTTATTCTTAGACGGTATCCACCGATTCCTGTTTCTTAACCTCCAAGCTTTGCATCTTTGATATTTGTTTTTATCTGCCTGACCACCTGTCTCGATGAAAACTGTTTCTTCTTTCCACAGTCCTTTCGTGTCTTCTTCCTTACCAGATGGCAAAGATTTCACTGTGCTTTTTCACTGTCCAGATGAGCCCTTCATGTCGTTTTCCTAGTTCTGTCTTCTTGCCTTTTTACTTTCTGCAGTAAATTTCATTTCCTTTGGGCCTTCAAATCTTTCCAGGAAGCAGACAGACTTTAAGGAATTGTTGCCCAAGTTTATACAACTCTCCGTTTCCCATCAGCATCTCATTTACTGAAATATTTGATGTATTTTACTGCAGCTATCAGATGGTGAGTTGTTGGTGCCAAGGAATTGAATCTGATTTCATGTGAAAATTGACAGAATAAGACAAAGTAGCTATGCAATTTAAAGGGGACATTTCTAAAATTGAGCTTTACTGAGGAGCTGGGTTTTGTTACATCTTTACAGGCTTTAAAAGAAAAGGTAAAAATAGAACAAAAGCACAAAACCAACCATATAACATTCAATTTCTTATAGTTCAACCTCTCAACACTAGGTTTGGAGCTATGCTGCCACTGAGACCTCTTTCTCCCCTCTCATTACCAGTTTCTGAGGGATCTTATTTGTTAAGCTGCTGAGATCCTGCATATTTAATCTCCAGCCATAGCTTATTATTTCATTTAATTCTTCTTCCACAGTAGTGCAGGAATGAGTTGTTTGCTAAATACTAGGCTCACCTTTGGAGCATTTTGCACTTCTGTGTGATATATTACGCACTGTCAATACACAGGTAATGGTTCTTAGTTGGTTTAGGTTATTTGCTCTGTTCAGAGGTAAATTGGCAGTGTTCATCTTGTTTAACATTGTTTTTCTCAGTAAGAAGATTCCAAGAAATGGAAGCACTGAGGAGACTGTCTCCATCAAGAATTGTTTGATAACATTTCCTAACCATGCTAGAAACTTGCCTACAAACTTCATTTTGACACACGCACAAGTTCTGGAATAATTCCTGGTTGTTTGGCTTGTAATAGCTCTTGGCTCATCCTGGAACAATTAATCACTGATGCCCATGTTAATAATTTTAAGCCTCAGCAAGGCAGTGTAGTAGCTCAGCAGAGGTAAAGGTGGTAGAATAAACGGAGTGCTGACAGTTGCTGATGTTTTACATAGGGGGTCGCTTAGCCCTGCTTTAACTGCTTTGCTTTGCATGTTAGTTACTGCCTGCAGCACTGCTTACAGTAATGCTTTCTTCTTTGAGGTTAACTGCTGATAGCAACAGTGGAAAATCTGAGTTGCAAAAAAAAAAAATATCATTAGAGACAGAAAGTAAAACAGTTTAAAGGAATTATGGTAATACTTCCTACTTCCATGGAAATGCTTTAATTTGGCAGTCAGGTTTCTACACAGTAGCCAGGTATTTAAGTTCACGGTTCCTGTGTAACCTGAGCTTCTGGTTAAAGGGCAAGAGAACAGTCCCATCTGTATAAGAGATGTTTTCAATATGAATATTTGTTGCAAACTAGATCCCCCTAAAAGCCTTCCGGTCACTCTGACCTGTGAGAAAATCATCTTCATAGATGTCAGTTTGAGAAGCTTAACCTCAAGTCTGTGAGCTACACATCAAACATCTGAGAAACTACTACTACTAGTAGGAACACCAGTTTAGAATTGTCAGTGCTTCAGGAAAAGAGAAATTTATATTGCTTTAAGGAGCTGAATTATCCACCCAGCCAGAAAATGGCCATCCTGGGGCTACCCATCAAAGGCCACAGGAATGATCAAGGGACTGGAGCAGCTGTTGTATGAGGAAGGGGTTGAGATTGTTCAGCCTGGAGAAGAGAAGGCTCAAGGAACACCTTATTAAAATGGATGCATATCTGATGGGATAGTGTAAAAAAAGTTGGACCCAAACTCTTAGTGGTGACCAGTGTCAAGAAGCACAAAGGAGCACAAACTTTCAGACAAGAAAAGAGAGCACTTTTTAACCATAGTTGAACATTGGAACAGGTTTTCCAGAGGGGTTGATTTCAGTCTCCATCCTTGAAGATATTCAAAAGTCAGCTGGATGCAGTATTGGTAAACCTGCTCCAGCACACCCTGCTTGAGCAGGGGGATTGGACCAGACAGTCCCCAGAGGTATCTTCCAACCTCAGCTGGAATGTTTAACCTAAGTAGGGTGTTGTTGGTATCACAAAAGATGAGAAAAGAAAATGAATGCATTGGAGGTGGCTTGCCTGGATTGTATATGTATGGTTTTGAAGAAAAATGGCTCTTTAATCTACCAGACAAAGCTATACCAAAGACAGAAATTAGACTCAAATTATTACTAAAGAGGTTCATTAACTGCTAGAACAACTTCTTTATGAATATGCTAAATTCATCTCCTTGAAGTCTTTCAGTAAAGGTTTAATAATGATCTGTTCATAGAAGATACAACCAGCTCTGCTGGAGGATATAGACTTTGTAAAGGAATCAGCTGATGAAATTCAATGGTTCATAGTAGGCAAATTCTGGTAAGATAATTGCAAAAGTCTTCTAGCCTGAAAAGATACAGCACTTCTTAGGGGTGTTTAACTACAGAGCCACAGAAAACGCATGTTTGTGTGACGAATTCTGAATGACACAGCTGTATGGATTTTGTTTTCTGCAATACATATACATAAGCCATAGTGACACTTGTCTCTGAAACAGGACTAAATGTGCTGCTTGACTTGATGTTTACACAACGTTGCTTTACCTTTCAATCAAGAGAAGACCTGCCTTCACTGAAGTCTGGCTCTAATACAGCTTACACAGGAAAGCTATGCAAGGGAGTACAGAAGGTATTTTAGCACTGGAGGGTTATCTGAAAATAAGTGATTATTTGCTTTCCTCTTTTACCTATTTCAGCAATATTTTGGGTGTATCTATTGCCTTACACCAGTAAAGGGAACTTGCTAAGGAAACTAATTCTTAATGTAGTTTCATTAATTCAGTTTCGTCAAAAAATTCAGATCCTTTCTCTTTTAAAGAGCGGATGCTTTTTAATAGAACAGAAAACAACTTCTGTCTCAAAAGTGAAGAAACGGGCATAAACTTTTGATAAAGTAAAATTGAAATGATCCGAAATCTTGTTGCTGTTTAACTTCGTGCAGTGAACGTGCATACAGCAACAGAGAGGCTGTTGAACTAGAATTCAAATAGCATCTGACACAATACTGTGCCAAACAGATTTCTATTCAGTGTTGTAAATGAATTCTTAGGAGTGAAAATTTTATGTCAGTTTTCAAGCTCCATATCAGAAAACCAACAAAGCTGTTCCTGAAATTTAGTTTTGTGTATTCATTTCAATGAATATATGATGTTTTCTACTCTTGAATTACCCAACCATTGTTAGAAAAAGGCAAAAGGCTTCCTGTATCAGGGGAGGAATAAGAAATAAAATGCAAGCTACTTAGCAAAGCTAGATTCCAGTGAATAGGTTTCAGAAAAGGAAATTGGTTTCTTTGGTATTCAGATGAGCAAATATGATCATAATCCCAAAGCAACTGAATGGGTCAGAGAAACTAAAACTGTTTTAGGGGTTTTTAAGTCCAGGTTAATGACTTCAGCCTGTACCTGGTAAATGATAAGATAAACCTTTACATACTGATTTTTTGATAGTTTACAACAAAAACCTTTTGTAACATAAGAGTAATTACATTAAGTGTAAAATTGCAAAAGTATTGACATGCACTTTGTTTTCTGTGTATTGATAAATAAAAACATACGTGGCTTCCAGACACCATTAAATGTTCCTTGCTCCCACATGAAATAATCCTTGCCTTCTACAGGCACAGATATAAGACAGCTGCTTTTCCCAGTTCATTTGGAATTGAAAATGCTGCTAAGTGTGTCATTGTGTTCTACCCCATGTAACTTCCCTTCCCCCTCTGCTCTTGAGAATCACTGAGCCTTAAATGCCCATTTTTACTCTTTGTGCAATGTTAAATTCATGCATTTACAGGCAGATATTAGCATGAAATGGGCATTTTTTCAGCAAAGAGACCAAGCACCAAAAGGGAAAAAGCCAACTTTTCTTTCTACTACAGCTGCAGCGTATACCCATTATGGTGTGAGGCTCTTGTCAGGCTGCAGCAGGAACAGGCAAGTCAGAAGCCCAGGATGACAGCAAGGGAGGCAAACCACATTCCCACCAAAGGAAGAAGAACAGAGGACAGATGGTTAGCTAGTAGTCCAGTGGTCTCCAGCATGTAGTGTCAAGGCAGGAAGCTACAAGGCACAGCATACCTGCAACACTGCTCAGACATGGGCCAAGTAAAGGCCAGGGCTTAAATTCAGTTCCCAGGCCAGTGGGGAGAGTTTGCATGGACAAGAGGCTCAGATGGGGCTGATCAGAGCCATTAGAGTCTTGGGTGTTGTAAGGACCCCGAGAGCTGTGCATCAGTCCTGGCTGCATCATGGGTGGAGGACTGAAAGGAGCATACTCCTAATCCAGAAAGTCAAGGAGCCATAAGCCTGAGGTCTCATAATTCATGCCTTTTCAGCAAATTAACATCTTAACACTATTTTAAAGCTGTCTGTGCAAAACCCCTGACTTTCTGTTGGATGGCTTTGTTGTGCCAGATTTAACAAATGGAGTAGTCTAAGAAAGGAATGCAGTATTTGAAGGATGGAAAGATTCTTTGTTTTCTACTATTGACTGTGGTTTTCATGTACAGCTCACTCTGGCCTAGGTTATAGCCTGCCACTGAAACAACAGCACAGAGCAAAACACTGTTCCTTGTAGGCATGCACCCCAGTTGTGAGATATGTGGTAGTGGCTTGTTTGCCTGTATCAGAACTGGATTTTTCAAATGCCACTCTGAAAAGAGCATGTGTGTGCATATACAGCATCCACTGTACAACAACTATTTGTTGATGAAGTATTTGGTATGGAACATAAAAATCAGACTTGGCTGTGACCCTTTTTATCTGTTTAGTTTCATGATTCAAAGAAAACCGGTAGTTGGGAAAGAAATGAGAATACTGTACAATGTACTGCATTGATTTTTCTTGTTAAGGTTTTAATAACCAAGGTTTCTTCCTTCCTAAAATATTTCAGCTCTTTGAAAACTTCACTTGAAGCATGCTGTGTGTCCCTTGGTTATCACAGTGGAATTTGCTGCCATTTGTAGCCAGAACTGTCTTTGCTCACTGTTTGGAATAGTGGTGTGAACACCAGCTGCTTTAGAGGTAGCTGCTCTTAGTAGTGTTAAATAGGATACGCTGTGGCACAGGAATTAGCTTAGAAAATTTGATTCCTTTTAAAATTGATTAATTCCCTGTTGGCTACACTTCAGGGAAAGAGGATTTACCCACTTTTGTCTTCAACTAATACTGTTTACACTACTGAGTTCGCATCCTATCATGTTCTGCCAGTCTTACTAATCCTTCTATATGAACTGTATGCTGAGCAGGCAATGGGGGTGCTAGGTATCTGTTGGGTGCTAGGTTTTATAGATTCTACCTCCTGCTACAACTTTAGTCCTTGCAACTATAATTGCTGTGTTACCAAGTATCTGAATACAAATGTTGTACTGCACCATTTTGGCTATTCTCCCTTGGGCAACTACAGCCTTACATCATTTGAAACCAACCAGAAAATCTCGACTGAAATATTGCACTTCTAACTAATTTATTTTTGTGGTTCATTTTGCCAAGTAAAATTGAGGTAGTTTTTCTCTTGTTCTGCCTTTGTAAAGCATTGGATCTTATTGTATCTTTTACTCTAGTTAAAGATCTAACACTAACTTTGAGCTAATAAGGAAATGCTATAATGGACCTTAAAAGACTTTGTGTAGGGATTACGATGGCATCACTGTTATCAATAACCTTTTGCAATGAAACTGGATACTCAGGACTATGCGCTTTAGAGTAAACTGTATGGAGTGTAACTGTCTTAATGCCTGAAACTGTCTCCTCTAGCATTTTACTTGCAAAGGAGGTAACAAGGTTGTAAGATGCTGTTGGACTAAGCGTTAAAACTGTCAAGAGACTGACTGGCAGGGAAGGCACACTTTAACTTCTTGGATGCAACAAGAAATATCCTGTGCTTCTAAGTCAGTGACCTTATATTTCAGGTATTGACTTTTAGAAGGGGAATTGGCTTTTGACAGCTTGCTTTCATCTAAGCAGGATGATTTGGGCTGTAGCAAAGCAAGGCTTCTTTCAAAGTGACTATTCAGAATGCTGTCTAAGAAGCCTGAAATGCCTTTGTGTAGCAATGAAAGCATTGTCCAGAGCAGCAATGCCTTGGCTCTGCCTTTGAGGAGAGTTATAGAGAAGGGATAGCATCTGAAATGCTATTTTTTCAGATTTAGTAGGCAGGTGAGTATTCCTGGCAAGAATTTTCCTAAAGAACTAAGCACAATGCAAGGAAGGATGCAGGACAGATTGCTCAGGCAGTAGGTTCCTGTTCGGTTTTAAATATTTATGGAGCAATAGCTCAAAGAAACCTCAGTTAAGAGCAGAATTGCACAATCGTAGATATTCATGCATGCTCTGAATTAAAAATATCAAATGCTTGGGTTCATAGCCTGGATATTGTGGTTTTGAAGCGTTTAATTATCCCACATGACATGTTGAGAATGTGTCTGTTCACTCAAAGGGAGCTTTTTACCTCTGGCATCCTTGAATGGATAAGATTTTGGGTGTAAAAGCATTGCGAAGTGGCACAATGCTCTCTTTCCAAACCTACAAACTGGCTCCAATAGTGACTGAAAACTGTGAATCTCTTGTTCTTTATTTTGAGGAATGGGTTATATTTCTCTATTTTAATATAATCACTTTCTGACTATTAATTTTTAAAAAATAATGTGAAAATCTTACAGTTTCAAAGTGAAATATTTCAAATGTTAGGAAACGAGAGCTCATGTTCTACATGAAAGCTTGATTTAGCATGAGTGGTTATACATTAAGACATAGATGTCGTTATGCATGTTGTCAAACAGGTTTTAGTGACAAACACAGATTTTAGTCTAATTTGTCTTATTTAGGTGATGGAAAATAAGGGAACTAAAAAGCAGAGGAACAGAAAGGAATATGCAGATGGAAAAGAAATGGAAAAATAGAGGTGATCGTAAAGGGTATTTGTTTTTCTACGGAATAATACTGAATAGAAATATGTTAAAAGTTAGTGGGAAGTTTCATTAGTATAGGAAAGTTTAATTCTTGTTTCTCCTAGATTCTCAGTAAGATAGGAGAACACAGACACTTTCTGCTGCAAATTGCAACTTGCAACTTCCCTAATTAGTATCAGGTAGAACAAACATTGCCCTCTGGATTGCATCCCTACTCTGAGGAAGAGAGCATTTCAGCAGAGATCATTATCAAAACCAAGTTAATTCTTGGTTAACTAACAATGTACCTCTCCTCAGCTTTGATAACAAGCCCCTAAGAGCTGAGGAGTTTGCTGTGTGTGCAAAGTGGCAAGTCTACAAGGAGAATGAAGAGAAACCCTCTGCCCACCATTAACCTTATTTTAAATGAGATTACAAATACACTGAGCAGCTGCTCCAGCTTTACTTGTGCATGTTATAGTATATGATGTTTGTTTGCCAAATCATAACTCCTGTTGATGACAACAGTAATAGTACTTGTTAAAGCACAAACCCCACCTTCTGTATCACTGTGGCAAGGGGACTATATAGAACATGCTTTTTATTAAAGTCATAATAGATCTTCACATAGGTTAAGCCAAGCAAGCATCCTTGGCACAAGGAATAGTACAAAAGCATCGTGGGTTAGAAGCTTGGGGGAAGCAGACCATCTGTAAGTATTCCAATCAAAGATGGGACACTAAAAGTAAAACCTAAATATTGTTTTATAAAAGTGGGTTAGAGAGTCTCGATACACAACAACAGCACATACCTAATGGTTTATTTCGTTCAAATTTTGTGTTGTGCAAGCCTGTTGCACATTAGTTAAAGACTGGCTTGGTGGGATTGTACCCAATATATTTTTATTACCACTCAGAGATAAGGAAATATATATATATTTTAAAATAACCTTTGAATGGCACATATAATCTAAAATACCTGAAGGGACCAACTGTGACCCTGTTAGCAGCACCGAGCGTGTTTAACTGCGCATGCACTCCTTTAAAGCTGCATTTCCTGTAGTGGCTATGTAAGTTTGGGGAGTATTAGCAGTTGCAGCTCAGGTGCCGGAGTGCTTATGGCAGCACTGTGTTCAGAGTGTTTTGAAGTGCTCAACTATTTTCCAAGCATCTTTTGTGGGTTTTGTAGTTCCCACTTCGATGTATGATATGAGAACTAGACTGTTACCAATGCTCCAGCTAACTTAAGGTTACTTAAGATCTTACTCTTCTGTTTATCCTTGTGTGCTTACATTCATACCCTGTAGTCAATATTATTATGTCATGGACCCTACTTCCACTACCCAAGAAATGGTCTGTTCTATTGGAAATAAGCTACTGACTAGATTAATCAGTCTGAACAAAGGAAAGAGATTTAAGCAGGCCTGTCAATTATAAAACAATAAAACATGACAAACTAGAATATTCTTTTTCCCAAGGAAAAGACATGACAAAAAAATCGGTTTTCTAACTGGTTTTGTCTCTCTTCATTTTATGTTTTCTTGGAGTATTACAGAAGTGGTCAGATAACACTGAAAAATCCACCTACTATTGCAACAAGTAAGGGTTTTGCCAGCAGATTTTGGGAGGTAAATTCAACGCCTCCTTCAGTGGATGAGAGTCTGCCACCTAGTGACCACCTTCAGCAGCTCCATCGCACTTGAGCATGCAGAAGCCTTGGAAAATCAGTCAAGAACTGAGATTTGCAGGGATTTGGTGTGGCTTCCGCTTGAGGAAATTTTGATGCATTGATATGTGATGCCTCCTCCTGCTACACTTTGGTTAATACACGAGCCGATTTTTTTAATTACTGTTTGAAAAACTTGGAGGTACATGAAAAGATCTGGGTGTGCTACAGCTCTACTTAGGTAAGACACATCTCTACTTTAAAAAACAACACCACGAAACTCATTTAACCTCAGAAGCATATTCTCCATTGCAAGTCCGATTGAGAATAATGCTATTGTTTATGCTGCTGTTCTTCAAGGTTTGTAGCATTTGATCTTGGCAGTCACAATTGTATGGTAACTCATAGATGATTAGCCTTGTACAGTAAGCATCAATGGCACACTGCTCACAGAGGCTGTGTGCAGCCTCTGAACAACATGGTAATAAAGATTTTTACTGATTCTTACTGGATTTTGTAGACTACAGAAAACTCTGTTACCAGGGAAATTATTCTTGGTAGAAATCCCAGGCAAAATATTGAGTAGTATTGTAACAGAGAAATAATTGGCTGTCTTTTTTTGTTATAGAATAGGGAAACTTGCAACAATGGAAATAAGCAAGGCAGGACTTGAGTTCAGCATCAACATGATGAGTCCAAGGCACCAGGTATAATATTGTCACACCTAATGAATAAATTGGTGGGTGTTCATAAAGTCTTTTATCTTAAAGTCAGATCTGAGTGATCTGAGTACCATCTTCTTTATGGCACCAGCAACAGCAAATAATGGTAATAGTGAAATGGTCTTAAAGTAAGCAACCTTGAGTCTCTAAACTTTCCAGAACAGAGCATAATCCTATAGCGAAAGTATGGGAGCTTGAACTGACATCACGTACTTGCTTATAGTGATCGCTATATCAGACGGTGTGTTCAGGATAAGTTCTTCTACCTGGAGTTTTGCAGGATGAAGTTACAGTATGCAAACTTACACAGTCGCCCGCATGCCCCTTAGGTCCGTGATGATAAAGGAGCCTTTATGTCTCAACCAAGTAGGAAGACTAGCCTCCTTGTAAAGAGCTGTCTCTCTCTTTTCACCTTCCACAAAGGGAAGATACATAGCAAAAACATCACATCATGTTGATTACTGATGTGCACTCTGAAGCTGTGGTGTCACTTCATACCTCCTTTCACTATTTCTAGATGGTTGAGATTAAAGTGTTCTGAATGAGCACTTTCTTTGGTTCCAGTGAAGCTATTCCGGTACGTTAATTTCCCATTTGCTGGACACTTCAAAGAGTTCAGCATGACTTCAGAGTACTGAAGACATACTTCAAGCTGCTGCAGAATTAACTTAGGAGTTATAAAAGCAGTAGATGCATGACTATGCTTTTAATCCATGAAAAAGGAGATGTGGAACTGGTACTTTAACAAGCTGACAGCCGCAAATTAAAATTTAATGTGGCTATGATGAGATGACAGTTACTGTTTGTAAGTAATTGGGATCACCTTTCTCCAGCCCTGTTCAGTACTATTTGTGCAATCTTACATCGCTGAGAACATAATCCTGCAATTGAGTGAAAACAGACAGCAAAGTACTTCCCTCATGGATTGATCCTAAAATGGGCTTCTGATTTCTTCCTTTTCTCACATGTGACAGAAATTAAAGTTCCAGCAGATCCTGTGTTCATTGCCTGTTGCAGACAGGCAAGGAACAGAGCAGTTGGATAGGCTACCTCAGGAACCTCTGTGTGATGTAAGTAGAAAGGTTGGAGTCCATTCCTGTTTATGATCTACCCAACCTCCCACGAGAGACCAGGGGACTCCTCATATATCATGAAGAACCCTGAAGGAGGCACAATTCCTTCCAGTAGCAGCCAGAAGGCATTGGCAACAGAAGTGCAATGAAAAGGATAAAACTGCTTCAAGCCACCTCCAGTGCTGCATTTGTGAAGTTGCCAGGGATCTTCATAAGTAGACTCATAGATTGCAGGCAGAACAGCTTCATCCTTTAACTGTGCTATAAACATATGTCAGCATGTGTGGGACTTAATAGGTGTGTTTCAGGTATGGAACAGAGGAGATTGCATATAGCAAAGAGGTTCAGATGAAGTGAGTAACACTGCTAACTCCAAACACTAAAATGTCCTAAGTAGATCTTCATTCATTAGTTCTTAGATACAGAACCAATTTTCAAGTTTCTAAAATAATGATTTACCTTTGGAAACTGGGGGTCTGTGTAAGGTATAAAAGATAAGATGTATGGAGTTGTTACAGGGGGTTGACACAAGCCAACAGCTAAGCAGCACATAGCTCTTGTTCTCCCCACAGAGCAGGGCAGGAGAGAGAATAAGAAGAGGAATAGGAAGAAAAACTCATGAAGGAAAAATGAAGTAAAACAAACCAACTGATGTCAAGGCAACCACTTAGCACCTTCCACAAGTAGACAGATGCCCAGTTGGTTTCTGAGCAGTGGCTACCTATACAGAATCCCCTTCCCTTGGTTTTTATTGCTGAGCATAATGTGACATGGTATGGAATATTTCTTTGATCACTTGGGGTCAACTGGCTGTGTCCCCTCCAAGCTTCTTGCCTATGCAAGCCTACTCACTGCAGGGGGCAGAGTGGGAGAAAGAGAAAGCCTTGACACAGCGCAAACACTGTTCAGCAGTAGCTAAAGCGTTGGTGTGTTATCAACACTGGGTTAGCCCCAAATCCAAAGCACAGCACCATATGGGCTGCTATGAAGAAAGTTAACTTCATCACAGCCAGATCCAGTAGGGGTGGCCATATTGAGAGGGCAAGTGGATATGAAAGGGGGGAATGCAGGCAATGTGAACAGAAAATGTGGCCTGAAAGCAAAGGAGAGACTAAAAATATTTTCTAGAATAAAAAATAATTAAGAGGATCTGACAAAAAGAATGTTGGAAAGACTGAAAGGATATTGTAAGAAAGGTTTATACTGTGTAAAAATACTTGGAAAACCAGCAAGTAAAGAAAGAAGGAAAGGTAAGGAATCACTATTGGGGGGGGGGGGGGGGGGACACGACACAAGTTACAGAAACACCAGTCTTATATGGTGTTCTTTACGTTAATGCATTTCTTACATATGTACAAAAAAACATAGTGAAGAGTTCCTGACAAGTAGTGAATCCAGTACTACAAGGAGTATTGGAATTACAATGCAAAATCCTTTTCGTACTCAGGAGGATGCAGAGAAAAGAGAAAATACAGCTGAAGTGACTACACTGCTGTCTCCACCATAGGTAATGATATAGTTTCCTAAGCTGCCCCTCAGCATTGGTCTTAGATGGTTTCATGAGCATCTCTGCTTTAGAGGAATAAGGAAGCATAGTACACAATGCAGCTCCTACATGATCACAGAGTCTATGGTGCACTGGTTGGTACTAGCTAGGAGTCTGGCATCCATAGGTGTTCTAATCAATCTGCACCTGGATGAGAGAGGAAGCCAGGCTTTGGGAACTTAGTGGAGGTCAGTATCAGCTTAGGAATGTGAAAGTCATGAAAGAAAGTTTATTTTCAGTATTAGCTGTGATCACTTAAATATTAAACTAGGCACCAGGGGCAACAAGTGTAGACTGCCAGTAGATCTGAAGGACAGCAGGAGGCTCTGTCAGATCAGGTACTGATGAATAGTTGATGCTTCTCTCTTCTAAACATAGTTTAACTTCACTTGGAAAAGTATGTCTGACTGCAGTTTGATTCCCAGTAAGTTCTTGTCAAGCACTGCTATTCCAATTTGCTTTGGAAAGCCTCTTCCTATGTGTGATCCCTGCCCCATCCACTAAGCCTTCAGGCTTTCTATCCCTGACAAACAGCCTAGATACAGCTGCCACCAAAACATAGCTTGACTAATAACTTGTTTATACAGAGTTGTCTGATGCACCTGTAAAGCTGGTCTAAAAGTCTTGAGTAAACCCCTTCTTTGTAGCACATCTTGTTTCTGTCGGAGTTTCACTTGGAAAATAGAAAGAAATTCTGTGTTCAACAGAAGCTGGTATGTAAAATCTTCTGATTTTTGCAGAACAAGTGGTGACAGCCGGAACATAACGCAGCTCTCAGTGTTCAAAGGATCTGCACCACAATTAATTACTTACTGAGCTGTTCACTTTGCATGAAAATCTTGTCTCAGTAATTGAACACATCACTGGGGCTGCTGCTGAATGTATCTGGTAATGCCTGCTCTGTAAAACAGAGTCTGTCACTCTTTTGGATACGATTTAGTGCAGGGTTTTTTCTGCCATTTTCTGCTTTTCTCAGCATGGGAGCCCCATGTTTTGCACCCTGTGGTTTTAATTCAAAAGCTTTATTTTCTTAAGCAGCTTCGTTGCCTTTCTGAATAATTCTCTTCCAGGGGTCCAGAGAGAGATTTTGCATGGTTACCAATCTGGGGCCTAATCTGCTCTTTACTTTCAGAGTGGAAAACATACTACATAAATAATAAAAGGGTACTTGCATTTGCGTAGTGCTTTTCATCCCAAAGGATCCTTTTTCATGTTACTGGATGCCAGACTGTGGCTTGATCCAGGGAAAGACGTGTTATCAAAGACATCTGTCTTGCGAAAAACCCATCTGGATCATTAGGATAAATCATAATGCTCAACCTTGAACTCCTCTTTTTGACAAACTCTCACAATGCCTGGAAGAGTACTTTAACTAACATAAAGAATATATAGTTATAGACACATATATATGCACACACATGTATATATACATATATATAGAATATATAATATAGAGAGTTCTAGTATGTTGGCATGCTCTGGAACTGCTACCACAGGAAAACACTCAGGGATGGGGGAATGATGTAGGCTTGACCAATTGCTCTGGTGGGAGCACTTCAGGACACATCTGGAAGCAGAATTCTACTGTTTAGGGAACTTTAAGGCTAAGCAAGGAGGTAGCTGGATAGTTCAGATGCCTCTGATCTTGGGCAGCGGCTCCCTGTGGGTATTTTGGATTGTAGCTTTGAATTTAGGAGCCTTACTTCTGTTCAAGTCTTGCCCGAGGCATTGAAGTCCTTAGTTGGAGCTAGCCCCAGAACCCCAGCTGGTACACATCAGGAGAGATCAGTTATACTCAGAAGTGTCATAACACATGATCCTAGTTGCTGCAGGCAGAAATGATTTCTGTTGAATAATTGCTGTTGAAATGAGCTGCTCTAGAACAAGCAGATGAAGAAGATGCCTAACAACATAAAACAGTATTGTGGGCAGCATTTGGATCTGGGATTCGTTTCTAAGAGTACTCAAAAAAGCTTAAATCTGACAAAACATGGTGGCTAGTTTATTTCCTTGATTTTTTTTTTTAAGTTTATATCATCACAGTTTCTAAGAACTTGTACAGGTTCCAGTGTTAACAAATAATTTTTACCCATAATATCTCTCTTGCTCATGCCCCTTACCTTGTCATTTTATTCTTACCTTTATATTCATAGAATCATAGAATGGTTTGAGTTGGAAAGGACCTTGAGATCAAGTTCCAACCACTGCTTCTTCGGGCAACCTGTGCCAGTGCCTCACCACCCTCACAGTAAAGAACTTCTTCCTTATATCCAACCTAAACTTCCCCTGTTTCAGTTTAAACCCATCACCCTTTGTCCTATTCCTAGAGTCCCTAACAAAAAGTACCTCTCTGGCATCCCTGTATCACTGTAGCAAAGTATCAGAATAGATCAAATGGAACAGAGCAGTAGCATCAAGAGAGATTCTCTGGGCCTCTTGCACTTCCTAGCCCTACTAAAAAAAAAGCCAATGTAAGGCAGACGTAGGTACTTCTGATGCACTTGCTCTGAGAATTCACTTATCCTGGGCTGATCACCAAGCACTTCCACCAGCAGGAAAGTTTATAGAGAAATTAAAGTGATTTGAATTCAGTTTTATTCCTCTTTCTAGAATAATCAAGTGACTTCATATCTTACAGAGTTAATCCAAACTTGTTAGTCCTTTAAGAAGCCCTTCTTGGATGGCAGCCCAGGATAGTACTGTTTCCCAGGGCCAAGAAATAAAGCTTGAATAATTCACGGTGTGAAAAATAGAAAAAAATGAGAATGTTCACATACTGCACTATAAATGCAAAAAAATATCATCAGGCTTTCAGCCAAATGCCATGGTAGGCTGAAATTGCTTATGCCACACATGCGTAATAATTCCTGTTAATGCTAAATGGAACTGTTGTTACTGATCATATTTAGTTTGGAAGAGATCAGCAGCGAGTAGCTGGCCTCTAAAGAACCACCTAGAGCTTGGTCTTAGGATCCCTTTCTTTGTCAGGGGTTCAAATGGCAGTTAAAGCTTATCAGGTGGGATTTTTCATGTGTGTGATTTTTCTTTCCTCACTGGAAAATGCGCTTCATTTAAAAAGTTAATTTCCTTTTATCAAGTTCTTCTCTTAGAACTCATGTGGTTTATATCCACGGTTAAATATTTGTTAGCTCAGGGTAATTTAATAGCCTGTTACTAGAAATCAGTGGCTGGGTTAATTACATGGAAGATGAGGGCCACAGGTTCAAATCTTTGGTAGTAATTGATGCAACTTTTATTCCATGCAGCTGCTGTAACTGCCCCATTCTCTGTAACCTTGTTTTTCTGCCAGCTTTAGCTGAGAAAATTTGTTTTTTTAGCTCATTCTGCTGGTGGTGATTCCTTCTATCAATAGGAAATTCTTCTGAACCTTTATCCTTTATTATTGCAGCACTGGATCCTAACCTTGGATTGCAATGGGTAGGTGTTCTGTGCCCAGTAGAAGTGGAATAGAGCAGGCGTTCCATCTGCAACATTTGTGTGAAACTGGAATAACAGAAATGGAACAAATGTGCTTGAACGAAGTACAATGGCATGTGTTTAGGGACCAGTGACTGGATTTACTGTTAACTGTGGCTTGGAGGATGACAGATGAGGAGGAAAGCTTTAGTTCAGCCTTTTCATGCTTTCTACATGCTCTGTGAGAATTTCTACAGCCCAGGTCTCCATATCCCAAACTCCTTGCACCCTAAGCTGTAGAAAACAGAACAATGAACTCACCTGGCTGAATCTTACCCCAAATCCTTGCCCCCAGGTGGAGCTTCTTGTGAACCTGACTTGTGCCACCCCAACACCATGGCATTCCTTGCACTCCCAGGCTCTTTTCTCACTATCAGGTCCTGCACCTCACTGTCTCAACAGCATAACCCCAGTGGAGTTGCCTCTTTGCCTGCAGTCTGGCCCCATGGCAGCTTTTACATCATCATCAAGTGTGTCTTCCTTCCTACGAAGATGGTTCTAGTCTTGTTATAGTGCTGATAAGCCACATTATCCATTTACACCTTGTCATGTCATCCCACAAGGTGAGAAGAAATGGGAATGGGAACAAATCACACACCTAACCAGTCAGACAATTGCTGCTGCTGTACGCACAGCTGGAATGCCATTTTTAATACCACTTGTCTTTTGTTCTTTTATGTCCATGACTCAGTCTGAAGGCTGTGCTATTCATGTGACTGCTGGAAGCTTCAGTAAGAAATGGTAGGGGAAGGAAAGAGAAAGAGGAAGGAATTGCGATGGCTTTTCTCTTCTTTCTTCCATATTGACAGCCTCAGTTTGTTGGAAAATGGCTACAAGGCTGCTGGGGAGGAGGAAGATTTGATTTTTCTTATGTATTTGGTGTAGTATTTCCAGCAGAGGTAGGAAAGAAGTGCAACAAAGGACTAGTTGGACAGTCAGGGGAAGATAACATGCTCTACAAGAGGCTGTTAATGGTATGTATACATTGTGCAATGCAGCACTGTGCAGAGCCCTGAGTAGCTATGGTAAAACTAGTTCTAAATTGAAAGTAATACAATGGTGTCAGCATTTTCTTGCAGCTAACTTAGCTGTGCTGAGTGGCAGCATTAATTAGCACAAAACCACTGCTGTGCTAATGGAAATATGCAGGCCTAAGCAAGTATGGGTGAGCTGATCTAGGTGAATGCAGTGCTATGCTTCAGGCTAGCCCTATTGCATAGATCAGATCCTGAAAAGAGCTTGGGTTGCTTAGCCTACCTGATACTGTAAGGAGAATTGTTTACTGTTCACAAATAGATGGGGATGCATTAGAAAAGGAGAGCGATTAAGTGAGCTGAAGGCCAGGTTTGGCTTTTAGTGCACTTAACACAATAACAAATTGGGAAGGAATTGTTTTGTTTGGTGACATTGGTGTTTCTTTTAGTATAAATATAAGAATTCTAAGGGGGGGGACGACACACACCTCATAGTGAAATGACAGAACACCTCAATAATGTCAGTGACTGTGTTCACTTGAAAGGTGCCTAATGAAGCCTAAACCACCTATGTCAGTTGCTCTAATAGGGGTCTGGATCTTGCTTTATCAAAGGTTTTGTTTCAGTTCTCCTCTCTTCCCCACCTTTAAGGATTTTTTTTTTTTTTTTTTAGTTCATCTAGTTCAAAACATATCTTTCCTAAAAGGAACTGAAGGCAGATTTTTGATATGATGGCGGCTGTATGCAAAAAGCATCCAATCTGAAACAGCAGTTCTGAAATATGAAAGCACTGGTTCTCTATTTGTCTCTTTTGAAAGTAATGCTAATTAAAATTAAAACATGAACATTTAATGGCTAATTATCAAAGAGATTAATGGGAAAAAATATTGTGTGTGAAACCCAGACAGAAGATTGCTGCAGGGAGGAAAATGAAAAGGGTAAAAAGTCAGGGAGAAGGGAAAGGGGGGAAGGAGAAAGCATAGGACTGTTACTGGTCCTAAAGGCTAACTCTGATTTTCACTATGATCCTGAATTCTGTAGTAAGGCACTTAAAACATTAGAAATAAAGTGGACTTTCACTGTTAAACATTAGAACAAATGAAATTACACAGTTCTGCATGAAGCAGCTACCTTTAGGTAGCCTGTTGAAGTCTGTTGGCCTATTTTTGTACCAGACCATCAGGAAATAAACCTTTGAAATTCAGGCTTCTCTACTGGCTGAGTTTGACACTGAGGGTGGGCATCCTCAGCTCTGCTTGAAAACCTGAATTTTGTTGCTCCTTTCCATATAGGTTTCCAGTGATGGCAAATAGCAAAGGTCTGGCATTTCACTTGATCTGAAGTCTTTAATTACAGTCAGACATGAGGCTGCAAGGTGCCTTCAACCACCCAAGGTCATAAATGCCCACAAGAAGTACAGCCTATAGAAGTGCTGTGCACTGTGGGTACGTGAGCAGATCTCATTTGTTGGTACTGACTATCAAAAATAAAACAGTTCACTTGGTTACAACCCATACCAAAAAGCTTTTATGCATTGTAGCATTTAATGTGTGGCTGTAAATTAAGTTGAAGATGGGACAGTGATAATCCATGAGAGATTAAATTTTCCACAGGCTACCATGACCCCATTTCAATGCAGATCTAATTCAGTTTTCAGCATTTTGTGTAATGATAAGACTGTGTAAACGCAGATTTGGTTGTTATCTGCGCATTATTTGAGAGAGGCCAGAGACCAGAAAAGAGATATCCCAGTGTGAGAGTTTTTTTTCTTGTTAATAACATAATTCTTACATTCCTGGGTATTGAATCCCTGTTTTGAAAAGAAAAGCAGCCACATAACTAAACAGTTGTCTTTTCGTAACAAAATGTAGCTGTAAAGGAGCTAAGTTATGCACTTGATCTCTCTTACGCAAAAGTAGCAGCTGGAATTATGCTTTCTTCAAAACAGGGACAGTGATATTTCAGAAACAGTGTTATTTTCACCTTTTTGTCTCTTTCCCCCTTTGTCAAGAAAACAGGCAAAGCAAGATTAGACCTAAAGAAATGTGCAAGGATGGTTTTGATGGCAGCATGCTTGAAAAAGAAACAGAACCAGAGAGAAAGATTGAGACTTCATGTCTCATTTGCATACTTCTCTGCCACAGGCAAGTTTGGTTTTTTTCTCACAAACAGTGGTAGGTCTTTACCAATACTTTGGTGACAATAACTACGAAAATCAAAGTGAAAGTGATGTTGTGGCACTAAAGACAGTTCTTTTCTGAAGGGTTATGGGTTGCATTGGTAGGATCCTGGTCAATAAGCAGGCAACAGTGACTTGAAAGTTGCACATTTCACCTATGAGAGAAACAGATGGCATATGAGCGCTGCGTTTCCCTGTTGAATATGGACCATGGGTGGTCTTGTTAAAACTCCGTCCCTGTGAGTCTGTGTCCTGGGTTCAGCAGCAGCAGTCATTTTTTTTCTCTTTCTTAGTAGCTGGTGCAGCGTTGTGTTTTTGACTTTCGGCTTGGGAACAGTGCTGATAACACCGATGTTTTTAGTTACTGCTCAAATGTTTAGTCTGAACAAGGACTTTATGTGTTTTATGCTCTGCCAGGGAGGAGGGGAAGCCAGGAGGAAGCAGAGACAGGACACCTGACCCAAACTAGCCAAAGAGGTATTCCATAACACAGCACGTCACGCCCAGGAGGTAGAAGTGGGGGCAGTTACCCGGAAGGGCTAGTTCACTGCTTGGTTGGGCTGGGTATCGATTGGCGGGTGGTATTGTATTCTCTTCCCCTGTTATTTCCCTTACCATTATTATTGGTGGTAGCAGCAGTGATTTGTGTTATACCTTAGTTACTAAACTGTTCTTATCTCAACTCGTGGGAGTTACATTCTTTTGATTCTCCTCCCCATCCCTCCAGGAGCGCAGGGGAGGAAAGAGGGGGGAGTGAGTGAATGAGCTGCACAGCTGGACTTAAACCACGACAGCCTGGCATCCCTCCTTTGTAGGTGGGAAAATTATTAGGTTTGTTTAAATTCAGTCATTGGAAAATTAACATGCAGAATCTAGGAGGTTTTTTTTTGTATTACAGTCCCAGGAGAGTATAAAATAAATATGATAAATTATTTCCAAGTGAATGAAAGAAAATATAAAGTCTGATCTCAAACTTTCTGGATTACAGAATGGACAGCGATAGACAGACAGAATGGTTCTCCATTCAAATGCCTTCTGCTTTCATTCAAACCCCAGGAAAATTAGGAACACCTCCTGCTTCAACTAATGCTGGAGTAATTCAACTAAATGGTTTACTGCACTGAAAACGTAAGTGTAGCAGAACTTCAAGAATTACATTGAATTAATTGTATGAATTTTGTTCTTCCAGCAGCTGAGTTCAGAGCTCAGCCTGCTTGGTTTGTGTATATGAGCAGTGTTCCTGTCTGAAGTACTGTATTTACACATGAATAAGAAATCCAGATGATATAGCAGAATCCATGATCTGTGTTTTCCTCTGGCTATGCATGCTCTATTTTTCAAAGTGTGAAGGTGAAAGAGACCTGTTCATTACCAACTACTGTCAGGACAAGTAAAAGCCTATACCCAGATTATGTTGTCTAGACAGTGAGAGCAGGAAAGAAGCTAACACTTCCCTGGCAGACTGTGTTCATGGATTATCATCATCTAAAAACAGGCACAGTAGTTCACTACCTCAAATATCTAAATCCATATCTCCTGACACTGAACGCAGTTCTCCTTCCCCGGTGAAAGGGATCTTAAAGTACTGTGTCCTCAGTATTACATGTTAATAATTCCCTGCAGTTTGAGTGAATCTGTCTTTGATAGGAAAATGCTTAAAAACTGATCGTGAAAAGTTCTTATGAATAATGTTTGAGATTACTTGTAACTTTCTTATCTTATTTTCTGTATATGAATATTTTCTTGGCAAGTCTGAATTTCAAATTCATTTCATATTGATTAGTGATAGACATTGTATGATAAAGCTTTTATTCTTTCTCCATAAAAAGGGCAAATAGAAGGTGGTAAGGACTTTAATGTCACTGATTTAATTCGGAGAGCCCATCATTATGAGACAATTTAGTTGTTTTGTACCAAAAGCTCATTCAGTCCATTAATTCCTCCACAAGAGTAGGCTGTGGGTTTCTTGAAGTGCCTGAGTGCCATTTATAGTTATAGAGAAGTAAAAATCAATCAACTAGTTCCTTGGAAAAGACGGTTTGGCTCCCAGTGAGGCTAAAAAATGGCATGGCACTTACACGAGACTACTACATGCCTGATCCATGAGTCCCTGGGCCATTGTCTTGCAATGCAGTTTGGAATAGCACCAATATATTGAAGCATGGAATCAACTCTTGTAAACAACACTTTTCTGCTCAGGAGCATCCTGAAGCTTTAGGTACAAATGCTGTGTGAAATGAGAAAGTGCTTCTCAAGGCAGAAATAATTTTATATCAAGAACAGATTCATTACTTGTACCATCAACTAGAAACTTGTATTCAGAGTAAGAAGCATCTCCAGATTATTTTAGCTAATATGAATACAGCAGAGTGCAAGATTGTGAAATGAGGATTGAATTAAAACACACTTGTACTGGTTTGCTGATGATTATAGGAGTCAGAAAGCCCTAGTCCCCAGGAGATTTGTCATTAAATCACCACAGCTTTACAGTATGCAACCGCCTCCAGCCTTCATTGTTCCAAAGCAGCCGTGTCATCATTTTCCGACTTAAACCCTTGAAAAGGTGTTGAGGTTAACACAAGATAAGAAAAGCAAGAATGAGCAAAAGCTGACATACAAGGGCTTGAGGGCTTCACAGTGTCCATGTTTTCTCACTTTCCTGTCTTCTCCCTGTGTTTTTTCTGCTCCTATGGCATCTTTATTCTCCTTTTCTGTGATTCCTCTCTTGTTTGAAATCTTGGCTCTGTGCGTGGCTCGAGGACTGTGTTTGTCTGGGACTCAGTACTGTGCCATAAAGCTCTTGTATGTTCACTGCATTTCTTCAGGCTGGCTATTATCTGTACCTATATGCATGCAAAAAACAGCAAAGAGGTTTTAAATGTGAGTCAGAACAGAGTTCATTGTAGTCTCTACTTGTGCAATGTGTGTATATAGCTTCTGTTTGTAGTTTTTCACTGCCTGTACTTCAAATTAACTACTTCAAAGTAGATACAAATTGCTACAGAATCAGCTTGGTCATAAGTGACTCCAGAACCTTCAGTGGAGTGCAAGATGTAATCTTTTGTCTTCCACCAAAATCAGCACAAATAACTTGATTTTACCAACAGAGAGGAAAATATTGTTCCCCTGCCCGACATGATAAATCTCTTCCAGGCACTGGTTTTCCTGAGTGTTTCTACTGACCTTCTCTCCCAGATGGAATCAGGCATTCCATCAACTTTAATTCTTCATGATCTTTCTGTAAATGTTTGATGCTGTCAATTACAGGGTTTTCCTCCTGCACAGCTTAAAGCATGTGATGGCCTGTTAGGCCACTCTTTCTGCCACATTTTCACTCCTCCCAGTCTCGATAATGTCAGCTTGTCACAACAAATAAAGCTTTTGTAACACCTCACTAAAGAGGTGTTCTCTGCTTTTCTTCCTCCCCTCTTTTTTTTGATCATTTGAGGAAGGTTAAATCAGGTAACAGCTACAATGGGAGAACTGCTTAACAAACCATTAACAGTTTTCTAGTGTGGTTGCAGGCTGTCAGTTAGCTCCAGTTGTCCTTTTAACTGATCTCAATAGGCACAACCACCCACTGAGCAGCTGAGAAAGACATTTTGCTATACTTATCATTTGGTTCTGTGATTTTTGCCCAATAATTAATGCCATTAGGTCTGCAAAGCAACTAAGATCTTCTCTGAGGCATTTATATCCTTTTTTCTTGAAGGACCATTTAGCTGAGACTGAGTTTGAGGTCTCATTAGATAAAGTCCTGGCTCTTCAAATCATTCCATCATACCTGGCTTATGCCAATTGATATGGTTTAGTGTGAACGGTGTCCCTGCCCATGGTAGGGGGGTTGGAACTAGATGATCTTAAGGTCCTTTCCAACCCTAACTATTCTATGATTCTATGAATTGCACAGCATATCCAGTAAAAATCAGGCGTAGGCTTTCCTTGCATTTGCACTTCATTTTACAATATCCTAGATCTAATGTGTGGATTTCCTGATCTTTTTTTTTGTCAAACTGTCTTATTAAACTACTTCCAGTAATGTAGTCCAGGGAAAGGAGCTTTCACCTCACTCTGAACAGTTAGATACCAACCTCTCCCTCTAAACTGCTTAACCTGCTCCTGTGTCTCAGTAACCTCTAAGGATGAGTGAAGTGGCATGGAAGTGAGATCCGAGGCTGGATCCCCATATGATTCTCACTATACTTATGCCTGTTCCAAGTTGTCCTCTGAGCAGAGGACTCCTTTGCCTGCTGCAGCATGGAACCTGCTTTCATGGGCCTAGTAAGGAAGACGCAAAGGCAGTTGTCAAGATAGAAGGATATTGCTTATGAATGTGATATCACGGCTGTGGCTCTACTCTCTTCTCACTCCAGTTGCTCACCTACATGGTGAGGTAGCAATTTATAAGCAGCTGAGCTAATGTGCTATAAAAGATAGAATTATTTCAAAATGACAAAATAGGATTCATGTAGTACAGTGAGCTATCAAGTGGACTATACCATTTCAGCATGTACATGAGCATCTTTGATATTTAATGACGCTACTCAGGCTAAAATTCAAACATAGATTCTGTAGTTGGGTAGATAAAAATTCAAGTTGTCACAGTCAAAGCTAGAACCATCTCACTGATAATAAACACACACAAAATGGACTTGTGGAATCACCCACTTTCCAAAATAAGCTTCCAAATGGTTGTTTAAGTGTGTTAGCCCTTGAAAATTTCTCCTCAGGACCAATGGGCTCTTCAGATGCATTCTCCTACAGCCCATCGATTCTCAGGATTGTATTTAAAGACCTTCCTAAACCTCTGTTTTGGGTTTGTTCCAGAGGCAATTCTCAGATGTTTGCAGCTTCTCAAATACTCAAACTAATCTGAGCTCATACTCTGTTCTTCGGTGATGATTATTTCCATGCCATTTTGCAAGTCTAACCTACATTTTGGCTTCAGGCTCCTTTTTGTAGGCACAGAACTTATATTTTTAATGGGAAAAAATAATGTGGGTTTCTTTACTGTTTTTTTTTTCACTCAAATACCTGCAACTTTTACTTAAAAAAATACTTCTGAATTACCTATGAAATCAGTGTTTTAGACAGAGTTATTCAGAGAGTTTTATCAGTTGAACCTGGCAGGAGAGAAGTCATTGACTGTTTTGGGAATCCATGATTTTCCAGCACTGTGATTAGAGTGTAAGAGGCAGGATCTCCTAGGAGAGTCCCACAGTCAACAACTGGGACTTAATAAATGTCTGGAACACAAGACTGATACTAGGAAATCCAAAAGACTTTTCATGCCAAGAGTTGGCTCTGATTAGCTTTGAAGTATTCATTTAGATAGCATTTTCAGTTCACACTGGGCTGGTTTTAAGATTACCTTATCTTTGCTCACCCTTTACATGAGCAAACTTAGCCTCTCAATGATACTCTTTTTTAGTGTGACCTGAGGTTGAAAAATCAGTTGTAATGGGAAATATGATTGGTAGAACAAATGTAAATATAAAAATACTAAATTATGTTTTCCTGCACCAGTCCCAAAGATTCCCATTCTGTATTTCATGTTATTTATGAAATTTGCTTCTCGACATGATGGAAAAGCACATTCATTTCCATTGTTAGGGATGTGTAAAATTTGCTGCTGTCACTTACATTACCAGACAATTTTACTGTAGAAAATGGAAGGTAATTGGTACTTCAGGAAGGCCACAAATCTTTCCTGGCAGCAGTGTACCACTCACAGTACATTGATTGCCAAAATTAGTAAATTCAAGAGGAATATTATATTCCTTGAGTCCTGGCATAAATCTCTCCACATTCTGCATGAATTACTGCCATCAAGTTAGAAGATAGATTTCTGTCAGCCTGCTTCATTGTGTATAATGCTCCTGATTTAGATGCTGCTCATTCGAACACATCTTCTAAAACTGATATATATTGCCTACTAAGTCCCACCAGAAAAGACTTTAAATGGCCCAAATATTGGGCTAATTTGCTGCTTTTATTTACTGATCTTCTTAGGGTTGTAAATCCTCAACTGTCTGTTGTTTCCTACTTCATTACCTTTGTGAATGAAAACTAATGAGAGCGCAGTGTTTGTACAAGGATGAGAATCTGTCTTTCTGTACATTTGGGATGCTTTTCATTGTTAGTGTTCAGGAAATGAGGTTTGAAATTTCTCTAACACACCTAAGAAATTTTCTCGATGTTAACCTAATGAGAGTACATCTGGGTCTGAAATGATTGCCTATGGCAACCTCTTGTATTTGTAAGCATTTACCAATTTCTGAACTTCAAGAGTCATGGCAAATTTTTGTCATTTTTCTGGCATACCTGAGGTTCAAGAAGATAATACAAGATGCATTTGCAGACCAATTATAATTTCTTTACCATGGACCGCTGCCTGTGCAAGGCCTAGGATGAGGAGGTTTCAGTAAAAAATGAATTGTTATTCAAGTCCAGAAGAGAGCCATGAGGATGAGCAGGTGCTGGAGCACCTCCTGTATGAAGACAGGCTGAGGAAATAGGGGCTGTTTAGCCTGGAGAAGAGAAGCTGCGTGGAGACCTCAGAGACTTGAAGGGGGCCTACAGGGATGCTGGAGAGGGACTTTTCATCAGGAACTGTAGTAATACGACAAGGGGTGATGGGTTTAAACTTAAAAAAAGGGAAGATCAGGTTAGAAATAAGGAAGAAGTTCTTTACTGTGAGGGTGGTGAGGCACTGGAACAGGTTGAGCAAAGAGGTGGCAAATGCTCCATCCCTGGCAGTGTTCAAGACCAGGTTGGACAGAGCTTTGGGCAACATGGTCTAGTGTGAGGCACCCCTGACCATGGGAGGTGACATTGGGACTAGATGACCTTAAGATCCTTTCCAACCCAAACCATTCTCTGATATCTGCATGTGGGTCTTTGGCTCTGCCTAAGTCACTTGGACCCCTGCAACTTCTTTGGGACCAGGTTTAACCTGAAGGTGATACCTGCAGATTAAACACATGGGCTCATGTGTGCATTTTTGGTCCACAGCTCATCACAAACAAACAGGTACAATGTTTTGTAGGGTCAAGCTGAGTTGAATTAACAGTGCTAACAGAACAACCGTATAAGAAAGGAAGGTTTTCTGGTGCTCCAAGCAAACTCAGCTTATTTTGTGAAAGAAGACTGATCTGGTTTAGTACTAGCTAAAAGGGGAACAAATCTGTGAGCCAATGGTGTCAATGTTGTGGTGGGAGCGGTCATCAATGACGTTTTCCAAGTTCTTTTTGTTTAAAGAAATTAATGTGCCAGAGATGATGATAGCAGAGTGCAGTAATGGTTGATCTCCTGATTTGTTTTCAGTGGTAAAACAGTACTTTAATAGCCTTGCTGTCTTTTTATATAGAAAGAAAACTGTTTTAATGGTTAAAGTTAAGGATTTATGGCTTTGCTGTGAATTTTTTGTCAGAAAGTTGAGGAACTGCATTTTCAAGAGAAGTAACTGTTTTCAACAGCAAAACCAGTCATTGTTACAATAAACCATCACAGATGGCAAAATTCACAATTTACCCTCTTCACAGAGTCAGAAAATGCTGCTTATTTGGGGCTATACTTTCTTTCACTGAATCGGAACTGATAACCAGAGAACTGAGAGCAAGCTGAAGATGGAAGATGCCTGTCATATACTGTTGCAAAATGAGGAATGACCAAGACCTCGGATGTTGGGCTGAAAGTGATTCTCATCAAGAACTGTTTCCTGCTAGCACAGGGAATATAATCAACACTCATCCCCATAAAAAGTTCCACTTGGGAAGATGCAATTATGAATGTGAAAGATACAGGTAAGAACTTTAGTTTCCATTGATCCAAATCCCATTAAAAGTAAAGGTGCAGGGAGATTCATGGCATAATTCTTTGCTGCTATTTTTTTTTAGTAGAAAACAGAGCAGGAGCCATGGAATTGTAACTAATGAAAAGGGGCTCTTGCATGAGTGATTTGAATGGATTGTGTAGACACTCAAGCAATGCAAGCACATGGATACAACAGACAATGAACAAAGTGGATGTTATCAAACTTCAGGTCTTTGGTGATCATTGATTAAGAAAAGTCTCTGCACAAAATATGCAGAATAAGAATAACCATAATCACCATCCTACCTAGAACTTCTTAACCCCTGGAGAATAAGTTGGAATAAATGTTGTTATTGCAAAAAATGAAAAAGGACAGTCTGAAAATAGTTTTGATAATGGCTGTCTTGGAAGTGCCTGATTTTTCCATTAGTTTTCCCTTAATTCTCAGAAAATATGCCTTTGTCTTATCGAACTGCACAGAGTACTGCATGCCTTCTGAAGATGTATGAGGAATGTCTATGGAAAAATAGAAAAAGAAGTCAAAAGCATACATGAATACACAAATTAGTAAATCTGGTGAGACATTTTAGGGAGGCAACTGAGGCACAGATCACATAAGGAATTGCAAAACCCTAAGCTAAAACAGGCCAAAAAAAGCTGAAGACAGAAATCAGCAGATTTCTTGTGACAAATACCACAAACAGAAGAGCTGCCTCATACTTGAAAAGTGAGGCAGCAAATGCAGCAGCAGCTCATAGCAAGTTGTCATAATTAATTCCCACAACATGAGCAAAGAATGACAACAATATTGCTGCAGATAAGGAAATTCAGAGGAGTAATGGTCAGTTTTGGACAAAGCTGGAGATCAGTGCTCATGTCAGTGTGATCCCAGAAAATATTAGCACTAGAGGAGAAACACTGGTAGTATCAGATAAGTGGACAAAATGAAGATCTTGATTACATTCAGGTTTACTACAGTTAGTCCCCCTGAGGAAGCATATGAAATCAATGCATGGGTAAATAATAGATGTTTGAAGCTGCAGCTCCTAAGATTACATAGAATAAAATGTATAATTCATTAAAACATGTAACTTCTCAGAAAACAGAAAACTCAAGCAACAGAAGTAAATACCAGAAATGTATTGCAGGATTTAGGGAAGCTTCTTAAAGAGAACAAATAGAACTGGAAACACCTATTTACAAGCCCCTTGGAAAAATGTAGTCTCACAAAAACAAGGGTAAAGGCAATAAAAGAGCAAAGGCACTTGCCTCAGAGTCACAGAGCAAGCAAGAGAACCAAGAGGAATGACATTACGTATCAGTCACTGCAAACAAAAGAATTAGTACTTTCTATCTATTCACTCCAAATATCAAACTAAAGATAGATAGATAGATGTGAATGGTTTTGACTAGTTAAACAAGGACATTCTTAAGTGTCTTTTATGGTGGATGCATTAACTATGGAAAAATATTTGGTATCAGTACATTTTGGCCAGTAACCTTAAGAAACAGAACACACTTTCATATCAGGGAATGCTATTTCTGAAGACTGGCTTCTGGGCTTTGTCTGGACACCTGACTTCTTTCACTTGAAAATAAACCACATCTTTGATAGAATAAATGGTAAGTCTTCACAGATGATGTTTTGATCTGTGGAAATGGTGTAGAAGAGCACAACTGCAGGCTTCATGTAGTTTTGAAAAGCTGGCAAAACAAATAAAAATGTAAATTATCTGTATTAGAAATAAAACTCCTAGAAGCAAGGTTCTCAAGCAGATCAGATACAAATAAGGCTTCTACCAGCATTCTTGTCCTTGTAGATAACATACGATCCCTATGATTTTCTTTTAATGATTCCTAGACATGGTCATGAACAATGGTAGGGAAACTAGCTAGGGTTGTTCAAAGATTGTAGATGTTCAAAGAGAGACCTCTGAGTAGTGGAAGCATGTTCACAGGATGCAAATTTGAATAGAGCCAAATGAAATTAAGGTATTCAAGAAACACTAGATTTGATATCCTTAGGAAGTTTAATACTAAGCTAGTTTCAACACAGATGGCAGGATGGCAAGAACTGGAGATTCATATTTTATTTTATATTATTGTTATATATTATTTTATTTATAATTTATATTATGTAAATTGAGTATCTTATATATAATCCATGAGTATGAGAAGTTTTGTGCCTCTTCACGGAGGTCCCTGGAAGCTGTCCATAAACCACTTCTTGCCATTGAAAGAGAAAGGCCTGACAAAAACAGATTGGTTCTAAATGCACGTATATGTTCTCTAAATACAATATAAATGTGGGACGTACTTTGTAGCTGAAATACAGAAGATGAGAAGAGCAAAGTTCCAAACTAGGTTGTAGGAGTTTTGATTTTGCTGTCAAAGAACACTGTTCTGTCTGGGACAAGATGTGAAATAAGATTGTCAATGCTAATGCTGAGAATGGAGAGCTTGCTTGATTTGACTGATGCTTTTAGCAACGTGAGATTCGGAAAACATTCTGGACCTTCTTTACTTGCTTAGCAGGGAATTTTCAGGACTAGGATGGGATCATTAAAACATTACACAGAAACATTGGAAAAGTTACACAAAGATCATCTGAGGGCTAAAAAGTGAACGGAAGAAGAGCAACACTTAGGAAGCTCTGAAGAATTGTCACCTGCAACACCAGAAGTAGAATCCAGAAAAATTTACATACTGTGACAGCACAAGAAAACTATGGTCCTTGAAGCAGAACAGCTTCTAAAAGATAGTTTAATTTCTGTGAGGCAGCCTTTGCAGAACATGTTACAGATAAACAGGTGCTTATGCATATCCAGTTTCTCTAGAGATGATACACCTCAAACAATGTTTTACAGTTGGGTGATAATTTAGCTGGCATTGAAGTTAAGCATTCTGCAATTAGATATATGTATAAAATACTACTGCTGATCTGTATTATCTCCAGTCCAATGATTTGATGGAAGACAGCGTCAAGATACTAAGTATATGCAAAGGATGCAAGATGGCTGAACTGCAGGACATGCCTCTGCTAAAATGAATTGCTTTGCTGTATCTGTATCAACCATTTAAAAATCTGCAGGTTTATATGGGATACAATATTAAAAGTACCACCTGAACTTTGCTGCTTATGAGGCTTTTTTTTTATAGATTGAGAATTCAATGTTAATTATGTTAATATCATGAGCAACCATAAGTAAGATTTGGACAGATGACCAAGAGAGACACTCATGAAAGAGCCAAGGTTAATGAGTGGCAAGCATGTTGTGCAGAAGTTCACAATGAGCATTTAAACCCAAGCAATCCCAAACACTACGCAGATCCTAGTAGCAGTAACAAATACAACATGAAACAAAAGTGTTGGGTTTTTCTTCACTTTGTATGTTTGTATAACAAAAGTGTCCTTACATGTTGATAAATAGCAAGGCTGTTAATCATAGAAAGTATAGACTGAGAAGCATCTTGATTAATACAATCTGTGTATGCAGGGACAAGTGAGTTCTTGTCTGACAGGATTGTTGTGTGCCAGGTTCAATCTTGACTCATTTACATGAGCTAATCTTTGAGGGGAAGTTCTGTCCTAGTAATTCCACCGCTCCAAAGGACTTGCTGACCTCCAGCCTAAACTCCAGGTGTTTAATCCCTGTTTCATCATAGTGCACAGCCCCAGTGCTCAGGTTCTTGAAATCTGCAGGGGTACTTCCAGCTTCTTACTGTAACTTGCTTAGATTCCCTTAGCACAGAATACAAATCCTGCGAGAAATAGCATTCTCTCTGCTACTTTAGACAGACTGTGTTTTAGTTTCCTCAGGGCAGCAGAGGAATGCTTGATTGCAATTGCATTGGCAGATGCCTTTCCTCTCTGCTTTGAGGCTTTCCTTGTTTTGTGACTGTGGCTCAGTGAAGCAAGAGGAATGCCTCCTCCAACAGGCACAGTTTTCCAGTGGCTCAGATGAAGCCAATGAGCAAACATGCACTTCAGGGTAAATAGTGTCTTCACAAGTATATGTCAGCTTTTGCTCTCTTTCATGTGCAGAAACCGAAGATGAAGTGACAGGTTGGCTAGACTTTCAAAATGTGCTGATTTTCCCTGCATCCTGAAACAGCAGAGCAGAGGAAGACTGCAATGAGTTGTAACAGGAACACTATAGAGCTAATGCACAGCATGTTTATTCATAAACCCTTCTTTAATGTAGTACATCATAAAATATATTGAAATTTGCAAGTAGTTTTCTTCCCTAAGGGTCAAAAAGTATTTTGCATTCATTAACTACTTAGAGAAACTAAAAGGAGATCTTCTCTGGAAGTGGGAAATGAGACCTGTTTAGGGCTGGTAGCAAGGAAAACTGATGTACCCAGATGAAGCTGAAGAGTTCTTCAGGACTTACAAACTTCTCCAGTGCATTCATGTACAGTAGAAAGATACCTTAGCAGAAGGCAAATTTTAGTGCTAAAAAAACCCCATTGATCAAGGGTAAAAAGAAATTATTAGGGGATTCCAAAAGCATTACCAAATTGTGCTGAGGAGATCTTGGTGCGTAGATGTCGGGTTAGATCCCTACCCCCTGTTACAATCAAAGTTAGGAGAGGTACACTTCAGTAACCTGAGCAAACTAATAAGCAGCAAAAAGGAAAAAGCCTGTTTATCCTTCAATTACTTCAAAAGGCTGTTTATCCTTCAATTACTATGGCTTTCCTCCTAAGAGTAAAATTAGAAAGATGAAAATGCAATTAACGTTCTACCCACACCAGAAAGTTGAACTATTTACTTTGTATTTTTCCATTAACTTTATTATTCAGTCAATATAGTTTGTATCAACTTAAATTAACCCTGCAGATACTACTTATTCCTCTTCTGAAGACTAGCAAATCTTGCATTATCCTGAATTCCAGTTTCTTGCCCTTTTCTATTATATTTATTACCTTTTGTACTCAGTAGTAGAGGACACAACATTCTGAGATGGGACTGAGAAAGGCTTAGGAAATACAGTGGCAGTAACAGAGGAACTTATGCTGACAGACAGGAGCAGTCAGGTAGTAATGCCCCTCAAGTTCAGCCTTTCTGTGAAAGCATTTCAGTAGCTGCTATCAAGTGTGGTGAAACAGTTTTTGGTTTGGGGAGAACTGGGTCATGTTTGAACTTTATGTTTACATCGATTGATCCTCTGCACGCTCTAATGAGAAGATCTGGCTCCCCTTGATATTCTGAAGCATGTTACTGAGTTTTCACTGGCTGTTTGTCCCTTATAAGTAGATAATAAGATGGCCATGGCAGAAGTTCATGCCTGAGGGTGAGGGGAGAACTGGATAGGAAGCTGGAGTGCCGTAATTTCTGTCCTGAAAAATTTCACTACTATAAGTAGGCTGAAACTGTGCTCTCTGATGTTTAAGCAACAACAAATGTGGATTAGACCATGTGTGGTATAACATCATTGGTACATACATTCTGCTTAATGTCTTTGTAGATGTGGTAGTATTCACAACCGATGTACCGTTCAACCACCTCACCCTTTTTAATGCTGGACACCATGAAATCAAACGTTTAAAGATAAAATTTGTCTGTAGATCTATATATATATCTAAAGTCAGTTATTTTCATATTAGCAGCAAATATTTTGCTCAAGGAAGCCTTGACCAAAGGCCTAACGCCTTTCTTTTCCCCTGAAAAAAAGGTCTCAACATTTTAAAACCCTTTCTTTCAGACTTTACTTGAAATATCCTGATGCAGAAAACAGTGCCAGTGTTTTTCACTGCCTGGACTCACAAAATAAGGAGCATGTTATGATTACTGACTCTGACCTTGCAGAGCCTGTTTAGTATAAGCTATCAAGGCTGAACCTTGAAAAGCTGATGACACTTTGTCAATGTAGAGAGCTACACAGATTTATCACAGTGTGACAGGTTGGCATTGCACTACAGTATTGGCCTCATGATGCTTCATAACCAAATCATACTGTGCTAACCTTGTTCATCCACATACTCTGCAACCAGACTTCAGGATGTGACTTTTAGATACACACCTTTTTGTTTCCATTTTTTCCCTTCTCTATTAGCCTGTATGTGCTCTTTCTAAGCTTGCTTCTCTGCACATACCGAAGGAGTTGCACAAATACCTCTCAGCTGAAAGTACTAGGCTCACCTAACACCCAAGCTATTGCAACAGCTTTTTGACAGGGCAAGTGCATGTTGCTATCCTATACACTTGGATAGCAGACATAAATTTAAATGTACTCATGGCTAAAGTTGATTAGAAGCTATGATTTGTCATAGCTTGTTCTTCCTCTTTTGATGCAATCTTCAGATCATATACTTCTGCTACTTAGCTATATGAGTGAGGATTCTCTAACCTATCATGGAATGTGGTTTCTGATTGATTGATTAATTTATACTCCTGATGGTAGACTTGATTATTAACAATGTCTTTTTAGATTGAAATCTCTCAGATTGTATCTTGGCAATGTGAATGTATTCACATATATATTTTGTATTCAGACAAAATATATAGTATCTATTAGAAAATACTTTCTTTGGAGTATAAAATTGGAACATGATGACCTAGCCAATTAATATTGTGTTTTATCTGAAGGCCCAAAATATATGTGGATACAAATAACAGCAGGGGGATTTTGAATTATTAATAAGGAAATATTTATTAGACAAGCAATGATTGGAAGCAAGTAGTAAGGGATTTGCTGTTAACTGATTCTAGAGAACCTCTTAGTATACATTAAATGTTCTTAAGAATTTTATTCATTCAAAATCCAGTGCTATGACCTGAGAAGACCTATATGAGATTAGAGTAGCACTGTGATTTGAGACCCTTTGCTCTGGTTCTGAAACTGCTCCTAAGGGCAAATGGATTTGGTCACCTATTTGCCCCAGTATTGAATATGAGATGCAGAAATATGAAATGCAAAAAAAAAAAATATTTGAGAACTTCAGTTAAATAATCACACAACTGGGAATGACAATGATTCTGAAAATCATTAACCCCAGGTTCTCCCAAGTACTAAACCCATAAACTCAGTAAACCACCAGGTGAAAAAAAATCACAGAAAACATCAGTAGCATTATAAAAACAAAACCCTTTTCCATATTGTTTTCTTATGGCTATTCCATTACATTAATCTTGCATATGCTGTCTAGTAACCAGAATAGCACAGGAATTAAAATGGGAAAATCGTTAAAAAAAATTACTCATATTGTTCAATGCATCATCTTGTACTTCCTTACGTAATCTCAGTGGTTGGCTGATGTCTTTTCCCTACGACATTACTTCACATTCAGAAACTTTTACTGTCGGGAAGTATCCTTTGGATATTCAGTCATAGTTTTTCTCTAACTAAGAAGTTTTTGCAAACACTTTTAATATGGAGAAGAAGAACTCAAACTAGTAGCTTGATTCTACCTCATTTGCTAATTGGACTAAGCTTTAAGGAGACTAAACAAACAAGTTGTTTGTTTTCAGTTGTCATGTACCACTTGTGTCTTTTGCATCTGTAATTCAGTACTCAATAATTTGTGGAAAGTGCATAAATTAACTGAGAATGAATCAATGGTTTATCATATTTCCCCTTTAGCTTGTACAACTGAGTCATTGTGGTGCTGCAAATCTTATTTGCCTTCCAAAGTTCTGTTTGAAGTACAGAAGCAGCACATGGATGAAATAGCTTAATTAGTCAAAGATATTCAACGTAAAGCTTACAATGGATCTAACTGTGCTCTGCTGGAAGAAAAAGGAGAAATTGGAAGCTGTTAGCTTCACTGCTGTTAGTTGGCATACTTCATTTTGTCTTCGCAGCTCTATCGCACTCCTCCAAGGTGCTGAGGTTCCGTTTCATTGTTAAGATGAATGAACCAACATTTTTCAGCATTTGGTATAAAGAACATAATTCAGGCATAAATGTTTGCACAGATCTCAAAATGCCTGATGTGCCAACTCAGAATCTGGCATAAAAAAAACGTAGTTTTAATTTGCAGCAGATGAAGTTAACCCTGTGTGCCATGTCTGCAGAGCTGCTGCAGATAGCCTGGTATAAGTAAATGTGTGATCCCGTTGTGGACAGTTGAAAACACTGCTGTGATATCTTACTGTTTATTTCCCCAAAGAGAAGGTAACATGTCATGTGCTGCACAACCTATTTTGGTGATGTGTTTTAAACCAAAACTGAAAGTGGTGTTTACTACTTCCTAATGCTTTACTTACAAGAAAAGTTCTGGTCAACACTCAACTTTACTGCAGCCACATCCTCCAGTTCTGGTTATAGATCTAGTGTGTGATAATCTTAGAACTAAATAGATGAATTGTGAAGTCAAAAATGCTTGCCTACTGTGATTTGGAGATTGCAGGGTAACGCTGAATCAGTACTCAGGAACTCTGGTCTCCTTTATGGTCTCCCTTACCTGTCTTTATGGTGCTGCCAATATCGTGTAAGCCTGAGCTGTACTGTAGTATAGGATTAAAAGCACATGAATTTAAGTTTGAGTTATTGGCCTTAGTAAGTCCTAAATCATGAAGTACTGCAGGACTTGCACCTGTGATTTGTGTGAAAGTGTTCCCCCCTTACCATGTGAAAGCATTTTTTGAGAATCTCTGGGGACAAAATATCTGGGGCCATTTGGAGTTCCCAAATGCCCTCTCCTGGGTGATGCATTCCTTCTGAGTGTCATTTGGCATCAATAGGCTTCCCCTTTCTTATTGGAAATAAGAATAACCTGTAAGAATAAATATATGTAATTAGCAAGGAGAAGTGTTTTAGCACACATGTACATAATGTGCCTCAGTGATCAGAAGAGATTATGTCAAGAAGGACATAATAGGAATAGGATCTATCTTTCGGTAAGAGGACTAATTTTGTCTCTCTAATTGGAGACAGTGGTGACCCATACAGAGAAGAATGGTATCTGATTGCGTCCATAAATGTCAGATATAACATGGTAAATTGTGAATTTTCTGACACATATTCCTCACTCAGGAGGGTGATTGATATTGCAAGAGTATTTAGGTGAGAAATTCTTACGCCCATCTGACAGTTAGGCATTCCTTACAAGCTTTAAAGAAGCTGATTTAGTGTGAACTAGAAGGTGGCATTCTGCTGTGGCTCAAAAAACCTGTGCAATATTTAGAACTGTCATTCATTTTTCCATACCAATGCTTCTTTCTTTTGTCTTGATAAATTTCTCCAGAGTTTACACAGCACTCTCATTAATGTCTGGAATTGTCTTTTGTACATTGACTATTTCCAAAGCCTTTGGTTGCTATCTTGCATACCAATGATTTATGTTATAAACAAATAAAGGCTTAAAGAATAAATAGTGAATATTGTTATGAAACTCAGGTGCTTGCTAGAACTCTCATTCTTCATATGTAATACTTTTTCTGTTTGCTTCCAATTTATACTTGGAAACGGACATCAAATGTGCACGTTGTTAGTGCTATTCTTAAGAAACCTAAGGATTTGGGATTCTGCATTGAGTGGATAAGCACAGAGTGCCTGTGGACAACCTACAGCTACAGCAGCTTTCTATCCCTTCCTGTTGGGACTAAGTAACAGATATGATGTGCTAAACTCATTGAGCTGATCTATAAAAAACATCACAGCTTTTGCAATTCAATACAACGGAAAAGAAAACGACTTTTAGTGCTATATACTAGTGATGGTTGCTGATTAATAGTGGCTTATGAGCTCTTGGTGCCAGCAATTAATAATGAATAACAATTAGCAATTAATTTCCGGTGGCAATTGATTCATCTGTGACTTATTGCTCTTCAGTGGTCCCTAATTGCTTGAAACTGATTCACGAATCAGTTGTGGGAGCATTCTAGGAGTGTGTTTCAGTGATAGATGGTTGTAACCACCCGTTGACTGCTTGCCAGTGAGTGTCAATATCCCCCTGACAGGGATTACCAGTGATTGTTGTTGACTTTTAGAGGTAGGCTGTGCAAAATACCTGTTAATAAGCTTAAGTAAACAGCTGGTAGAAGAGCACATTGTGAAATGGCAGAAAAGCAGACGTGGCTCAGCTGTCTACTTTGTGGAGGTTTCTGTCAAGCAGTGTCAGGCTTCCTGCTGATGGCATTAGGAATAGGAGTCAGGATGACATGAGGAGGCATCAACTGCTGAGGGAGTGGAAGGGAAGCATCTTTGTCAAAAACAAAGCCAAAAACCCTTCACTCCAAAACATCCTATTTTCTGTTGGCAATAAGAGCAGATGAGTCTTCACTTTTGGAGGACCAGTTTCTGCCACTTTCCTTTGCTTATTTTAATGTGGTCATTTCAGGATGCCAGACTGCAAATTTTCCTCTGCTGCTAAGAAGTCTTGAGCTGGATCTGCATGATATAATTTCATAGAATAATTTGGCTTGGAAAGAACCTGTAAAGGTCATCTAGTTTCAACCCCCTGTCCTGGGTTTAGAAGTAGTAGTCAATTTTTCTCCTTCTTAGTAGCTGATGCAGCGTTGTGTTTTGACTTTCAGCCTGGGAATAGAGGTGATAACACTGTTTTTAGTTGTTGCTAAGTAGTATTTACGCTGACCAAGGACTTTGTGAGTCTCATGCTCTGCCAGGGAGGAGGGGGTCCAGGAGGAAGCAGAGACAGGACACCTGACCCAAGCTAGCCAAAAGAGGTATTCCATATAACAGCATGTCATGCCAGGGGGGTAACTGGGAGTTACCCGGAAGGGCACGGGCTTGCTTTTGGGGTCAGGGTCGTTTAGGCAGGTGGTATCATATTCTCTTCCCTTATTATTTTCTCTTATCATTATTATCATTGGCGGTAGCAGCAGTGATTTGTGTTATACCTTAGTTACTGGACTGTTCTTATCTCAACCCATGAGAGTTACATTCTTTTGATTCTCCTCCCCATCCCTTCAGGAGCAGGGAGGTGTGGGGGGGGAAGCAAGGAAAGAAAAAGGGAGGAAGCAGGGGGAGTGAGTGAACGAGCTGCATGGCTGGGTTTAAACCACGACACCCCCTGCCATGGGCAGGAGCACCTTCCTTGCACTGGGGCTTGTTGAACCTCATGAACTTCACACAGGCCCACTTCTTGACTTGTCTGAGTCCTTCCCTCCAGAGTGTCATGCACATCACACAGCTTGGTTCCATCTACAAAGCTGCTGAGGGTGTACTTAATCCCACTATGTCATTGATGAATATATGGAACACTACTGGACACCTGAGAGACACCACCCATCACTGATCTCCAACCAGATGCTGAGCCATCAACCACTACTGTCTGGATGTAAACATTCAGACAATTCTTTATCCTCCAAACAGTCCACCCATGAAATCCATATCTCTCCAATACAGAGGGAATGTTGTGGAAGATGTCAAAGGCCTTACAGAAGTCCAGATAGAGGACATCTGTAGTCCTTCAATGCATGCTTTGCTCAGGGATAGGTGCTGCCTGCTGTCTAGCAGTTAAAACTTCATGCCTGAATATTATTGGATCCCCTAATATAAACCAAAATCTACAATCAAGAGGTAGGAAGGGGGTGAGCTTAGGAGAGATGAAGCTTCACACTAGTGAAACTTCAAATGCAAACTCAGCATGACAGCAATATGAGGGCTTGCAGGTGTGAGGCCATGAGAACAGCAGTATGAGAACACCAGAGGAAACACAGCCACAGCAACTGAGGTGAAAGACTCTAGAGCTGCAAGTGAAAGGTAAGCTACTCAACTGTAAATAGATGACCGTTACCATTATAAAATCTAAGACACCTAAGGCAATGTGAAAGTAAGGTTTAGGTTTTTGGTCTCTCTCGTCATTGTGACTGCTTATTATCTCTATCTGAGCAGCCAAAGTATGCTTGACTGACCAGCATTTGAGGACAAGCAACCATTTAAATTCTTCTTTTTGTCCTTGTTTGCCTGAGTGCATATCCCATAGTTCTGTGAGATTTTTGAGCACTCTTTTTTCATCCCAGATGTTGTGAACTTGCCTGTCAGCAGGGAAAATGCTTGGAAAAACATTGAAAGTATATCAGAATTTCAAGGGTATTTTTTATGCTCCTTTACTCCAGAGCAGGTAGATAACAGCTAAAGTTAAAAATAAACAACAAAGACCCACTCTCTAATCCTTGTGCATATCTGACAAGCCATCTAGAGATTAAAGTACTTTCAGGCTTGAATATTGAGATGGCTTGGGCTGAAATCCAGGAAGAGTTGAAAATAAGATCAGTAGAGAAGATATACCTTACGTCACTTCTTAAATGGAACACAATATATCAAAGTGCTGAACTCAAAATAGCATTTACATAGGATTTAGGTATCTAAGTCCAAAAGCCTGAATCTACAGACACTACCTAACAGCTTAAGTGCCTGAAAGCTTGATGATTTCTCATTTTTCACCAGTAAAGTTACTTTTTCAAAGAGTTTGATTTAACAAAATGGTGGCTCAGAGATCCTATTTTCAATTTGCAATTGAAAACACGTTGTCCTGTGAACTTCCTTTTGAGGGGAGGGAAGTCCTCACAGGGTTCTAAGTACGTTACTTTGATACTTCTTAGAAGAACATGTGATGCAACATACATGTGCATCAGCAGCATCAGAAGCTGAACATTGCATTTGTAAGGATTCAGTCACAAAAGCAAGACAAAGATTTGGCTATTCACAGCCCACAATTTGTTGCCCACAGACTTGGAAGAACAGAATGGGGCTACCTTCTATTTTGTTTCTCAGTGAATCCATTAGTGTTCAGAACACTAAAATGTAGACAAAACATTTTTGTCATTCTATTAGGGAAAAAAAATCACTTGTGACAGGCTGTAGTTTGCAATTTATGAATTTGGGACTTTTAAGATGCAGTTTAATGCATCTCACACTTCGCAACCAGCACATACAGAAGGATGTAACTGCATCCCAAAGTTGTGTTTGTGTGTAAACATTCACGGTCCTTGGTTCAAAGAAACAACAGACCCTCTTTGCAGGGTCCAAAGTAATCAAAACTGCCACATAATCAAATCCATCAAAATGATTGTGCTACTTGTAAAGGAAGATTGTCCTTTCAGGCATTCTAAATCAGCAAGTACATTTGTTTGGAGGTATTATCATTTAAATACCTTCCCTGGAAAACATCTCCAGACTTACAGGAGGAAATGAGATGTAGACAGTAATTGTGTTAAACTGTCTGTCTACAGTTGATGGATCAATGTCACTTCAGTTAACATTTTTCTTCCTTTGTGCTCTACCTCCAAATAATTGACTTATTTTTACAGCTTGACTTGTGTGTATTTTACATATTTCAGCATCTGACATTTATCATTTTCTTGATTCGAAAGGCTTTTACCTCTTCTCTTTTCCTAAAATTCTTGGGTTTAAGGATTGTTTTACTCATATCTGCTGCCCTTATTAGAGATATCTCCTGTGATTGAATCCTTTTCTGATCAAATTAATATCTGTTCGATTTCTTCAGCATGACTTTTAAGTATCTTAAAATATGCCAGCTGGATCCTCTAAGCAATGCTGCTACCTATTTATTTAGAATAGTAAACCCCTAGGAAAATATTTTTGGAGCATTTTGATTTAATCTAAACCAAGCAAGATAATTTACAAAACAATCTCTGGAGATGCATAAGCAAAACTTGATAACCATAACCACAGCAGCCTCCAAAACTCCAGTACAAATATTTGCACTTCTGTCACAGCCACTTATCTGATCTGTGCCAAATGCTGACAGATTTTAAAGACAATCACATTAAGTATTAATCAAGCTTGAAAGGTAGAGCTGAGTAACAGCATACTAAAGAGACATCCATCTCCAAAGACAACAGCACACTCCAAATACTCAGCCTCCTGTTGCCCTGAGAAGTGTTTAAATCTCTTTCTATCCCATGCTGTTTTCTTGAATCTTTTTCACATCTCTTTCTGATGTATTTTCCCAAAGCTTCAAATAACCCACCCTTGTGAAATGATTAAATACACAGAATAGTGCTGTTCTCTCAATGGTTTCACTTCACTTAATAGGAACAGGAGCAGAATAAATCAGCCGGATGTGTTTCATTTAAACATTTCTCTGCCCCTGTGTGCAATACTGATCACATTTCCACCTACCTATTCTCTTTCTCCCATAACAGCATACACCTTTTTTGCTTGAGCTTCTCTTTTCCCTTTTTAACTTGTTTTTTTTTCATAGCATCTATTAGACCGGGGACAACTGTATATAAGCTTTACTGCCACACAAACTCTTCTTCAAGTCCCTGTTTAATATTTTTTCCATGATGCCTTCCCACATTATTTCCAGTGATTTCACCCCAACTCACTTTGCACCTGTAATATTGCCTGACTTTCTTCTAGGACCAGTCCTGTTTGCAAAGCAATCAGCATGTGCTACCTTATTCCATCACCAGGTGTATTATCTCAATTACTGAGTCTGTTCTGCTCTCTCAGATTGTTACCAAAGACTGCACTAGTGGCAGCCCTCTGTGCTGCTCCTTCAAGGCTCTGTCTGGGCCTGTATCCCACAAAGATCAGTTGCCAATGCCCATTCTGACAGACTTTGGCCTGCTTGAATGCCTTCACAATATAGCATGGCTCTTCTGCTTTGCAAATGCTGAGGTCTGAGTGCATTGACATGCTTTTTGCTGTCATTTCCCCACAGCTGACTGAATGTCCAGATGCTATTTCTCTTGAGACATCATAGTCATTGAAAGATGTCACAAGCCACCAGTTAGGATTCTGTATGCGTGTAGGTGGAATAGAATTGAGTCAGGAGACAAAATGAATGATAAAGCTTGATTATGGAAAAAGCTCAAACTTGCTGCTGTTGTAAAAACACCTTTCTTCATTCTTAGTTTCACGTAGTCTTGGTTTCACATTGTCTGTAGGCAATGAACAGGTCCTGGCAGTTTTCAGAGAGCACTTCCTTGGCCACACAGGGCACAGGCAGGGGAATTCATTCTGTGTATTTGTCCATCATGATGCATTCTGACAAAACACATTTGGACAGGCCCCAGTCATTCACTATCAGGGCTTTATACAAAAGAAGAAGTATAAATCTACTAGAGTGGCCTCTCCAGTCACAGTTCTCTAGAGAAGCCCCTGGTTTAACTATGCAAGCATGCTAATAGCATTTGGTATAAAACTACACCCAACCTGATCAAAAAAGAGAAGTAACTTTATGTGCTTCTGGACTGTCCTGGAAATCAAGGTGTGAATGCTATCAGTACAAGCATCTCAGTCAGGGCAGGATGTGGACAGAGATGCCTTCCTGAGATACTCCAAGAGAACCTATTTCCATCTGATCCAGCTTTCTAGATGTACTTTGGGTCCTGGTCCAAAAAGCCCTCCTTTGCTGTGAAAGACTGGCACAGCTGATTAACTGAATCATGAGCAGAAGCTGGGTTTTGCTTCTGAAATATTACTGTGCCATCCTTGGGTGATTCAATCTGTTCTGATTTGTATTTATGCATGTACCAGATTTTGGTCTGAGTGTAAAATCTCCTCTATATGAGCCCATTTTCCATCTTGTCACTCAGCAAGGTGTCGACCTTGCAGATGTCATGGGTGAGAGCACAGAGGGAGGAGCAGATGGGCAGAGGATGGATGGGATTGAGCACTATGAAAGAGCAGCCATGTGTCAGAAGAAAATGATTCCTAGCCAAACACCAGCTCCTGTTTGTATTTTTTCTACCTATGCCCCTGTGTGTCTGTGCAGATCTTCTGATGTCTGTTCAGAAACAGGCAGCTGGCTGGTAACCTTCCCCAGCTGGTGGTAGAGGGGAGCCAAATCTGCAGACAGGGATTGCCTAAGGCAAAAAATGGCATCAGACGCAAGCCAGTGAGCTACAGGGAGAGCATGGGTGCTACAGCTCTGCTGGCATGCTCGTGTGGCTGACTTATTACTTGTGGCTTGTACAATGGCATGCGTGGGGAGTTGCTAGGCATGTTGTGCAGCTATATTGGCAAAAGTCTTGTGGAACAGATTAACTGAACAGGGACTGTGCTGTGTGGGGCACTTCTGAAGGGGGATAACTCAGGCTGCCCTGTAATCAGAGGCTTGGCCAAATCTGAGATTCTGGACTTCTGTCTCTGATACTCTTCATCTAATCCCAATAGTGGTATGTGATGTATTGTATGAAGTGAGTAAGGCTGCCTGTCTCACTGATTTCATTAGGATTATTAAGGAATTAAATTATGTCTAGGCATGCAAAGTAAGCCCTTTGTTATATATTTATTACACTTCTTACAAATCCTTAAAGTAATGTATAAACAGTATAATATACACAGTTCTTAATTCAATACTCTGCAGGGGACAGCTGGTTGGGAATTCTAGTACCTGGGAAAGAAAAGAGAGACTGGACTATTCTCTGCACCAGTAGCTTGGATGTTCAAGGCTGTAGCTTGGATGTTCAAGGCTAAAGCTAGCAATAGATGCACTGGGTTCTCATGCGAAGTATGTATGATGAGAACATAAAGAGGTTCTCATCATACTGTGGGTGGGCTACTACATGCATGTATTCAGCCATCCTGATGTTGCCCTCCTCTTACGTGTGCTCCTGTGCTGTATTTCAACGGTGCCATTTTGCTGTTGGGATGAATATATGTAAATCTCAGGGACAAAATGTCATTACCTGTTATCTGATGAGATGGTTGTACCTCTGTGGTCAGCACTGTTGAGCACTTTCCATCATAACACTTAATGATCAATTTGCATTAGACTTAAAGCTTTCATTTTAGTCTCTTCTGATTTCTAAGAATGAGACTTGTTGGGAAGAACCAGTTTTACTTGTGGAAATCTTTTTCAGAAAGACTTGCTCAAATCTGTCTGGTTTATTGTGCTTTCTCCAGGACTGCCTATTCATGTCCCCTTTTGCTGTCCATTTTTCATGGTTGGTTCATAGAGCATAACAGCCTATTAAATCTGACCCCAGTGGAATTGTTCAAAAAGCGGTCCCTTCAGACCTTCAAAGGCAGTAAGTCCTGTTCTGGTTCTAGTAAGAATCAATACTACTTTCTAGCAGAGTATGATTTTTCTACACTAGAAGCATACCTGATTGTAAAGCCAGCATAATTATATTTTTCCTGATACCAGAGTTGAGTTAATAATAGGCTTATTGTGGAATTATTATCCACAGGAAACATTTTCTACTGCTGCTTCATATGAAAAAGCATAAAGGCAGTATTCAAATTACTAAAAACCAAGAGAAGGTTCTTTAAAATAGGAACGTGAGTCACTGCTAGTTTGTTTTAATGAAATTAGACGGCTTTTAAATTTCACTTCAGTCTTTCCCAAGAGAGAAAATGAGAAAAGTTAGTCTAAGAATAAATAGATTTTTAAAGATATAATTACAGCAGATCTCGGCACACTCCCTCTCATACATAATTTGGGCGAGATCAGTATTTGCTTTAATTTCCACCACCAAAGTAATTGCTCCATTTGACAAGGTCAGTTAAAAATAATTTAATAACACTGTCCCCTATTAGACTGGGGAAATTGCACGTGTAACAGCACCTTGAAAGGATTCACTAGTGTTTCTCGGTCTGTTTCAGATGGTACATTCTAATTGCAGTCCAGCCTACAAATTTACCAGCTTTAATATAGTTGATAGGTAAGTCAATAGGGAGAGAAATAGTTAAAGATTGTATCTTAGATACTTGAAGCTCACTTCAATCATTTTTGGATCTGTTCCTAAATCTAATTTTCTTTTAAATCCAAGAATTCTTGTTTAGTTGCTACCTAACCCTGTGAAACCTACAGCTCTTTAGGAGCTTTCCCGTTAGAACTGAAAGCTCTCTAGGGACTGTTCATGCTGTCTATGGTCTGTCCATGCAAAGATTGTCTGGGATCTGAGTTGCAAGCTTTGCTGAGAACTGAAAAACCATAGAATCATAGAATAGTTTGGGTTGGAAAGGACCTTAAGATCATCACGTTCCAACCCCCCTGCCACAGGCAGGGACACTTCACACTAAACTATGCCACTCAAGGCTCTGTCCAACCTGGTCTTGAACACCAGCCAGAGATGGAGAATTCACAACTTCCTTGAGCTACCCATTCCAGTGCCTCACCACCCTCACAATAAAGAACTTCTTCCTTATATCCAATCTAAACTTCCCCTGGGTTTAAGTTTGAACCCATTACCCCTTGTCCTATCACTACAGTCCCTGATGAAGAGTCCCTCCCCAGCATCCCTATAGCCCCCTTTCAGATACTGGAAGGCTGCTACGAGGTCTCCACGCAGCCTTCTCTTCTCCAGGCTGAACAGCCCCAACTTTCTCAGCCTGTCTTCATACGAGAGGTGCTCCAGCCCCCTGATCATTCTCGTGGCCTCCTCTAGACTTGTTCCAACAGCTCCGTGTCTTTTTTGTGTCGAGGAGGAATGTATCTGCAGTGGACCCAAAGCACCAGGCCTGATCTACTCCCTCAGCCTCAGGGAGTCTAAACCCATGACTTCAGAAAGTGCACTACCTGATGTACTAAAGACTCTTGATGGGGCTGAAGGCAGGCTGTACCACCTGATCTAGTGGAAGGTGTCCCTGCCAGTGGCAGGGAGTTTTAACTGAGTGAGCTTTAAGGTCCCTTCCAACCCAAACCATTCTATGATGAATACTTGATAATCTTGAATTCTGCTTTGTGACATCTGCCCAAACCAGGGTGGCAGCACTACTACCGTGAGTAGCTATGAGTCTGCTGATCAACTGGTGCATCAGGAAATAGGACATGTGGATTTTAACCCCTTCAAAAGAAAACACTTTGTACCTGCCAACTCCTGCTGATTGTCAGGCTATGCATGAAGTGCAGCTGCCATCTCCTCCTTTATTTGATAGATCTTAGGAGATAGCAAGCCATGGTTACAAAATGTACTTGCCATGAGTTTTATCACAGTACAACAGCTGTAGTTGGAACATTTACTGTAATTAGGCAGAGAAAGACCTAGTTTCCTTTTCCTTAATTGGCCATAGTTGTGTGCTAGACAGCAGGTTGATCAGTTCTGTGTGCAAACTACCAGCAAGCCTAAAGCTGAGCCAGACAAAGAAGTTGCCATTAACTGTGCTCATCACTGCACGTTCCTCTTGCTCATGGCAATTCCTTACTCAATCTAGTTGCCAATGACCTATTTGCTTCTCAACCTAGTTCTGCAGAAGTAGCCCTCATTAATTACTATTAAAATATACACTTCTAATAGTAAACGATTATAAAATATATACTTCTAATAGTAAAGGATTATCATGGCCCCCTTTGCTCTGCCAAAACTAGGTTAAGGAGCCAACCACATATACATGTCTGTGAAGCCACAGGCACCAGGGAGTTTAGTGCCTTTAGTATTAAAGGACGGCTTTCACTGGTGGATTTATTTTCAACATAAGTCTTACATAAAATCATAAGTTAAGTCTTACAATTTAAGCGTATAATGGGTTTTACAGTCTTTTAAAAGATAAGCAATAATGTAGCTAATTACTTAACTCTGTTCCTACAGCACGGCAATGACTGGGCACTCCATTTGTAGCTTACAAATCGGCACAAGAAGAGTGTGCCTTTAATCTACTGATTCTAAGATGCTAAATACAAGGAAACAATGTGCACTCTTTAACGGATCAACACAACTGCAGGCTAAGTGGTTGTGAATCACAGTACCTGGACAGGCCAGTGATGGGACTTTGAGCAACCTGGTCTAGTGGAAGGTGTCCCTTCCTAAGGCAGGGGGCTGGAACTGGATGAGCTTTAAGGTGTTTCCAACCCAAACCATTCTGTGATTCTATGCTAGCATTGCAGGAACCTCTGACATCAGGGCTGTGCACTTACATGGAATTTCTACTGCCTGCATTCATCTGCATATAATTGATACCTGCTTGTCTTGCTCTGGTTTACTGCATTTTAATCTTGCTGTTGAGGAACTTTCATATTGAGATGGTACAACTTAGAATACGATGATGCTTAAACTTCCTTAAGCATCTCAGTGGTTTTGTTTGCAGAGAGATGCTCTCCCCCCCTCCTCCTCAGGTAAAAATTGCACATAGTGATCAATTGAAGGAAGGACGTTTTCCATTTAGTTTCATTAGGGTGATCTGGCTCAAGGGGAGACATCCAACAGAAAGTGATTATTTCAGTTATGTGCCTTGATGATCTGATGGAAGCTCCTGTGTTTCAGTTTGTGCCCATGGCCTCTTGTCCTGTCACTGGAGTCCGCTGAAAGGAACCTGGCTCCATCCTCTTTGCACCATCTTTTCAGATGTTTATACACATTGACAAGATTGCCCTGAAGCCTTCTCTCCTCTAGGCTGAACAGCCCCAGCTCCCTCAGGTTTGCCTCGTATGGAGATACTGTAGTGCCTTAACCTTCAAAATGAAAGAACATGTGTTTTAATGTGACTGGGTTTGCTCTGTCTCACCTTCTGTTCTCATACTTCATTTCAATGGCATTTTCTACAACTGTTTATTAGCAGCGTGATTGAGCTCCCTGTTACATCACAAAACATCAACACGAGGTGGGGCTGTTACACACGAGCTGAGGTTCCTCATGGAGCCTCTCCTGGACAGATGTATTATAATCAATTCCACAAATGGGCAGCAGATGTCAGCTCTCCAGCTCTGATTAAAAGAAGCTTCTTAAAATTCTATCATCTTGCTTCAGAGATTGCCTACACTTTTATTAGTGCTTTCCTGAACCAATCATTTAATTTTGTTTCCCTGAGTATCATCAGGAAGAAAATTCATAATGGTGCGATAGCAGCCATGGGTCTTGTTTCTTTACAAGCAAGGAACAGCTGCTCTAGGAGAAAGCTATCAGCAATGGAGAGATGAATGTTGTGCAATGGGAAAGATACAGAAACAAAGGCATAGTTGCAGGAGAGGCGTGAAAGAGGGCTTGCAACTGGGAGTAAAAAGTTTGGGTGCTGTTCCAGTAGGTCATTAGCTGATTGATAAGATCCAAATCATTCTTCTTTGCTTTAGCTTCTATAAGGAGAGAATAGTGGTATTTATTTTGTAGAGCTTTTCATAATCTGTGTGTAAATGCTTAAGACTTAATGTTTACTTCATTTTTTAAAAATTAAATAGGCCTTGTGATTCATCAGAAACACATGTTTAAGAACCAGGAAAATGTAGCCAAAGAGGAACACATTTTATTATGTGCAGATCAAAGCAGCTGTCTTCCCCTTCCCTTACCCCCTCCACACATCCTCCCATTCCTCAAAATGGAAAGGAATCACAAGACACATAATATGAGCTTGTCTCTATTTCAGTTAGTCATCAATAAGATCTGCAGCGACATGAACTTAACTTTTCCCAGGAAAAGCATCTGGAAATTATTCTTATCCCACTTGCCCTGACTATTGCAGGGAGAAAAAAAGAATAAAGGCTTTCCAATTGTCATATAATAAAACCACCTCTTAAGGAAAATAATGGGAATACAATTGTGGGAAGCACCTAAAGTTAGGCTGATCAGAGTAATCACATTAGAGTAAGAAAGAAAAATTGTGCTTTGATTGTTAGGCAGAGTTGGATCAAGAAGCCTTATGACTGTAATATATTGATGGTCCATAGTATTGACCTGGAACTGTGATGGCAAACATCTGTTGCACCTCAGAAGTACTATTCAAGAAAGCAATGAAGCTGACTGAACAATCACTTCCAGTCAATAGTTACCACATTGGCTTTAACATTCTCAGTAAAAACAAGTGTTTTCATCATCGGTCCTCTATGGATAACTTTTTAAATCACTCTATAAAAACACAGAAAGAGTGGCACAGGCAGGAAGAGACCTTTGAAATCTTAGTTTGGATTTCTCTTGATAGGACTGTTGCATCCTATACATGCATACTAGATATATAGAAATTTTTTGTTGAGCTGACAAAGTTAAAGGAACTGTATACAGTCTTGTTTACATAGGGAATTATGGTTTTTTTGTCTATGAATGTTGTGCAATGGAGAAATGTTACTTTGTATAATAAATCCCCTGAAGTTTGTGCTCTTTCTGTCTAAATCCAAACTGAATAGAGTATAAGAAATAATAATTATGTCCCCTTTCAGTCACTGCCTTAATCCTCCCTTTAAAAAGTGAGCAATTACATGTCACAGTGGAATCCTGTGGCAGCAATACACAGAGTTTATGTCAGCCAAAGAGTGTGGCTCCAAACACTGTCACCAGCTACCCTTAAAAGACATTGTGTGCATTAATTGGATGTTTGCTTGTGAAGCACATCAGAATGTTGTTTGTACAAAGCTATTTAATTGCTATAATCTCGTTATCAGCAGATAGGGACAGAGGGAAATAGTGTGGATTTAACTCTCCTACCCTCGCTCTCCTTATCTCTGACAAAAATCCCCTAACCAACCCACAGAACAGGAAATACCCTGTGGAATAGATTTGATTTAAGAACTGCAATGTGTCCTCATTTTAATCCAGGCAATCAAGTTAAAATCAAATTAACAAAAAGCAAAATTAGGTCCCAAATGTTCTTTGATTATTTTTTTAATTAACTCTGTTTTCATTATTTTTTGCAGCTGCTTCTTTACCTTCAGGTTCTGAGTAGAACTGGAGGCAAAGAACTGAAAGAACAGTAACTCTTATATAAAACACAGTGATCTTGCACATTTTTCTCTGTTAGGATTTACAGTTCCAAATAAATATGCTGATGGGGGGGCAAGGGGAGACAGGGTTGAGGTGGGTTGGATACCTCTTGACGTGCTTTTCAGAATTCATACATTCTAACCCAGTCATAAATCTGCATAGAAACTTCATGTAAAAGGCTATTTTCCCAGTATTTAATTTTTAAATGGGTTCTGACCTCAGTATAACTATTTAGTGTGAGAATTATAGGGCAAGTTTGAACTCTTAGTTGGCAAGTAACACTGGGAGGTCAGATGTTCTTATATTCTTTGGGACTTTTTTGGCCTTTGGGGCTGCCTAGAAAGAGTACACCATTAAGAATTTATTTTCAAAGCTTCCCATCATTCTGAAGACCTGCAGAGAATCCAGAATTTTAGTTTTATGCTTTGAGTGAATATTAGGGAGAACTACTTCTAGTTAAATCATAGAATCATGGAATGGTTTGGGTTGGAAGGAACCTTTAAAGCCCCTCCAGTTCCAACCCTCTGCCACAGGTTGCTCCAAGCCCTGTCCAACCTGGTTCTTGAACACTGCCAGGGATGGGGCAGCCACAGCTTCTCTGTGCACCCTGTGCCAGCGCCTCAGCACTCTGACAGGGAAGAGTTTTTTCCTTACCTCTAATCTAAATCTCCCCTCTTTCAATTTAAAGCCATTCTCCCTTTCCTGTCCCTACAGGCCCTTGTAAAAAGCCCCTCTACAGATTTCTTGTAGGCTACTTTTAGCTGTTTGAAGACCGCTATGAAGGTCTCTCTGAAGCTCTGTTTTCTCCAAGCTGAACAAGACCAGCTCTCTCAGTCTTCGGGTTTACTCATTTCTTATTTTAAGAATAAAGAGGAGAGGTTTATTCATTTCTTATTTTAACTACCCACTTGTATTTCTAGTATAAATTTCTATATATTTCCATCTTTGGAGATATTCAAGGCCCATCTGGATAAGGTCCCCAGCAGCCTCCTCTAGTACACCCTGCTTTGAGTGGTAGGCTGGAGTAAATGACCTCCAAAGTCATTTACTAATGTTGATTATTCTGTGGTTCTCACTGGTGCTCTTTTCAAACGCTATTCTTGACATTAGCCTGAAAGACTGCTTATGGGCAGAATATACAACAAGGGCTAATTGATGTTATTTATTCATTTATTCAAAATCCTTTCTACCATTTGCCCTAACTTGGACAGGTTCATCATAAGATAATGGCACAGATTTTCCATAAAAGCAAGACTGAGGTTTGAGGGATTTAGTTTGTAACCTTTTTTGTGTTCAAAGGGATGCAGGTCTGTAAATATTCCCTTACATCATACTGTGCTCTAACCCCACCTCTTCCTCCCTTGCCCCACTCACACACTGTTTGCAAAGGCTGTGTTTTCTAATCACCCTTACTGCCTTTGGCTCAGAAGACAGGAGAGCACTTGGAACTTAAGAGTCTTCCCAGTGGTGTGTAGGTGGCATCTCAGCATGCAAGATTTATTGGCTAAATTTCCAAGCTAAGAACGGTCCACGGTTCATGGATGTGGCCAGCACATGCCTCCATGCAGTGCTCTCAATGTGGTCACCCTTAAAAACAAACTAACAGAGCACTATATGTGGCACCTAGGATTATTACATTCTCCTGCTGTCAAGAGATAAAACAGTAGGTGTACATTCTGTTCCAGGAAAATTTGGTTCTGGATAGCAGTACTGTAGGAGATACACAATGCTTAGCTTGATATATTTTGTGTATACATTTACAGGCTAAGAAAGTTGGGGCTGTTCAGCCTGCACAAAGAGAAGCTGCATGGAGACCTCATAGCAGCTTCCAGTATCTGAAGGGGGCCTATAGGGATGCTGGGGAGGGACTCTTCATTAAGGACTGTAGTGATAGGACAAGGGGTAATGGGTTAAAACTGAAACAGGGGAAGTTTAGATTGGATATAAGGAAGAAGTTCTTTACTGTGAGGGTGGCGAGGCATTGGAATGGGTTGCCCAAAGAAGTTGTGAATGCTCCATCCCTGGTGGTGTTCAAGGCCAGGCTGGACAGAGCCTTGGGTGACATGGTTTAGTGTGAGGTGTGCCTGTCCATGGCAGGAGGTTGGAACTGGATGATCTTAAGGTCCTTTCCAACCCAAACCATTCTATGATTCTATATAGTCAGTACTGACTGCAGCAAGACTAGTAGGGGTAGGCAGATTTAAACTCAGGGGGAATTAATTACAAACTAAGGCATTAATTTGTTATGATTTCTTGATGACTAATCCTTTTACCCAACAGTCTTTGGAATACTAAGCTGGCCACTCTTCCAGTGATGACACTGCGCTACTGTGGTGTGCTGGCCTTTACAGTTTTTCTAGAAGGTTGCCCTCATTGTTCCATTTTTAAAGGCAAAAAAAATTAGGCATGAAAACTGGCTTGTTCAGGATGGGAAATTAAGCAGAAAATTTTTCTAATGTACTTCTAAAATTGTTGTAGGTCTCAGGTTAAGGTTAAAATCTTCCACCAAACCAACGCTCAATATTTATCAAGTAGAGGGATTAAATATGAGTGTAGCTTCTCCTCACTTCCTAGAGAGAATTTTAATTATTTCCAACTCACATTCTAAGCAGTGACATTTGAAACATTTTATATTTAATAAGAAATTTGAATAAGCCACTGAATGCTTTGGAATGATATAAAGTGTTATGATCAATAAGTGAAATTTACTTGGAAAACCTTTGTATAATTTAAGCTCTGGAGTTACTGTAGCATGTTTGTAACATGTGGCTTTGCTCACATCCATCAACAGAACAGGGAGGGGAAGCAAGGAGGGAGACATTAGTGCTGCTAAGAGATATATTGTTGACATAGCAAGCGTTAATATTCCTAAATTCAAATGCTGGAAGGAGATGTTAATCTCCTCATAGTATTGTCCAAAAAATCAGAAGAGAGCAGTGGAACCAACAGACACTCTCTGATGAGTGATAAAAGTCCTTTATATCTAGGTCACAGTAGAAATCCTTTAAAACTGTGTGTTCATATTTAATACAGACATACATAATATGCTTTATTCACTCAAACATTTCATTGTCTCTCAGACAAGGCACAGGCAATCCAGTGCTGCTGTTTCAATTGCAGGTGTGCTGAAAGGTCCAAGTGCCTCTTTTCTCCAGCATGTTTGTGTGAAGGAGCATATTTGAATCTGCTTAAGATTAGCTTGAAACACGGATGTATTTTAATGTTGTGGCTCCCACTCCTTCCCCTCTGCCATCCCATTGTTGAATGAAAAAAGCAGTTAGCATACTGGCAGTGTTCCACATCCTTGTATTCCAGGAATGAATGTGAATGGAGGGAGGGAGTGTTTGAATGCAGAAGCAAAATTCAAGGTAAAATTATCTTATAGTTTGTAGCTGATGGTCTGATAATCTGCTAGCATAAATAAGAGACTCTGTAGCATCCAAAATGAATCTGAATTTTCCCCTTGATTTTTTTGAAGTAATATTTTACTGGATAAACTTTTTAACAAGAGATTTGGGGTTTGTGGATTGCAACTGGAGATGCAGGTGTCTGGGGACACCTCTGCCTAATCCAGTCACCCTAGAATGCAGCATTAGTTCTCTACCCAAGGTTCAAGCCACAAATACGAGCTGATAGTCAAAAGATTGACAGCCTTGCAAGTTAAAGTGGTACTGCGCATGAGATGTGCTTTGTGTTCTACTCCTTTGCTGGCCTTTTAAATGGGAAATGGACTGTCTCTAGTTACTGTGGGAAATAAAACACAAGCTAATAAAAAAGATGAGTCAGATCATTTCCTTCTTGGCTTACATTTAAGCAGGTATTGCAGACTAATGGAAAGCTTTAGTTTAGAAATCAGTTGGTTTGTGCAGGCACTCACAGTTCAAGTGTTTGTTGAAAAACAGTCACCTTCCCCCCTCCCCATTGCATTATTTTCCATAGGGTAAAGATGTTGGGGGGAATTGGAACTTGTGAACAGGATGGTCAGTCATTATCTGAAGGTCAGTGGGAGTTTCCAGTGGAAGGGTAGCATCAGAGCTGCTCCAACAGATCTGCACATCCAGACAAAATGTTCATTATTTCATTATTAGGGTAACAAAATTCTTTTATCCTTCCTACTCGTTATTCCTTTTCATGTTGCTGGTAATGGGGGCCCCAACTACATATTAATGTGACTTTTGTCATTCATATTTTGTTTCTTGTGTCAGTTATGTTTTAAGGAACCTCTGTCCCAACTCAACTACAGATGGGTCTAGATAGACTTCTTCTGTTTAAGAAAGTGGGACATGATAATGAAATCTATTTGTCCATCTTTGAAAAGGTCAGATAGGCCCTACTCTAGAACGGTTGGTTGGTGCTTATCAGCGGCAAGTAGACTGTGGCCACCAGCTATTTTTCCATAGTAATCAACTTTTGATTTTAATGTCTTATGCATTTAAACACACTTAACACTAAGTTTCTTAAACATGGGTGGAAACAGCAGTTTTGTTACTGACAAGTCAAGAGCATACGTGGTAACACCGTGATAACTGACATACTTCACAGAATCACAGAGAATCACAGAATCACAGAATCCTAAGGGCTGGAAGGGACCTCAAAAGATCATCTAGTCCAACCCTCCTGCAAGAGCAGGGTAACCTAGAGTACATCACACAGGAACTTGTCCAGGCGGGCCTTGAATATCTCCAACGTAGGAGACTTCACAACACCCCTGGGCAACCTGTTTCAGTGATCTGTCACTTTCACAGTAAAGAAATTTTTCCTGATGTTCACATTGAACCTCCTGTGCTCCAGTTTACACCCATTGCCCCTTGTCCTATCACTGGACATCACTGAAAAAAACCTACCTCCATCATCCTGACACTCACCCTTTACATATTTGTAAACATGGATGAGGCCACCCCTCAGTCTCCTCTTCTCCAAGCTAAAGAGTCCCAGCTCCCTCAGCCTCTCCTCATAAGAGAGATGTTCCATTCCCCTAATCATCTTTGTAGCTCTGCGCTGGACTCTCTCCAGCAGCTCCCTGTCCTTCTTGAACTGTGGGGCCCAGAACTGGACACAGTATTCCAGATGCGGCCTCACCAAGGCAGAGTAGAGGGGGAGGAGAACCTCTCTTGACCTACTAACCACACCCTTTCTAACACACCCTAGGATGCCATTGGCCTTCTTGGCCACAAGGGCACATTGCTGGCTCATGGTCATCCTCCTATCCACCAGGACCCCCAGGTCCCTTTCCCATTCGCTACTGTCCAGCAGGTCAGCCCCCAACCTGTACTGGTACATGGGGTTGCTCTTCCCCAGATGCAAGACTCTACGCTTGCCCTTGTTGAATTTCATCAAGTTCCTCTCTGCCCAACTCTCCAGCCTGTCCAGGTCTCGCTGGATGGCAGCACAGCCTTCTGGCGTGTCAGCCACTCCTCCCAGTTTAGTATCATCAGCAAACTTGCTGAGGGTACATTCAGTTCCCTCATCCAGGTCGTTGATGAAAATATTAAACAGCACTGGTCCCAGCACCGACCCCTGAGGGACTCCACTAGTCACAGACCTCCAGCTAGATTCTGCCCCATTGACCACAACTCTCTGCCTTCTTCCTTCCAACCAGTTCTTGATCCACCTCACTACCTGTTCATCAAGCCCACACTTCCTTAGCTTATCTATGAGGATGCTGTGGGAGATAGTATCAAATGCCTTACTGAAATCAAGAAAAACCACATCTACTGCTCTACCATCATCCATCCACCTAGTTACTTGCTCATAGAAGGCTATAAGGTTGGTCAAACATGACTACCCCTTGGTAAAGCCGTGTTGGCTGCCCTTAATGACCCCCTTATCCTTGATATGCCTAGAGATGGTGTCAAGAATAAGTTGTTCCATCACTTTCCCAGGGATGGAGGTAAGGCTGACCGGTCTATAATTACCCAGGTCCTCCTTCTTTCCCTTCTTATAGACCGGCGTGGCATTTGCCATCCTCCAGTCCTCAGGCACCTCACCTGTTTCCCACGACTTACCAAAGATGATGGAGAGTGGCTCAGCAATGGCCTCCACCAGCTCCCTCAGCACCCGCGGGTGTATTCCATCCGGACCCATCGATTTATAGATGTCCAGTTTACTTAACTGATCCCTAACCCAATCCTCATCTACCAAAGCAAACTCCTCCTTTATCCTGACTCCTTCTGGGGCTATAGGAATCTGGGTCCCCCAGGGAGAGTCTGCAGGAGTAAAGACAGAGGCAAAGAAGGCATTCAGCACCTCTGCCTTCTTTATATCCTCTGTCTCCAGGGCACCCACCTCATTCAGCAGTGGGTCTATACTGCTTCTTGTGTTAGTTTTATTCACTATGTATTTGAAGAAGCCCTTTCTACTGTCCTTGACCCGACTTGCCAGATTAAGTTCCAAGGAGGTCTTAGCTGTCCTAATTGCTTCCCTACATCCTCTAACAGCTGTCCTATATTCCTCCCAAGTGGCCAGCCCCTCCTTCCATAATCCATAGATTCTCTTTTTCCGTACGAGTTTGCCCAGCAGTTCCTTGTTTAACCATGCTGGTCTCCTGGCTCCTCTACTTGACTTCCTACTCACTAGGACACTCTGATCCTGAGCTTTGAAGAACTGGTTCTTGAATGCTGACCAACTATCTTGAGCCCCTTTACCACCTAGTACCCTTTGCCATAATACTTCCCTTAGCAATTGATTGAAGAGGCCAAAGTTTGCCCTTCGGAAATCCAGAAATGTGGCCTTGCTAGGTATTCTATTCCTCCCACACAAGATCCTAAACTCCACCGTCTCACCCTTCTGTCTGAAAAATCATTATATTTTAAAGTGAGATAAAGGGCAGCTTTTGCTGGAAGGAAATATTTTGCTGAAGAAAGAAGGAGGCTGGTACGGGAAAAAAGACATCTTTTTCTCTCCTATTACTTTTAAGAATTTGAAAATTAAGGTGTTCCGTTACAAAGCCCAGGTTGGAGGAGAGCAATAGTTCTGCCTTCTAGAAATATCCTCTACATTGGCCCCATCCAGTCCTTCTCCAACCTTGCACTTTTCCCACCGTGACATTAGTTCTGAACCTCATTAATCTGTTGCCGGTTTTCTTTCTGCTTTCTTCACCATACCCTATACCCCTCTTTAATTTTAAAATATACGCAAATGTGGCTTTGTTTCCAAATCCTTCTCTCCATTCTCGTTTTTATTATAGATCTGTCACTTGTCTTAAGTAATGTCCACCTCCCTGTTTGGTTTACCTTCTGTATATAGAAAAAGGGATGAGTAATATTATTCTTCCTCGCAATACATGTATTCATCTAAGAAGGAGGAGAGGGAATAGAGTCTTTGAAGTCCATTCCAGGCACCTAAGAGTTTGTAAGGAGTGAGGTACACAGAATACTTTCTTATTAGATGTAACAGTCAAGTCATGTTCCTACTTTTAAATGCAAGGAGGATAAACTTCTGTTAGGAATTTGGACAGTGTTTGCAGTATATCAAGAAGAGAGGAATATTTTTTCCATTATTGCAAGTATCCCTCTGCCCTTTTGTGTTCTCAGTAATCATGGACCAGTTGGAGAACAATCCCATTTAAAAAACCATGACAATTTCCTGCTCCAGCATGGGGTATAAATGTAATTTCTCTGTCTGGCTTCTTGATTATAGTAACCTCCTCAGGCTAAATTGAAGGGCTTCTTGCTGGGGAACTAGGATTGAAGAGAAAAGCTCCTTCCCTTGCAGATACAGAACTCTTTCTTAGGCTGCATACAACAGAGAAACGCTTGCTGTAGGGCCAGACATTGGTGATTAGACTGTAGGAGGACAATTACATGGCAGATGTTTTTTGTATAGCAAATTCAAGCTTTATCAAAATATGTTGTATCATTTGTCCTCTTCTACCTGCAGCTCTAGGATGTCAGTCAATGCATTAGAAAAACCAACAGATGCATGATTTGTGCAGTTAATGAGCCTGCTTTTCTGTCTGTGGCTGATTGATGCTAAGATAAGGTCCATGGTGTCTTAGCAATTGTCAGGGGAAAATTCTCAGACCTTCAGGATATTTTCAGGACAAACAGAATTCATATTTTTATAGTGACCAGAAGATTCAACCTTATGACCACTTCCCTAAATACTTTGATTGTTCATCACTTCTGTCAAGATTTAATCCAGGATGGGTCTTCATAGAATTGCTGTAGATGATTTCACATCAGTCCATTATTTCCTTGTCCCTTCTAGTGCCTGCCTTTTCTTTAATGATTCACACTTGTGTAATCCAGCTGTTATTCAGCTGAGCAGCACCTGGTATTCCATCCCACTTTGTACAGCTCTCCACTTTGACTCTTTCCCTTATTTTAAATTTTAATCTCAAACGCAGGTTTATTTCTTTCTCTTTGATGTTAATGAGCTTCATGAATGGATATCTGTATGTGGTTTGCTAATGTTTTTACATCACTGCTTGCTGTAATTTAAATTCAATTACACTTTATTTCATTTAACTGTCTGAAGGCTTTTACAGTAACTGTCCCATTTAGAGCTCTATTGCAGGGTATTATTGTTTGATAACCCTGTATGTCTTATTACCGATTTGTAAAAACATGTTTTCTTTTTCTGTCTCTTACGTTTCTGCACAGTGCAATGAATCGGCTTCAAGAGTGTTTGTATTAAATTAGCAGACTATCTCTTTAAACAGACTGCTTTCTCTTGGAAGAAATTTTCATCTCTTCTGGCAGCCCATTGTCACAGAGCTCTGAGATGTTAGACAAAAGACAATACCACTACTGCAGTGGTCTGTGGTTTTCATGTCCCACTGAGAGTCTCTTATCTTGTAGCTAGCTGACTTGTCTATTGCTCTGTATCATTTTATTTGTCATACCTAGTGCTGGAAGCCACCATCTAGAAGTAATTAGTGACTACTCACCCAGGCCATTTTATCTTTTGTTACTTGTAGCTCCCTTCTGTGGCTGTGCTGGTATTCTTTTCAAGATTACACTCATCTGATCCAAGACTGGATTTGAACCAGGCTTCCAGTAGATCAAACATTTTTTTTCCTGACAACCAGCATGTATCTTCCTCCAATCTATCACTCTCAATAGGTATTTCAGGTTTCAGCTACTGGTAGTTCCTGGCGTGAGTAATGGCTTCTAGTCTGTCTGTAAAGATTCAATGCGATAAACTTAATCTTAGCACTTTAGTGAACTCTTTGTGGTGAAAATCAAAGAAGTGGAAAACAAGGGACAGTGCATCAGGTTTCCAGTTAATAGAGACATCACTATTTAGCAGTTCTATAATTGTCAGCAGACTGAAGTGCTGGTTGAATACAGCCATGAACAACTCCAAGCACAGTAGCACCCTTCACCTCTCCTGGTTGCAAATGGTCTCAATGACACTGAAATCCTAAACAACTTTTCTCACAGCTGGAAAATAAAGAACTAGACAGTGGCAGTGATCAGTGTTTATGTACACGCTTGAGGTACAGGGAATGTAAAGCATACAGGGAACTTGAGCAGACCTCCACCTTCAGACTTTATGTGACCAGCCCTTTAGGTCACTGTAGTAGGTGTAGTATTTGTTACCCACGTAATTACAGCTATGGTTAGGGCTAAGGCCAGGGTTATGGTGCATCAATTTGTAAGGGTCAAGTTCCTGTAATAGTTCAGTTTGCCAGGTTTGTGCTGCTGTGTATTCCAATATACCAAGTAATACACCTACACAGGTACTGAGTAACTTCAGAAGTAACCAGAACCTGAGGTATATCATATAAAAGGATGCCCTTACCCTTTAGCGCATGTTGGATGTTCAGCTTACAGTAGCAACAAAATGCTACATTCCCAGCTATGTCCTAGCTCTTCATGTTATATGACAGCACAATGGACATCTAAACCCACCCCCCTGATATCCAGGAATATTAGTCTCAAACACCAGGTAACTGATTCTTTTGTAAGACTGTCCTCTGTAAGAACAGCTTTTCAGCTAGAGAGAACAACCTGTTAGTACATAAATGAGGTAAAACGTGATAACAATGGGTTCGTTAAGCACGCTTCTGAACTATGTTGTTCCCATGCTAAGACAAGCTCTTTGAAAATTTATGGAAGGGTATTTCAATAATAATCTATGGCTCATTAGTATGCCTGAAAAATAGAGCTCTTTCAGGTGTACTTTTGAACAAAGCTTGAAGACTTGAACAGTTACCTATTAGATCAAGGACTAAATCTCAAGTTTAAGTCACAATTTCCATGCACTGCCCCAGAGATGAACACACACTGAAAAACACTCCCTTTTCTTCCCCTCTTGAGGTCTAGCTGAACCTGTGCTGATTGACCTTTAAGGGAGACAGTGAATATTTTCTTACTCAGGCCAATTCCTGAGGGGTGATCCAGTGACAGACTGAATTGTCATTCTGGGAATTTGGTTGGCATTGTGTCAGTTTTGCTTCACATCAATTTAGATAACTCTTGCTTATAATGTGTCTCTGCAATGGGATAGGCATATGATGTCTATTAAATGGAAACAATATATGTAAATACATCCTGGTAAGCGTGGCAGCAAAATTATGTAAATGTCAAGTGAAAAGCTCTTTCATGCCAATAAAGATGAGTATGTGCATACTGTGGGTTTTAACCCTCTACCTCAGAGTCATATATTCACATGATAATGCATATGCAATTGCTTTCCTTGTGTGCAGAAATGCTCCTGAAACGAGTAGAGATTGAAGAACACAGACGTAAGGCTTAGCACCTAAGATTTCTGGTAGCCCAACTTCTGTTAATCTATTTTTCTGATAACCATACTTAAAGAATTAAGTATTGACAAAATGCAATAGGCATCAGGCAACTCTGGACTCAGGTTCTATTCATCGTTAGAATGTTTTGTTAATTTCTAGAAGTAAATCATTTTTGCAATGTTAAATAACCCGATTTTGGAAGAAAGACATCCTTTATAACAGGGTATGTCTGCTGTGAAATTCATGTTGAAAAGCACCCAAATTTGGCCAAATTAAAGAATATATACTTCTAGCAGTTTTTCAGCTATGATCTTCAGTATGTTTAATCCTTGCATAGCTCCCACTCATGTCCAAACCACATGTTTATCGCAGAAGAGAAAGAATGTCTATGACTCATTCCCTGACATCTCTGTTACAGGACTGGAGTGTGCCTGTGGAGTCATGCGGTCACCTTCTGCTTAGACTAACTACAGTGAAGCATTGAATATGAGGAGAAAAATCTCCTAGGCTGGGCTTTTTTTGAGGGGAAAAAGAAACCTCAAATCTAAAGGAATGAGAGTAAAGATACTGGAAGTTGTCAGATGAAATAGGTGTGTAGAGGAAGGAGCCTGCACCTAGTTTGGAGTGAGGAAGCTGTGACTTAGCATCCTTGAGAGAAATATGGTAGGGGAAAAATGTCTAGCTGGGGAAAATGGTTCTTTATCACTGTTACAATAGGGAATAAGTTGAAGGTCTCTTCAGTTAATCAGTATTGACTGGACAAAGAAAGAGTGGGGAGGAACCTGAATGGAATAACATGGACAAAGTTGTATGGTGAGGAGACAAAGTAGGAGTTTGCAGTTTGTAAGTAACCACCTGATAGAAGGAGACAAACAAAAGAGCTGTGAGAGGAGAACCCAGCCTCACAGTGGTAGGATGCTGACCACCACCAGAAAGAGTTTGTTGTCTTTTTTGGGGGGAGGGATTTCTTTATTTTTATTTAATTAATGAAATGAAAAAGGCAACAGAATGAGTCCTGTAAAATATCTGTGAATACCAAGGAAAAAAATCAACTGCAGGCTTACAAACAGGATAGGAAGCTGCTGGTATTACTATTACTCAAAATCTTGAGGTCTGTGTGGTGGCTCTAAGTCCAGCCCCAGAGATGTCAGCTGAAGTACAGGCAGCATTTCATATTTTTCAACTTACTTTAAAAATGCAAAATATTAAAGATACTCCAGAGTTTAAATTGTTTTCACAGTTTACAGTTGAAACTTAATTTTCCTCTTAAGAAACACATACTGCATTACTGCTTTGACTTGGCTGCCTAACTTCCTTGCCATAAGATCTCTATATCTGTTACCTACTGTATGACTTGTGCTCACTTAGTGAACAAATACTCAGTATCAGTTTTCACTCTATCATCTGGTGTGTACTACGGGCCTTACATGCTGCATGCTATTCAACCCCTTCCAGTGAAGATAGTTATCCATTTCCCACACACACACCTTTGTAATCATGACAAAATGTATCTAAATGCATCATAAATGGTAATGCACTTAGTATCACACGTGAAGAGTTTCCATTCAGGTTACTTCCAGTTGACTGATGGAGAGCCTTTTCACAGAGATGAAGGTTAAGAGTGCCATGTACTTGTAGCTGTCCACTATGATGCATTAATGATCTTGTTTTTAAGAGCTCTCTGCATTATATAGCCTATTATATGTTCAAAGCACAATTCAGTTCCAACTGGAAATGCTCAGCTATTGCACTGAGCAGACCAGAGCTGCAAGGCAGGCACTCAAAAAATAAGGGAAAGAAATGTAAGGGCTCAGCTATGAAAAGTTCAGTTTGAGTGACTTGCCTGTTAGTGCCCAAGCATTCTGTATCAGAGACAGGTGAAGATCCTGGTTTTCTAGGATATGATCATACAACTGGCCTAAACTTGAAACTGCTCTTCCTTCTCATGCAATCTAATCTTTTTTACTGAACTTTTTCTGATCTATGATTTTTCTTCTGATGCTCCTCTTCTCCATTAAACATTCCTACTTCTCAACAAAGGACCTTCTTTTCAGGACTCATCACATGCAGCAAAATGTGACTTTCACTGTATTTGAGACTCTAAGTAAAGAAAGTGACGATTACTAAGATTTGTAATGTCAGTGGTAGTGTAGGAGACTGAAAATTTTGCGATAAAACATAACTATGGTATTAATACTCTATGAAAATCTGCAGGAGATCATAACTATAACTAAGTGGAAAGTACTGCTCACGGCAGGTGGTTGGAACTAGATGATCTTAAGGGCCTTTCCCAACCCAAACTATTCTATGATTCTATAATTCTATAATCACAGGTTTTGAATCCTGTTGTAAAAGGAAACACTGCTGTGTGAGAAAGACACCTAAATAAGAGTTGTCAATTACATCAATGGCTTGTCAGTTCAAGTCTCGTAAACGCTGGAGAAATGCCATAAGGGAGTTTTATTTTCATACCTCCAAAGAACAGCAACAGTAAAAATCTGTGAATGTTTCATATTACATCCTCAGATAAATGTATATTACCTCTCCTCCCATGTTACATTAATATTTGGAAACTATGAGGAAAAAAGATGACAACTTAAGGAGGCTGAGAAAATTATGTGATGGACTGGTACCCACTTTATTGCTTCCTGCCTTCCTCCCATCCCTCTCTTTTTAACTTTCTGTTTCTCCTCCCTCCCTTGTGATGGCTTTGCAGAACAGTCTTCAGGACTGATATACAAAGGGGATAAAACCCCTGTGTCACAGCTGATAATCTTCTTTCCTGAGCAGAGGAGACCCATGTGGGCTATGAAATGTTTTATGTGAATAAAAATGTGTGTATATACAGAATAATTGTATGTTGTGTGTACATATTGTGCAATAAATGATTGGTATATATATAAAAATACAAATCTTGACCATCTAATTAAAGAGTCATTGTTTCCTTATTACAGGAAAAATGACTAGGGAGAATAATTCAGTTAAACTTGTTACATGCACGCTTACTTTCTACCCCTTTTTCCTCCTGTTGTCCTCACCCTTCCTCTGCTCCTTTGAGTCCTAACGTCAGTGGTCTCATTCTTGTGTGTAATGGAGTCACCAGTGTATGGAGTCCTCTACAGGGAGATAGAAGATACTCATGTTGAAGTTTTCTTCTTCTAACCAGGATGTGCTATGAGTCACTTCCATTCATTAACACACTTTTACACTCTTTCTTTCCCTTCATTGTTTTGCAGCTCCATAATACATCTGAATTTATTATATATGCTACACATTATGTGGATTAGGTACTAGTTCTTCTCTGTTAGCCCTAACACCAGTTTCGATCTGCCTTTCTTTAACTACTGTATGCACTGGTGAGCTGTTCATAGCTGTGCCAAGCCTGCTGCTGTTACAGCTAAATCAGGTAAATCAAAGCTGCAGGTAGGTCAGAAAGAGTTCAGACAAAACAAGCCTAACAAGCCGTAGTCCTGACGTCTTGCAAGCTTGCAAAGCCTGTGGTTTTCCAAAGCCTGTTATTAGTAATAGAAATACCATCATGCAGGACTAAAAAATAACATTAGATTGCTGAAACTGATATTACTGGACAATACTGGTAAGGTAATTAACCCTGACCAAAGGGATAGCTAATACATACACTACTGACACTGTCTTCGAGGACTGAGATTAGCCAGCAGTAGCACTCCATTTATACAAGTAAAACATCTGTGATAACCAGTTCCTGTATCCTTAATTTATAATGTTCTCAACACAGTAAAAAGGATTACACTCGATTTTAGAGTGAGAACTACCATTATGAATCAGGCCTGTTGTCCATCTGCCTTGGCTAATAGCTAGTACCAGATGCTTCAGAAAGAAGTGTAAGAAACCCCAAGGTGGGCAATTATGGAATAACTTGGCCAAGTGGAAGACTTCTTTCTAATTCTCAACAGTTAAAGATTTGCTTGTTTCCTGTCACATGAAAGCTTATAAACCTTTTAGGGGATTTTTTTCTTCCTACCTGATATAACTGTGAATGTCTTAAGTTTTCACGTAAGTGTAAAGCCCTACTTAGAGTCCTAAGCTTTTGGCATCTGTGATTTCTTGTGGCAAGGAGTTATATAGCTTAACTATGCAGTGTGATTAAAAATTAGAGTATTTTATGAAGTTCATTTTATTTGGCACTTGCTGCATTTCCGTTTCACTGCATGTACCATTGCTCTGCTTTAATTAGCAAAGTAACCTCCATATTCCTCACTCACCCACAGATATTTCTGAGAACTATGTAGGGAAACTTAGACTCTATTTAAGCATCAAACTGAACAGATCTTTTTCCTTCTAGCTTTTAGCAGGTGTATGAATATGAGACACTCTGCTTTTTGGTACTGATTTTCAACAAATCTCAGTGAAGACATAAAGATTCTGATTTACTCAGTTGAGTTTTCATTGAGTTTCAGTGTTCTTCTGCCCATGATTTCCCAGGCTAGTAGAAACAATGCTTTTCTCTAGGGCCAGTGCTCCAAATATGCTGGGAGTCTGGGAGCTCCTTATCTCTCTCTACTGGAGTCTTCATCTGGATGCTGTTGCACTGTAGATTATTTTCTTCTCCTCTCCTGTCTTATGGAAATACAATGAACTAGCAGCAGCCATCCCCTCTGTCTATGCAGGCTTGTTGCTGAAATTAAGAGACTAATAAACATTCCATGTCAAAACTTTCAGCGCTTCCCCCTGTTTTTCTTCACAAGATTTATTTCCTGACATTTATGGTTTTGAAACCAAACTGATCTTGAAGCTCTTTGCTGCTGAAACCCATTTTAATAAAAGGCAATGATTTCGTATCACCAGTATAGAACCCATATGCTACGACAGCCTGTCTTAAGTCACTTGCTTGGATGTGCAGTGACTGATGGGAGCAGTGCCTGTTACTTGTTAAAATTCACTTAAAGAAGCAGGGACAATATGGAGCATGGCAGTTCTCCATTGAATTCAGACCTGTCATTTAGATTCTGTTTTTCTGATCTCTACAGTATGAAATAATGTTCCTAATGATTTTGGTTCCTACTGTGTTTTGGATCATCACTTTGTTTAAGGATTCATTTTAGAAGCTGGGTTTTCATTAACTTCAGTCTTCAGAAAGCAATTCCAGCCAGTCTTGTTTAAAATGTATCTATGGACAGAACTTGCCCCTGCAAAGTTTTGATGCAGCTTTACACAGGTAAAATAAAATCTATATTGTTGAAATTCGGCCTGAATTTCCTGTTTTGTTTGAATCCTACTGCTTGCAGTTGTCTTTAGAAATCGTACAGAATAATTCTGTTCAGCCAGGAGAGGAGAAGGCTTTAAGGAGACTTTATTGCTGCCTTTCAATACACAAAGGGGGCTTAGAAGAAAGACTTTTACCAAGGCTTGTAGTGACAAGACAAGGGGCAACAGTTTTAAACTGATATGGGGTAGACTTAGATTGGACATGAAGAAGCGATTGTTTTAAAGTTAGGGTGCTGAGGCACTGGCACAGGGTGCACAGAGAAGCTGTGGTTGTCCCATCCCTGGCAGTGTTCAAGGCCAGGTTGAATAGGGCTTGGACCAACCTACTCTAGTGGAAGGTGTCCCTGCCTATGGCAGGGGGTTGGAACTGGATGAGCTTTAAGGTCCCTTCCACCCCAAACCATTCTGGGATTCTGTGATTTCATTTAATGTTCATATTCTCACATTTTGTCTAGTTATAAATAAGCTATTTCTTGGTGAATTGAAATAGATATATTAGTGAACCTGAACTATTTGTTTAAAGCTGGAGCATAGGGAGGGATGAGGAGTTCACTTTTCTTAAGCTTATTAATTTCAGTTTAAAAATGCATGAACAATTAGGCCTTTTGACAGCAGAAACCTGTGCACTAAGCCACATGTGGCTTGGTACTGACTAACACTTGTTCCCTCAGAAGCACTTTCAAGTTAGCCTTGATGAAAGTGGAAGGCTGAGAAGAAAGAGTAATAGGAAGAAGGTAGCAGGAAAAGAGCAAAGGGATTCTCAAATATCTGTTTAATTTTGCCTGAATTGGGTCATACCCCTAAGTTTAGGATGTCTTCTACAATGGGAAAGATCTTTTCTGTCAGAATAGCAGTTTCTGCCCCAAAGGACTGTGTTCACTCTTCTTTGAGAGTTTTAGATATCCCTAACTGCTCTGAGCAGTTTACCAGATGGCCTCCAGAGACTTCTTCTAACCTGAATTATTCCCTGACATGGGACAGTACTCAAGAACTATTGGTCATGGACATACCTTCAAAAATAGAAGGTATGAAGTGAAATTGAAGGAACAAAAATATCTCCTTTCATTCTCAGCAAGTCCCACATTACTTTCTATCCTAGGACAGAGTATTTCCCGCAAATCACTAGGAACTAGTAACCTGACTGCAACGTGACATAACAAAATTGCACAGTGTCATATAAAGATGGAGAGAGAGAAAAGCAGAGTGCTGCTGCTGCAGATGTGATGTCCAGCAGGAGAAAAATGGATTATGTGTGACTTCTCTATTCTTTATAGCATTCAGCCTTTTCCCCACTGAACGGATTTTGAAATCTAAGAGCTAGTTGCAAGCTGTTTAATTTTCTGAACATAATGGGTGTTACAGAGATAAATGGATTCAAATAGCTCAGCAAGCTTTAGAAGAAAGCAGACAAGAAAAGAGAGTACTAAACACAAAGACACCTCTGTTTAAAAGGAGGAGCAACTCTGCTTAAAAATTGTCTTAAAACAAAGACTTTTGAAACCTCTACCTTTGCACAGGATTCCATAATTAAACCCCTGAATTTTGCATTTCAGGTTAGTAAGGTTCTGGTAACAAAGGAGCAGTAAAGGTGTTATTAATAAAGTTGTTTTCTCTTTGTAGTAGTAATCATGTGGTACGCCCAAATCCTTTTCATTAATTCTTGGTATCATCAAACTGTGCATGGTTGAAAAAGCTGAGAAGATGTTGCTTTAATGGTAACTTTGAGTAGACTGTGAGAGGGAAAGTTCTTAAGAGGATTATTCAAGTGAGACTTCAAGCCTATTTTGTAGGGTCAAGGCTTCCTGAGCATTTAGTCATATTAATTTGTTAGGAAATAACTTCCATATTGCTGTTGACTTGCAGTTTTGTTACAGGTAAGACTGTGGAAAATACCCATTCTGCTCAGTGCTTTACTGTGAGTGTACTGGTATTGAGCTAATGCATCCAAAAGTTTTGAGTGCTTCACTGCTTGCCAGTGCATGTGGTAATAATCCAGATTTTCACCTGTGTCTATCAGTCAGCCCATGTTTGCCCCAGTTGGATAGATTTCCTGTCAAAACCATCATGCAGATGTTGGATTATCACCACATAAATCACCTGGGTAAATCAGATCAAGCCAGAATGAAATTCACTGCGCCCATTAAGAACAGGTATCATCTCATAAAATACATGACATGTCAAAGTTGACATAATGTTCTGAGAAAGGAGTATAGCCCATCCATTTACTAAATGGAATAAATCAAAAGAGGGAAAAGAGAATTAAATAGGCATCCCTACTATCTTTTATGGAGCAAAGGTGACTTGAGTGTTAGTAGGTATAGAAGAGCTCCACTGCTCTGCACTGGTGATCTTTCACTCCCATACAAACCTCTTCTGACACCTGACAACATCATCAAGTTACAGCAGTTTCAGCATCCTTCAGTCATGGCTGTTGAGCTATGAATTCAGTTCCAGCTGCTAAGCATTTCATAGGCACAGTCTAACTGCTTACCTAAACACTGGCAGGATTGAGTACATGACACTATAGACGCCTGCAGCATGATGTGTGCACCTACATTTACAATTGCTCACTTGTCACCGCTTCCTGGTGGGACTTCAGCTCTCCTTCATTAAAATCACTCCCAATGATATTTGTCTAATTGAAAGACTCTAGCAAATCTAGAATGTTGTCCAGAAATTGAATAGCAGGCAGCAGGGATTTGGTTTGTGCTATTTTTTTGCTCATGTGTGTATGATCTGCAGTAAATGAACTTCTGGAAACAAGCTGGATATTGATCTCTCTTCTAAAGTTGATGTCTTAGCAATTAGACTATAATCATGTTCATCTAGCACTCTTGCTGTTTCTCTCTGGGCCCTTCCACTCATTTCTTCAGGGTAACGCAGCTGTAACTGAAGGGTTAGAAGAAACCTCTGAGGAGTTTACTCCGCAGCTTTAGCAGCCATCTTCTTGGGTTGCTGGCTGCTTTGGGCTCCTCATCACAAGACACTTCTTATTTCCCAGACAACTTCTGGATAGTGAAGGCTGTAGTATGCTGGTTTAGGTTCGGGAGCGTAGAGTCCAGGCACATCAATGTGAGGCATTGTAGCACTCAACCAACTGGAAGCCCAGGGCCCTGTTTTTACTTCATTGTAAACCATTCTTAGCAGTTTCTAGATCTGATAATACTTCACATTGCTATGTTTGCTAAACTGATGCATTATTCCGATAGCTGATGTATTAACTGATGTATTATAATGTGCTTGATTTGCTTACCCATAACTGGTCCTTTCTCTCCATTTTCGTGGGAGTCACTCTTCTACTCCTTGCATTTACTGTTCCTTCCTCAACATGCCTCTCTCAGTTGCAATTCCTTCTTTATTCTTCCAGACATTTCCTCTTCTTCATTACTTTGTTTTCCCTTTCTTTTTACCATTGGTATTTCTGCTTCTCTGTTTGCTAATCCTAGGAGATAATGAGCATCTCTTAGTGTCATGATTGCCCTGCGAAAAAGCTTTCTGGGATTTGGTTCTTATTTGATATATAAAATCAACTCAGATTAACAAGGTCCAGATTTTAAGCAGTGCCTTTGACTATCAGAAGAATGTTAGTAAATGCCAATGAACAGTTTCAACTCTTCAGCTAAAGATGTTCTGATACATAGCTGAGGATCTGGTCCATAACTTTAGGTAGATTTCTTTTTATGGTATATTTCAAAACATGTAGTAAGAGTTGATGGAATTATTTGCTATTTGACATTTTATTAATGTGTTCCTTTTCTCCTGGTCATGGTTGCTCATCAGATGCTCCTGACTTCACTAAAATTTTTTGGTTTTCAGATATGTATGTCCAGCAATCTGCACAGTTTCTGCTTCTGACAAATGTCTTCAGGGTACTTGTTTCAGCTGCTAATGATGTACAACAGATCACTTCAGTCAGCTGCAGTGTTGTTTCTCTCCTTTCTAAAAACGAAGGCCTTGTTAAAAAGCTGAAACTTTATAAGCAGGAAAAGGGAGAGGATTAAAATAAGTGACAGTCATAACGAATGCTCATGTTTCTGAATGTTTAACCCCCTTGCCCCTCTGCAAGCAGCCATTCACCAAAGAATCATATGCATAATAAACTTTTGTCATCATATTTTGGAACATAAAGGAATTGTAGCTGTGTTCTGACATGTTATAGATAGAACCAGGCACAGCAAGTCCCTCACTTGGTTTCAGAGCAGGTGTATTCCAGAGTCCAGTATATATAAACTGCAGGGCCAGTGCTGTAGCAACAACTAATCACGGATGGTTGTCAGGGTCTAGGAGACAGCTGCTGCAGAAGCTGTAGGTGGAATGCTAGAAACTCTTGGGTTTCTGCAAGGAAAACACTTGAGAAAATTAGATACTGGAAGGTATCCAGGAAGGACAATGGAGAAGAAAATCATAGAAGGATTTTTGAGAGGATAAGTTTTATTTGTTAAAAGTTAGTTTTTGTGGTTACTGAACCGTTAGTGTGGAGCTCTGCATTAACGGATAATTAGGATCTTTTCTGCATTAGAATGAAAGGATATTGGATCTTTGCCAGCCTCTTCTGTACAGGTGCTACTGGAAAGGAAGCTGAAGTAGGTGCCATGCCTGAGCACAGACTAGCAGAATGATAATATATACTGATTAATAAAATGTTCAGATAGATTTCACGTGTTCCAAGTGGGAAGACAACGCTGAATATATTTTTCCATGCTGAATGACATCTTTGGTTTAGGAACCCAAAGACTCCTTTAAAGACTCTGATTTGATTTCTGGGAGCCAGTGCTGCCCGTACCATTCAAGTCCGCAGGATTTTGTGTAGGAAGACACAGCTGGCAAGGAAATTTAGGAGGTGCAAAATGCTCTCCTTCTGCTGTCCCAGTAAGGTCAATGTAAGTGGATGTCAAATAGCTCAGATGATTACTTATCCTGGGGAGCTATTATAGGCAGTAGCCAGGATTAGACTTTCAGCTGAGAAGCTGCTTCTGAGAATCGGAAAATGAGGGATTATTTAGGTGAAAAGATAATGGCTGAAAGAGCATTATGAAAGTAGAGTGGGAGGAAAAAGGCCAGGGCTAGAGAGACAGAACTGAATAGATTAAAGGAGAATTGTTAAGAAAAAAGTGACGTTGTAAAAAAACATGTATCTATGTTACTAAAAACATATGGAACTATTAAAATGGAGCACTGCTCAGAAATCTGATTTATCCTGCCCCTCTCTCTGGTTTTCAAATAACTGCTCTCCTCTACTTCATTTTGAGAGCAGCAGACTGTGCAAATAGTTTTTTAATAACTCTTTAAATTTAAACTTTCTAATTTAAAAGAAAAACATATTTCCTTTATGTAGCTTTAAAGCGTGTAATGATTGATCTTCAAGTATGGATTGGAACCTATAGTAAGCATACCTCCAAATATGAGTCTTGTAATAAACTAGATACACAAGCTGATTTGAGCAATCAACATTTTCAGGTCTCTTTATCACTGTGAATGGAAAATGAGGTTGTGATCCACCGATGAGGTAAATTAAGAAGGAATTTAAAAAAATATATATTTCTCTACACTAAAAAAAAAACAAAACCAAACCAACAAAGCAAGGAAAAGAAAAAAGAAAACCAAATCCCCAAGTAAAACAAACTTCCTTAAATAAAATGATTATTTACTGCAACTAACGTTGATAAAAAGCCACCACATCTTAAGCAGTGAATAAAATACTTCCCTTATTGGAATGCATGGCAGTGATCTGTTTTTCTTGCTGTTGTGACTATCCAGAAGACAAATTCTCTTAATGCATCAATTTCTCTTTTCCAAACTCACATCAGTGTTGTAGTTTCCAGGTTCTGAGGTGCCCGGGGCAGACCTGACTCCAGTTCTCTGGGAATTACATTTCTAAGTAACCTCTGAGTTATATTTCTGAAGTGACCTCTATCTTATTTAGTAGCAGAGTAGGAAAGACCTTTCATTAAGTACAGTACCCTGTCACTTTGTGTTGCACTTGGGAAAGAGCATCTGCTGTTCCTTCGTTCTCATCTGCTTTGCACTAGTGGCTAAGGAGATCAGAACTATCCCAGATTGATTGCTTCTCCTTTTGGGTGAATACGTTATAAGGTCATCCTGATCCTGCAGAAGGGGGGAAAGAAAGAAGCAAAAATGCATTATCTTGGTGAATGCTGAAAAAGCTGCACTTTCCTTTTGTTTTCCATGCAGAGTGCTTCTGTGTGTTAAAGGATTCATACAGATGGCCATGAATGTTTGTTCTTGCAGAATCAGTTGTTCATGACTATTTCCATATGGCCACATTGTACAATTACTCTTTACTTGTATTTATGCTCACTACTGAGAATCAGCACTGAATTTCAGTGACGTGTCGGAGTGAACTACATGAGAGGCCAAACCTTAGGAAATAAAACCCATTCATTGTTCTGTGTAACACTTACTGGGTATCAGCATGAAGATTCATGGAAAAAAATCACTTTAGCCTTGGATATGGTTTGCGGAGGACAATGCAACAGATTCCACAACAAAATAGGATTTTGTGAGCCATGAGGAATCTTTATAAGCCATAAAGGAGACAGCAAAGAGGCAATTTCTTTGAAGTATGTAGACTTAATGGTATCTGTAATGTCAGTGTGAATTATTAGAGCAATTCTGCCCTGATGGCAATATGGAAGTTAGAGGGGGGAGCATGCAAATTGAAATGTTGTAAGAATTAAAAGATAAACACTTCGAAATCTTATCATTCACAGTGTACCAGATGAACTGTTACTCTGTGGAAATGCTACTCCAGTAGCAAAACATCTGCTGGAGTCCTTCAAAAAACATAATTAGGCAATTAAAAGCAGGAAAGAAGTGGTGTATTGGGATCAGACAAGCTGCTTTCAGAACAGGAATTTGATTCCATCCAAAGGCAATGGGAGATTTAGCAGTCTAAGATAAATCCTGGCAGATTTTCCTCCTCCAGGAATCCTTTCCAGTATTTGGGTTCTTTACTGATAGGTCACTACATTAAGGTCGATACCTCTGATGTAAAGGACAATAATAGTTTTTAATTTACCTTAACAATTCTATTTAGAAATGATGCAAAAGATTCAAAGTGAAGTGACCTGCTCAGGATCTCATAGAAATCAATGGCAATTGTGGGAATCGGTATTGTCTTAGGGGATTAGCAGTTGTCTGCTCTAACTCTGAATATGTCTTTGAATCCAAAATTATGATAAATGCTGGAATCATGGAATTACAAAATAGTTTTCCAGCATTTATTCTTGGTTTTACTTCCTTAAAAAAAAAAAAAAAAAAAGACCTGAAATAGCAAAGGAAAAGAAAATACTCTGGCAATCTGTGTAAGTAGCATTGTCAAGATGAGCACACTGCAGATTTTTCTCCTTCAGACTTGGAAGAAGTTTCACAATGACAGTGAAAAGCTAGGACATTTTTCATAGGCTGCAGAAGAATAAGGTTTGAGGAATTCTTGTACTGTTATTATATGAGCCATGGCTCTAGATCACAGACAAAACACGATTTACTTAGAACTTTGTGGTCAATTTGTCCCACCTTTAATGTGCATAAACAATATGCCAGGAAATATTCGTTACATGATACAAATGTGCTATAAAAATGCACCAAGTAGCATGACATCATTTGACTTCCCAACTTACTGGAGGCTTTAGCCTTGTGATCAAGGTCCTTTTAGAGGAGGTATTTGGTCCTTTTAGAGGAGGTATTTGATCATGTCTACATGAGTTTAGTCTACAGAAGAACTTCATTCCTTAATTTTAACTGAATTAGGAAGGAATCCGTTGTAGTGATAGTGGTTTAAGGTCTATACTAAACCAGTAATTATGGTCCTATCCAGTATGCTGATCCTTTGGACATCTGAGTATATGGAGTGAGTGCGAATGTGGAGTTAGAGGTCAGAAGGATGGGATGTGTGATAGGAGAACAGTGTAAGGAGAAGCATGGCTTTTGAGCAGAAGTATGTATGTAGGGCAAGATGTATGATGGACAGGTGTTTCTTTCCATATATATGTAACCTTGCAGACAGCTGGGACATGGTGTTGCTCCTAAAGAAGTTATTTTAGGAGTTCTCTGCTCCATTTCAAAATGGGGCAATAGAGCAAAAATTAAGAAAAGAGAAGTGGAGGATTATAGAAGCACAGAATGGTCTGGGTTAGAAAGGACCTTAAGATCATCTAGTTCCAATCCTCTGCCGTGGGCAGGGATGCCTCACACTAGATGATGTCGCCCAAGGCTCTGTTCAGCCTGGCCTTGAACACTGCAAACATGGAGCATTTACAAACTATGTGAATACATTGCTAGTTACTGGACATTTTCAACGTAATTTCTAAGATGAAAAAGACTCCACATTTAAAGCACATCTTTTCATAAAGATACTGCTTAGCTTGAAAGAGTCGTCGATTTTGGTTTTTATTGTTTCCTCTTCATACCCCGAGGGAAATAAATTAAACTCCCTGTGTTTTTCTGGCAAAACTTCTTAGTTTCATTTTTTAAGCTGATTTTTTGATTTGGAAAAGAATGGGTTTGAAAATATTTTTTTATTATTATCATTATAAAAATGCCAGCTAGTTACAAAGAAACTCCCCTGAAGTGGGGGGAAGGACCCAAACCATTTTTCAAACATCTTTGATAATTTCCCAGACTATACTTTTGGAGAACATAGAAAATGACACAAATGTAGAAAATAATAATTTCAGTTGTCTAAAGTGAATGGGGATTGACACATCTGAATTTTGGGGAGATTGTTTTTATTGTTTTCCACAGCAGCCTTTTGAAAAGGAAGCTTCACTATGTTATCAGCTTGGATACCAAATATATATAGAACTTGCTAACCAGCTGCAAGTTTAACGTTTTGAAGGAAAATGTTGGTTTTCTTCTGCACTTCAGCTTTTCCAATACCATTCAATAGCTGTGGACAGAACATGCTCTCAAATGTATATACTGCTGGGTAGATTTTATATATGCCTGTGGAATATAATTCTTCAAGAACATAACACCTTGACACTGATAGCAATGACTTCATTTTTAACCTCAGAGTATAGCCATAAAACTTCGTAGTTGGGATTTTTTTAGTGGCGGTTTCATACACTTAATACAGTAATTTTTATTATTGCTGCAGGAAATCCAGCAGGTAGGTGTTTATGCCATATTGCAGTGTTACAGTTTTATTTTTTAAGCTGTCTGCATGGCACACTTCACTGTAGGACATCCTGTCTTTAATGAGCTAGCCTAGATATTGGAAACAAACTGCAGCGCATCAGAACTCAGTAAATTAACCCATGCATAACTGTGTCTCATGTGGTTAGACTGTAGGCCAGTGGAAATGCAGTAAAAAGGATTCCAGTTGCGAGTAACAGCTCTGGAGTCTGTAGGTGTTGGTGGATGTGAAGGTAAGTGGTATTAATAGCTACAGTACTTGCCAGGGTGGTCATGGCAGTGTTGCTGTTAATAATAATTACTTTTGATTACAGCTACGACAGCAATACTATTTGTGTGTGCAGTAGAACAGACTGCACAAGGATCCTGTCTAAGAATGGATGTAAGCTGAGGAACAAGGAAGCTTTGAGGGAGATTCCCAATTCAAGGAGTGCTGGTTGCACTGGTACTGGTACTGGGAGAGCCAGGCTGATGACCACACCAGAATGGTGATGGCAGTAGCAATTTCATGGAGAGTGTTAGCAGTGTCAGGCATTACAACAGTGCTGGCTGTGGCACTAGCAAGTGCAGGATACCTTGCACAGAGATGCTATGACTATTTTTCTCTGCATTTCTGCCTCACTGTCCTCTACCTTCCTTCTTCACCACTAGAAGAGATTATACATTTCTCATTAATCACTTTTGATGTGCACTTGGCTTCTTATCTGTGAGAATAGGTTTCTTAGAGGATGCACCAACTCCTGCTTGCAGGAGATTTCAAAGCATATTCACCAAATGTCTTTCAGATAAGAGAGAAATTTGACAGACTAATACTGCAACCATTTTTCTTTGCCACTTGAGGCCTGCAATCTCTGTAATAGGGAAATACTTAAAACATTTTAATGACCACTGTGATCCTCCTTTTACCTGCTTCTGATTTTCTCATCACCACACTTAATTTCTGCCACAGAAGTATACCGTTAAAACAAATGCTTTTCTGGCATAGTGTTAGAAACACATTTCTCTTAAGGATATTTGCCTTATTTGACTACGGCAAATATTTTATTGCCTTCCCATACTTTCTGGAACAGTAAAATAACCACTCCAGAAAAACGTGAGGAGTTTTACTAAATACTTATTTTACTACACAAATGTAACTCAGTGCTTTCTGTCAGAAGGTTTTATTGTATGATTTGAACTGAAGTGGATTAACTGAAATAAAGATAAGTCAATTCCACACTAAAAACCAATTGCTTGAAGATACTGAACTGAAAATATTTTAGTTATCTTTCTGCCAGTGCATTTTAAGTAAGCTTGGTTAAAGAAAAAAAAATCAGGGCAGTAACTGGAAGTGAAACCACCTTATGAAGTCTATATAACATTAGCAAGGGAAGAATCCAAAGATTTTCTGCTCTATCACAAGAAGAATTGGAGCCTGGTAGTATTTTTCTTTATCATAAATTCATAGCGTCTGATATCCTGCAATTCCAGGAAGACTGTTGGGCTTCATTATCTGAAAGTATGTTTCTAGCCTTGTAAAGGAACGTTTGGAAATCTGTATCTCAAAAAAACAAACAAAAAAGCCCATCAAAAACCTCAAAGTAAATCTATATTTTATTTTTCTACTTATTGCATGACTTTGAAGTTTCAAAACTTCTAAGGGTTTATTTGAGACATTCACTGATAATGACATAAAACTTACACTGAGGACTGCGTTGTTATTTCTTAGGCAACACTGAGAGTATAAAGGAGCACATGGAAGTAAATTGTTGTGAATGTTATCTTTCCATGGAGTTCGAAAACAAAGGTTCCAGTTTTAGCTGCCCAGGAGGGCAGATAAATATGTAAATTCTGAGGCCAGAAGGGAAGGTTTTATTTTTCTCTAGCCAGATCTGGAGGATATAAAAGCTGTAGAACTTTTTCAAAAGTAGGAATTAAGCTGCTTTTCTAAAAACTGTATTGAATCTGACTTTAAGCATGCCATGAAGCTGCAAATCCTCATCGCCTGATAAATTACTCCAGCTTTTAGTTACTCTCATTGCTAAAAAAAAGCTGTCTTATTTCAAGACTCTATCTGGCTCCCCTTTCCTGATATCGGATGTTATACCTTTCCCAGTATGCTTAAAAGCACCACCTTGCCCAGCGATTTAGCAGTACTTTATGTGTGACAAGTTTAAAGCAAAGGCATAAAAACATGCAAAGGTTGTAAGCCACAGTTAGAAGCCAAAGAAGTAGGCAGATGGAAAGATAACTGAGCAAATGTAGCTCGTTTCACACATAGGGAAGGGTAGAGAAATAGCACCCTCTCTAGACATTATGTTCTCACTGATAGCTCTTAGCTAAATGTGCATTAAATTTGGTTGCTGTTAGAGGGCCCAAGCTAATGACCATGGAGCTGTCTTGTCATAGCTAGAAAGGAGGTTTTACTTCAACATACCATACAAGAAAACACTCCTTAGGCTAAGCAGAACACAGAACTTCCTAGAGAACCCTTGCTTTTGGCTATTTGTCAGGTCCATCCTCAGCCTTTTATTGCTTTGGCACTTGCCTGCACAGTATGGATGGAGGATGAAGCTCAGCAGCTGTGAGTTAAGCAGTTTTCATTGATTTGTCCTTCTCTTTACAGTCTTCCTCTGGAACCATCCCCAGGGCACGTTACTAATTGTTTGCCCTTTACTTTGGGACTATTAGATTAATGGTATTATATAATTGCCATTTCTTCATCGTTAATACCATAATGGTGTGATGAATTTTACAGTCAAACAGTCCTTGGCTCTCACTATGGGGATAAGAAAATCTTCCCATTTGAAAATAAATTATGCTCTTCTCTTTCACCAGTCCTATCAAATGTTTTTTTTTTCCTCTGCTTTTGCAGGCTTCCTGAGCACATCCTAAATTGTGAAATGGTACAGTGTGATGAGATGGCAACAATACCTTCAGGTTCTCCAGATGCACTACCATTAGGCTGGACCTCCAGTCATTATGAGGCCTGGAAGTATGACTATCAGCAAAATAGATATCAATAGGTAGTTCCAAATTACACAGCAAGAGATTCTGAGGGTGTGTTATGGAATCGATTGTAGATGCTTTTTACTTGCATGCTTTTTCATGCTTCTAGTAACATGTCCAAACACTTGGACTACAGAAAACTCAGGAAAGCTGACCTCAAAGTGCACAAAAATCTCATCTACCCTTGAGGCAGGCAGAGGTGATCTATCTTGTCTCCCTCATACTCATCATGGAATTAAAGACAGATGGCAAAACAGAGGTACCTGGGCAAAGTACATGCAGCTGGCTCCATTAAAAAGGAAGTAAAATCATAGAATCATAGAATGGTTTGGGTTGGAAAGGGCCTTAAGATATCTAGTTCCAAACCCCTGGCATGGGCAAGGATGCTTCACATTAAACCATCTCACCAAAGGCTCTGTCCAGCCTGGCCTTGAACACCTCCAGGGATGGGGCATTTACCACTTCCCTGGGCAACCCATTCCAGTGCCTCAGCACCCTCATGGTAAAGAACTTCTTCCTTATATCCAATCTAATCTTCCCCTCTACAAGTTTTAACCCGTTACCCCTTGTCCTATCCCTGCGGTCCCTGATGAAGAGTCACTCTCCAGCATCCTTGTAGCCCCCTTCAGATCCTGGAAGCTGCTCTGAGGTCTCCACGCAGCCTTCTCTTCTCTAGGCTGAACAGCCCTAACTTTCTCAGCCTGTCGACCACTCCTGCCCAGAAATGAAGATCCAACAAATCTGTGTTGTTACTCTCTATTCATACAACATGGTTGTGAATGGTAATGACCAGTTGGTCTTAATTAGAGTAGGAACTGATACATAGTAGATGTTGTCCTATTTATTATTGTCTTTTCCTAGTGCAGAATTATTATTGATCTTGCCCCTGAGCAAGAGGATTTCTGGACCCTTCATTTAAAGTTGCAGAGTTACAGGAAATAGATATGTTGCCCATTCTGCAGAGGTGGCAGGGTAATTTGTCAATTAGGAATAATCAGTCCTAGAATGACTTTTATGTCTGTGCTTTTTCTGAAACCTCTTTAATTAGTTCTGAGTTCATCCATATATCAGTTGTGGCAAAAGACACAAACCATCCCACATATAGACCTTGGAATGAGATGAAATGCAGTTTGTATTGGACTTAAGGAGTGGGGAATCCTGAATTTTACAGTCAAAACATTCCTGCAAAGTGTTTCTTTAATTTTGAATCTTGTAGTTGAAAATGCGGTTGGTGCTACACTGGCAGCCTTGGATACAGAAACTCTCTGTTTGTCTCCTGAATGGGTATTACAGGGCTTGACAGCTTGACAGTTTCAGCCTTTGCCAATATGCCTCAGTCTCACTGAGAGGAGGGGATCACATCTGGTCATGGGGAGGATGAAGGACATGCCAAAGGCAGCCAGCCCCTGGCTTCTGGGTTATTTTGTCTGGTTTTCAGAGGTCATTTCCTAGTGAAAGGTCATATAACATGGCCAAAGAACATTGTATCATCAATTCTGAATGGGGTTTATCCCTGCAGGTATTTAAAGACCTTAACTGTGGTCAGCCTACTTTGTTCCTAAATGGAAGAACACCACAGCATTGCTGTCTCGCTCTCCAAAAGCAAGACTGAGCGGGTATATCTCCAAGTAGAACTACTAAATCTCCTACTTTTTCTCACATTATTCTATTCCTGATTTAAAGACAGGACTGAGAAGGGAAATACTTTTTCTTTCCATTAAAAAAAAAAGAAATATTAATGATTCATATTTTGTAAAGGTTTATGTTTAAATTTTGCATGTTTTCCATGAATTATCATTTATTGTTCAATAAGTTTAAATTATGCAACAAATAAAATGAAGACAAATGAAAAGACAGGCATATAGGAACTGAAATGCTTTCCCGGCAGCCAGGCATTTTTGGGGCTTGTTACTTTAGTCCTGATTCTTCTGTCTGTCACTAAAAACGAGTTTCCCATTTTTGTCTTAGAGCTGGCTTGTGGCGCTTCATTCCCTGAGCATCCCACTAGAAGTGATTTTGCTATATTTATCCACATGCTGCAAGGAATCCTAAAAAGTAAAATAAAATGTGGAAGGAGTTTTAAAAGCAGACTTCTGAGTGAATAGCCCAGTGAAAACAGGACGTTTTAAAGAAGATTCAAATGTATTCACAACAAGACATTAGAAAGCCTAAAGGTAAAGAATCATTTTACATGTAATGCCACAGTGGTACTCTTGATAAAAGGCATTACCATGAAATGAAAACTAATCCAAGTATTTTCTAAAATTTTGAAAGCTTCCCCATTACCTTTAAATGTGGAATATCAGCAGAATAGCACCTAAGAAATCTGTGGCTGTTCAGCCTGCACAAAGAGAAGATGCATGATGACCTCAGAGCAGCCTTCCAGTATATGAGGAGGGCCTACAAGGATGCTGGGGAGGGACTCTTCATCAGGCACTGTAGTGACAGGACAAGGGGGAATGGGCTCAAACTGAAACAGGGAAAGTTCAGGTTAGATATAAGGAAGAAGTTCTTCCCTGTGAGTGTGCTGAGGGCCTGGAATCTTTTGCCTAAAGAAGTTGTGAATGCTCCATCCCTGGCAGTGTTCAAGGCCAGGTTGGACAGAGCCTTGGGTGCCATGGTTTAGTGTGAGGTGTCCCTGCCCATGGCAGGGGGGTTGGAACTGGATGATCTCAAGATCCTTTCCAACCCAAACCATTCTGTGATTTTGTGAATGTGAAAAGTCCTGTACAGTGTTTTAGATTTGAACGGTAAGCAGCTCCTCGCTCTGTAGTGCCAAAGGGAAGAAAGCCAGTCTGCCAAATTCTGTTCCTTGATCCCTCTAACTCACTGTAAAGCCTTCATCAGGTTATTCTTTCTTTTTCTTTGCCACCTCTGTAATGGAGATAGTAATTATCTACCTCTTATTTGGTTTGCTTAGTTTATGATATTTGTGGGAATGAATTTACATAAACCATACCAAGTTAAATTGGTATGAAAAGCGCAGTTTGTATTAACACATCTGATGTATTTATCCTTGTATAAACTGCCTAAACCTGCTTCAAGGACTGCATGATGTTCTCACTTGGCTTTGCCTTTTAGTTTGGAAATAGTGACTGAAGGAGTAACTACTGATTTCATTAGCATTACATCTCCTAAAAACTCTCGGGAGAGAAGGGAGACCAAGACACATGCTCTTGCCCATTCCTGCCAGGATATCAAGGGGCATTGCTGTACTTTTGTGGGCTACTGTTCAGACAGATAAGGCTTTAAATATTTAACTTTTGAGATCAATATTTCATATTGGTCTCACACACTCTGTCCTCCTTCAGTTTCTTTCTACCCCTCTTTTTTTCCTCCTTTAATGTGTGTGTTGGCTTTCTTTTGTTATTTTCCCTCCAGTAACCTGAGGGTTTTTTTTTTTCACTTGCTGCTTGACGTACTGCTTTGAGTTGACCTCATGGCCTCTCCTGGCAAAGGATCTGTGAGACTGACATGTGTTCTGGGAAGACATTTGTGTCACTGATGAAATTCTTATGAGATTATCTTAAAAAGATAGTGTATGAAAACCAGGATAGGGATGTGTCAGAGCTCAGCAGAACAACTGAAACAAGAGGCAAGGGAGCCTGATATATAGAAATACAATTACACAGCACTGCAGCAGAGCCTAAGAGATGCTGATATTACCAAACATATTTAATTGGAGAAGGGAATATGGAATAGCAGGTGATTTTCGTGATTTTCCCTAAAGCATACCTACAATGCAATGTACTCCAGTCTCCCAGTTTATATTTTTCCAACTCAGTTCTTGTTCAACAAATCAAAAGTAGATTTGGCTTTAATTGTTCTGTAGACATTAGATTCTGTCTATAGTTACAGCTGCATAGACTACTAAAATAACATGTTTTTCCTAATTGTGGCAGTAGACTAGAACGGCAGGAGTAGGAGGAAGTTTCTCCTCCTTTTCTCTGCAATAATCCAGGTGACATTCACTGGCAACACTTTTCTTCTTTCAGAGGTTGGTGAACCTCCACTGATCGGCTAATTTTATGTTTTCCTCCACACTCTGACCTGGCTGGTCATAATTTGACTGGGGCTAAGAATTCATAAACCGTGGGTTCTTCTGTACCCCACGTTGCAACTATAGCAATAAAACACTAAAACACTATACCCTTTCTGATTACTTCTGTCCTTTCTTGGAATAAGAGATTGTGTACAGAATTGATGGGCTTAAAGAGCCAGATATATAAATATCAGAACATGGCTCACCAGCTAATTCAAAACCACTATTGTACTATATGCGTGTTCCCAGAAAGATGTCTTAGTAACCTACTTTACAGTATAAAAGTTGTTGTATTCAGCTTACACCCATATTTTTTTTTTTACATTTATTAAAGGGGTGGATATATTTTTACGCACACCATTTACATAAGTCAACCCATTGTATACTTCCATCATTAATGTAGTTTTCAAACTATCTTGGGTCCCTACTTTTTGCTCTTCCTTCATAACCTTTGCAGTTTCCTTATAGGGCTTTTCATTTAATAGTGTAAGGGTAACGTTTTTTCCACTTGTCCTGGTTTCAGCTGGGATAGAGTTACAACAAATTTATAGTTTCAACCACGACACCGTTCATCTGAGGCCCTCTCACTGAAGTTTTAGCCACAGTTAGAACACTTATTTTTCAGTATAGTTTGTTTTCAGTGTGAACTTTTCAAGAGTTACTCTGTCTTACTATTCTACTCAGGAGTTCTGTTTCCTGAGAATCACAATCCGCAGTATCTTTAACAAAAGGAATAAGGATGTGGAGACAGACAAAGTGGGTAATTTTGCACGTAACATTTAATTTATTGACAGTTGAATCTCTTTTGTAAAAGATACAAGAACACAACTGCCATTGAATAGACATTCTGAACTTCCTTTTGTCTGCCAGCTTATATTATTAAGCAAAGAGGACGGTACAAGGGGATGTAAACGTACCTCAACCTATAATAAAGTTATTCTGCACTGGTCATTTGTGTCCTCTTTAGAGGACCATAAATTCTACGATGAGGTAGAATTAGGATTATTATGTTATTTTTTATGTTATATTTATGGTACATTGCCAATTAGTACTGCTTGGGAAGTTTGCTAAAAATCCGAGAATATGTAGCAGGAAATCGTGTTCTCAAAGAACGGTGAGAACTAATGATATGTTATGAAAGCATCCACCTTATTCCCTGTCACAAGGGAGGCAGAGTAAATCACAACCTGTAGCAGATCTGGACACTGGCATTTGTTTAAGAACCAGTAAGTTTAGTGCTTTTTAATCTATTTGATTATCTCACTCGCTCACTCCCATCCAAGCAGTACTTTCCCAAGGGCTTCACTTCCCTGTTCCTAACACAGCCGATCCAGGGAGGCTGGGAAGAAAGCTGTGTCAGTTTGTGCAGTGCAGCTGCTCACAGTTACCAGACCTAGGTATTAGTGGTCAGCACCTCCCAGCATTTGCCTCCATGCGCTCCCTGGTCTGCAGGGCTTTTCCCTACTTCTAAACATATTTCCTTTAGCCAGGATCTTCATCTTCTTTCCAGGCCCACTTCTTTGAGACCATTCCTGTCTGGGAACACAACCTAAATACCTTGTTATGCAGAAGCACAGTGTGTGATCAGCCTCCTAAGTGGTGGTTCTCTCAAGTGTCTGTTTTAGAGGATTCAAGATGTGCCATTTCTTTATTCCACCTGCTAACAGAATTTACAACCAACCTGTAACAGTTGCAGCAAGTAAGTGGTATGCTTCTGCTCCAGAGTTTGAGACTTCATTTTCAGACATTCACCCCCACACACATATACCCAGCTGTCTGCTGCCTGTTATTGAAGTATTGAAGCAATTTATTGAAGCAATTGAAGTATTATTGGCTTACGACATTCATCTGCTCATGAAACGTCCAAACGGTGCCACTGTAGTTTAGTGTTGTGCATGGTGTACAACTACAACCCAGCCAGCAGTTTGGAGTGTGATGCACCAGCCACAGAGGAGCTTTAGATGCACGCAGATCAAAACTCTTTCCAGATAGAGTGGAACTGTACTTATACATTTTCTGGATAAATCCAGGCAGAATGTGTTCCACATCTAATCTTTAGGAAGTTATCACCATGATATAATGACAGTAGTGACAGCAGCAGCCAGACAGTTAAATCTGTTCTGGTACAATGCAAATACACCTCTGGGAGATTGTACAAAAGGTCAGAGCTTGCTTTGTTTAATTCTTTCAGATGAGATGGCTGAAGTATAAAGTCAGGGGGGAGGACTGAGCTCAGATAAATGGGAAGATGGATTATGAGCATGAATTAGAATAATTAAATTATTATCTGTGATGGAGAGATAAGTGTCAAAGACTAACATATACCAGTTTTCCCCCTTTTTTTTCTCTCTTTTGTCATTGTGATCCCTTTTATCACTGTCGTCTCCTTCATCCTCTTGGTTTCTAATGATCTCTACCTTCTACTTCTATAGGTAACTTACTATTCCTTGGTTTTACCGTTCATTTTCCAGTTGTTATTTTTGCTCTCCTCAACATAGCCCTTTTAGATGCCCTCATCTTTCTTTGTCAGTCTTGTGGTTTTCCAGTTTTTCATCCTCATTACTTCCTTCTCTCTAGCCTCTGGCTTCCACTTCACATCTTCTGTCAAAAATACTCCATATTTTTGATAGATCACCACTTATTTCTTTCTTAATCCTATCCTGTCATTTTATTGCTGACTGAGATTGGCTTTCAGCTCACTTACCATCATCATAAAGTGATTTGCCCTAGGGGCTCAGCTCATAGAAAGTGCCATCCTAGGCAGAAAAATGGCTATGTTGAAATGGCACCTTCTTGCCCAGCAAAGCTGCTTCCTTCCTCTATCAGTTTCATATGTTGATGTGAGTAGTAGGCATATGTTCCTGCATATTATCACTGCAGAGCCATCACCCATGACAGTAAGGAGAACCTTCTACAATGCACAGTTCTGGAAGCACTGGGTTTGGGCTGGTCAGACAGACCTGAGCTTAAATTCTCATGTTACAGGTTGATACTGGTGATGCTGAAGGCCTATTTTGGCCAGTTATGCCCTTTATTGCTAGTAGTAATGCAGGGAATGACGAAAGGACCTTGTCCTGACTCTTGGATTAGCAAAAGAAGCAGGTTAAGAAAGAGATTATTTTAGCTGGAAACTGAGTGCATCTGAAGTCAAGGAAGCATAATAAACACAGAAGCCTACAGTGGCATTTTTACACTGCCACTTTCCAGCACAGAACTGCAATATAATTATTACTACACACTTTTGACCTAGGGTGGCTGTCTATCTGCGGCGTTGCTTTTGTGCCAGCTGGAACTGGAAAAGCACAGGTTGTCCTTTGGGCTGTTGGCAGGCAGCTGTGATACAGGTCTGGGACCTATGAAGAGCGTCTATCTTTTGAAAAGGGTACATTAGTATACGGCTAGAATCACAGGAGCACAAAGTAATTCCTGTGACTCTTTCATTAAAGCCTCCAGACCATGAAAGAATGTACATTCATGATCGAGATGACTCGTGAAATGATAGAACAAGTAGAAAAGGAGGTGAGGAACCTCTAATAATTTCAAAAGAGATGAAAATCTTTTAACTTTTGCAGAGAACTGCAAATGTATCCCTGCAACACCACATCCTGACCTGGTGGAACACTGTCCTTTCCCATAGTCAGAAACACAAACAGATGCTTTCTTTTTAAAGGCTGCAGTTCCAGGTCCTGGATGGTGTTTGAAAAGCATCCTATAGCCAAACCACAGCAAATCTGATTCTGGACACTTCAACCTGATAGCTCACAGTTGTCACAACTGTGTAGTGATCTGCACATGCACAGCACTGTGCAAGGATGCATAATGTCCAAAGTCTCCAACACCCTTACAAATGGCCCTGCGGTAATATCATTCAAAGGCTGTACAGAAGAAACTGAGAGATTAAACAGCACAAGCAAGCACCTGGCTGTAGTATTGCTGATGTCTAGAGTGGCAAGTACTGACATCAGACATTAATTAGCTTATCTCCTACGTGTGACATTTTCTGAACTCTTAGATAGTCAGGAAATAAACAACACCTCCCAGTTATAAATATGCTGCACTTCACTTTCCTTTAGAACTGCACAACACTGGGAAGGATGTATTAGTATTACACTGAAGTAGCTGCAGCTCTCCACATATCCTGCAACACCATAAGAAGCAAATAACACCAAGTGAATAACTCATAATATTTCAACATTTCATATCTCGTACCTGTCCTGTTTTGAATTAGGCTGAGTTGGATCTGCTGTGATTTTGGAGGTTATCTAAGGATACCTGATCTTCACCTACTTTACCCTTCTCAACTGCAAACCTTCAGGTGTGAAATTACCTCCAAAATGGGCTTCATGAGTATCTGTTGCTGGCTGATTTTAGAGTATGCAGAGCGTTGCTTAGGGGCAGATAAATTTTATTCATAATAGTCTGGGCTCTTCCATTGCATGTTTGTCTGCTCTTGGTTGTTCTTTCCACTCTTTTATTTGGAGAACAGTAGCTAACAGCCAATGGATGTACTTGTTTGCTAGATTTGCTTCTATTTTTAAATGTCGTATCGTGTTATCTTGTTTTTTAACACCATGATTTTAGTTTTTATTGCTTTGTGCTTAGACACATAAATGTTTTTATGAATAGGGTAAATAAGTTCTCTCCCTCAGCCCTATTTCATTTCTGTGGGCAGAAACAACCTTGGCACAGGGTGTTCCAGGGATTATTGATTACTGGAGCTGTGCCTCAGGCCATCGGCTCCTTCAAGCCAATTATTAATGCCCCATGTGTCAGCAATTATTGGAAAAGTGGTGAACGCATGTGCTGTGCTCTCTGAACACTTTTCCAAACCAGAGTCAGGTGCTGGCAACAGGAGCTAACTAAATTACGAAGTGGAGGGAGGGAGTCCTACATCAAAAGTCACCCTCTGGGCCTCGTGAGGAGACATGGCTTAGACTTTAACCTGTAAGGTTAAGAGACAATGAAGTGTGGAGGAGCAAGTTGTTCCTAGATCCACAGAGCTAATGAAGGTTGGTTTCCAGCAGGTGGGTGTGTTGCATTCCTGAAGCACACCTTAACCATGTACTGAATTCCTTTCGTGTTCTCTGAACACTCCTGCATCTTCACCTGGGAGTGACAGCATGTTCTGTGGGTACCTTGAACCTATATACGTATATAATCATAGAACGGTTTGGGTTGGAAGGGACCTTAAAGATCATTTAGTTCCACTCCCGTGACCTGGGCAGGGGCACATACTGTTAGACCGCTGCCTCAAGGTGGAAAAAGCTTTAATTCCACTTCCCACTACAAGACAGACATTGAATCTTTCTCCTTTATTTAGTTATACTCTGGCAAATGTGGCTGAAATTAGTGACTAGGGGGAAAAATATATAAAATGAGGAAGCTAATGGCTTAATGGTCAGTTGAACAAACAGTACAAGCATTTGAAGTATACTTTTTTAGGCAGGCAGGCCAAATTAAAAGTTTATTATGTTACTTAAGTGCCAGAGGTGTCCATCTATAATGATATCAAAGCTAAAAATAAAACCAATGATGTTTCTACTTTGCAAATAGTGGAAATCTGCAAATAGCCTCAAGTTGTGAATGAGGAAAAAAGCTATCTCTGCAGGCATTTATGAAGCTCTGCAGAGCTTTAGTGTGGCTGTGATATGGGAGCAAAGCCAGCTCTGGAGTACTATTCATCTTGTGCCTGTTCCACATGCAACCTGTTATTTCACTGTTAATATTCTCCAGACATTCAAGTGCAAGCATCAGTATTAGGCTCGCTGGGTCAGAGGTTACAATTCCCTGCAAGCTGCTGCTGGAGAGATAAGGGTATGAACTAAGGGGAATGGAAGTGTGGCTGCACTGGTTTCCCTGGAGGAGCTTTTGTCTGGATGGTGTGTTTCTACTGCAGAAGTTCTTTGAAAACAAGGATAGCATAAATTATTTCAGCGTGGCAGCACTGTCCACAGCCACCACATGACCTGCATACAAAATCCAAGTTTTTCTGAGCAGAAGTTGTCTTTTTTGGTCAACTGACTTGGAAATATAAGTGGGGTTTCAGTCACACGTTTATTTATGTTTAATTAGTGTGGTAGTAATTGCGATTTGGTCTTCACTGCTTCTTAAGAGTATCATCTGAGTGTACTGAAATAGACTATGTCTTTGGCCTTCAATTTAGCCCTTTCCTCAATCCAGCCTCTGTGGCTCTTTTCAGTCCAGTGTTTTCCCTGCCATGTGGTGGGCAGGATCTAGCACTAACTAGCCAGAGCCCTATGAAAGTTAAAACTCTTCTCAGTTTCTGGTTATGCTCTAGGATCTGTGTCTAAAAGCCTGCAGTGTGAATCTCCTGCAGCAAACCCGAGGCAGAAGTTGTTGTATGGGTACATAGGCAGATAGCTACTGAAGAAACAATAGCTTATGGCTCTGGGAGCATCAGTAGCTTGCTCTTTATGACCTGTTTTACCTAATTTGGGGTGCAAGTGCTTATAGAGTGTGCAAAGGGACAGATAGCCTGTCACATGAGCTTTGGGAAAATGTGTGTCCCTCTCTTTGATAATCTCTGATGGTTTTTAACACATCAAAATGAATTCATATTGGTGGAACTTCAGGACAAGCTAGAAGGCTCAAGCTCCTCCTCAGTGCTTACCATCACCTATAGCTAACTATTAATTCCTGCACATCATGCTTCCTCCTATGCATGGCCTCACATAGATGTAGAAAAGCTGCCAAGGCAGAGGGGGTGTCACTCCCTCCTTGTTCTCATCTGTGCACTGACCAGTAAGAACAGCGGTCTCTGCTGTCTTTTGGGGAATAGCTGCTACTCAGTCTGGATGTGAATGGGAAGGAGAAAACAAGAGGCTGGCTACAGCTTCTATGTTTTCTATCAAAGACAAATGGAGAAGACAGCAAATGCAGAAATACCTCTACTGCACAGGCAGCTACTCTGCAGACCGGATTTAGACTTTCTGGGAAAGGCAAACTTGCTGTATATGCACCATTTAGTTCTTGCCTCTTCTTTGACTAAGCTTTTGGCTGTCCATAAATCATGAATGGCCAATAGTACTTTGTCCTAAAACCATCATGTCCTTGCTGAGAGTTCACACAGTGTGTTTCAGGTACAGTGGATCTGATTCACTGGTGTCCTCTTGGCCTCTGCATCAGTTAGACATTTAGGAGAAGACATATAACTCACTGATTTGATGCCCTCTTTTCTGCACAAACACAATTAACTATTCTAGAACTAGTTCTTTTCTATGAACTTCCTTCCCTCTCACTAATGGAAATGCAAATGAAAGACTAAACTACAAACAAGAGAGTCTGTGCTTCAAAACTATCCCAAGGGTAATAAATACAAAGGTCTGAGCAGAGCACATTCATTCCAAAAGCAACTTGAATGTAAGTGGAGATAACAGAAACAGAAGAGGCAGCTGCCTTGAGTCATCTCATTCTCAGGTGTAAAGTAAGAAATGGTAGTCTTGCCTCAGAGACCTTTCCCATTTTGGGCAAACCTATTGTTAGGCTCATGATGCATATTGAACAGGCACTGTGGATCTCTCTTCTTCAACACTGTATCGTGGACTTTCAAATGTACTTGACAGTGATTTGCCCTCTTCTGGACTGAGACAGATGTGCCTGTACTCTTGACAACTGATATGCAAAGCCTCTATCCTTTCTTCCATGGGCCGAAGTGTTCCTCAGTGGGACTGTATCACATCTGCTCCTGTGTGTAACTGTCATATTTGTTAAAGCTGGAAGGAAAAAGACCTTGCATACATCTTGCATGTGTGAAACCTGCATCAAAAGGAATATAGTGAAACCCATTTCAAGACCTTTATTTCTGATTGTTGTGGAAGTTTTGTATGGCCACATTCCATTTGCCATCATTAACCAACAGTGGTGGCCCAGGTAAAGTGTCCTTAGATGACAAGGTTACTTAAGCATTTGAGATTTGAATCTGCGGTAGGACGTTAACCAAGGACTAATATGCCTTCCTGGCACTTAATATCTGATCAGGAAAACACGATTGAGCCAGGTATTCTCAACATTCAAGGTGATGTAGGACTGTCAGTGTCATTCTGAGAGGACAGCAAGCCTCTATGGGGAAGTAGGACTGCTCAAAATAAGCACATGAAAACTTCATCCCAGCATATAAAATGTCTTGCATTCCATGGTACCAGAGTTACCCTGTTTTTTTAGCATTAGTAGGTAACAGGCACTCGATAAATGTCATAGCATAAATCTAAGGATGGAAATTAATACAAGGAATGGTATCTCAGGTCCAGGAATTTTGTCTCTACTGATACTTTCTGGTTTGAAGTTGAAGTCATTAGACTCCAATGGGTTCCAAGTGGGTTTCATTAAAATTCATAAATTCAGGAAAGGTTACTTATAATTCACCTTCAGGTTAATGCAAAAACATGGCCCAGGTTTGCTAAAATTTTGCACACAGCAGATAAGGCATCTCTCTGACTGCTCCAGGTAGCTTTCATCTTAAAATAACTTTAGATCTAAGACTACAAATAATGCCAGATATCTTGATGTAATCTGAAGCTTATTCAAATAGAAAATGACATAAATTTCAGTTTATTATCCTTTCTTTACTTGATGAGATGATCATCTACATCCTTTTAGCAACTCCTATTGGATACTTCACCAAGCTTATTCCAAAGATAAAACGCCTTATCATCTTAAGAACATCTTGAGTTGTTCCCTTGTCAGCTAAAAAGCAGGCCTTTAAGCATTACGGACTTACTCAGTTTGTACTGAGTGCAGTGGTGAACTTAATGATTAGGAAAGGTTTTGAGACTGATGGCAGGGATACTGGAATACAAGGGGATGCAGGATCAGAAAAAAAAGAACAACTAAATTGCTTCCAAATTTGCTTTGTGCTACTCTACAACCTAAGCAAAGGTATTTCAAGGACTGGTTTAGGTTTCCCTTAACATAATGGAACATTACCTGTGGATTGGGATAGAAACAGCATTCATTCAACTTTTAGGGGAATGTGTCAGTTTTTTGGAACAGGAAAGCACCACCATGTATAAATAGTCTGTCTTCCAACCATAAAATCATGCTGTTTAATTCCTGAATTAAATCCTTGAAATTTCTGGTTTGTGCTAGTGATTCGCTCTTGGAAATACAGATTCTCTCTTGGAAATACAGATTCCAGTTCAGCTACTGGAAATAGTCACAACCTGAACTGAACCATGTCAGCACATGCTACCTTCTTTCCACCCTGTCTTTTTCTAGTTTCGTTGCCAGTGACTGGATTTTAGCAATGAAATATTTCTCTGCTTGATTAGAGAATTTTATGAGTTCTCATCTTTGCCCAAATTTCTTGTCCATTTCTTTCTGTCTTCAAATCATTCCTTCAAAGGGAAATGAGGAATAAAAACACTGTCAAGTTTCCATAACCAGGACTAATCTGTCAGCCCTAAATGATTCCTGGCCTAGAAATTAGTAATTGCCTAAAGGAGAAAATGATCAGTAAATATCCAGTGGAGATAGTCTGAGTTCAATATGCCCGTGGTCATTTCCTCACCACACTGTATCTTTGAGGCTTCATATAGAGCTGAATAAGACAGCACCACACATTCTAAAGGGATATTGACAAGAAAGAGCAAGACTCCTTGCATGTATGGACAGAGTGTGTTTCTTTGTCATATATTTTAGCAAGTTCTCTAGGAAGTTGTCAGAAAACAGGTAGTATTCCAGCGAAATTTCAGTGTTCAGGGTTTTATATGAACTACTAAATTCAAGAAATTGCTACAAACAGAATAGAATTATAACTGTTTCAAGAACTCTCCAAACACTAGCGAGCAAACACTTTGGCAGCTTAATAGTGTGGGAAAAAAGATTTAGGTAGGAATCTGAAAATGTAGATTCTTTACTTTTAGCTTCTTTTTGTATTCTCCTTGTTCTGTGTTCTCTGAGCATTGTTTTTAACTAAAACACAGTGGTGAATTAGTTTGTTAACCGTGTCCTTGAGTTTAATTACATGTGTGGGACTGATGTGTCTGGAAAACTCCATGAAGTGAAACTTTCTAAGGGATCAAGTGGTCTCTTTAGACCATTGAAGTACTCAGGGGTTCAGGTTGTGCTTCAGCTCAGGTTAGTGGTCAGTGTAGTACCAATTCATCCTTGCACTGGTTTTTTGTAGCAGAAATTGTTAATTTCTCTTTCATTCTCCATGTTTCAGGTATTTTCTGACTATCAAAATACTCAGGCTGAGCCACATTCCTTATGTTTTACTCACTAGGTAGTTTACTAATTCTATGGAAACAGAGATAACTCTGAGGTTTTCTATACCATACCTAATAAATTTCAACACTCTCAGTACTCCTAAGAGTTCTCTTTTAAGTCACTCAGTATCAGATAGGAGCCTGCCAACACACAGCGTGTTATGTGGTGTTTGTGCTGAAGTAAGTTAGTACGGAGGTGTTTTCTAATTGGTGCTCTGCAGGCACTATTGATGAAAGTTAATCACACTGAGACAGTTGCACTAATGTGATAAACACAAGAGGAGCATTACTACTTGCTTTCCTAAATGTACATGAACTCTGTATTCTATAATTACTGATCTGTTTTTAATCAAAATAATGTGATTTGAGATACTTCATTTTGTAAGTATTTCCCAGAGAGCAGTTTTCGTCTTAGTTATTGAAAGCACTGTTCAATAATGAGGGTTTTATACTCAATTTTTTACACAAGAAGATGTACAGATAGTAATACTTATTGCATTCTGTGCTACTCCCAAACCATCATCTCAAATAGAATGGCCTTCAAGTTTCCTTCTATGGGTTGACTGCTAATAATGTGCATAGGCTTTTGCTCTGACTAAGCCTTGTGTGGCCGAGCTGCCAATCACAGGCTTGCCATAAGCACCATGAAACCACAACGAAACACAAGATTATGTAAACAGGAATGAAAATATCCCAAGCAGCATATCATATACATATTTATATATAAATTATATTCTTCATCATCTTCAGGGATCCTCCTGGATATCAACAAGTTTTATTTATCGTGTCAGCATCCTCTGCCCTGTAAGTGCATAATAATGGAACCCTACTTGTTCAAATACAAGAAAAAAAATGCAATTAGAAGTTATACCTAAATTCTCATCAGTTCAAGTACCTGTTTCTGATGAGATATTAGTACAAGCTCATCAGTTATAAGTATGTGTCAAAATTGGCTTTAGGTTTGAGTCTTTCACATTCAGAAGTATACTGGCTAAAATCAAGAAATAAGTGCCCACTTAGATCAAGATCTAACTATATTCTTTTCTAGCAACAGAAACCAAATGTTTCAGAAAGGGAACTGAACAACATTCCTTCCCTCCAACCTTTTCATATGTGTTCCTTTTCCTACGCTAACCTTAATATTGAAATCTACCCAGAAAAACCCTACAAGTTCAAGACAGTAGAGGAACGCAGGGCAATTTTGCAGCTGAACTGACTGTCACACTGCTGGAAATCTTTTAACAGAAAAACTTTTTGCTGAGGAGCACGTTTATCAAAAGGTGCTCTTGAAATTTATTACATCAAAATGCTTGAAATACAGGTTTTCCAGTTACCCAGATGAAGTATTTTGAGTTTTTCAAACGGAAATCAAATTTTGTGACTTAGCAAAGAAGAGTCCTGGATATCAGTTTTTAGTGTTGATATGTAATGGACTTTTTGTTCCTTTTTTGGTATAGTTTCATATTCTTCCAATACGAAGGAATGGTCTCTCTGGACTTCAGATTTTGGCACAAGATGGATTTCTAGCTAGACTATAGTACTGAGTGTTCAATATTTATATATGGAAAGTGTGCTTTAAAGTTTGGATACTCAAAAGACTGATTACATCCCCTTAGTATGTTTTTGTTTGAAAGAGCTCCCACTGTCTTGTTAGTATTTTTTGGAACCACTGCTTCCCTATGGTATATGTTCCATCTGGAAGAATGGGAAGCTTTTGGATTATGTCAGTAAGAGCAAAGAGCAAACAGACAAAAGGAAGTAAGCTTCATTCCACTATGTCTGATTTGAAGTTTTCTGAAGATCTGGACACAGAACTTTGGGTTTATTGGAAATGGGATTTTAAATACCCATGCTCACCTATATGGCTAACCAAAATAAAGGCTCTAGAAACACTCTGGATATCAGAACTGTTTCCCCAAAACTTCACAATTGTCACGACTATTCTGCTAAACTGTCACAGCTTGAAAACGGGGATTGTGTACCAGCTTTTCCTGTGTTCAAAGAGTCTTAAAGCAGAGATTGCAGCTTCTGTTGCAGTTCTTTCTATCCTATAGGCAGCTCAGTTGTAGCTTTATTAACTGTGATATAGAGGGCATCATGTTAGCTTTATTTATTTCTTACTTTCTAGTTGTCTCTTAGAAAACAAGCACTTAGTCTACAAGAGCTAGTTTCTGATTTATTACATTAATTCTTAATGCTTTTTTCCACATTGTTTTGTTTTGAAACGTTACTTTAAGTTAATGAGATCTTGGTGGAGAGGTCTGTCTTGTCCCCAAGTGAAATTGCTCCTCTGACTCCTTTCCTTGTGCTTCTCTTTGTCTCCATTATCAGTAATTAATGCTTTTTACCTGAGTGAGTTTAATCAGCTTTCTGTCACAGGTATCCCATTTAACATCAGTGTAAACACCAGTCATTTAAAGACAGTTACTACCAGTTTCCAGAGCTTAGTTTAGATTTTGTCCCTCGTTGTTAAAGTGCAGCCTGAGAAGGCATCCTTCCTTGAATGTCATGAAAGGAATATCTCACTGAATGTTTTCCTCCACGGAGGGGAAAACTATGGAACATCTCCCTGCACACTGAACTGTGTTTGTGCACACTTCTCCAGCAAGACATCAGTACTGCAATCTAAAGTGTCCTGTTGTCAGAAAAAGGTTATATAGAATCATAGAATAGTTAGGGTTGGAAAGGACCTTAAGATCATCAAGCTGAAATCCCTGCCGTGGGCAGGGACACTTCACACTAAACTGTATCTCCCAAGGCCTCGTCCAACCTGGTCTTGAACACTGCAAGGGATGGAGCATTCACAGCTTCCCTGGGCAACCCATTCCAGTGCCTCACCACCCTAACAGGAAAGAATTTCCTCCTTATATCCAATCTAAACTTCCCCTGTTTAAGTTTGAACCCGTTACCCTTTGTCCTATCACTACAGTCCCTAATGAAGTGTCCCTCCCCAGCATCCCTATAGCCCCCCTTCAGATACTGGAAGCTGCTATGTGGTCTCCACACAGCCTTCTCTTATGTGTTACAAAGCTGACAAGAATTTCTGTATGCTGGAGCAAAAATGTGCTCTTTCACTGGTTTTATAAATATTTCTTCAGTCTTAATGTATTTTTTTTATAACAGTGAACCCTGGTACAACAATGATAAAATTTTCATTTGTATCTGGTGAGGCAGATGAAAAAAATTGATGACAGTCTATAAGGCCCATAATTTATGAGCTAATAACTGTAATATAAGCATAACCACAACCTAAAATTCATGAGAATTATACATACAGTCATCTAGGACTTAGTGGCCAAAGGAGCTTCTTATTTTTGGAATTAAACTGGTGTAAAACATAAGGTAACACTGTCATTGAGAGACCATGATTTTTGTCTCAGTGCCCTCCCCGCCCTTCCCCAAAGCCCTCACATTTTCGACTTATCAAAAGTGTTGATAGAGGATGTCTGTGACAGGTTTTGTCTTTCTGCCTGTGAAATGGAGTTCTTGAGATATTTTCCAAGTTGTTCACAAAAAATAGTATTTTGATGGTTTAATCAAAGAAGAAAGTGCGTTTTCCAGAAGAGCCAGGCATGGATTGATCAGGACATTCACTACGGATGTGAAGGTTCTGAATTATGTAAGAAATTACTTACAGAATTGAGCGGGCTCTGTCTGTCTCTCAGACTCCAAATCCCAATCTGGAGCTGAAAGGCCTTTATTGAAGGAATCATTAAAACTCATGTGTACCATTGAAAAGTTTCTTTTAAAGAATTAAAGTTTTCAGACAAGAATATTTCACTAAATCTATAGAGCCAACTTCCAGGTCTTCTTTTATATTCTTTCTAGGCTGTTACAAAAGAAGATCAACATTTTCTATATTTTTGATTAAAGATGACTGAAATTTAGAATAAAATGTCATGTAATGTATTCCTAGTGGCGGTAGAACAAGCAGAAAAGTGAAAAATGGAACAATATTAATCAAATGGTTGATCAAAGATACTCTGGACAACAATTTCCATGTTTCCAGTGACAAAAGAAATCAGAAACAGTTCCTGGTGGTACAGTGCTGTAGGTGATCTATTTGGATGAGTGCTTGACAATTTGGAAAGCTCTCTTTACTCAGTTCATTCCTTCTCAGTTTTTATGGCCTAAAGTATCACTGCATGCAAGTTTCCTTCCTGCCTATGCCTTGCCAAGGACATTGACAACATCCTGCTCATTATTGCTGTCCTGTAATGTCCGATGAGTGCTCTCACCACTGATTCTGTATAGGAATAGCCATATCAGATCAAGCCACAGTTCAATTTTACCTCCCCTCTTGGCTCTAGCAATAGCCAAATCCTGGTGTTTCAGACAGTCAATCCCTGGTAAAAATATTCTTGCCTGATTTATGGCACTAGACAAGGAAGAAAAGTTACTTGGGGTGAATTTTGATCTCTTCAGCATCTGTGATGATCAGCTTATACCTGATGAATATCGCTACACCAAACTGAATAAACTGTGAATGTTCATTGTGTCATTCTTCTCCATTCTCTTCCATTGATTTCATTCTTCTTCTAGAATAAGTAAATAAAAATGTAGTATATTAAATTAGACAGAAGAGGTATAGGATTTATCAAGTGCCCTCCCTTCCCAGATTCACCTGCACTGTGCTTTATTTTATAGTTGTTCTGAACTGCCAGTGCTCTGAGTCTTTAACATCTGTATTGTTGAACACAAATTCTGCTGCTTAACAAATGGAAATGTAACCTTGTGCCAGGCTGATATTTAAATATATGATCCTAAATAGTACAGAGTGGTACAGGCTGAAATTAAACTGCTGGATGATTTGCTGGTGCTGGTTTCAGGTAGACTCCCTTTTACTTTTTATGAAACACATTAAATTCTCTTTTTATGAAGCAGGATGCCAAAATGAGGTAATGCTTTGTAAACCAGTTATTCCTTCAGACACACTAACTAACAACCCTGGAATTCTTTGCAGAGCATAAAATTAGACATACCCCTGGGAAAAGGTCACATACTGTGAACTGTTGAGACAGAAGGAAAAAAATAATACTAAAAAAAAACAATAAAAATCTAAAAGAAATCAAAACATTCTAATACATCCCAAATTATTCTTTCAATTTTCATGTTGATTAATAAAGGAAATAAAGGTTATCTTACAAAATATGTGTAGGTACCTACACGCAGGCTGAAAACATTGTTTTTAGGTTCTTATTTGCCCTGTTTACCCATTAGAGCTGGAATTAATAAATCATCCAGAAAAGTTGTGTAAATCACAGTGCATTTTGCAGTTATGCTTCTTTAATTACCCTTAAGATATAGAGAAGCTGATTTCAAACATCCTCTTCTGATTTATAGTGGGGATGTTGGCTACACGCATGAGATACTCTCTCTTTCACCTTGATGAAGGTGAAATTAGTTTTGTTTTGGAATAAATTGGGGCAATTGAAAACTGCTTAACCTTTGAATAACATACCTCAAGGTGGTTTTGTGTGTCATATGGTGCTGTCCATGTCTAGATCTCACACTGGTATAATTCCATTACATTATGGAAGTTGACTTATTCACAGTTTCTTGTTTCATTATAGTGCATTCAAGACCTGTTAGCATTCAACCAGCTTGTTCCTCACCTTAGCTTTTGCTTCTGTGTTTCCTTGGCAGGCTGAGATGCAGCCTTTCTAAAATGAAATATAAAGATTATCTTGCATTATTCTGTTGCTACAATTTGGAAACAGGAGGTTCAAAGAACTCTGAAAGATGTTGCTGACAGTGCTGGCTAACTTGATGTACAAGTACACTTGATGTGCTATGAATAATTCTGGTTCCAATTTGCTTGTTTCCAATTAGAGAAGAAACTCAAGAATGGGCAGGACCCCCTGAAGATATGCAAATTAATGCTGGCATGAGTAATACGCTCATTGTCAGTAATCTGTGGCCCTGCAAGCTTGCACTACAACCTACATGCACTATTGACCTCTCATTCCTGGATCCCCTGCTGATTCACCATGTGGATATATTTAGCCCTATTGCTAGCAGATCATGCTATAGAGTAACTTTCTAACTATTAATTCACTTTTGGGCTGCCTTGGCTGTAGAGTTAGGAAGAAACCCTTCAACAAGCACAAGACTGGGGACATAATTTGCGTGTACAGCAACAGAGTTTGTTGTGAAGATAGCCAGAATGACCATTTCCCAGTATTTCATGTAAACCCCTGCAAAATCAAAACCTGACTCTGCTTTATCTTCCTGTTCCAAGGAATTTTTTACCTCCCCATTTCTCACATTGCTTCAAAGCATAGTAATCTGTTGTCTGCCCTTTCTCTTCCTCTCAACCTCTAATATTTGAAGCTTACCCTTTAGATCTGTCCCTCTCTTTAAGAATTCCATTACAAACTGCAGTTGTGACACAGGCTGTCAGTTTAGCTCTCACTCTGGGCTACTGAACAAACACCACCATCATTAATTTCTCAGTGAGAAAATAGCGTTAAGCACAGAAACAACAAAATAGTGGGCATAAAACTATTTGCCTACTTCATGTGGAATTCACACCATATAGAGGGATGTTGCTGATAGCACATAAGGGCAACACTTCATTTAATGCATCAGTGCCTCAAATGAACATGATCCACAGCTTTGCTCATACAAGGATGTTTAAGATTTTTAATAGGGTTGACTTGTGGTATCTTGTTGGTTCTAGGCTATATTCATATATCTTTTTTAGAAAGATATATTCATGCCTATGTGCTTCACAACTCCTATCAGCTCACTTAAATAAAGAAGAGCTGGAGGAAACCTGCAGTTTCATAGTCTACTAATACAGACTCACTGCTAATCTGAGCACAGTGATGTGAAAATTGCACTTCAATTCCTTGCTTTAAATGTAACTTTTGCAGACCCATGAATAATAGGATAAGAAACTTCCCCACCCCTCTATCATGAGCTGATAATGGACATGACCCAGCAGTGTGTGCTTACAGCCCAGAAAACCAACCATATTCTGGGGTGCATCAAAAGAAGTGTGGGCAGAGGGTTGGGAGAGGTGATTCTGCCCCTCTACTCCACACTGATGAGACCCCACCTGGAGCCTCACATCCAGCTCTGGAGCCCTCAGCACAGGAAAGATACGAACCTGTTGGAGAGGGTTGAGAGGAGGGTCACAAAAGTGATCAGAAGGATGGAGTGCTGTCGTGGTTCAAACACAGCCAGCAATTCAGAACCACGCAACCCTCACTCACTTGCCCCCTTCCTTCCCCTGCTCCCGGAGGAATGGGGAGGAGAATCAAAAGAATGTAACTCCCACGAGTTGAGATAAGAACAGTCCAGTAACTAAGGTATAACACAAATCACTGCTGCTACCACCAATAGTAATAATGACAAGGGAAATAATAATGGAAGAGAATACAACCGCTCACCACCTGCCCACTGATACCCAGCCTGACTGAGCAGTGATCTAACCCTTCCAGGTAACTGCCCTCAGTTTATATACTGGGCATGACATGCTGTGGTATGGAATACCTCTTTAGTTAGTTTGGGACAGGTTTCCTGTCTCTGCTTCCTCCCGACTTCCCCTCTTCCCTGGAAGAGCATGAGACTCAGGAAGTCCTTGTTCAGACTAAACATTACTGAGCAGCCACTAGAAACATCGGTGTTATCAGCACTGTTCCCAGGTCGAAAGTCAAAAGCACAGCACTGCACCAGCTACTAAGAAGGAGAAAAATGACTGCTACTGCTGAACCCAGGACAAGTGCCTTTCCTATGAAGAAAGGCTGAGAGAGCTGGGGTTCAGCCTGGAAAAGAGAAGGCTCCAGGGAGATCTTGCTGTGGCCTTTCAATACTTAAACGGACCTTATAAGAGAAATGGGGACAGGTGTTTTAGTAGAGCCTGTTGTGACAGGATGTTGTTTTAAACTGGAAGAGGGTAAATTCAGGCTAGATATAAGGAAGAAAAGACACCATGTTATTTTCTTTTTTAGCCATGGGCTTTCCCCCACTTTGGGGTAAGAGCTCTGCAGGGTGTTATATGCTGATTTGTTTTTTTCCTTAAGGGAAAAAAAGAAACTCTTGAATACAGCATGTGAGATTTAATCCTAGTTTATGATATTATTGTTCTGTTAATGGGCACTTCCTCCCTATACAAATCACCATCTTACATTTTGTTTGTGCATTTTGCTGACAGATTGAGTCTCCTGCACGTAGACTCCCGAGGCATCTCCCTGGAGTGATGGCAATGCATCCTTTGACTGCACCAGGTTTTGACTCACCAGAGTTGTACTTCCTTGAAAGGATGCACTGCCCAGCAAAACCTCTGTCAGTGGGAAGAGAGGAGTGCCCCCCAAGGGTAAACAGTTCAAAGTGAGGCATTTAGAGAAAGCACTTTGTGATTGTAGAGAGGAGGTGATAATGGGGTAGACGGTAACCACCCTGCAGGACTCCTCATAATATTCTCTTCATTTACCAAGCCATTAAACTGGAGCTGATTTTATTATCGTAATTTTTTCCAGTGACATCTGAAGAAGTTTTATGGCTTTCAATAAAGCCTTCTCTTCACTCACAATCCAGTTTGATTTTTACTATAGCTTCTTCTAGTGAGATTTATGTTCTTGTTTTGCTTAAGATTCACATTTTAATGTAGCCATAAAACCAAGTTAGATTTGCTTGTTTGAGGGAATCTTATTTAGTTAATTATCAGACACCACGTGGCATATCATTTAATCTGGCTTCTATTATACAATGATTGTTATTTATTTTCTTGACTTCCTTCATAATGAGGAGAAGGAACTGATAAACCAGAACACAGTAGGAATCATTGCATAAGAAAGGAACTTATTTCAATAATGGGGATGTTCCTTTGGACAAAGTAAGGAGCCTCACTCAAAATGACCACTCACATTTGGAATTACCACTTTTTGTTCTCTTCATTTTTAGATTTAATTTTATTCTTCTTGCTAATGGAATCATGGTGATGTTCTCATGGCACTGTGGACATTAAAACTTTAATGGGCCGAGGTCATCCTAGACATCCCTCCAAGATAGTGTTTGATTGTATAGGTTTCCTTGCAGCCTATCTTTGATGTTCTAATTTGTCTAAAATATTGGATTAAATCTATGCTGATTTAAAGAAATATGCTTCTCCTAATGCAGCAGTAAATATATTTTTGGGGGGGATCATATTGACTCAAATATTTTAAGTCCCAGATTCACTAAATGAGTCCTAAAGTTAGTAAAACCAAAGCAGCAGCTTCCTACTAGAAAAAAAATAAATAAATTTCTTTTCCATTGTACCATAAAGTGACAATGAATATTTTAATCAACAGTAAATATAGCCTATATCTGCCATTCTCACTGAAAGAGTTTTAACAAGCAATATAAGTTTAAAGGCGATATACACTGATCTAGCATTATCCTTCTCAGTGGCCAGCACTGAGTTATTCTCTGAAGTGAAAATCTGCTATTAGGAAAGTGCATTGAGATTTTGGTATTCTGCAGCCTCAGACTGCTTAATTTGTTCACTAGAAATGTCACTGGATTATTTTTGTTTTACTACTTGGGTGACCTTGGAGGATGCTTTCATAGGATAATACTCTTTCATGTTAACCAAAGGGGGCCCTGGAGATAAGTCTTGCATCCAAGACAATCATGAATCAAAAAACAGATGGGAGAAGATCAAGGTTTTGCTAACCAGGTAAATGTAGACTGAAGTCAGTGAAGAATTTTCTCTCCAGAAAGCGGAACAGTGATGGCTGAAGTCTGTCACCTTCTTATTGATCTTCCCATTAAAATTCAAAGACCTTTCTTACAAATACTCAATTTACATTTTTATTCATTCCTGAAAGAAACATAACATTTCTGTGAGCACTTAGTTGTGTTTGGGTTTGTTTATTTTTCATTCTTAATAGCATTCCAGTCTTTGTCAGCTCCAAATTATTTGCTGTGCTCCTGACAGCAGAGAAAGTCCAAGCTAGAAAAGAGACTTCCTTGATCTGAGTTCATTTGCAGAACAGTTGACTTAAATCTACTTGTTTTGGGTTATTAAATGCATTTGGTCCAAAAGTTTCACCTTGCTCTATTGCTGAACTGCAGTGACTGTCAGTATGAGTTATATATTCCTTAAAAAGTGGTGACAGAAATATTGTACCCTTGTGACAAATTACTTCATTAGTGCCTGCAAATTATCGATGTCACTGAATGTAAAATTCTATAAATGCAATATCATGCTGTGTAGAAATTGGACTAGTAACTAGAATCGATCATTGATTCAATCTGATCTATCGTCCCCTCACCCGTGTCATAGTGTTCCCATGGACACCAAGTGATCCCAAAGAATAAATTGTAGAACACACCAAATTGCAACCAGTGGTGACTGCCAAATGCCCAGATGAATGTGCTTTGGCAACTTGCTGTCAGCACCTCTTTTTATAGGCAGCACAGTGGCCAGCTAGAATCCTGATCATTCCCAGAACACTGGATCATTATGGTTTTTCTCTCTTCAGTATAAAATTTATGGTCCATATATTTCACCCTCCTCAAGATCTTTAGAAATAGCAGAAAGATGTAGAAGAAAAATTCTCCCATATAGATTTGACAGGAATCACAGCTGCAGCTCTTAAGTATATGTTAAATGGGTACCAAGCTGTCTAAGTGATGCTATCAGGTGATGAAGTTGTGGTCCACGTATAGCTATAATCCATTACACAAATGGACAAACTGAGTATATAGAGTGATTCACCCAATTTACTCAGGAAGTCAGAGGGAGAACTCTTATTAAAACATGATAATCATGATTCTTAATACCCAGCTCATACTGTATTCTGCAGTGTTCTGTGTTGGAAGTAAGTGCCTAGAGCAGATGAAGGAAATGACAAATTAGAAAGGGCACACACAATGAAGTGGAGTGCTTCTAAAGCAGTTATATCAACAGCATCTGCACTAAATTACTCTTCCTTTTTTTTTCATTTTGCTACTTTTGTCTTGGTTTGCTTCTTCTTGTGATTAACTATAACAATGTATTTAAAATTTAAAATTATGGTGTCTGGAGGCCTCAGCCGTCTAGAGGAGCCAGACATTAAAAAACATGTTTGGTTTGGGGTTTTGTTTTGAATCACTGCGTGTAATCCAAAAAGTTCCAGGCCCAATTCCCAAAAGTAGTTTGCATCTCAGTTCTGTTGAAATCAGCTACATCCCTGCAGGCCAGATAGTGAAGAGCTGTAGTGACCAGAGAAGAAGGCATAATAAAATAACAGGGCAGGCATGTAAATGTATGAAAAGCTTTTTTCCTTTCTTGGTCTTAAACTTCCTGAAGAATTTAGCTTAGCTTATTCCATGCCTCTTTGGTCTCCTGTAGCGGTCACTGCAGTGCTGGCTTAAGCTGTGCATGTGTGATATTAACAGCTTTCATGGCTTTTTGCTGACTTACATAAACTGGCAAAATTTATAACAGCACCGCAGCTACTCAGAAAATTAACAGTCAATGAATATTTACTGGAACTGAAACGTCGTCTTCCAGGGAAAAAGAATGCCCTCTGGTTTCTGGCTGGTAATAAATCAGAAACCATTGGAGTCCGTTGATTCTGGGTTTTGTCATGTGGCTGGGTATTTGTCTTAGAACTGATCCACGCCATGGGTTGAATGTGTAATTAATCTGCTTATGGATAGCAGTCCTTTATTTTACACATTCATTACTTGGCATACAAGGAAACCTAAAATGCTCATAAAAATGCCTCCTGAATCCCTTCCTCCTCAAAAGAGATTTGCAAAGACCTGAAAGAAGATGAAAAGTATTTCCAGACGTCTGTCAAAGGTTGTGATATGAATGAGAAACTGGAGAAGAAGAAATCTGCAATACCAGTACATTCAGTAGGTTCAGATTTCCCATCTTGACAATACCATGTATGTAACAAACTACTAGATGAGAAGTAAAATTTATAAAAGTATCTATGTCCCATTTTAAAATTAGACTTGGTCATTTAAATTCCCGAATGCCACGGACAACCAAAATGCTTCTAATTACACTGGAAAATAGAACTTAGGCTCCTAATTTACAAAGACATCTCAGAAGACTTTTCAGTTGGAGTCCTTTAATGTTGTGTGTTTTCTTCTGGGGGGTAGTGAATATGGACATCCAGACATGATGCTAGATTAACAATTGGACTCGATGATCTTAAAGGTATTTTCCAATCTGAATGATTCTATGATTGTCAATTTGGAGCAGCACAGCCTTTGTACATTAAATACATATTAGATTAGATGTTTGGTCTTTATTTTATACACTACTGATTTAGCTTATGCTATGTGTTGAATTGAACAATTAACATGTACTAATTAAAGACAATAGTAATAGCTAAGGCAAAGCAAGGTTACTGCTAGAGAAGATTTGTCTCTACAAGCTGTGATTTCTTCCAAGGTTAGTGTGCACTGTATCTCACAAACAGGTACAATAACAAGCTGTAAGCGATATGATGTATGCCACCACTAAAATGCATACCTAGGCACAAGTTTGATTCTAAATTTAAGAAGTTAATGGCTGTATATCCAGTGACTTAATCAGAAGCTGGACCAGTTCCAAAGGCAGAATGCAGAGAATAAATTTGTCTGTAATAATTGTGTAAATCTATGGTGGGACATGCTGAGGAAGACGCCTCTGCTATAAATATATGTTCCTGTTTTCAATAAAATGGGTAATTTAAGATAGCTTTTTTCCCTAGCATAATCTCCCTTCCTCTCTCTTCCACTTCTTTCCCTTCTTATACCCACACAGGGTAGTTGTTCTCTATTATCCAAACTTGCTTTTACACTTGCAAAGTGGTCTAGTGGACACTGGAATGACTGCAAGGGAAAAGGCTACTTTTTTAAGCTCTGGTAAAATTCCATTATCATAGATGTGTAGAAGTTCATGTACAATCAATATGAATCAGGCACTAAGCGTGTTAGAACAGGAATGTCCATTCCATGGCATACCAGAAAAACTACTTTGGCCCGTAGCTCAGTCTTAACAATGCTTATCTTAGTGTCACAGGACCCTAAAGAAAGAAAGACCGTGCCTGAACACAGGCTGCTCCTGTCAGAATGAGCTGACTGCACTGTCCCTGTGCATGAGATGTTGTCCTTGCTGGAAAGCTCACACCACAGACAGTCCTCCCCTGGCACTAGGATAAGCCATGTAATCCACCTGTCTGGAATAACTGCCCTCTGCCCTTGTCAGTGTTGCCCCTGCATATGCTTGTTGGGTGTGGGATGTGGTACAGTCCAGTTCTCACTTCCGAGTTGGTTCATGGCAGGCATAGCTATCAACCCAAGCCTTTTTACATTTCGTGGTTGGTGTGGTTTAACGCCAGCTGGCAACTAAGCACCACACAGCCCCTCACTCACTCCCTTCTCCAATGGGATGGGGGAGAAAAAGAAAGTGTGAAAGTGAGAAAAACTCATGGGTTGAGATAAAGAAAGTTTAACTAAATAATAATAATAATATAACAATAATATAATAGCAACAATAATAATAATGATGATGGTGATGATGAAAATAAACCCTCAAAAATACAAGCAATGTGCAGGAAAACGATTGCTTACCACCAACCACTAACACCCAGTCAGTCCCTGAGCAGTGGGGAGATGTGAGAAGCAGAAAAGGCCTTGACACTCTATAAGTATTGTCCAGCAGTAACTAAAATATGCCTCTATTATCAACACTGTTCCAGCACAAATTCAAAACACAGACCTATCCTAGCTACTATGAAGAAAATTAACTCTATCCCAGCCAAAACCAGCACAATGGTGAGCATAGTTTCTGTCATGATCTGAGTGTGACTAGCATACTTCTCTTTATTCACTATCAGCCACTGAAGTGCTCGCAGCACTGAGCCAAAGAATATATTATTCATGTATTTACTCATATTTGCTACAAAACAACTTTTATATATTCAAAGATTAAGTGCTTTGTGAATCAGTCAGGCTTCTGAAACACATCAGTTACTCTAGTGCAAGGAGAGTGCATCCATTCTTCCCTCATTCTTTATTAAGCAGATCGATTCTAGTTAATGAATGCCATTTTGTCAAAAGGGGGGCAAGATGAATTCGGTATAAAGAAAGTGATATTTTACATGATATAGCATAAGTCATTTGCATTTTGGCTTACAGATCCTGTATGAATAATGACAGAATGGAATAAATATCTCAGTTCTTTGCTAGAGGTGATTCATCTTTTTAAGAAGAATGTGTATTGCCATTGTAACACATTAGACTTCCCCAAAGTAAGATTTTTGTTGTTTTACATAGATGCTAGCTTTGTCTTAATTCCTCAAACAGCATTTACTTCTCCTCAGAGTGAAGTAATAAATTCCATTTAGTCAAGTAAAAAAAGGCAATAATAATGTGTTATTAGTCTTATACAGTGATAATGAAGAAATGAGAATATACAGAGAGGTCTCAAAAGCAGTGTTAATATGGTTGGTTTTGTTCTTCTGAGTATTTTATTGTATTTGTATTTCAACTGAAGGTAGCCAAGGTATAAAATCCACTGGAAGGATTCATTAGAAGGATAATCATGCATGTGCAATAGCGTTTAGAACCTGCAATCCTTAGGGTTACCCTTACTTTAGGGACAGAGTTCAATTTTATATTTTATGGCTTTGTCTATTTGGCCATTTTACAATCTATGTGCTGTCACTGCTCAGAAACTGAGCTGACTCAGCTGTGACTGGTGTGATACCTCACATAGCACACTCAGATCCTCATGACTGCTATCAGGGTGAGCTTTGATCCATGGCAGTCTTACATCTGTGTAAAGAAAAATGGATTTAAAGTGCCTTAATTTCAATTAAAAACAATTAAGCCTCTTTTTAGAGGGAGACGAGCTTCAGCACAGTACCAGCGATATGGTCAAAAGTGAACTTTGCCATGTATTCTATTATTACAGGATGAGAAGGTTGTTTAATATGCTGGGGCAGGGAGAGGGTTAAAAAACAGGAGCTGACAAGCAGGAGAGGTAGCTGTGAGTGTGATTCCTGACTAGGAGATAGGCAGAGCTTCTTTCAGCACAGGAACTGCCAGAGGAATAAAGCTGGAAACTAATCCATGACACTGATCGGGATGGTGATGTTCATTCTCCTCTGTTCAGAGCTGCAAGGTTTTCTCACTTTCTTTCACTGAAAATCAACAAATGGCATGAAAGAAGTGTCTCTCTCATTTCATGTCTCTTTCTAGGAAGCTGGGAATCGACTATAAGGAGTCTTACAAAGAGAAACAAGATATAGCAAAGCAGTTTGCAGTGTATAGAGAAGAGCTGAAGAGGTGCCTCTCCATTTGCTGATAGCCCTGCTGCTTCTGAAAGCAACACCTTTTGCTCTTTCCTGTAACCTCTCGTGTCATAACAGCTCCTGTTGAAACAAGTGTGGTGCTCATATTTTGACTCTAGGCCCTTGTTCAGTGGGAGAGTAATGAGAAGCATGCCCTGCCTGCTGCTTCCATCTATGTGGCACTGTTGAATAACCTTATTTCACCCTTCTTCAGGAGAAACAGGGTCCCTTGCAGCACTTTCACCCATCTCCTGCAACTTGGAATCATGTAGCACAGACTCCCAGGTAAATGGGTTTTGAATACTATTCTTCAATGCCATCATCTACATCAACGTTTTGTTAGGTGACTGGGATTTATCCTTAGGACACAAAACACAACTCTGAGTTTAGCTAAGAGGGACAAAATGGACTATTTCTAATTTGTGAACAGTCATTTGCCAGATGAAGATGCTGGTTTGAGAATTGTTCCTTTGTGTCTGTTTGGAGTTTAAAGTTGTCAGTCTGGAAGATAAAGTCTGTCTTCTTTTGCTTTGGCTACTTTCATTCTGTGGGTACTGATGACTAATGAAATAAATTAGTCAGTCTTGTACAGATGGCTGTTTAATGCAGCAAAGGTCTGACTATTTTTTGTTGTTTAGGAACTCACATGTCTAGGCATGCACACACAATTGTACCGAGGGAAAATTAAGTTTAAATATTTCACTTACCTAATAAATCATATGGAAACTTATTTTTTTGAGTATGAAAATGTGAGCAATAACTTTATAGTTAAGGCTATACTGAGATTTCCACTTCAACATGATTTGAATTCCTCCATTCCATACTATCAGAAAATTGACTTAAAATTAATTAGATCTCGAAATATGGCACAATAACTCTCCAGTAGACATTAGAACTATCTGAGTAGTCTTCTAGATGAAAAATATCTATAGCAAAGCCCATTTAAAGTAATATAATAACACATGCCCTAAAGTGGCTTAACTATTTTTTTCCTCTGATCTCTATGTTAACTTTTAAATCAAAACCTGTGTTTTTAGATATTCTTTTTTCTGTGTAACTCAACACTTCCATACTTCAAGAAAACTCTACATAAATATCATGTGTGTCAGAAATGTCATGTTACTGCTGCTTTTTCTAAACTCATGAGGACAGTACAGGGCTTTTAATCCCTAACTCAATGCAGTTTTCCTCTTGTAAGTGCCCTTGGAGGATTCTGCAGGAACAGAGGATTGCCTGGTGAGGCTGTTGCAGAAGACTGTTGAAAGGAGCTGCTTTTCCAGTAACATTTAATTATTCAGCGAAATATGTCTTCAGTGGAATGCCCTTTATGTAAGCTTAATAAAGTCACCATGATCAGCGATGCACATGCATCCTGGCTGAAAAGCTAATGTTTTCAGCTACTTTAAAGGCATACCAAAAGCTGCGGAAGATCATGAGGAAAAAGGTTAAAAGAATTAAGTGTGCATAAAATAACTCCAAACAGAGGAAGCAGAAGTAGGAAATCTGCCCAGAAGAGCAATATTAAAGAGATGAAAAGTACTGCTTGTGAATACGGGAAAGAAAGTATCTATTAAACAAAGAAAGGGGAAACTAAGGCTGAAAAGCTAGAATTATTTGCCAAATAGAAAGACTAATTACAGTGTTATCAACCTCTTAGGGGAGGCATTGGAGCTGTTCAAATTTAGGCTTTGGCAAAGCATCAGGGGATGCTCTGCAAAGAACAATGCTTCTCTGGTGAGGTGAACAGGCTGGAGAGAAATGATAAAGCGACAGCATTAGCTTGGTTCACAGCTGGGTGAGAAAGACACAGTAAATGCTGCAATAAGAAGTAAGCGGGTTTGTATGGAAAGGGCAGAGGCAATTTAGAAAGTCCTGTTGACATTCTGTACAGTTAAAGAAACTGGAAACTTCTAAATCTTTCCTCTGTTACCTTTAGAATAGCCTTTTTTGGCTCATTATGACCAACTGATTTAATAGTTAAATCTTCTTTCTTAATGGCTACAGACTGTGAAACATTACAAAGAACACTTCTCCACACCCTAAGAAATTAATTCCATACAATTAAAAATGTGATGCATGAGAAATGCAGGCACTGTGGTTAGTGGGATGTGATAAGAGCTGCTTCACATTCTCACAAATAGTCTGAGGACCACTGATGGATTTAAAGATTTAAGGAAATATGAGTAATACAGTTAATTGAATCTCTCTTCTTGTGGCTTTGTTGTGAGTACATTGGCACAACCAATTCTTTTCTTATTTTCTTTGTTTGTGCCTCTTTCTCTACTGGTATTTATCTGCTTCAAGATTCTGCAGTCATTTGAGGTTGCCAGTGTGCATGAAAGATGGAAAATTAAAGTTTTTCTGGGTTATTTTGCTATCCATTCTTTACTTACTCTTCCTTAAATTTTTTGGTCAGATGAAACTTGTCAAGTTTTAGGCTACACCATATTTGTCTCATTTAGTTTCAGTTTTACAGTTTAAAAAATAAGAGTTCTAATTGTTAGGATAACAGCAACTTCATTTCAGCTAGTTACCCCTGCCATAACCTGGTGTTTGTATAAAGCAGAATAGGAATTAGATACATATGAAAAATGAAAGTATTTAATACTTATGTAATTTCACACTTTCTGTCTGTGGAGGTGATCAATACTGATTTGCTGCACGGCTACAGTATTTCAGAATCAATTCCTTGTCATACAGAATGTGAGCAGTCTTAAGTATTCATTGGAAAGCTAGAGATGAAAGGGTTTGCACAAACATCGCAGGTAAAGTATGAAATGAAATGAGTGAACTGGGCTAAGATGGAGCAACTGCTTTATAATTCTTTTAAACACTGACTCACCCCTGTAGGCAAACTTGACCCCAATCTAAAATTCAGATATTTGCAGGAATGCCATTGAAATCACAAATGTAGAGGCAAACCTTTCCAATCTTCAGAGGAAGGTAGGATAACCTACTGTCTACAAATGTTTGAGCTATTCATGTGCAAAGGATTTACATGAGAAAAGCCGAAAGCTTTTACAGTAACAGCATGTAACTGATCAATGGAGAATGTGAAATGGTTATTTTATGGGAAAATAAAGCCCTCTGGATATAATCTAGGAAAAACGTAATGACAAACCCCCTGCACTTCAAAAACCCCACCTCATACTTGTACTAAAACTGGTGGAGATGTAACTCTTTGTTGTTTCCTTTTATTGTTCTATGTGTTACTTATGTTGGCCTCCCATTTTGTAGGAGTATTCTTCACCCAAGTGGAGCTGTTTGAAAAGGAAAGAATAAGCAAAGAAGAATAAATGTGGGCAAGTATTCTACAATTACCAGCCAAGAGACAGGATCGGGCTTGCATCTTTGCTGTTAAAGTAAGTCTCTTGAGCTTGCATTAGGAAATGTTTCATCCATGTTATGCATACGGGCACACCATAGCCCTAGAGCTGTCCACAACCCTTTGCCCTTCAGCAACACATGCTTCTTAGGGCTGCAGCCCACTCCAGTCTGTCCATCTCACACACAGACCATACTGCTCCAGTGTGCTCTGTGTAAAATCCCAGACACCATGGCTAGTGTTCTCCTTTGCAAAGACTACCAAGTCTTGCTTTGTGCTACTAATGCTGTGTTACTGATACGGGTGACAGATCAGACCATGAAATGGTGCTTCATGGAATAACACACTCTCTAGTATGGTCCACAAAAGGATAAAGGTTAGGACCACAAATATGTCACATAGGCACTGTGGAAGTGCAAGTCTGGCCCCAAAGGGATGCTGCCTTTTAATTCTTTTTAATTCCTCACCAAATATTGACTGGCCATGAACAGGAAGTTTGATTTCCCAAGTGCTAGTGCCAGACACACTAAGCAGGAGATCTCTCCTACCCTAGAAGAAAGTTCCCAGTTCAGGAAATATTTAGCTCATCTAAGAGTAAATCCTAAATTTAAACTGATGTACAAACACGCAAACGATGAGAGAATTAAAACTGTCATGCCCCATCAGGAATCATCTAAAAGTATCCTCAGTCTCAGTTCTTTGATAAGAGAATGAAGATGTTAAAGTAGATTTCCGGTTGTTTTGAAATCAGCTCAACTGATCTGATTTGCTTCCACAGAACTAAGCTGCTACTTTTTGCCAGCCTAATGCTTCATAACCTCCATCTCCTTCAGCTCTTTGAAGCTAGATGCTGTGCCCAGTTAGGTGCAGTCAGAGACTTTGCTTCTGATCTCAGCAAACCTCTGCTATTAGTGTTGGTTTTATCTCTAAAAACCTGCTGGTTTATCATCTAAAAGCCTCAAGCATTTTACAGCAGCAGACCATTGGGTAAAACTAAAACCCCACCATTTTTCTACTTATTAGACTTTCCAGTTGAAGCCAGCCTAATTTTTACTTAAATCATACATACACACACAGACATGCAGATATATTTACATACACACGAACCTACATGAGTTGAATATCACTGTAAATAAGTGTTGGTGCTAGTCTCCCTGTAGGCAGTGGGGGGTTCATTAAATCAGCTGTGGAGAATACAGTGGGATTAGGGTATTAGGAATTCTGCAGAAATTACTCTGCTGCCCAAAGCCAGTGAAGTACTATGAAGTACAGCGCAGTCATGGGTCACTTGAACATAGTGACTTGAGAATCTTAGGATATGATTCTTCCCTGCTCTGCAGCTTAGACAGTAATTTCTAACTGAAGAAAATCAATGTGAATGCCATCATTCTAAATTGACAGCCTTTTATGCTTTGCTTGAATTTTGCAGAAATGGAAATGACTGCACAGGAATTGTGTCAGCAGATAATATAACCAGAGAATACCAGTTTAAATATATAGAAGATGGTGGCAGATAAAAGGACACAAATCGCACCAAATAAAACAAACCTTGAACCTGTGAAGAGGTAGAAGGACTTGAAGATCTACTGCTTGATTCTACAGCATATATGTTTAAAGCAAGTGAGCTGCCACAGAGTTATCTTCACTTTTAATATATTCATGTATCAACTTTAGAAAGAGATAAAACAGAAATCACAAGTCCGAATGGTTAATATTTACTTAAGTTATATGCAGCTGAAGAAAGAGTATCACAGTAGGGAGAATTAGATAACCTTTATGCAAGACAGCACTTTTGCTCTACCTCTATTAACCTACTAACTAATCTTGTATTTATGAGTCATCCAGAAGAATGATTAATGAGTGAGTGGCTGCAAAATATCCACAGAAGAACGACCAGATTTCTGTGCGTCTTGCCTTCTTTTTGAAGCAGTGCTTATCCAAGACCTGCAAAATACTGGGCCAGGTTCATTCCTCAAGTGCAACCAGGCAGTAGATTTGGCTCCAGATGACACAGAACAAGAAAAGAAACATAATCTTTACACGAATCTTCTCCTCTTTCATTCTTTGGGTGTTTCCAACCTTATTATAGATTTCAAGCAATTTACAGTATGCTGGGAATGAGGAAAGTATTTAAGAATGGCAAAATATATGTGTAAATACATAATGCACATGCACGTACACAGAGGTCTCTTCATCTATTTATTTAATCAGAAAGATGCCCAATTAAGTGCAGCCAGTCTCTCTTAATGTCTTCCTGCTAGAAATTAATGCATTTGGCTATTGGCCAATTCTATTCAGTACTTTTTGCCAGGCTCCAGAATACTGCATCCTATTTCATCATCTTTTCTCTTCTTAAAGAACCCCAGGATCTCCCCATGGTAATGGGTTTGGAAACATAGACAGAGTCAACACCACATCAAATACTCACAAACAAGCAGATTTCCTCCTAAAGTTGAGGAGATTATTTTAAACCATTCAATTAAAATACAAAAAGGGGGGCAAACAACACACAAGGCCAGTTTGATTGCTGTCTGAATTAATCTATCCACATCACATTTTTCTTTTGCTTAGTTCTCATTTAGGCTGTGCCCCTCTGGGCCCAGTTCTCCCTGTTGCTGTAGCATACAGAGAAGAGCAGGGAGGCACCGTGGAGGTCATGCAGAAAAGAAACATTTTCTGTTAGGCTTTTCTTGTGAAACTAAACCTAAATGTTTTCCCATAAACACTGTGGGTGCTAAACTTTGTCTACCAAGAAAGTGGAATTCAGGACTACAGCATGAATGTTATTCACCTCCCATGTGGCCACTTCCTAGATTTGAAAAGTATGAGTTGCACTGTCAGATCATGTTCCTTTTTATATTTGAATAGTGATTTGAGGTTAAACGTGAAGAAAACGAAAGAAAACTGCAGTTTGAAGGACTCAGCTGATTGCTTGCTCAAAGGGGAAATGGCAGTTGTGGACATTCAGACTCTTAGATCTGCTTATTCCCACTCTCCAGGCAGATTTTGCCCACGTACATTGCCATTCCCTTTGGCTCAAATGCAAGGCTATAGAAAACTGGCACAAACCTATTTAAATCAACAGGCATCCTGCAGGCAGCACTTATCACCAACCACTTAAAAGGAAATTTCACATGAGGGACAGAGGAGCTGTTGAAGAAATGAATGATTTGTTTTGACTCCACTGCCTATACTACAAATTTACAAGAGACAGCTAAGGGTCAAGTGTGAACGTTCATCTCCCGCAGTGCTCATAGCTGTGCACAATTCACAGCTCTGTGCACATTAGAATCCACTGGGACAAGCATTTATATACCCATATGCTGAAATATAGTTGTTTATATTACATGCTAAGTGTAATAAATGAGCCACACAGAAGTCACACATGAGCATTTACCTGGTTCTGTTACCAAAGAAGGACAACCTGTGGGCATGTTGTAGATGACAGAAGTTAAATGCATGTTTCTTTCTCAGCCATCATTCTCCACAGTGAAAAGGTAACATGGCACCACGCTCAAATCCTGGCCTTGGGGTTCAGCAGTAGATGCAGAGTGAAGGCAGAGCACCGGATTAAATGCAGTGGATCAGTGGCAAGTCCTGGAACACATTTTTATCAACGGGGGTCTCTTGGTGCATGCTTGCTGAGTCAGCACATCCACATTCTTCTCTGTGGCTCTTCTGCATGCAGCATGGGCATAGAAGGGTGAGGTGTTCAAGGATATCTCGCCAATGTGTTAACAATGTAAACCCATGTGCTACCATGTATACCCAACATTTTGGGAACAAACTCATCAGGTACTTCACAGACCAGCACTATGTAAATTTGTCCATGCATTCCTTAACGACCAGTTTAAATATATCAGCTGTTGATGCGCATACATGGACACATTGTAGGAAATATCCTTCCTTTCAGCTTCCTAGTCAGCATCACACCAAAACCAAGTGATGTTTCCCTCTGCAGCTCTGGTGTAGGATTCACAACTCAGCAGAGTCCTCACAGATCCCTCAGTAGCTGGTAACACACAAGGCACAACTGACTGAAAGACTGAGCAGTCTAGAGAAAGAAGTAACTGGGAACATTGCTATCTTTTACCTTCTGCTGGAAGTGCTTCAGAAATGCCCAAGTAACTATAAACCTGTGTGGCATCTGAAATGGCATGCTCTACAAAAATAAGATGAAGCTTTGTTTCCCTTTTGTTTGATTTGTTCTTTTAAAGACAGTGATTAAACAGGCAAGAAAAAAGCAAAGAATGAGGGACAGCTGATGTTGTTTGGCCAGTTGGTCCATAGGACCCATTTGATGAATCAGAACATGTCCCCTTTAAAGCAAAGCACCACAGAGGTGTTACAGCCTGGATATTGGGTAATTCCTTTCTCCAGGATCAAAACAGGTATTCACAAAATCCTGGCCAATGCGTGGTGTGGAGGAGTTAACTCTCTGCGCCCTGTTAACTCTCCTGTGCCGCCTTCCAATCCTTACATCTGCTTTCCAGCAAATATCCTGGAGAGAGGTCACCTTTTAAGAGAGACAAAAAAGGAGATAAGAGGGAGAAAAGATGTTTGTACTGTGACTGAACTTCTTGACTTTCCAAAAGCTTTGCCTTCAAATACGTTTCTTTCTATTGGCACCTTTGTCATAGCCAGTCTACAATTGTTTAACACAATTTCCTCATTCTTATTCAAAGGATACGCTATTCCTCATCATTTTGGACTCTCTCTCACCCTCTTCTCTGTGCTTTTCCTTAAACCCCAGCCTCTTTGTGCTGTTCATTTTTTTCCAGGACACATGGAACTCCTTATAACCAAAGTGCAGCAAGGCCTCAGAGTTTAGTATTGATCTCAGTCAATGGATAGCTGTAAATTGAGCGTAATGTCTTTCTTAGCTCAGGCATCTGTGTCCCTTAGACTATGAGAATCGTAACAGCTGTTTGGGCAACATATAGACTTCTGGCCTGGGCAATTGGAAATCTGAAGTGAGGAGATTTTATGATGTTTGCTGGAGGCTTTGTAATAGAAGCCATCAACAGCAACCTCACATTACTGCAATAGGCAAGCAAAGAGAAATTTAAGATGAGATAGATTGCTCATTCCCCTAACTCCTTCACTCCGTTTGCATCTGGGCTCCTAAGGTCCACCTTCTACCAATAGTTCTTGAAAACCCTGTGAGTATCCTCACACTCCAGGAGCCTAAATCACCAGTTTTGGTTTTGTGTTTCAAAACCTGAGCCTGAGCAGTGAAATTAACTTTTCCAAAGGAAAACTAAACGTATTGCTCTCAGCTTACTATCTTTATTACTCAAGATTTCTAAAGCTATGCTATGATGAGAAGTGGAGAGTCCTCAGACCTTAAAAGGAGTAAAAACTGAAGCAATTGTTCTTTGAAGCCGTGCTACAACATCTGCTGAGGCAGGTGCTGGAATAGTCTTGATGCAAAATGTTGCTTGACTCCTCACTGCTAAAATCAAACAGATTTTTTTCCTGCTCTTCACAAACAGCTCATCCTGTGAAGATAATGGGGGGGAAAATTCCAGTTTGGAGGGCAAGAAAAGGATATTTTTTGACATTTCCTGAATTCTTTTAAGAGAGTTACTGCTGCTTTGTCAGAAAAGAAAATATTGCATAGCTGCTGCTCTCCAGCATGATTCTCTCTGGATTTCAAAGGCAAGATTTCTTTGTTTATTAAGAATTTGTTTTGATTGGCATACAAGGGTCTCAGAGCATCCAAGGTCTCTGCGAGCTGTGAAAAACCAAGTGAATCAGCCTATAACCTTAAGCAGCTGTGGGACAGCCTTTGAATGAGCAGGGATATCTTGCTCCTTATTTTTTTCAGTGTTTGTCTCTTATTCATTGGAATCACTTTCCAAGCACTGCAATAATAATCTGTGTGAGTTGGGAATTTTGGCTTCTGATAGTTGCACATTCTGAAAGGACCCAGAGGTATTACACAAAGAGCAAGATGATAGAATGCTCCCCTTTCAAGGTTTGTGTGTGTGTGTGTGATAAAGGAAAACAACCCTTGATTTAGGTTCCAGACGGGTTGGTTTATATTCTGTTGTTTCTCTTTCTTTTAGAAAATCCAGAAGCATCATTGTCTGCCCATCTTGCAGATATTGATGTGACCCTGGTGACTGCAGCTAAGATGCAGACTGCTTAGATTCATCACTAAAGGAGAGCAAGAAAAACATAGCACAGTTGTGTGGCATAGTGGGTACAATGTACTGCTCAGGAGCAGGGGATGGTCAGGTTCAAATTCCTGAGCTAAGGCTGAGGTTTTGGTTTGGATTTTTAAGCTGGTGACTCTTTAATGTGAAATACAGAAACTTTTTAGTGAGCAGGATGGCAAAAGACATTCTTGCTGTGATAATTACCTCAGATGTTTCATAAAATGTGTTCTGTGGATTTTGCCTTTGACACAAATAAATTATGATGTTTGTATTTACTGTTCAAGGCAAATGACTATTTAAATGCATCAATTGCAAGTATTGTATTATAATGTAAGATTTGGTATGTGTCAACTTAAAAGCAACAGCTATACACGAAGTGGTGAGGGAAAGTTGAACAAGCTACTCTCACTGTGACCTGCAAGGCTTCTTGAGTATTCAGCATCAATAGTGTCTTAATGTGGTATTTAAATCGTTACACAAAGGAATCAGGCTATGAAGTCACAGAGAAAACTAAGGGAGTTTTACAGCAGAACTAAGGACCACTTAAGTTAATATTCCTAGACTTGGAAAGCACAGTGAGCTTTTTGTATGGTCAGGACTGTGGCTTTCCCTTTCGTTCCAAAGAGGTTATTTCAGGTGCTGCCTCCAGAGGGACTCGTTAAGATTTGGCTCTAGAGATCATTCTATGATTCTACGATCTTGATGTGTCAGGTCATCGATATTATTCTCCATACTATCCCAGTTTTCTGTGAGTCTTCTCCTAATCACATAAATGATGGGGCCAAGCCCTAATAGGCTGTAAGTCTAGCAGAGCTGTAGTACTCAGAGGTATGCTAGAATGTTTTGGGAAAGTAGGGCAAGTTTTGCTAGCATGAGGAAAGCGCTATTATTAAACGTAGCCTTACCAAAACGAGTGCAATGATCATATCAAACACTTTTCTTCTTTATCACACCCTTCTTATCCTCGAGCTATTTGATTGTTTCATTATCACTCTCTTGGAATAATATTCTTTAAATAATAATAATAACGATGATAATAAAAGACTGAAATTATTCATGTGTTTCAACAGGACTTCACACGTTGTGTTATGGGAAAATGCAAACAGGAACAACAACATTTATGTTTATAAAGTCACCTTTAAAACCCTTTCACCCTCTAAAGTGTATCAAATTTAAGTCAGTATTTCCTGAGGACAGAATGAAGAATTCAGACCTCATTCAATTTTGGTCCAAGCGTTAGTTTTCCTCAGCTTGTCAAGACAAAGAGATACGGGTCATAGCTGAATGGAAGTGATTTCTGTCAAAGAAAATCTGAAGTCAAATGTCATTGTCATTCAGTGTAAATATTCAGCATGTGCACAGTTCCTCCCAGGCCAGTTTTCTCTCTGTTTCAGGGCACTGGCTGGAGTTCAATTTCTGAACTGAAAAATAAAAAGGAAAAGGAAAAAAAAAAGAAAGTAGAAATTATCTTAATGGCTCCAAAAATGCAGATTCCCACATTTTCATAGCTAAAGGCTTAACAGGGTTCACTTAACAATTATTCACCAAGGACAGGTTAACTTCACAATGCTTTTGCTGTCACAATTCAAACTTTGTCTGAAATTCTGATGATGTCGTTTTAATGTATGTTTTGTATGTATATTATGTTTTAAGAAATAAATCAGACATAAAGAATAAGAACCCAAAACTAACACTAAAAAAAACCCAAACCAACAGTGAAACTACAGTCTCCCATGCGTAAGGATGGTACCCCATTGGCAGCTGTCATGACTCCAGTGATGTTGGTCTTGCTGGAATCCAGCTTCTCATCTCCAAGAGCAGATGTGGTGAAGGCAGCATAACACTGAGGCCACAGTTGTATCAAGGTTAACCCCATGTTCTGTTAACAACATGATTATACACACTGCCCTGGGCTGCCTTCACATAGAGGAGAGGAACCTCAACTGTGCTATGCATCTTGCTTTTTGAAAATCACAATGTTTCTATTCATTTTGACTAGTAATTCCCTTTGTTTTGCCTTGGTATTCCTCTGGGAATGCTTTGGGAACCAGTTGTTATGATCACAAATCCAGTGTACTGATAGTCCAACAACAAAAATCCATGTGGCTCTCATAGAAAATTACAAGGTGCATTCACGGACTTTCCAGTATGGATGCACATTACTGACTTTAGTGGTCCTTGTGCCCTGTTATTTTGAGTCATGACCTTCTGGACCTCTGGGCATTTAACAGCTCCAGTCCTAACTGCTGGGTAGCCCAAATTCCAGGACAAATTGCTGCTACACATATGTATATATTGTGCATGGGGAAGAAAGCCTGACGCTGAAGTAGCCTGTATTTCCTCCTTTTAGTCTTGTTCGTAATGGCCAGTAAACATCTAACAGTAACATAATCAACAGTCTAAAATTTGCTGCTTAAAGTAAGTTGGTGAGGAAGGTGGTATATCGGCCATTAAGTGAATTCTATTTCCATGCTAAGGAAGCTAACGAAGTGGGAAGAGAAATGGAAAGCAAGTCAATGAGAAGACTGTATTTCTCTCCCCTTTTTCATTGTACTTTCCTATATCCACTTCTCATCACAAAGTCTTCAGCCTTAGCATATAAATCAATCCAGTTGTTGTTAAGCACTTCAAAAAGGCTAGAGATTAATAATTATTCATACACACACCTGCATCCTTAAGCACTGAATGCACTGATTTTACCTATCCAGGGAAACAACCGTTCTATTTTCCTTCCCAGACCGCATTCGCACTTTAGATTTCCACCGTAAGATGGCACTGTCAGCTCCCACATTTTTTTCCCACTCCCATCATGCGGTCCGGAATCAATGCTGTAGCTCCACTTCTAGTGGAAGAGTCAGTAGTGTATGTCAGCACTTATCCCACCGAAGAGGACATGTGTAGCTGCAGGGATCACTGGAGGAGGATGTGCAGTGTAACTGTGGAAAGAGACAGATTTTGTAAACCTTCTCCCAGCAAGTGTCAGGAAGAAAAATATGTTCTTTAGCAATAAATGTAAAGATCAAAAGAACAAAAAAAAAAACAAAACTCTATTCGCAGAGAAATTGATCTTCTGGAAATGATACCAAGGGCAATTTTATCTTATAGTGCTTAAAAATGCAAAAAAAATAAAGTGAGAATTTGACATTTTAGAAAGGGCACTTGCAAAGTTTTTATCATGTTGCTCCAAATGATGCCACTGATCCTCAGTTGGAGCTGGGAAATGGTCAGGGCAGCTAAGAGCTGAGTGCTGATTTTGACAGTAGCCTGTTCCGAGCTCATCTCCAAACCCAGTTTAGAACAGCCATGTCCCTATCTTAAATGGGCAGCTCTGCAACACAGACCACTGTGACAATCCAAACTCATGTAATAGATGTCCCTGCCATGTCACCTGCATTCTCTGCCAGCTGCAAGGAGGTGGTTTGGCATGAGAACCAAGGCTACCAAGGAACTCCTAAGCACATCCCTTGCATAAACTTATCATCCTTCCTATTTATTAAAGAGCACTGTGCTTTCAGATTAATCAATGGCCTTGTAATAAAGGAACAGGAATTATTCATCCCAGCTGTTGTGCAGACCACTGCAATCTCCCTGCTTGAATGTCCCTGTACCTTATGCTGTCTGCTTTGACTTGTCAAGAATGTTCTTGTCTGCTTCATCCTGCATCACTGGCAAGCACTGTTTTGACTGTCTGTACAATGTTGAGAGTCCCAGCCGTAAGATTGTGATTATTTACACTTTTAGACTTTCTTATTTTTGTCTCTGTAGCTTTACTCTGAACTTCTTATGCTGGGCTCTCTGGATTATCAGCTTCTTGTTTTCAGCAAGGATATTTATTCCGGTATGCTTTGTGGCAATAGCACATGCCAGCTTATAGATCCCAATGGGAACATTCACATGATTAAGGTCATTCATTTGCTTACATATTTGGCTGAATTGATGTTTCTCAGCATTCTGTTTATCTTGACCATTTGCATAGAGTTGAGCACACAGTCCTGGATTCATTAGTTTGACCAGCAAGTTGATTAGAGCATTTTCCCTATTGCCTTAGCCCCTTTACCTGACTCCAGATTCACCTGGGAATGTTTCCAAGAGACATATGTCTACACTGTGCTGTACAGGTCTTGCAGCTTCAGCATAAGATATATACCTACATTACACATTCCTGGCAGCTTACAGAATTAACATTTATTTCTGAGCATTGGAAATGAAGCAAGTTAAGAAAAAATGCATTTTTTTTTTTCTTCACACTTTGACCTATACTCTCTTTAATTTAGAAATGCTTTTATTTCATTTTTCTTTGGCTGATTAACCAGTGATAGGGATGTGAAAGTAGCACAAACACACCTATATATGTAATTGTCTTCCTATACTCCCCTCATAAAACCCAGCCTCACAACAGTTGACTTGCTGTTCATCACAGGTAAGGGGTAGAAACCCATGGTAGGAACAAACATCCAAGTTTCCCCATCAGAAAAAGGTTCTATTCAGTTAGCTCCTGCTTCTTCCTTCCTGCCTACTCACCCTCTGCTCGCCTCCTCCCCAAAGTGACTTCTTGCCTTCTCCATGGAGGGTCCTCCTCCTGCATTTACACAAAAGCCAATTTATTGCCGTACATGAGGTAAAAGGGGTGAAGGAGGGAACAGGAACTTCTTAAAATGATTACAAGAGAGTAAACTATTTGCCACTCATGAAAAATGAACAAGATAATCTAAAATGAAGTATTACTGTTTAGATAAAAAGACAATTGTGTACAAGTCTGGTATTTGTGAAGTGTAAGCAGCATGTTGATATATTTCTTACCAATAAATGATTTTCTTGTTCATTTTGACAACCAGCTACTGGTGTATCTTGAGAAATCAGTATATTCAGTGTATTTCATAATGGTACTTCAAGTGGTCAGCAAGTATATTTTTTAGTCTACCTTTATTTCAGAGAACACAGTACTACCTAATAATATTTTCTTGTGATAAGTTTTAGTAAATCTTCAGGGCTACCAGAGGGAGCTCTGAGATGCAATTTCAGTGTTTTTAGGTCTGAAAGTAATTGTTAAAACACTCTGAGTTTCAGAGTGCATCTTTCTAGTTCCATTTCCTTATGTTGCATCATCTCCGATGAGTGTAGTGCAGTTTCCGTGTTCAGGATGTCACCATCTATAACTCAAATCCTACAGATGATAGAGGTATGCTAAAAGATTCATTGCTTTTGGCAAATTTGGATGGGGAGATCTAGGAACATATCAGATAAAAGCACTTTTCCCTTTCATTATTTTTATGTTCATTAGACTTTATTGCTGGTTATGAAATATTCTAGCTTTTCTGAGTCCATTTGATTTTTGAAGAGGCAGACAAATTTTCTCCCCCAAGATTTTCTCATCTCTGATAACAGAACAGACCAGCTGTGTCTGATAATTTTATTTACTTCTTTTTTCAGTTTCCTGAAGAAATGCTATCACCTTGGGAAAACCATTTAATTATTCTGTATCTGAACTACTTTATCCACAGAATGGGATATTTCATACTATAGAGAAGCGCTCAGGAGATGCGGCTGTTAAACATATTTATGGTGGGAGCATGAGAATCAAGAGGTAGGCAGACCATTCTCTTTTCACTTTTTATTTTAGCAGCCTGACAGGAGAGTTCAAGAACACAATTGATCAGCAAATCTTCAGCAGCATTTCATGGAAATCTTTATTGGATATAAAATGTTTCCAATAAAACATATTGACTAATGTTTCTAGCATGGAAACACCCCTGGATTCTTAGTAGGCTGCTGAGATCATGCTGAACACAAACTGCGTGCCCTGGGACTCAGCTTCTAAATTCCCTTCGAGTGATCTAACACTTGAAGCCTGAAAGTGTTGGAAGAACTTTCCAGAGTCTGCACAAAAGCCAGTTGGAAGCAGAGGAGTCCAGTACTTCCAGGATACTAAATTTATGAGCAGTCAACGAAATCCAAAGTGCGGAGGTATAAAGATGTGGGTTGCTCTTCCAACCAAGTCCTGGGGGGAAAGTTCTTCCAGGAGGCAAGCAACAGTCTGAGAGTTGGTTGTATTAGAGCTGGAGAGGCTGGGAGCTTCAGCCATCATTAGCCTTGTGACTGATAAAAATCTTAATTTGGAAGCATATTTCAGCATTTTATTAAAGGCATCCACCATCCAAAGCCCTATTTCTGTGCTGTAAGAAATATAGAATATTAATTTTATTAATTATCTATTAAACAGGAATCCAAAATATCTGACTTTTTCCATTCTTTTTCAAGAATGTAGGTTTTAAGTAAAATTTGGGGTACCGAATCCATAAGTGATGTCTAATGTTTTTAAGGTTCTTCTGTTTATTGTTTTTAATTATTGACATCTTCTAATTTATAATCTTCAAGCTGCATTTCTGTTTATGAGCTCATAAAGGTACAACTAATCTAATTTGCTTATGTCATTATCTTCAGTGAATATTCCAGCACTGCTTTCTCATAATGCATCAGAGATTGTCATGGCTTTATCCAACAGCAGCCTTGTCACTCAAACGTGTTATTAGTTTTGTATTACTCATGGTTTTATGACTTTTCCTCACAATGAAAGGGTTAGATCGACTTACTCCTCTTAAGTCAATCTCAGAGACAGAAGAGGATGAGCAGGGCAGAACCTCTTAGGACCACTATTAGCTGCTTCTCCAGCACTGATGTTCAGTCTTTATCTGAAGGAACTGACCAGTACTACAGCAAAACTTCTGTAATAGTGTTTAAATGCACTGTTGCTTGTCTGAGGTCAGAAAAAATGGCACCCAGGGTCAAGTTGTTCATTTTGTGGTTATTCATATATAATCACTCGTGCTGTTATAGACTGTCTTTGTCCTGCTTCCAGTTAACACACAAAGGAGGGTTGAAGAAAACATGCGCAAAACAGTTTTTAAGGCGAACCATATTCATGTACTGAACTAAAAGGGATTTGTTTCAAGCTAGGAACAAGACATAGAAACATGGCACTTCATGTGGCATGTCTCAGATATTTCCCAGTTCTTGTACAGCTTGATATTTAATCCTACATTCAACTACTGCTGTTTCTTCTACAACAGTTTATAACGTCTATAATATTCTTTCCTCAAACACCCAGTGTGTAACCTTTGTTTGCCAGCACAGTGGTTACAAACATTATGTATATACCACTTCACATTGCTGTCGTCGTGAGTTGATGTATCTTGTGCAGAAATTGCATTCTTATCTGCCAGAGAGCAAAACCACGAGAGCGCTGTAAACATGGCAGTGTGGTGATATTCAGCATTAAATATTGATAAATAGATGTAACTCAGCTTTACATGACTTATTCAGAATTAACAAGCAAAAAGAGAGAACTAGGAAAATGAGATATCTCTTCTCACGTCCAGGAATGTGGGTTACCCAGCAGCTTCCATGCCAGAATGGCCACTATCAATCACAACCCCAGCAAAAGGAAGGCACTTGGGCTTTTTCACTGTCACATATTCGACCAACACTATTACACGCAGATGCAAAAAAGGAAAAGAATTTAAGAGTTTACATAGCTCTCCAGGAGGTATCTGGCAGTAGACAACCAACAGATAACCCACTGGGTTAACTGAATCACTATTCATTTGGGATTTGTCTTGTTTATCCTAAGAAGAGATAATGAAAGCAATTGCTTCTGTTTAACTGGCAGCTCCAAAAGCCAACACAAGATTTCTTTCTTATGTTTATTTGGGGTTTTGACTGTTTACCTAAGAAACTGTTGCCTTAACTAGTTAAATACAGAAAAACGTATTTATTCTGATTATGAAGCTCAGAAGTCTTTAATAAAAGGTTTTTAAAACCCCTAGATCATGGTATCCTAGAACTAAGGAAGCTGTATTTCCTATAGATTAATACCTTGTGGTAAATTAAGTCTGCTCTCTAAAAGTTTGTGAGTAGCTACTACTGGGGATGTTAATGAAGCTTCTCTCCAATGTGGATTGCCTGGTGTTAATAAAAGGTCACTTTGCAGCAATTCTTTGCAGAGCATTAATGCTTTCATGACATTTTTAGGTGCCTAATTACATTTGTGCTACCTAATCTTGTCTTAAATGTGGTTGAAATCAGCCAAGTGATTGCAGGAAGGTCCCTCAGCTTGATTACATGAGGGAAAATAGAAAGACTAAAACTGTTATCTGTAGGTATGTGTTGCTGTCTAACGGTGTTTCGTGTTGCCTCAACAGTGGTGTACTTGCACTTACCAGAACCTCACCAGTACCAGAACCTCACAGTGACACACTGGACTACAAGTACAACAGGTCTCAGCTCAGGGACTGCAACCAGTCACAGTAGGGCTGTTGTGAAACCTAAATCCAGCTCACCCTCCTTGAATAGTATTGCACTGTGGGCAGCTATACAGAGATTAAAGCTGAATGGTTTTTACTTCATGGGCAAGCAGGGGTTTTACCAGACTGTCCCAGGAACAGCAAAAGGGACAGGTGATGCCTCAACAGCAGTGATGGGCACATGTGTAGCTTATTGCCTAATTAGCTTTGATCATGAAGTAGAAACAGCTTTTACACTGAGCTTCTCTGGTGCTTAGTGAAATCAACTTTTCAGTTTGGAGCAGGAAAGTGGAATATTGTTACAGGTTGTTTTGTTTTTCCCTGGTTTTTGAGCTGTAGATGAAGGAATCTTTTGGAAGCCAGTCCTGGAGCCTTAAACTGAGTTGTTTCTTCATTATTTTCTCTTGCCCACCAAAGATGGCTGAGCAGCAATCCAATTTAGAGCATGCAGGTTATGGGTAATACAGAGTGATTCTGTACTGAGAGCTGCTTGTTGCCTCTCTTGTTGTACTGGCAATTGCACAGAAAAAGTACAGTTTCAGTGAGAAAACTGTGTCATAAAATGTTCACCAACTGGACTATTGTCCAATAAACACATTATGATTACCCTTACTATAGGACCTACCTGGTGGTTGCACTGTATCTGAAATGATTAGACATTAGCTAAAAATGCCAGCACTTTTTCCCTGAAAAAAGACGTGTGTGGCTACTCTGATGGGAGTTTGAATGCTCTTGTCGTGTGCTTGTATTGTTGTAACATCTAAAAGCTCTAATAAAATCCATTGTTCCACTAATCACTGACCAGCTCTAAAACAAAGCACTGTTCCCTGCCTGAAGTAATTGCAGTCTGTGATAAGAGAAGGAGTGGATTTGAATAAAAGAGAAAGAGGGTTGAGGGCAAAAATTTCTTGTCAAGTACGCAATGAACAAGTACAGCCTGTGTTCAGCCCCGTTAGAAAAGCAAACAGAACTATACCTGCAACCATCCCCAGTTAACATGCTGGAGTTCTTTAGCTATATCTCTTAATAACTTAAACTATATAAATTTATGTAAGTGCTACTCCAAGACCACGGTTCTCTACCAGAAGATCATATGTTTCATCTTGCCATTGCTTCCTACCCCAATACAGAATAATCTAAAACTGAATAAAGTGCCCAGTGAGCAGTGGGGACGACCTGGTCATTCAAGGTCTTCTGAGCAGAAGCTGTTTCTAAATCAACAGCGAAAGTCTGTGATTCCACATACTTTTGATGAGGAATTTCGCTAAGGAGAAATCTAGTTGGAAGAGCATATGTAGTATGGTTGTGTCTTTCCTGACACCCTTCCCCCAGGTCTGCTGTGGTCCCAGCAACAGTGAGAATGGGGTTTAAATAACCAGTATTTGTGCTTAGAACTACATGCTTCTAAATACAGTTCAGAAGAAACCATGAAGTAGCAAAGAACATGTGAGGCGCTCTAATTCTTGAAAGATCAAGAAAATAACCTCTTATGTGCTGTAAAGGGTTTTCTTTGCACAATGCTTTTAATGTGACAGATATGAGATTTATCCTGTCCTATTTTTGGAACTGTTTAAAGGTCAGTTTATATATCTCAGGTGGTTAAGAAATTAGGCTGAAACACACTATGGCTATATATCAGTCTTCAAGCTCCGCTTGTGGTTGTGAATGTTGATTTGATTTATAAATGACACTGTATCATGGGTTCTGTCTGGACATTTCTTCCTGCTGGATTGTACGGTGCTAGCTTGAAATGCAGACTCTGCTTTGCTGTCCTTGACCAGTGGGTTAGCAGCAGCCTATGGGGGATAGTTGGGACATAGGTGGGCTGCAGCCAAACAAAAATATTGATTGTCTTGGGCTGGGAGTGGGAGAAAAGGTCACTAAGAGCATCACTGAAGGGGAACTTCAATAATAGGTGTTTCAGAGAGATGAGGAGGTTTACACAGGAAAATAAGGGAGGACCTAAAGGAATGAAAGGGCTGCCTACAGTAAAGACAGGGAAAGGTGGTTACGTTTGGCTGTTTATTTTCACAGGTCTAATTATACCGTGTGGTGTCCATGTGTGAAGCATGATTTATTTTAGGAATCCCATTGGGAATATCCTCCAAGTCATTATTTTTAATTGGTGAGAAGCTAAGCCCCGAAATCCAGGAACTGGGGAAGTGTGCAGTTGCTCCTGAAAAGGGTCTGGAAGAATAACACTTTCATGTCACTATGGGCTGTCAGACTGTAGAGTCCTAGTTTTCAGGAAAGAACAAAAGTGAAAACATCTGAATCCCAAAAAGCATGATCAGAGGCGCAGAGCTTGTGCAATACCATCGCAATCTCGTTACTTCCTGCAGTTTAAGGGCACGAGATATGCAGAGAAGAGAGATTCTTGCTGAAGTATGGTAAGCATCTCAGTCGGGTGCCCAGTAGGACTGTAGAAATAATGCTTCTCAGTTTCATTTGTGCAATGCTGCCTTCTAATTTTTCTCTTCATAGAGCAAAGATTTTTGTCGTCATCCCATCTTCGTCGTCCCCCCCCCCCCCCCCCAAGAAAATATTCTGCCTGCATGGGTGCACAGAATGTGTTTTCTTGCATTCCTGCTAACAAGCATCTTCTTTAATAGTAGCTTTCTGTGCATATTTAATGTATATATTATGGAACTGATTCTAAGATACATCTTGTGAAGCCCATGATTGCAAATCCTGAGGTATGCTGTGCATTTCCTATTCTGAGCAGCCGTTTACACTTGGACTTTATTTATTATGTGATGTTTTAAAAATGTACACTCTCATGCTTTTTCTCCTACTGTTCTTTGTCCGCTGTAAGTAAAGAGGTTTCCGGAATTTCCAAGTTTTCTGTCTCCCTCTGGCTCTTCCAAATAATTTACAAGCCCCTCAAAAATATCCATGGTTTTGTGTGGGGGTATTTGGTTCGGGGTGTTTATTATTATTATTAATCTTTAGTTCTGGTTTGTGAAGTTTTCTGAACTTAGACCTGCCTATTTGAAGTTCTCTTTATGGACGATTGGCATTTTGTATGCGGAATGTAAAGATCACATTTGTTTGTGACCCTAGTAGCCTATTACAACACAAGCAGAAAATGAACAGTTTGTTATATGCTTTTTATGAAACATGTGAAAATGGGATATTCTTTTGATGAAAGGCACACTGGAGGGAAGGGATTGAGCTTTTACTTTGTTTCTCTGCCACTGCTTGATTATTTGGGAAGGCTTTCTCTAAATCTCTGACACTGATGAGAGCCATTTGAGAAGTTCCACTTAGGCAGGCCAAGTCTGGGAGCACCAGCACAATTCCATTATTTCAGCTGGATTTTATTACTGGAAGCATCTTACCCAGCTGCATAGCAGGAATGTTTAACCAGAACAAGGCAAACTTCCATAAGCTGCTTAATTCTGACTTGGGACTGTTCCTTCAAATCAATTGATATTGAAATAATTACTTCTCAGAATCTGTAGAGGAAAAGGATGTAAAAAAGAAAATTAAAATCTAATTAAATGGAGGTAGGAAGCAGTGTCTGAGTAGACAAGTCTTAAGCCTTAGCAAATTTTCAAAGGTTACATTACCCTTTTTGTCCCTGGAAATCTTTCTTTTTCTTTTACTCCCCTCCTCTTGCACTTCTATCATTAGTTTTTAAGTGATAGGAAAAGAGCATTTTGGTTTTGTTGATTCTTTTTATTTGATTGTTTTGTTTTTAAAAAGATTTTTTAATCTCTATTTACATTATTAGGATATTAAAGTGCTTTATGTATTTATTATTTTTTTGTATATATAAAAAGAAGTGATCCAACAGAGCTGACTGAGCTACTCAGGCAGTGTCAATGTTTTGAACAAGAGTAGAGCATCGCTGCTGTTCTCTCAAGAGCACAGGTTTTTATGTGTAGTGTTTGCAGCCAAATTTCAGCTTAGGCAACTGTTCTGCTTCCTCTAATGCCCTTTTTATAAACTGTGTGTTGTTCTCCTCTTCATTATTAAACTGCAGGCCTGCATTATAAATTCACTGTGGTGGATGAAATACTTTCTGGAGAAGAAGCTTAGCCCAGACTATACATTTCATGAATTTTATAATAGTTTAACTACTTCCCTTGATGGAATTGTACCTTCTGGATAACAGAAGTCCTGATATTTTGGGGGGTGGCTCCCTTGAGAGTGCATATTTATAATATAGAGATAAAAATACTTACAAAAAGAGCTTTGATTTGTCTTGAGGATGGGGAGTTATGTTTTAAGTAAGGTTAGATATGAAATTGGAAGTATGGAAACTTAGGTTTTTGTTTAGTGGAAATCTAGCTTGAAAGCACAGATATTGAAGCCCATGAGGCAGGAGATTAGGCTCCAACTTTCCCTGGGGGAGATAGGGTGTTTGCTGGGGTCAGGGTGTTTAAAAGCACTTTTCTGAAGTGAAGCAGTTAATCACTCAAACAGCAAAAATGAACGGCACCCATATATAAATATCGAAGAAAAAGTAAAAATGGGCAAGCATTTACAAGGCTTGATACACATGTGCCAGCCCTCTAAACCTCTGGCTTTATTCTGTTCAGGGGATTTCCTGGTTCTGCTGTGGTTTACTTGTCTGTTATTTGACATATAGAATCATAGAATCGTTAGGGTTGGAAAGGACCTTACGATCATCTAGTTCCAACCCCCCTGCCGTGGGCAGGGACACCTCACGCTAAATCACATCACCCAAGGCCTCGTCCAACCTGGTCTTGAACACTGCAAGGGATGGAGCATTCACAACCTCCCTGGGAAACCCATTCCAGTGCCTCATCACCCTAACAGGAAAGAATTTCCTTCTTATATCCAATCTAAACTTCCCCTGTTTAAGTTTTAACCCGTTACCCCTTGTCCTGTCACTACAGTCCCTAATGAAGAGTCCCTCCCCAGCATCCCTATAGGCCCCCTTCAGATACTGGAAGGCTGCTATGAGGTCTCCACGCAGCCTTCTCTTCTCCAGGCTGAACAGCCCCAACTTTCTCAGCCTCTCTTCATACAGGAGGTGCTCCAGTCCCCTAATCATCCTCGTGGCCTCCTCTGGACTTGTTCCAACAGTTCCACGTCCTTTTTATGTTGAGGACACCAGAACTGCACACAATACTCCAGGTGAGGTCTCACAAGAGCCGAGTAGAGGGGCAGGATCAGCTCCTTCAACCTGCTGGTCACGCTCCTTTTGATGCAGCCCAGGATACGTTAACACCCAATACATCTCACCCCTCAAAGCATTTGTCCCGTCTTTCCTTGAACCCATGTAAACATTCTTGCATTCACAACTTCCTTCAGCAAGGTATTCCAGGGTCATGCTACCCTGTGCCTTGTTGGTTATTTTGAACATGGCTCCCTCCAGTTTCATTTATTGGACTTCTTGAAAGGACTGTCCATCCCTATCCATCCTTCCTATGTCACTCATGGTTTTGCACACCTGTCATATCCTGCCTAAATCCCTGCAACAGACTGGAAAGTTTTGCCTACCTGTTGTCCCTCATGGAAGCCACTTCATGCTTTTGACAGTCCTTGGTGCCTTCTTTCTGAATGCTTTTGTTTTTATAATGATAGATGATTAGGTTTCAAGCCAAGGGGTTCAGCAATGCACATGCTGTTCACAGGTATGTATATATCTGTTTAGTAAGGTGACCTGTCAGTTTAAACAGCAGCATAGTGACCTATTCTTCAGTGTTTTCTTAATTCCAAGTGTTTCTCTATTTTTTTTCACTGCTATCTAGCACTGGCTTGTTACATTGTGGAACCAATTATTGAGGCCTCCAATTCCTGCTATAGTAATGGCCAGCTCAGAACCTTCATGCCACGTATAAAGCTGAGATTCGTTTTCCTTGTATGCACTGCTTTATGCTTATTTCTATTGGTTTTCACCTGCCACCTGTATTATTGGACAGGTTTGTAAGGTCCTTCTGTCCAGTCTCATCTCTACTCCTCTGTATACACTTTTTTATCACTGGCATACATCTTTCAAGGTTATGTATTACTAAAATGAACAGCACAAATCCAATAGATTCCACTAATTCCCTTCACTGCAAAAACTGACGTTATCAATACCCTATCTCCTCTGCCTTCCATCCTTTAGCCAATTGCTTCCTCATTCCTGGGCCTTCCCAATTACTCCGCTGCTGCTTAGTTTTCTTAAGAGCCTATGCTTAGGGAGTTAGTAAAAAAACCTTTTTGTTATATCAACCATTTTTTCTGTTCTTGCTGGTTAGGGCATTGGAATTAGATGATGTTTAAGGTCCCTTCTGATTCTAGCCATTCTATGACTCTATGATTTCTTTAAATACTTCAAATAATCAGAATGACAAGACTACCCTCTATAGAGTATTTGTGTCTGATACATAGATCTAAGGAGGTTTCATTTTTGTAGTTTCCCACTAATTCTACCTAGTGGAAATTGCTTTCAGTTCCTGATTTGATTTTCATCCTCTGACCTATCATTTACCTAAGGTAAAGAACTTTTACATTTGCACGGTAAGAAAGACTATTGCAAAGTGTGCGTCTTCTGCACTCCTTTGGCTTTTTCTCATCTATCAGTTTGTAAGTTCACTCATAGTCTTTGTTTAAAGTACAAGCAGCTTGTCCCCCTTACAGCTCTGATGAAGTTCAACTCTCTTGTGCAGGCTTCTTCCAGATGTGTACCTAGGTAGCTTTATAAATTGAAGAAAACAGCCTCTTGGAGTTTCATGCTTCAGATAAATTTGTACTGGCTTCACGTTCCAACTATATCAAATAGAAATGTCCTAGGAAAAGACACACTTTAATCACAAAAGATTGACTTTTGCTTTAACGTGAAGAAGAGACGAGTTGTCACAATTGAAAACATTTGAGATTGGGTTTTGTGTTTAGTGCTTTGTTGAAGAGATCTCATACAGCAAAAAAACATCCCCAATTCTATATTGATTTGTTTGTAGAAACATGAGATTTCTTTCTTTTTAATTTTTATATTTTTCAATAATAAGATTATAACGGATCAACAAATTTATCCAGCTTCTGCTTCTGAATTTTTCAAATATTAATGAATATATTGAGCTGATGATGGGGGTTGGCGATGCATTGTAGAAATGTTGAAACGTCATATAGTCCTGCTCTGTTCATATCGCTATAATGACGAAGGCTGTATTATGGATAATTTAGATAATCTGCAGGGGAACTAAACCAACGCCTGTGAAGGAGAGTGTGGTGTGTTATCCCCCTAGGCCATGGAGCACTCCATTTGCTGGAATAGCTTCTAACTGCTATTTAGTGGGCAGCTGGTAGAAAATAAAATTGCTTTAGGCAAATGAGAATCTTATTCTGTATTATTAATGTTTGCACTCTGGGTGAAGAATAGGATAAACTAACTCCATTTGTACTAATGGGAGAAAACTTGAGGCAAAAAAGAAAAGGAGGGAAAGATCAATATCTTCTTTTAGCAAAGTTTCTTTTGGATGTGGGGGATTGTTTGGTTTGGTTTTGTTGAGGGTGAAGTGAGGTGGTATTGCTGGTCAGTAGAAGTGGTAGGTAGGACATCTGTTGCTGCTTTTGTAGATGGTGACTTCTGCTGTCTAATGGTCACCCTCAAATATCTTGTTGATCGAGATGATAATCCCTGGTTTGCAGGAACTTCAGTTATGAAAAACTTAAGGTAACAGAAGAGTATTTTGTAAGGGGAACATTTCGCACCCTAGAAACTGGCTGAGTTCATATAGAGTGCTGAAATCCTCTGGCAAAATGAGAACATAGATGGTGTACGCTAGAAAGAGATGGGATTAACAGAGTAGGTTTTCACTAGGGAAACTTGAAAGTTTTCCAGTTCTCTGGATTTGTTGGTTTTTTTTTTTTTGGGGGGGGGGGGGAAGACAGGTTTTTCTTTTGTTTGGGGTTTTTGTTTTGGGGGGTTATTTTTTTAGTAAAGAAACTAAAAGCCAGTTTTATAGTGTTGAGATTATGAAATGTTATTAATCTATACAAATATGATCCAGAGGAGCTTGTTGATCTGGGAATCCATGTGTCAATTTATACCTAAACCTTTCAGAGGCATACCTAGTAATATTGAATATGATGGTGAGAACAAAGACAAAACAGTGATGTATAAAAGATACTGGAGTCCATGAGGGCTGTGGGAGGAGTTCAGCAGGAAAACATTTCTTCCAAGTTCCCCACACAGTAGCCCTGGAGGAGATTTTCATCTCTTATAAAACAGATTTCCCATAATGGTGTCATCTGCTGCCCTTAGGATAGAGAGAGGAATGTTTTGGAGACTACACAATGTTTTCGGGAGGATGGTATGATGATCTTGCCTCAGGCAAGTTTTTCTTTCCCTTCCCACTCCAGCTCTGTGTCAGCTCTTTTCTCAGCGTGCCACCTGCTCTCCTGCAGACTGGATGATGCACATATGCAGTGAGTATGGTATAGCCCTTCTTGGAAATAACTTCCAAACTGTGCATGGCCTTCCCTCCTGATGCTTCTGAGTTTTTTACCATATTGAGTAAGAGTCTCCACGATTTAATCAAGAAGAGATAACAGTATGGTTTAGAACATCTGAATGAGTGAACTTATTAGCACTCCAATCCAAGATGTGAATAAACTCTTAATATCCTTATTCAGTGCTATGTTTCCTTCCCGAACAAAAGTCATGCTGAAATCACTGGGTTGGAGTGGGTGGTGGTGTCTGTTTGCTTGCAAAAAAAGCACATATCCTGCTGGGCAGGCACATTATCCTAGAGAGCCCTCAAAGTTTTGCAGAACCAGTATAAATCTTTGGAAATATTTTTGATCATGGTGTCTGGATTGAATCCATAGCTCCCACCTGCAGCGTTTAATTCTAAATTCAGTGTGATTAGTTTTTTATATTAGAGCGTATTGACTGGGCATATGCAAGTGTTTAAATTCGTATTAGCAGATGGTAGTTGGAAAACACATGAAATGAAATTTAGTAATAAATCAAAGCTGGAAATCTGTATATTGGGATTGCTGGGAAGCCACAAGCAGCAAACTGCAACTTCTGTCAGCATCCTGACTGGTTTTAGGTTTTGTCTGGGAGAATGTGGAAGGGGAAGATAAGAACTCTGCCTCCAAAAGCCATCAAGAAAAATAATAAGGTGACAAGTGAGATAACAACAACATGTCACTATGAGAGCTTTTCTTTGGTTTCCCAGTGGTTTAGCTTTGAAGCACTATATATAGGCAATGGATATCAAACAAATGTTTAGATATGAAGGAGGCATTAACTGGCATGATTTTCTCCCTTCAAACCCTTGCCACCACAGAGGTTAGGCTGTAGTGTCTAATTATTCCATTGCCACATGATTTTCCATTTGAGTAATTTCCTTTGCATTGGCTGTGGTATATTGTGCTATTGTACAGCACCTAATTTGTTGTTTAAATTTAAATGTACTTACGCATATTGCTGGAATGGAAACAGCTTGCTTGATAATATTCATCCATTCATCCCTGACTTTCAGTACTCCCTTCTGCAGTCACACCTTTGATATTGGTTATTGGAGGTTATATGGCTTCTCATTATGATGCTTTAATAATTCTGTTTGGGAGGACTATTCCTGCACTTATCGCAGTTTATTTTAATTCCTAAAGCCTGCACTGATCTTTTATTTTTTTCCTCCTCCATTTAGCTCTATTGCTTTATTGTTAGGATGTTCTGTTAGGGTTTCTTAGAATCATAGAATCGTAGAATAGTTAGGGTTGGAAAGGACCTTAAGATCATCAAGCTCCTTCTTTAGAGGACAGAAATGTCTTTAGTAGAATTCTGTGCATAATACCACTTCCTATCTGGTGTTGCCTTCTAAAGCTTGATCTTAGCCTTTGGGGAGGCCCACAGATTTTCTCCCCTCTGTTTCCTAAACAGTGTCCCATGGTGTGCTGTGTGACCAGTCAGATAACGGCCAGCTGAGAATTCTCAGGACTGAAGCAAAAGGAACAGACATAGCTAATGGTGGTTCAATGAGAAATTAATCCACTGTCTGCTGATAAGGTTTACCTCATCCTTTTTCTTCAGGGAAAAATTGATCCCTGGTGTTCTTGATGCCGCTATGTCTCTAGGAATCAGATTGCTGTGAATGAATAGCATTCAGTGCTAATGAACACAATAGTTGTATGTACATTGACTGTTCCATGTCTCTAATTTGCTTCGAAAGCGTGGAGGGGCATTGCTACTTCTTGGCAAATGGAAAAGCTGTTTCAAAGATTAATGCTTGACTTTCTGTTTGGAATAGGTCTCCAGACCTCTTGAGGTAGGTTGTGTGGCTTTTAACATAGCTGAAATCATGGCTAAAAGTCAATCTGCAGAGGCAAGAATCCTATTCAGCTGATATTGATGGAGGAGAATTGGCTGGTCCTGTTTTTTTTAGCCACAAATCCGTCTTGGGCCTTTCTGACAAGACAAGCTTCTGCCTGTCCCCAGAAGCAGTCTTGGGAACCCTCAAGAGGCATTAATTATGATGCTGCGGAGGACAGGAAATAAACTACTTGGCTATTGTCTTTTCTTAGGTTTCATTTTATAGGTTAACTTTACAAGGAACTGTTGGTTTTGTGATGCTGTTGGGCTTGTTTTAAACTGAAATCTGAGGTTTTCCTTTAAACTGCTAAATCGCACATTTAGCATCACATGAGCATATCTTTGATGGCTAAAGACCAGCTTTGCTCATGTTGGGTATTTACTAACCATTCTCTCTTTCCATAGTATCACAGAATAGTTGAGATTTAAACAAACCTCATGGGACTGTCTAATGTAGCCTCCCCCGCTCATACATAATCAGATGGAGAAGGTGCCCAGGACAGTGTGCAGTTAAGTTAGGAGTATATCCAAGCCATTGGAGACATTACAACCTCTATGGGCAATCAGGTTCAGGGTCTGACTTCTGTGTTCACATGGAATTTCCTGTGCTTCAATTTGTGCCCATTGCCTCTTGTACTCTCAAGTGGCACCACTGATGCAAGTCTGGCTCTATCTTTTTAACACCTCGTATTAGTAATTTATGCACCTTCCCTTCCCCCCTTTTACTCCCCTGAAATTTCTCTTCTTCAGGTGGAAGAGTCCAAGATCTCTCAGCTTTTCTTTGTATGAGACACTCCAGTCCCTTTACATCTTGGTGGCCTTTTGCTGGACTCATCCCAGGAAGTCCATGTCTTGTGTTGGGCACCCAGAATTAGAGACAGCGGTCTCAACAAGGCCTCATGCATGCCAAGCAGAGATGGAATCACCTTCCTCAACCTGCTGGCAATGCTTTTCCTAATGCAACCCAAGACACTAATTTTCTCTCTTTGTGGCAGTTGAACAAAAAAATTACTTGCAGAAGGGAGTAAACACGTGTCTAAATGTATTTGATTTCAGTAAAAATAGAACACTGGTGTCACACCAGGTGAGACCTTCAGCATTTGTAGTTTAGAAACCAAGAGACACATCTATGATTATCAAGACCTGGGTCACTAGCTGAGGAGATGTGCTCTTGCTGCATACTTTTAAAAGCAGGGTTGGGGATAGCCTGCTTTTTGGGTGTTCTGTGAAAATGTGCATTTGAGCATTGTCGTGTTAGAACTGGGCATGTGGACTTAGGTAAATCTGGCAAGCACACTACAAGGTCTTTGTTATGTCAGAAGTCAAATTCTCCCTGGATTCCTTGTGGGATACCACAAAATGAAAACCACACTAACTTCCCTTGATTCTAGCCTACAGAGACAAGGAATACAGGGTTGTTGGGCCAGTACTATCCCATTACATCTGCTAGTCACAGTGAAGATTCAGGATGTAGACACTGATATACAAAATTAAAGTACAGAGAAAGAAGGGATATAGTCTGGTTTTTATTGAATCATGGTATTTCAGGTTTGAATTCACGCTTTATTTTTGTTGTTTAAATAATACCTAAGAACAAGAAGCACAATTTCCATCCTTGGTAGGGTTACCAACTCTTCTATTGTCTGCAGTATGGGATGTGCAGTCTCCTTGTTAGTGAGAGCAGAGCGTCATTACAGGATGATCATACCGGAAAATTATGCTGGAGCAGTTCCAAGCTGAGAGTGTCCTGGTATGGTGCAGCATTCCTGTCTGAGTGTCTTAAACTCTTAACATACAAAATATTATCACTGTATTAACAGAAATATCAAAGAAAATATCTTTAAAATGTTAGCCTATAGAAGAGCCTTGCTGAGGGCAGGTAATAGCCAAGAGACTGTGGCTATATGATCTGTTACTTTTAGGCAGCATGCAGTGACTAATCCACTGGGCTTTATGGGTCTATTTAAATTAGATATATGCAGGCAGTGCGTTATTTATAACCAAATGCATGAATAATTCAACATGCCCACTCCTAGCAGGTATCCAGCTTGTGCCAGAAGCCTGCAGTAGATGCTTGCTTTCAGAATTATGAAGAGATTCAGATACAGTCTGTTTTACTTGTAAGCTCCAGTTTGCTCTGTCTGCTCTTCCTTTTGTATCTTCATAGTTTGGCTCTATCTTTTGTCTGGGGAAGAAGAGATGATGTATTCTTCACATTATTCCCTCCACCTGGCGATGACATACTATGTCTAAAACAAGTTCTGTAAATCTTTTTAGGATCCACACATTAACTTCATTTCTGTTTCACTGTGATGGAAACAGAGGAATGTTCGAGACAGGGGACTTACAGTCAGCATGGCAAAGGGATAGTACAATTCTGGTCTAACAAATCTAGTCCACTACACTGCACTGCACAGCATGGGCTCAGCTGTGTCCTGAGACTAGTTGTGGCCCCTACCTTTGCAAAATGTGTGTCACAGCACCCTCGTGCTCAAATAATTTGGTCCGTGTAGGTTAGCCTAAACATGGTAGGGACGGTACTTGTGTATAATGTATATAAAGACTTGGACACCTGATGTGGAAATACTCTGTGTGTGCAGACTGCAACCTAAACATTGCTAACAAAAAAACCCAGGCATTCAGACCACTGTATTGTACAATCATGCAAGGCCATTCTCAAAGGTTGTCAGTGCAAAATCCATCGCACTAGAACACAGAAATGTGGTTATTACCAACACAAGTTATTTCTTTGCCAAACTTTCCTTTCCTTCAGTCCCACCTTTAGTGATATCTAAAATCCAGAGCTGGAGAAAGAATTCAGGCTGCCTGCTCTCTGGCTGTTGTCTCCTTACAATCAGTAACCACAATTAGGGCCTTCAAGTAGAAGGTTTGCTGCTGCTTGTTGTTCTTTGACATTCAGACACCAAGCCCAGTGCAAGAATACAGTACACTAAACTTATCTGTCCATCAGTATGAGTTTCTATGAGTGAGCTTACCATATTATTACTTGTTTCTGCTTAATCCCAAGGGCAACCCATTAATTCAGTTTTATTTGCAAAGCCTAGACATCCTGAACAGTTCTGGAAAGAAATAATAATTCTTCAGAAGACACACTGGCTTGTTTCACACAGAAATAAATGCAGCAGGGATCTCAAGATTCCCTGCAGCTGAAAACAGAATGCAAGTGCTTTAGCTGTCAGCATCATTATAAAATCCTTATTTGACTGTTACTGAATCATTGAAGAACTGTTGAGGTGCTTTGCTGGGAACTAAAAATATTGATTCAAGCTCCCTGTCTGTGTGGCTACAGGTAATTCATTATTTTCTGTATCTCGGGTCCCAATCTGTACATCTGCACAATAACAACTCCCTAATCAAAGCAGTAATATGAAGGGGAAAATGCACCAAAGTTAGTGAGGCACTTGAGTGTCATGATTTGGGAGAGTTGGCTAAATATGATAAATACAGTACTTCTCTGCAACAGCTCCAGCGAGATCGCTTCTGTAGCCACTAAAATACAGCAGTTAGAGAGTACAGCCAATTTAAATAGTGTATAGCAGCATTACACAAGTTTAGGTGCAAACTGGGATTAAAACATCCTGTGAAGATGCTGCACAGCATTGTTAGATCCGGTGCTTCCAACAGCTCAGGGTGAAAGACTGCAAATGTTCAAGATCTTGGTGTGTCATAGGACCTTTAATAATGCAAGATCTTAGTAAATTCTTTGCATGAAGCTGTCGGGTGTTCCTTCAGGACTAAGGAAGAGATATGTCATTGATATGTACCTAGATGTCTTCTAACCTCCCTTCCCCACACCCTCCTAAATCTGTTATCAGAGCACTGATATTAGCTGACATGGCTTAACAGAAGAAAATACATGACAAAATCACAGAAGGGGTAGAAAGTACCTACAGGAAAAGACAGTATTCTTTGGCAATATGGTAGTATTCTTAACTGGGAATAAGCAATAAGATCTATTTCAAATCCTATGTAAAAAATCCAGACAAACTTGTGTGAGTTCTTCATATTACCTTTTTCCTGCCTTAGCTTCTTAATGACTGCTTTTAATTCCCCTGTGCATATTCAGCCAGTCAATGACAGAATTGTTTCGAAATCTCCTGTTGTTTTGTTCCATTAGAAGACAGGTTCTGTGCTCCAGCGTGAGGATTGAGCTTATTGTGGTAAAAACACCGAAAGATAAAAGCCTCACAGAACTGTGGTATGCTGTCTAGATATCTAAAGTTCTTGATGATGGTATCAGGCTAAGAATGGAAGGTTTTTCCCATGTACAGCAAATGATCAAAGAACTAAATGCACTTCACAGTGTGTGGTCTGAAGCTGAGGTGGGACATAGGCATAAAAGACTTACAATGGAATGAGAAGTATGTGGTGTAGCATATAACTTTGGTCACTGAGTGACCTCAGTGATTCTGCTGTAGGTTCTGCTTTAAGATCCTCCTGTCCTACACCCTGATCAAATAAGGGGGACAAATTGTAGTCCAGTGATGGCAAGCATATGAAGTTCATGGTCTGACAAGCAGAATCTGAAAGTCTGTTCATGAGAGGAGGGCCTGAACTTTCATTAAACCTTGTTAAAAGTTCAGGATGGCCAATGGCAGCTAAAACGCTGGTGTGAGGTTCTCTGCCCATGTAGAGCAGTGCTGATTGATGCACTCTGGAAGTCAAATTTCCGGTAACTCTGAGCTTAATTTCCATCTGCTGCCTGTTTGGGGTTTTTTAAGGTACTTCTAGAAAACATAAGTCATGTGCAAGTGATGAAGGAATGTGGGGACTAAAAGCTATTTTGTTTCCTGCTATTCTCCACGAACTTGACTGTCTGCACCATAGCCAGTGCCGGTTATTACCTGCTTGGAGGGGGAGAGAGGGAGCTTTTCTCAAAACTGTACTTGCAGGATATTTACTGCTCAAACTCCTGCTTCTTATAGGCACTTGGGCCCCCAGTAGCATATTGTGATGGATTTGTATGTCAATGTTGCCACCATAAATCCAGAATAAAGTTTTGTAAAGAACTGAGAAGGGAAGAGATGGGGAATTAAATGTATTTGTGCACTGGTTTGATTTAGGCTATGTACATTTAGCATCCTCTGATTACTACAGAATGAAAGTAGTTTTTTAAATAATGGGATATTTATTCCCATAAACCCTATCTGTAAAAATGAGATAGTGCTCCTCTGCTTATCTGGGGAACCAAAGCACAGCAAGATTAATGCAGAAATTCTTTGAGTGGAAAGAGCCTGGTTTTAGCATGTGTTTCCAGGGTAGGCTTCATGGAATATGAAGTATCTAGAAGGCATCACAGACAGAGATTTGTATTAGGCCCAGTAAAATCATGCCCCCATTTCTACAATTTCTGACACATATGAATGATCAGGTTACGTGTAGAAGCAAACAAGTTGGAAGGTATCTATGCATAAATGCAAATGAAAGTGGAAGTGTATCTAGATGACTAAGAACTATAAATGAGTAGATGAACACAGCGATTCAGCAAAGTTTCTGCATCTGATTTCTTTACTGACAAGAAGAACTGGGTTGGATATTATAGATGAGAAAACCAGTGATTTGTGATATTACTGTATCAGATAATCCTGTACCAAACAGATTTGTTTGAAGTTTCTGAATGAAAAATCTAAAGCAAAGTATCAGCTGAAGCCAAAAGTTTTATTTAAAATGTAACTGCTTCAATTTTAAAGCAATTGCTTTAAATGAAGGAAAGAGTTCTCCATTTTTTTAAAAATGTCAAAACAAAATATTTAGGTGACTTTAAAATGCTTTCAAGATGAAAACTTAACAAAACCCACTGAAACTCAGCCTTCCCCACCAAAAATCTCTCTGCAAATCAGTGAATTCCCATGAAGCATTTTATGGGAATACTTTCTGACCTGTTTTAGCTGTCCTTACTTCCTCCTGTGATGGTCATCCTGGAGCAGTATAACCATCTTAGCTTCACATGTGCCTGGTTAATTCCATTTTGCATCAAGCTCTGTGGCTGAAGAATATTAGGCGCATTGATATAACACAGTGAGGGGTCGAGCAGAGCTACTTGTTGCAGTTACAGTACCAGCAGAGCTGTGTTAGTGCTGTGCTCTGCTTTCTGAGCAGAGCACACTGGTTTGTGCAGAGTGCCAAGTTAACAGAGGTAGGCTCTTTCTGATACCGCAGGTGATGTGCAGGTATTGAATACTCACTTGTTCTGTGACAGTACATCCTTTCTTTGTACAGTGGGAGACAGCTGAATCACAGCTTTGTATGTCTGCAGGTATGAGGAAAATTTGAGCTGAAATCAAGTAGGGTTCCAGCTCCCTTCTTTCAATGGGTATGCTGTTTAGCACACCTTGAATTTCTTGATACATGCCAGACAGAGCAGAGCCTTCTCTTTCCCTGTTCTGGAAAGTATTGTGTATAGTTGCAGTACAGTAACAACCACGCTTAACAAACTGGCACAAACATAATACTTACTGAAGAATCACTGTCTAATGCTTTGAGAGAAGTGCTGGGAACCCCCACATAGGAGGCGGCAGGGACAAAGCCAAACAGCACAAAATGATTCTTCTATTTAGCAAATGGCAGAAGACTAATCTGCTACGAGGTACTAAACAAAAGCCATGCCAGTGTATCTGGCAGCACCGGGTCCTTGGAGGACTGGAGTACACCAGTAGTACAGTGGCCATTTTCAGAAGGGTTTGTGGTGTCAGAACGAGGTGCAGTAGACTGCAGTGAAATACATGATTGCTGTGAGCTGAATTCAGACTGGACTTCTAAAATGTAGCATCATTTTCCTGTATTTACCTAAGACTGGCTGCATCTCGCTTTTCTAATTCTTTTCTTGTCTGCTGGCAGCATCTATTGAGAGCTGATACGGCCAAAGAGGGAGCCAATGAACAAAAATTGTTCAGTTCTCCCATTTCTCATATCTCACCAAACGAGCAGAAATGAGGAAGGCAAGAGACTGAAGACACTCCTGGGGTCTAAGTGTTGCACAGTGGGGACTATGATTGCTGGGGGCCGTAGAGACATTACTCAAGCTAGTACTAATATCTATCTCTTTGCAGCAAGAGAGGTTCTGAGTTCCATTCACCTTAATTGACTGGTGTTCGTTGGACTCTAGGGATGTTTTTGTTGGGGTGGGTTTTTTTTTTGTTATGCCATGATGCCAAACATCTGGCTTTGCACAGTCTGGCAGAACCCCTGTGTTCTGGTCTTGAGTATTTCTCTGTGTGAAGTAAGGTGGGAGAACAGGGGTAGAGGAAGAAGGAATAACCTTAAAACCCTTTGAGAGTTGGTCATGTGTTGATATGTTTTCCTTCTCTTCTCTTTCTCCTGTGTTCTGTCGTAGTAGCGGAGGCACACTGGCACAAAGTGGCTCAAACTGAGGTTTACCTATTTGTATGCAAAGCTTTTTTACTTTGAAAAGTAAACACAAGAAGGCTGACTCTTGCCCATAAGGACCTTAAGTTAATCTAAATATCTGAAGCTTATTGATATCTCCTATTACTATTGCAGTGAAGTAAATTTCTTTTATGTGTTAGTTCTGATACTGCAACAGCTTGTGTTCTACAGGATAACCACAGGATGCTGCACGAAGCGCTCACCCTGTTGTAGGTTAGTCAGTATTAGACACTGATACTGGATTGAAATGATGAAAGGCTCTAATGGAGGACAGGGTTATTAATAAAAAATATGTAATGTTTCTGTCACCACAGCTCTACTTGGATCGGAAGTACAGAAGTAAGTGGTGGAGGGGGTAGGATAAAGGCAAGCAGGGGTGAAAATTGAGTAAATGATTGGTCTTCCTTTCTTGTTTCTTGCTCTTTGTTTCCCAGGTTTTATTCTGGTTGCCAGCCTTGTAAAGAGAGAAGACACAGAGCCCCATACAAAGGTTTATATAACAAATGTGATTTTTAAAGCTTCCTTCAGTCACTTTGACCCATGGCTCACAGAGAGTCGAAGTGATGTCTCATTGCTGCGACTTGGCAATTTTCTCATGGTTTTATGTACCGATGCTGCATGCTGTTTAGATCAGTGGTACCCTTGTCCTTAAGCTCAAACCCTGGCAACACTGATGATGGAAATGCCAGTATTGCCTCAATATGTCACTTCACATTGGTCTCCTGAGACAAGAAGGCCACTTGTTTCCAGAAAGGCACAATAATATGTGTCAGCTCGTTAAGCTGGCATACTGCTGATTCAGGCACTGAACTCTAACAGAGCACTTTGTCCCAGCTCTGCAACGCCCTGTCCCTTGTATTCCCTAGGGGGTAACTGAGGTAAGTTCCTGGAGGAAAAGGTCAAAGAACTCAGAAAAGACTGTTATTGTCAATCCGAATTAAAACTGATGTTGGAAGAGTTGAATACATCTTTGAACAACTGGAAGTGAAAAATAGAATCTATGTCAGGCAGTATATGTAAGTGTTAAGTTCAGGGCAGACTACAGTTTCTGCCTGTATCCAAGTCCCCTGGAAGGAAGGATTTAATAGATTAGGAATGGAACTTGACACAGCTTTATTAATTAATTTTCAAGACTGAGATATTAAATCTTTATCAAAAATACCATAAGGAGAAACTATTAAGTGGCCAATGCAAGCTCTTAGGCCAAATAATACTGCAAGAGGCAGTAGATAACACAAGAGCTGATTCAAAGAGGTCAAGCAGAACTAAGTTTTGAAGGATTTGTCTGTGGCTTTGGATGATGTGCAATATTAGGTGGCTTCTGGAGAAAGTATGTAGGGCAAATATTTGGGATGGTGAATCCTGGTGTGTACTGCTTTGTATGACTAAGGAGGCATGGGTGCAGTGTTTTCTTTGCACTTCTTACATGCTTAGGTTCATTTAATAAGCCTGAATAGCTGAGACGAGGAGAGTGTCAGAGGGGAGAGAGCAAGTTTGTCCCTTGCGAGCCAAAATGACAGTGAAGAAATCTGGACAAGATGCCTCAATTTTGCAGAGAGATCCTAACATTTCAGGATTTAGGGGTTTCATTGGTGGGGAGGGGAGACTTGCTTCACAATAAGATTCCTCTTGATCTCTCTATACTAAACCCCCTAACTTTTGTAGACGAAAACTGCAGCACCAGTTGATGTGCATAATTGGATGAAGGACTTTAATACAGCTGTAACTTTTATAACTTACCTCTGCTTCACCTGCCTCTTCACCTGCCGTTTTACTTTAAATAGTTGCAAAGAGGTCTGGAGAAGCTGAAAATGGTCTCACCTTTCAGTTTTCCTATTAACTGGCAAATTGAAGCAACTTCTACCTTCGGAGTGCTGTATTTTGCTGACCGCTTGCCTCACTTTGGTAGTTCAAAAGGATCCATATAAACCCCGCTCACTGATTGCAATGATACAACTATTGAGTCACACTTCTATTTTTCTATACCAAACAAAAAGCCAAGGAGGTTGAGCAGCTTTTGTCTGTGGGTTTATACACCTTTTTCTTTGGTGTAACCATGAACCAGTTAGGAAAACAGGCTTTGATGGGAAAATCCAGATTTTATTGCAGAATCATTAGAAACTGAGTAACCATTTTGGGTAAAGAGCTGTTGCAAAACAAATACTGAATTAACTTGGTTTTGAGAGTCATGGTTCCATCCTGTGCCTGCTGTGCCAGAAACCATTACTTTGTTCCACTTACACCTACAGAATGCCAACCCTGCTTCTTTCTGGCACCAGAAAGTCCAAGACACCACCAACAAAAATGAGTTGGGCAAATTTTCCCAACTTCTTGCCAGAGTTACACAGGAAAGTTGAGATTTCTAAATGAATATATCCCCAAAATCATTCAGCTGAGAGTCTATGAGTTATTTGTTCTAAAAACACATGCAGAAGCTAGTGACAGTCATCTCCTCCTGTTTTGAACTGTTGGTAAAGTTTACATTTACTCTATGGAAGTTTTGGTCTTTACAACCAGAAAGAACTGCTTTTACTAGACCTTGATTGCTACAGCAGCATCACTAAATCTTCTACAAATTGTTTCTGACAGCGCTAGTGGATACTGAATGGGCTTCTAAGTGCCATAAGTTTTCTTAGAGGAAGTGTAACTGAAGATATATAATGCTGTTTAAGCCTCTTCTAGATTCCTACACAGTCCACACAGAGTTTCTTTTCCTCCTCACCTCTCACCCTAAGAAGCAATATGTTTCCCTTGCATTTTGTATTGAAAAGATATTGGTGATGTTTCTTATGCAGTGTTTAATTTAAACAGAAACTTCTGACTCGACAAAGGTAAGATGATTCTTCTGACATAATGGACTTCCAGTAAAAGTAAAGGGTGTCTGATATTCTACTTTGTAGGCATTTGCATTACTTAGTTGCTTTAATAGGTATGTTCTCAGCACTTTGTTGCTGAATGAGTCAAATTTCTATCTTCTCTACTCTTCATTTAACTCTGTTCTTTATATTTTAATAGCAGACACCTGTATAAGCCTTTGAGTAGCATTCAATTGTTTCACCAGTTAGTAAGTTTGGAGTAGCTCTTAATCTTTGAATTCAGGCATGAAATGGCCTTCATGAGCAAATTCTGGAAATGGATATATGCCCTGTAAATACTGACTACCCTTAGCAAAGTGATGGAGGAGACCTTCCTGGTCCTAGCACTAGATTCCACACATAAGAAGGCAGGGTGGTCACCTGTATGTCTTGTACAATGGAATATGTTAAGCTTGCCAAAAGCTGTTAGAGGTGGTGCTGCTGTGTGCTTTATCTCATAATCCTTAAAATGCCTACCAGAGAGTGTCGTGTGCCCTACAGTAAAGTCCATGTTAAGTGTAGTTTTCTCTCTGGTAGTTGCAGTGACTGGAGAAATCAAGTCAGAATTGTTTTTTACAAGGTCTTCTGATTCTCATGGCATTCTGTCTTTTTAAAAATAAATATTCTTAAATTTACAGATATATTTTGGTTTCTTTGTTTGAGATGACTGATTTAGGTACTTCTTTTATAGGCAAAACCACTTCCAAACACCTTTTTAACACTTTTACACTTATTTCATGCAGTGAAATAATTGTCTGGTGATGCTATGTAACACATTTTGGTCTGTCTCTAAATTGGTGTACATTAGCATGTTCTAAAGGTTGAACAGGATTTTGCTGGGGCAGAAGCATCTGCTCCATACTCTGCAGAACTGTAATTATAGGTTCAGGTTTAGATTAACAGACTCTAATGGATGTAATCCTGCAGAAAAATACAAAGATTTTTCACTCAGGGCCATTATCTGAATGTCTCTCTACCTGGGGTTGAAATATTTAGTAATGAGATAAAAAACATTCAGAAAACCTCTCAAATACTGGATATAAAATAACTTTAATCATGTTATAATAGACAACATGATGCAGATAAACAGCTTTACTCTGTTGATAGGTACTTACAAAATTTCTCTTCTGGCTCATGTTGAGAAACCATCTCTTTAAGGGAGATGATTATGGAAGCCTACCAGTAGCAGATGATTATGTGCAGCTCAGTACTATCATGTATGGATTTGTTAAAATGGTTAAAGTATCAACAGTCTGTTTTCAGGTATGAAATTGGACTACAGATCCAGATGAAAGCCCAAACCAATATGCTGGTTTCCAGCAAAAGGCTGAAATTACTATTAGCAAGAACATATGCTACTAACAGTGAGACTGTGTGTAAAATTGACATTCTGAATCATGTGCATATAAAATAAATATGCTCATGTCCCACTGCAGTATTCCTCATTTTTCTAGTGAATTCAGAGGGATTAAGACTTTTAATTAAAGAAACCAGAAAAAGGAATATTTGGCTTTGTTAGTACAAATTAGTTTGAAAGCAAAGCTTCTGCTACTCCGTTTGCTTGTTAGAATACAGTTTGATTTAATAATTTCCTTGAGACAAAGAATTAATATTGCTTTTAAGAGGGGAAGGGGACACAGAATGTGTATTAGCTGCATATCCTAAAGGCAACAAAAGTCTTCTCTTTGGGAAGGGAGAAAGGATCTGATTAAATTCTGTGTCTTTGCGGAGGCAAAAATATCTAGTATATATGAGAGCAAAATTGTTGAGTTTGTTTCTCCATGGGCTAAACAAGGTTTAGCCATTTAGAATTCCTAAGGGGTGTTTGTAAATTTGGGAAGCTATGAGTGTTTTGTGTGACACTGTTTTTCTGTGAAACACTGCTCCTCACGTGCCCTCATCTTTGTCAGGTTTGAGATGGTAAAGATACAGTGTGATTTAAATTCAAATAAATCTGGATGCGTATTTCTTACCTTAAGCTTCTCTAAACACAGTGCTCAAAAGTAGAGGAATTAAAGCAAAACGTTTTTTTTTCCCCTGTCCTTTCCATAGATTATCACTGTTCAAATGTTGGTAGAATTATGCCGTTCCCTAGTGAATTTAAAAGAAGCAAACAAAGCTTTGGGTTTATCCTCCATCTACATTCTAAGATTAAACTGGATTTTAAACATACTGAGACATCTAATACCTCATGGGGTCTTAACTGACATTTGTAGCAATGCAGCCTTCATGATAGAAGGTGGGGAGGTACAATGTGGCTAGCAGTGAAGTACAAAGCTCTGTAGTCTCAGTTGACACAAACGAGCATTCACTGCAGAGGGGCTGCTCTGCCTTGCACTTACTGAGGATTTATGTAGAATATTCTCAATCAGATGTTATGTTCAGTTTTTCAGGTAAATTAGAACAGCAAAGCTAACTTGAACAATAAGAATTGGTAACTTGTATGTCATTTTACAGCAACGATGGGAACTTCGTTTTTTAATGCAAGCCTATTAAGAGGTCAGGGTAACTTTTCAGGTTATCATATAGGAAGGCTGCACACTGATGGGATTACACCAGAAAATTCACCAGGATCCTTCCTAAGCATGTTTTCTTGAACTGTTCTTTCCAGACCCAGGCACCTAACCTCATAGCTCAGGAATTATCCCATCCAACTTCATAACTGTGAGCTTTCTCCTGAAATCAGGTTCATTATAAAAAGAGAGATGGGCACCAGTGCCTCACTTAGATTTAATAGCTAATACCTAAAATATACATATGGTTGGTGAGAGACCAAAATTAATCTTTCTTTGTTTAACTTCAGACAATGATAGATGTATTGTTCAGGAGAGAGAATCCTGCTCCAAAAAGTCATGTGGTCACTGGCTAAGCCTCTGCCTCTCTAGTTTGATTTCACAAGATGCAACAAGAGTATTACTGTATGGTATGTTTGTTTGAAAGACTTGTTTAAAAGACTGTTTGTCAATCCACACTTCAATATGTTGTGGCAAGTGAAAGAACTTCTACAGTGATGCTGAGATTCCACTGAATATCCTAAAATTTAGAGTATGCTGGGAGAAGAAATGGGATCTTTACACATCTTTACTTGGGATTAAGTTTTAACTTGTCTCCTATATGGAGATGGAGAACATTCTCTCTATTTCAATACTAAGTTTAAGGTAGGATGCCTTATTTTGCTATGCTACCTGTGAGGAAGATGTGCTCTCGAAATGGCAAATATTGCAGAGAAGTGTGACATAATGTGCATTCCTGCCGGACAGTTGCAGCAAGATGAAAGCCCCTCAATTTGTGTTACTGTGTGTTCGCTAGCAAAAAGAATGAAAAAAAGAGGACATAGGGACATACAGAACTAGTGAAAAAGAAACTCACAGTAGACTGACCCGTTTGCAACCATAGTCCTTTGCACCTTTCCTTTGTTTTCTTATTGTCTAAGCATACCTAAAAAGGGATGCTCAGGTTGAATTTTAAGTGACAAGACCCAGTCTGTACTGTAAACTATCGGTAGCTCAGTGTTTCCGTGGTTGAAACCTGGCAATGTGATATGCAGAGAGCCATGTTGCTTCTGCTTCTGATCTGGCAAAAAATAAAATAGACCACGAGTAGTAGTTCACTTGAAATGTGGTAACAATCCCCAGGCTATAACTAAAGGGTGTGTTTGGAAGGGACTTAATTATACATGCTGTATTTCCATTTGAGATTTTTGTGGCTATAACACACTGGCAGATACTTCAATATTACGCTTAGGCCGAGTGAATTTAATTGAATAAAAAGAAGCTTATTTCTAAATTATTGTCTATAACAGGGTCCAGTATGTACTAAATGTAAAGCTTTGGAAGTTCAGCTTGGTTCTCCCCAGACTTTCCTCATTCAAAAATCATCTCAGTTACTCGGTAGTAAGGTGCTCAGCAAAACAGGGTGCCTTGTTTCTGGTCAGCTCTGAGAAAATTACTATAATAAATAAAATGAATGATAATAAAAGACCAAACAGCAGAGGTCTGGACTCCTGAGATTGCTCTACTAATCAGACATTCATAGTCCTTTCCCAGTTATATCAGTGCATCATGGCTGATGGACTTCATGGGCACACTCAACAAAATATGCATCTTTTAAGTGGGAAACAAATGCAGCTGTATTAGTGTATGCTAGGATATTGGTTTCCCAGACAATTTCTCTGGAAGAACTCTTGCAAAGAGCTGCTGTGGCATGGATCAGATTTACTTAGTTATGGCAGATGTGTGCATTGTGTGCGTGTGAGCAGGAATACAGTTGTGTGCATGCAACCTAATTTGAGATTTCATCTGGCTATGATTCAGTTGTGTCACTTAATTACTATATCCTCAGGTCTTCTGTAATAAATGCATTTTCTTAATCTACAGTCTCTAAACCGCTAGACTAAGAATTCTGTTATAATTGAAATGCTATTTGGGAACACTCCAATCTTTTCTTTTTTCCAAGTGAAAACTGCAGAACAGCATACTAAGAAGGCAATTTGTTAAAGTCAGAGGGGTAGGTCACTCTGTTTCAGAGTGTCAGTGTGGTTTCAGTAGGTTTGGGTCTTTTTGATTAGGACTGGGGAGGTGATTGGCACTTGTTTTTCATGGATCCTGTAGGAGAGGATCTGGTTCGAGACCATCTTAAGAAGCTGAACATACACAAGTCCATGGGACCTCATGAAATCCATTCACAGGTCCTGAAGTAGCTGGCGAATGAAGTTGCTAAGCCGCTATCCATCATATTTGACAAAGCATGTGCCCTGGGTTAAGCAGTAGCTTAACAGACCAGTCAGTCTCACCTCTGTGCCTGGAAAAATCTTGGAGCAGATTCTCCTGGAAGGCATGCTAAGGCACATGAAAATCAACAAGGTGCTTGGTGACAGCCAGCATGGCTTCACTAAGGGGAAATCCTGCCTGACCAATTTGGTGGCCTTCTGTGATGGGGCTACAGAACTGATGGACAGGGGTAGAGCAGTTGATGTCATCTACCTGGACTTGTGTGAAGCGTTTGACACTGTCCCACACGACATCCTTGTCTCTAAATTGGAGAGACATCAATTTGGTGGATGGACCAGTCGGTGGATAAAGAACTGGCTGGATGGCTGCACACAAAGAGTTGTGGTCAATGGCTCCATGTCCGGCTGGAGACCAGTAACGAGTGGCGTCCCTCAGGGATCAGTGTTGGGACTGTTGGTGATGACACCAAGCTGTGTGGTTCGGTTGATACCCTGGAGGGAAGGAATGCCATCCAGAGGGGCCTTGACACACTTGTGAGGTGGGCTGATGCCAACCTCATGAAGTTTAACCATGGCAAGTGCAAGGTCCTACACCTGGGTCGGAGCAATCCCAGGCACAGCTACAGGTTGGGCAGAGATGCAGAGCAGCCCTATGGAGAAGGACTTGGGGGTGTTGGTCAATAAGGAAATGAACATGAGCCAGCAGTGTGCGCTCACAGCCCAGAAAGCCAACCGTATCCTGGGCTGCATCAAAAGAAGTGTGACCAGCAGGTCGAAGGAGGTGATCCTGCCCCTATACTCTGCTCTCATGAGACCTCACCTGGAGTATTGTGTGCAGTTTTTGTGTCCTCAACATAAAAAGGACATGGAACTGTTGGAACAAGTCCAGAGAAGGGCCATGAGGATGATCAGGGGACTGAAGCACCTCCTGTATGAAGACAGGCTGAGGAAGTTGGGGCTGTTCAGCCTGGAGAAGAGAAGGCTGCGTGGAGACCTCATAGCAGCCTTCCAGTATCTGAAGGGAGGCTACAAGGATGCTGGGGAGGGACTCTTCATTAGGGACTGTAGTGACAGGACAAGGGGTAACGGGTTAAAACTTAAACAGGGAAAGTTTAGATTGGATGCAAGGAAGAAGTTCTTTCCTGTTAGGGTGATGAGGCACTGGAATGGGTTTCCCAGGGAGGTTGTGAATGCTCCATCCCTGGAGGTGTTCAAGGCCAGGTTGGGCAGAGCCTTGGGTGACATGGTTTAGTGTGAGGTGTCCCTGCCCATGGCAGGGGGGTTGGAACTGGATGATCATAAGGCCCTTTCCAAACCTAACTATTCTGTGATTCTATGACTTCAGGTTGTGGGCTATATCAATTGAAATACTCACTGTTCACACAGCAGTTGAGTTGAAGCATGTAAGGTACATGGCAGATGTTCATACAGAATGCACATAATCTAAACATTACGATAATGCAGAGAAGTGTTGTGCAATGGGATCTGCTATTTTCTGCCTCTTCCAAAAGTCAAGAAAACACAGAAAAACAGTTTGTATGCCCTTGGGATATGACTTCACTACTCATCTCTGAAAACATTATAAAATCTGTAGTTTTGGGAAAGGCACTCTAGCATGTAAACATGTTTTATTTTCTTTTCAGCTCTTACAGTTCTAAGCAAGAATCTATAAAATTAAGTGCCTTTATGGAAGTAGGAATTTAAAGATTTCCCTTTATTAAACAATGAATCCGTGTAAGTACAATTTAACCTGTAAAAATGATTCCTATATTAATTATGAAACCCTACTTTGGGAAACTGGAAATGTTGGTTTATAAAAACAGTTCTCAAACGCATTACAGCTACAGCATGGCTGGTGTGACACATTGAACAGAAAATCATAACATCCATATTTGAGAATAGGGAGAAACAACATTTTGCCAAGCTTGCTTAGTGATTTGCATCCCAACGGGTAGTGGTTGTTCCTTGATATTGGACACCAATATCTGGACATTGTTACCCGATTCACTGCTTATTGCATGTGTCTAGAAACTGATGCTGGTTGTGACTCAACTTTGTTTTGTGGCGTTTATCCTTCTATAAGTTGTTAAGCTGTTCAGGAGAGTTTTGCAGATGGAAGATTGAAGTCAGTGGGATTTGAGGTAGACACGACTGCAAAGCAGGAGATTCACCTTTTTCCCTCCAGTGTGTCCATCCTGTAAAATGCTGTTCTGTGTGTAAAATCAGTAAATCAAAGACCATGAGACAGAAGAGATGCGGGGCATAGTTGCAAAAGAGCCCTCATTGGCACCCCAAGTTTAGGTGCTGTCCAACATGCCTCTAGGGGCAGCATTGATCTTGCACATTGACACGGGGCTGTATGCCTTGAGGAGGGCTGATTGGGAAGAGAGCATGAATCACGGTTGTCTTGAGAATGGGACAAAAGTGAAGCATACTGACTTTGATAGCTGAAGAATAATGAATAGTACGTTCTCTTTAGTGAAAGGTGACTAGTTCTCAAAATTGTGTACAGGAGTATGTTGGTGACAGAAATAATAGAGAAAAGGAGAATATCACAGCCAGCATGTCTTTTCTGGGAGGCCAAAGGCAGCTGGAGTATTTGAACCAGGAATGTCTCATTGGGTCATCCTTCAAGCTAGGAGGAGGAATGTCTAGGGTGGAGAATGCCCCAGAGTTAGACACCAAGCATCTTTACCACCACCAGGGCCCTGGCTGTGCCTGTCTATTGGAAAACACAAAGTTTAGTTATCTCTGAGTGGCAGCTGAGCAGGGGTGATGAGGATCTAAATTGCGGGTTTATGTGTTTAAAGTGGTACTTAATTTGTTGGGTCCCTGTGTGAATCTAGCTGATAGTACACTAGACTTTGATAATGTTTACATTACAGCCTCAAGAGCTTAGCATTTGACACCTTCTAACTGAACTAGTTTCCTATGTAAATTTACTACATAGGAAATATAAATTATTTTCTAAATATGTTTCCCTATATAAGGGAAGAGGAGAAATAAAGAATGTGGGGTGGCTTTTCCTTTAATTACCTCCTCCTTTTTCTCCTTATTTGTAAAAAGCAAACAAAAGCTTACTGTAGAAGTACAGATTTAAAAAATATATATCTCTATATACTTATTTTCAGGATACATTTGATAACCGTAAACTTTAAAATGATGATTTGTATGAATTTATATTTGTGATTATAGTTTTTTGGAACAGCTATCTAATGCCATAAGCATGAAGCTTTTGTAAGTAAAAGGAATGGGAAGGAACTACAGGCTTTTTCTTAGTAGGAAGTTTTATGACTTCTAAAGAATATGTTTTCTTACATTTTCAAACAGAAGGTGTTACAGGCTTGCTGTAAACTGAAATTCATGTAGGGAAGTTCTGAGGTCTTGGGCAACAAATTCTTTGGGTTTAGATTAAAATCAAAACTTGTCAACCCTGTTTGACCTTTTATGGATTTTATAGAACTTTAGAAATTAATTTAATTTAGGCATGTTTCTTTGGACTAAACTCAAAATGCTCTACTCAAAAATGTCAAATAGGATGCTTTGAATGTTCATCTATCTTGTGTTTCCAAAATAAAACTTCTTTGAAATAGCTTAAATATAAAGACTGATGAAAAAGTTTTCCATATGAAAGCCAAAGCTGTCAAATCTTTCAACCAGTTCTCTCCAGAAAATTTTAGTCTTACACTGTTATTTTGGCATGGTTTTTAAGGTCATAAAACTACAGGGAACAAAACCATAATGTAGCAGTGGGGGATTCAAACTCAGTGAAACAGTTCTGCAGCACAACTATAATGTATAGTGTAATTCAAAGAGCATTTCATAATGTGTGAGAATGCTTGTTCAAGGCTTTTCATCACCTAGGCAAAAAATAACTTTTTCTCTTTGCATACGAGCCCATCTACAGGCTAGCAAACTTCAGTTTGGTAGTGATGGCAGAGTGATGTCCAGGAATGGGAGGTAAGCATCTCTTTGCCTTCTATACCTTGTCCATTCCCTTCCTTGTAATCCACAGCAGGTGTCCCTCTTGACAGGTATCACAGAATCATAGAGGATGGAAGGAACCTCTGGAGATCTAAATTCAACCACTAGTGGATTAAGCCGGGACAGCTAGAACAGATTGCCTAGGATCCTCCGTCTGTGGGTTTTGAGTATCTCTGAGGATGGGGATGACTCAGTCTCAGGACAACCTATAATAGAATTACGGAGGGATTTTTAAAGGTCATCTAATTCCAATTAACTGCAATAAGCAGGGACATCCTCAACCAGATGAGGAAGCTCAGAGGCCTGTCCAACCTGACACCGAATGTTTCCAGGGATGGGGACATCGACCAACTCTCCAGGCAACCTGTTCCAATGTTTTGCCACCCTCATTGTAAGCAAATTCTTCCTTATATCTAACCTCAAAACCATTTCTCCTTGTTCTGTGACAACAGGCCCTACTAAAAAACCCGTCCCTGTCTGTCTTATAAGCTCCCTTTAAATATTGAAAGGCCACAACACCGTCTCCCTGGGGCCTTCTCTTCTCCAGACACGACATCATTCAATCCAGCACTGACCAGTGTTATCTCACTGATCTCCACTGTGGCATGGAGATAAAATCCTTTGTTAGCAAAGCAACAACTCTCCCTAAAAGGCTGTTTTCTTATTACAAGAATTTATTATCTTGGCTGGGGTAATTGTATTTAAACAGAATCAGCCTTAAAGTAATGATTCTTTTAGTCCCATTAAAATACCTGTTAAAAAGTCAGTACTTCATGGAAGTTTGAAACAAACACCCCTCACTTCTCCTCCCCCTCAAAAAATCACATTACCTACCAATCACATAATCTAAATGCAGTCAAAACAGAATTTTGACTGGTATCAGTTCCTGCAGAGACAATAACTTGTCATCAAATCTTCCATTGAATAGACTGAGCCACCAATTATCACAGACAGCTCAAATACTAAGTTTAGCATCAAATTTGTGCCTACACATTTTTAACAGAGTTTTAAACCAGATATTTTGCTTATTTCTTGAATTTCAGAACAGAGAGAGAATCAATTTGCAGTGACTGGCTCTAGAATTATACCTTGAGCTCCTGCCTGCCCACCTGTACTTCCCCTTTTCCCTAGAAAAGGGGCTTGACCCAAACTGAGTCTCAGATACATTTTTAAAATGCAAACCAAATGCCAAACCAAAACTAAAGATGGATCCATGGCTAAGCACTTCTTTAAAGGATGCTCTAAAGAAGTCTGTACATATAGAACCCAAATCCAGCCTGAATGATTTCAAGGTTGGTGGAAGTTCGATGTATTGTCAAAGCTGAAGGGCGATTTGAAATGTAGTTTCACCCACTGATGCCCAGAACTAACTAGGGTGAGATTTGGGTCTGAATTACAGTTTCCAAATCCAATTTTTTTCCCAGCACGTAAGACTACATGTTTGTGATTTACTCCCAGCAGTACTGAGGTCAACTAAGACTTGCACCAAAACCATCATATGGTTCATTGTGAGGACTTGTTCTTAAATCCAAACCATATTGTTTTCCACTGAGGTTTGCTTTCAGATTCGGATTTGTTTGGAGCCAAAACCAGAATGAGAAGTTCAGGCAAAACAGATTTTAGAAAGCTGCTCACAGTGTGAGGATAGAAGCTCAGAAACAAAGGAAAAAGTGCTTTATAGATACCCTTTAAATGTAGAGTTTATGCTGTAGAAAGAGAATGAACTGCAAATTTCATAAGTCATACACAGAATATGCATCATGTTTACTAAATTATGTTTATAATTACAGCTATGTATAGGTATTAAATTATAGTACTACAATTTGCTCTAACCTACACTATTTTGCTATTAAGAAGAAAGCCCAAAAATCTAGAAGAATGGTATCATTAAATAATTAAATGCAATTCTGGTGTATTTCCAAATGAAATCCATTTGAGGAATAATGAAGTTAAGAAGAGAAGCTTATTTTTCTGTGGAAGAATAAGCCCATGAGATGGTACAACACTAATGAGACAAAGCAAAAGACGTTCCACTGTGGCTGACAAGGGACAGACAGCACCAGAACCGTTCACGGCTGCCAGAACAAGCCCAGATCCTTGCATCTGAGACTTGTAACATCTATCCTCATTAAATGCTTTGTGATGACTACATTTTACGTATGAAATCACCATGCTGCTGCAGAAGGCTAATTAAGTTGTGGGTTTATTTCCTGTCCTTTTCACTGGCTCTGGTTTTGTAGGGTTTGTTTTTCCCAGTATAGCTCTACTAACTTAATTTGAGTTGTTCCTGATTGATGTGGGAACACAAGGAGGGGTTTTATTCTGAACTGTGGATATTAATACAGACATTGAAAACTCTATAATAGGAACACATTAGTCTTAGTAATAATTCATCCTGATGTAGTGACTGTGCTGTTACAATTATGATAATCAAGCTGACAATTTAAACTTGTGATTAACACTGCAGATCACTAATAATTAACGGTAAAGGTTATCATTAATAAAATTATTTCCTTCCAATTGTCAAGATCCTATCAGTTACCAGGAATACTTTTCAAACAGTGGAACTTGGGCCAGACTTAGACCAATTCACACATGTGTTATAATTTTAAGACTTTGATGAAGTTACGAGGAGTCTGTAAAGGCAGAATGAATACAGAACCTAACATAGTTGTCAATAGTGGCTTTCCAGAACAAGTCAGAAGAAGTTGCATGTCCTTATCAACTCCAAGCATTAATTTTGCTAAAAGGCTTCCCAGACTCTTCTATTTTCACCACAATTAACAGCTCATGTGACTGTATGCTCTAGGAGACACCTATAATCCAGTAATGGAATCAGACACAACTGGATCACTCCTATTTGCCCTTGCCAAGATGTTAATCTGTAGGGTTTGAAATTCACCTAAAAGCCCACAACTAGGGCAAGGCCAATCTGTTACAGATTTTAAAACCAGATTACAAGTATTCTCCAGTGATCCTATGGGCAGTGTGGTTCTCTAGTAAAAAAAACACCATGCTGATGATATTATTAAATACAAGATCAGAAGCTAAAGGGAAATTACCCGAGGTGAAATTAGGCAGAAACCAAAGCTACTGTAGGGTATCGAATAAATGGCAGATCAGGAGCACAGTCATACTTCACGAGGGCAGTTCTGCAGCAATATCACATCTCCAGGCAAAGCGTTTCTGACTTCAAGTGTGACGACTGGAGTTGTCTCCTCTTTCCGTATAGTAACTTCGGCTTGGCTTTTTGCTTCTGGGTTGGTGTGCTGCTTCTTTTTCCCACAGTGACTAAGCATCTAATTTGAATCAGCTGTGGGAGAAGACAGGACTGAAGGTAAAGTAGTGCTTTTTATTATTCAGGTTATTGTTAATTGCTGTTTTCAGTTCACAACATTTAAATGAAATATTCACGCAATTGGACCAGCTGTAATTCACTCAGAAACCCATCCAAGTACCCTGAGGAATCCCATCAGGGCTCCTTACGCAGCAAGAAAGAATTCTAATTAGAAATTTGAAATAAGCTTTTCTTCCAGTTTTGCCAGGAACAAAATGGGCTGATGCTTAGTGTCTCCATATGGGGAATTAAAGCCTTTGCAAAAAATCACCACTTAAAGAAACATCTAGATTTTAATACTGTGATAAATAAGTCTATATTTACACTTTTTTGGTAAGTCCTAGTGAAGAATCTGAATGTTTTGCACACACATCTCATAGAATCACAGAATGGTTTGGGCTGGAAAGAATCTTAAGATCGTTTAATTCCAAACCCCTGCATGGGCAGGGGTAACTCACAAGAGACCATGTCACCCAAGGCTCTGTCCAATCTGGCCTTGAACACAGCCACTGATAGAGCATTTACCGTTTCTTTGGACAAAATGTTCCAGTGCCTCACCACCCTCACAGTAAAGAACTTCCTCCTTATATCTAACCTGAACTTCCCCCATTTAAGTTTAAACCTATCACCCCTTGTCCTATTGCTATCATTTCCAGGTGCTACTACTGCTGTGCCTATCTGTATTTTAATTTCTCTTACTGATACTTTTATCTCTGAAAAAATAATGAATTATTTAGTTGCATACATGGCTATCTCTGAAGATGCAGCTAGTAAAAAAAAAAAAAAAAAGGAGTTAGAGAGCAATTTAAATGGAAAATTACAATGTAGGCATTTAGACAGGTCACATGATGTTAGTCCTGAGAGGTAGTTTGAACTGTAAGAATTCCAGTAAGACTCTTATTCCAAGCCCATGGCAAGAGATATAGCAATAGGGCCAGCTCCTATCATTTAGAAATCATGACTCTTAAACTCATCACTACTTTAGAGGTGTATAATTCAACTGTAATAAACTGGGAGAGGATGGCAGGGGCAAGTTCCTTGACTGCATTAAGCAGCCATGGTGTCAATCAGGCTTTCTACTCTTTAGCGACCTTGATAGGATGGAAACTATCAGAACTGGTTTTGTTCAGGAAATTGCGCAGCATTTGGCATCTACCATAAATGTGAGTACAGTGCAAGGCTTGACTCTTCTACAGTAACACCTCTCTCCTTACTCCTAAAAGAGAGCAACATAGTCAGTAGATGATAGACTACGTAGTCACAAGGTGTGGGGTGTTTGGTTGGTTTGGGGTTTTCTTTCTTTTTGTTTGGTGCTTTTTAGGCTGAGGTTTGGTAGGTTGTTTTGTTTTCATTGAGGATTTTGGTTTAAAGGTTTGTTTTGGTCTTGCTTAACAGAGCTTGGAGGGAAACGAAATAGCCACTTCACCTTAGACTGCTTTTCCTTTTGACTCCTGACCTTCATGTCCATGACTTGTTTTCCTTCTGCTGTTATCTTCTTTAAAAGCTCCTTTCAGTGAGCACAGAGAACAGAAGTCTTTTCCTCACCTTCGAATACAATGGCTTAAAGTTAACACTTGCAGACCGCAGTCCAGCTCATTTTGCTATGTTTTTTTGAGCTTTGTTACCTTGGAAAGCTAGTGCTTTGTTTATACCACTTGCATTAAATGAGTGAGAAGCACAGTATGATCCCATTTTGGAGACTTCTCAAGGCCGTGTGCTCAAGGCTGCTCAGTTTGGCAGTGAGATACAGGACTTGCACTGCACTTCTAATTTCCAAAGCAGACAATTGCTCCAGAACCTCTAGAAGGGCAGGTGGGAAAAAAAATATGGAATTATATGAGGAATCATTAGCTTATTTAAATTGGCAGTGGCTCCATTGACGAGACTTACACTACCAGCTGCTGATCTACATTATTTGGATACTCTCCAAATAAGAAATAGCCTGGTGGTGTAGCCTTATCCCTAAGACAAGTGTCTTTTCCCATGCTCCAATATTAAGTGTTTGAAATCAAACTTCCACTTGGAAACTTTTCCTTGCACTGCTAAGGATCCCTAGACCTCAATTAGGGTTAGGGCGAGCCTGATTACATGCAGGATGTGTCTGAACATACAGCTGAAACAAAAAAAATTGGTTCAGCACAAATAAAGGCTTCATTTGTAGAGAGGGCTGGATTTGGGGTGTTTTTCTTCCCCCTTCTTCACGCATTGTAAGACTTGCTGGCACGTGGGCCTCAAGCACACACTCATGAAAGTCAGGAGCAAGGTCTTGTGTGAAGTATGAATTACAGTATTTAAGATATTAATCTTGTTTTCATGTTTACAGAGTTTCTAGTATAGCTGGATAACAACTGTTACATAAAACAGGGGGTTTTCTGACTAGAAGTATTCTTGTTTCACAAGGATCATGCAGCTTGGTTTTGGATAGAAACAATATTAGCTAGAAAACAGTTAACCTCTTGACTGAGGAATTAATGTATTTGTTTGGCAATTGCATCGATAAACAGAATATATTTTCCTTCAAGGCCATCTCACTGATTTTACAAACAGTTCCACATTTGATTCAGGTTCTTTGGGGCATGTTAACTCAGACACTTCATGGAAATGACTGCACAATGTTTAGCAAGTTGTGCTTGAAAATCAGCGTGTTTAGCTCTCCCCATATCAAGAGACTTAAGATCATACTGAAATGGTAGTTAAAGTAGCACATCATTTATAGCAGTCTGAACTACAGCAGGTGTCCCAGTTCAGTATTCAGAGCAGATTATCAGGTCATAATCACTACTACACTCCAAAGGTTGGTTTTAATTAACAAGAGCAAAGTGATTTTAATGAAAAAGGGGAAAGTTTATTTAAACAAAAGCTTTTAAACCAAAGAGAGTTCAAACGTTATAATCCCAAGGGAGTTCTTCAAAATTCTTAAGGAAATAAAGAAGAGAACAGGGTTCAAGAGTTTAAGGAAATTTTCTTCTGAAATGTAACACTTTGTAAAAGAAAAAAAAAATGACAGTTATGGAACTAGAAGTTCTCTACTTGTTTTCCCTTGGTCAAGGGCCTCTTTTGCTCTTTTGCCTACCAAGCATCTCTGTTTCCTGCAGGGGCTCTCTAGATTTTGTAGAATGGGAATTTAATTATAACAGTCTGCTATCAGAACCGTCAGTCCCTGTCAATTATACTGGTGATTTAAGAAATAAAGGAATCCTTGTGAAGGATCTCTGACTGAGGGAAATGAATAATTGGCTAAAAAGACAACTTGCATCTAACTAAAACTGGAGTTTTAGTATTTTTCCTTAACCTTTTTATCTGCAGTACAAAATGGTAACACACACAGTGTTACAGTTAAAATCATTGCAGGTTCCATGGGTATTGGATCAATTTGCTTTCCATACTCACACAGCAATGGCTTTTCATCCCTACAAAAGAGATAGATTCAATGTTTAGCTGTATATGAGGCTACAGGATATAACTACATAAAAGGTAAACATTATTGTTACTTTTGGATCACTGCTTATCTTCAGATAATGTGATGTGACAAGTACTCACTTTATATGCAGAGAAAATGCTATTAAAGTAGCAACATACTAATTCTGGACTGGATTTTTTTCCAGCAGCAAAACCACTTTTTAGGCTGAATACAAAACCTTTTCTCTGCTTAGGAAACCTTAAAAAAGGGAGTAGGTTGTCAGTTCCTACTTTCCTCAATATATGTAAAGTCATAATAGTGATATGCTTAGAGATTATCATACAGGGATTTCTTTGACAGCTGGGAGCAGCTACACTATAAACAAAGGGCACAGGAGTAAGGCTGTTTAGCTAGACCGATGCACACTGTGTGTTCCCTGGAGAAACTAATCTCTTCTGCTACTTCCCATTGCTCAGCTTACCCAGCATGTCTCAAGTCATATCCAATTACCATTTCTAACTCTCATTCAGTCAAAAAAGAGGCACTGTTATATCAGACAAAACATACATCCTATTTCTGTGTTGGTCATGTATTACTTCTTCCCCTTCCATCTGAGCTCTTACCAAATCTGTTCCTTCAGCTGTATCTCACTTGACTCGGAGCTTTGCATGTGAACGCACATTTTCAGCTCACTGAAGTAGCTTCTGGTGTGTCCTAGTGCTTTCTTACAACTTGGAAAACATGCTTACTATTTGAGTTTCTATTATTTTCTTACTACTTTCCATTTTCTTTGCTTTTCTTCCTCACCCTGTCACTGGTTTAGAGATATTGTAGACACAAAAACTTGAATTTACTCATTTCTCTTTCTATTTAACTATGCTTTTTAAGTGTGGCCTGTATAGATGTACACAAGCAGCAGCATTTATGAAAGAGGAAATATGCTGAGTAGATGTTCCATCACTTTATTTTTCTGGCTATCCTCCAGTTGCTAAACCTAGCCACTTTACAAAACAGCATACCTGTTCTTTCAGAGATACTTGTTTGAGAGCTAGTTGATGTGAAGGACAGTGCGAGACTAGGATAACTGCATTTTGAGGTCTTGAACTGCCAAAGCTATCCAGTGTACTGCTTCTATACAAACCTGCAGTTATTTCCTATGATTGAGAAAAAAAATAGATGAGAGAGAACACCTCTTTGCACATCAACTGCCTTGAATCATTCTGGCTCTGGGCCTGGGTCACCTTTCATTATTGTGAATTCAGAGTGGGCAAGTCTGAAATACCTCACATTAAAGACAGGCATACAAAGCTCTGTCATTGTCATTGAAAGGAACGGGTATTAATCTTCTCTTTTTGAATTCCAGAAGTACCTTCAATGTCCTGTTTTAGCTGTATTTAGGAGGAAAATGTCAGTGAGGAGGATCAAGAAGAGACTGGAATTAAAGTAATTTTAGGATTTCAAAGAATCACTGGCCCTGGAAAGATTCTGCTCTGAGTTACTACCAGGAGGTAGATCTATAACATAGAATAAAAGCAGCCAATCTCCCATACTGAAATACCTCCTTTCTTCTCCATATCCAGTGTTTTCTGGAAAATTAAAAGGAAGTAAGCCTGCGCATGATGATATTTTCAGGCTATGAGCCTTCTTTTCCTAAAGCCAGTCTGGTGTCTCCCAAAAGATGCAAGAAACCTTCTGGCTTTTTCAAGGAATTAAGAGTATCATTTAGTTAAGCACTGTAAGTTTCAACTGTAAGAGATCTCTGCATTGTCTTAGGTACTTGAAAGGGCTGTAAGCAACTAAAGAGTCAGCATGAAGTGTATTAAGCTGCATCTTCCATATCTAGCTTATAATTTTAGAAACAGCTATTCATTATTTTTGTGACGTTTTCATGGATTGTGAATCTGAACAATGAATTACTTTAACAATGACACTTGATGCTATGTACACTAGGAGACTTCTTGATCTTAGGAAAACACGTAGACTTAATTGAGACTCCTGCATACAAAACCATCTTGCACAACTTCACCATCTTAATCTAGATATCTGGTCTATGCTATGTCCTGTAGCCTCCCTTCATGAAGGGAGACAGACTCCTTAAACAAGTGTCTCAGACCTGGAGGTAAGTTATTAAGTCTCAAATTCTGTACAGTCTCAAAATACTCTGTACTTGCGCTAAGTGACATAGCTATGGACCACACTCCAAGAATGCTCGATGCTTTCCTGTATGAAGGTGGTATCAAAGATGAACACTCTTAGGTAAAGAAATATACCACCCCTCCCACCAAAAAAAGAAGCAGATGTTGTAAATGTTTTCTAGCAAACTTTTACTAAACTTGATTAGTACACAGTGTTTCTGGAGTGTTAGAATGTTTTGATCAAAGGAAGGTGAAAATTGTGCATGTCAGTTTCTCATGTGTGACAGCTTTAGCCCAGCAGTTGCTCACAGCTTTTTTTCCTCTTTAAGGTGTAATAACTTCCTATACTCTTTGGTAGGTGTAATAGCACCATCTAAGTTTTCATTCTGCAGGTTACTGTATTGATAAGTCATGTGGATTGCACTTCTTTCAGTCCTGTTTGGACATGGTTGTTCCTTAAAACACTCTCCAAGAAACAGTAACTCTGTCTTCCCTGTCACAGATGAGTGTGACATGTTCGCCGACTTGTGAAATTTCAGAAAATTCTGTAAACTTGTACTTTTCACTTACCTTAATAGTTCAAGGAGTATCTTGAAGAGATGAGAAAGATGCGTTGATGAGAAAGAAACTAATGATTGATACTTGATCTCCAGAGATAGCTGCTCTTCAAGCCACACTTGATTTCAGCAGGATTGTACTAGCTGATGTCTTGAATAGCCTCTGGAAAGGAAGGGAAATCAAGACACAGTATGTAAGGAGACTTCTTCCTAGATGGATGCATATCCCCACCCATCCCAAATTGGTTAAAATATCATGACATACAGAAGATATTTAAGACAGGAAAGTGGAGGCCCATGGTTGTTCCGACAGTCCCTGGATGGACCCAAACTGGTAAAACTTAAGAAGGGGATAGAGATATGAAGTGT